>NC_064630.1:823701051-824312551 GCF_023864275.1 Schistocerca cancellata
AGTGCCAAAAAGACATTGCATAGTGAACCTCTGTTCACGGACATTAACGAACATTACTAACTCTGCAACTACGCAGAAACCTATGTGAAAGAAACGGTTAATGCCATTCATTATGCAGCGTATCTATGTAAACGCGATGAATGATTTCTTTGATTAATAACTACGAACATTTAGGTGAGCTATATTCAGCAAAAAACTGAAAATGTGAAGGGCATAATTCGTGCATCGTTTAGTGACATTACTACAGTACCTAACTTCAAGATGTTAACTGGATTAAATGGACACAAAGTGCCTGTCCAGAAAACAACACGACGGGTGGAAGAATTTTGGTTGGAACTTCAGGGAATGAAATGTTCTCGAAATGTGACGGACACTCTTACCTGGACTGTCCAAGGATCGACGCCAGCTATGTGCCGTCCGAAGTTCTGCAGCCAAGCTTCCACGGAATGTAAAAAACGAACTGCACGTGGACCAATTACTCGACGGGTCACGTCTGATCTGTAATAAGCAATGCTTTTAGTCACAACGAACTGCATCACTACGACTATAATGGAAATGGGAAATGGACACGCTTATGTATTAATCACGTTGATCAAAAAAACTTTACCACGACGATACTAACCTGTAAAAAAAAAATTATTGTGCAGCAGATGAATATGAACTGTAATAACGACACAATGTGTATAGGTCAACGCACCTGAAACATACGGACATTTTTCTTTGAAGTATTTCAAAACAATACTATGTAACTAAGAACATTCAACAATCTAAGTTGTATTGTGTTATAACAAATATTGTAAATTTAAAACTAAGTTACCTGTCATAGAATGTAGTCTTCATATGTAGTCTTGGTTGAATATTTTCTTTGTGCAACGACTGAGAAACGCACGCACACGAACAATATGAACTGCAATACTGTGCCGCGTGATCTAACTGTACGATATAATGGCAGTGCCGGAGTCACACAGACGCTTCTGCGCATGCGCGCACTCTATCTGCCAACATAAGAACTTTTACGGCGCACCCGCGTCATTCAAATTTTGTATATAATGTGTATAATGTAGGTCATGTAAATAGTTGTAGATAACTTAGATTTTCTTGTGCCTTTAGGTGAATTGCTCGCCTGCAGGTGTCTCCTTTCGCCCCGCAATTCAGGGGGCAATATAAAGGCACATTTGCATGCCGAGCGTGAGTTTCCTCGGAAACTCGAAATATTAATTAAATAAATAATCAGTGACAAATAAATAAAGCCTATGGCTCACAACTGCAGCGCTGTGTCGCTGATAAAACAAAAGCACAATTACGTTACTCTTATGTTTGATTAAGGAATGGGAGAGCTCTGGTAGAAGTGGTGCGAGAAGCACGTATTTTATTCTATTGTCTGGCACACCGCCATATTTCATGTTATAGAAGAATACTGCGAGTTGCAACCAGACTAGGCACTCGATTCTGTAAAGAATTTATATTTACAAAAGAAAGTAGGATTATGAACTGTAGGCTTATTCATTGAATATATCTGATTTAACTAACTGTGTAATTTTTTTTATGTTTAGTAGACAATCACCTCTGTACGACGTTTTGGCATGGCTGGCAAATTATTGTAATATTGAGATTTAGATTATGAGTCCGCACCTACCGCAGCGGTCTTTGGAAACGATTTAATTACGAAGTCCGATTATTTCAGTTTTATTTCACGGTCAACTACGAGTAACATTGCCTTTACGAAAAAGCCATTGTCAAGCGTCTGATACCGAATAATTAAACGTCCACATTCCAGATAAGCAAAAATTAATTACAATTACAATCACCATCATACAGATAGAATAATTAATATTTAAACAATATTTTTATTTTTATTTTATTTATTTTATAAGGAACTTATATTGGGAGACGACTATCTCTTTTCGGATGCACTATTCCTTCTTTATTGCATCCGTCGTTAACTCACAATGACGTATTAACACAGAAATTGCGTCGCTACGAAATACCTTAGGTTCTATGCCTTCACTTTCTAAATCGAGGAACATTTCTATGCCAACTACTGGATCTTATATTAGGAGGCGAGTATCTCTTTTCGGATGCACTATTCCTTCTTTATTGCATCCATCGATCCCGCACAATAATGAATTAACACAGAAATTACGTCGCTATGAAGTGCTATCGGTTCTATGCCTTCTCTTTCTAAATCGATGAACGTTTCTATGGCAGCGACAGGATCTTATATTGGGAGGCGAGTATCTCTTTTCGGATGCACTATTCCTTCTTTATTGCATCCGTCGATCCCTTACATATACAAATTAACACAGAAATAGCGTCGCTATGAAATACTATGGGTTCTATGCCTTCTTTTTCTAAATCGAGGAACATTTCTATGGCAACGACAGGATCTTATAATGGGAGGCGAGTATCTCTTTTCTATTGCTCTATTCCTTCTTTATTGCATCCGTCGATCCCTCACAATGACGAATTAACACAGAAATTACGTCGCTCTGAAATACTATAAGTTCTATGCCTTCTCTTTCTAAATCGAGGAACGTTTCTATGGCAACGACTGGATCTTATATTGGGAGGCAAGTATCTCTTTTCGGATGCACTATTCCTTCTTTATTGCATCCGTCCATCCCTTACAATGACAAATTAACACAACAATTGCGTCGTTATTAAATACTATAGGTTCTATGCCTTCTCGTTCTAAATCGAGAAACGTTTCTATGGCAACGACAGGATCTTATATTGGGAGGCGAGTATCTCTTTTCTATTGCACTAAACCTTCTTTATTGCATCCGTCGATCCCTCACAATGACGAATTAACACAGAAATTACGTCCCTATGAAATACAATAGGTTCTATGCTTTCTCTTTCTAAATCGAGGAACGTTTCTATGGCAACGACAGGATCTAATATTAGGAGGCGAGTATTTCTTTTCGGAAGCACTATTCCTTCTTTATTGCATCCGTCGATCCCCCACAATGACAAATTAACTCAGAAATTGCGTCGCTATGAAATACTATAGGTTCTATGCCTTCTCTTTCTAAATCGAGGAACGTTTCTATGGCAACGACAGGATCTTGTATTGGAAGGCGAGTATCTCTTTTCGCATGCACTATTCCAACTATATTGCATCCGTGGATCCCTCGTAATGACGAATTAACTTAGAAATTGCGTCGCTATGAAATACTATAGGTTCTATGCATTCTCTTTCGAAATCAAGGAACGTTCAATGGCAACGACAGGATCTTATATTGGGAAGCGAGTATCTCTTTTCGGATGCACAATTCCTTCTTTATTTCATCCGTCTATCCCTCACAATGACGAAATAACACAGAAATTGCGTCGCTCTGAAATTCTATAGGTTCTACGCCTTCTCTTTCTAAATCGAGGAACGTTTCTATGGGAACGACAAGTTCTTATAAGGGGAGGCGAGTGTCTCTTTTCGGATGCACTTTTCCTTCTTCATTGCATCCGTCGATCCCTCACAATGACGAATTAACACAGACATTGCGTCGCTATGAAATACTATAGGCTCTATGCCTTGTCTTTCTAAATCGAGGAACGTTTCTATGGCAACGACAATATCTTCTACTGGGAGACGAGTATCTCTTTTCGGATGCACTGTTCCTTCTTTATTGCATCCGTCGATCCCTTACAATCACAAATTAACACAGAAGTTGCGTCGCTATGAAATACTATAGGTTCTATGCTATCTCTGTCGAAATCGAAGAACGTTTCTATGGCAATGACAGGATCTAATATTGGGCGGCGAGTATCTCTTTTCGGATGCTCTTTCCCTTCTTTATTGCATCCGTCGATACCTCACAATGACGAATTAACAAATAAATTGCGTCGGTATGAAATACTATAGGTTCTATGCTTTCTCTTTCTAAATCGAGGAACGTTTCTATGGCAACGCCATGTTCTTACATTGGGAGGCGAGTATATCTTTTCGGATGCACTATTCCTTCTTTATTGCACCCGTCGATCCCCCACAGTGACGAATTAACTCAGAAATTGCGTCGCTATGAAATACTATAGGTTCTATGCCTTCTCTTTCTAAACCGAGGAACGTTTCTATGGCAACGACAGGTTCTTATATTCGGAGGCGAGTAGCTCTTTTCGGATGCACTATCACTTCTTTATTGCATCTGTCGATCCCTCACAATGACGAATTAACACAAAAATTGCGTCGCTATGAAATACTATAGGTTCTATGCTTTCTCTTTCTAAATCGAGGAACGTTTCTATGGCAACGACAGAATCTTATATTGGAAAGCGAGTATTTCTTTTCGGATGCACTATTCCAACTTTATTGCATCCGTCGATCCCTCGCAATGACGAATTAACTTAGGAATTGCGTCGCTATGAAATACTATAGGTTCTATGCCTTCTCTTTCTAAATCGAGGAACGTCCCTATGGCAACGACAGGATCTTATATTATGAGGCGAGGATCTCTTTTCGGATGCTCAATTCCTTCTTAATTGCATCCGTCGATCCCTCACAATGACGAATTAACACAGAAATTGCGTCGCTATGAAATACAAAAGGTTCTATGAATCTCTTTCTAAATCGAGGAACATTTCTATGGCAACGATTGGATCTTATATTGGGAGGCGAGTATCTCTTTTCGGATGCACTATTCCATCTTTATTGCATCCGTCGACCCCGCACTGTAGGGAATTAACACAGAAATTGCGTCGCTATGAAATACTATAGGTTCTATGCTTTCTCTTTCTAAATCGAGGAACGATTCTATGGCAACGACAGGATCTTATATTGTGAGGCGAGTATCTCTTTTCGGATGCACTATTCCTTCTTTATTGCATCCGTCGATCCATCACAATGACGTATTAACACAAAAAATTCGTCGCTATGAAATACTATAGGTTCTATGCCTTCTCTTTCTAAATCGAGGAACGTTTCTATGGCAACGGAAGGATCTTCTATTGGGAGACGTGTATCTCTTTTCCGGTGCACTGTTCCTTCATTATTGCATCCGTCGATCCCTAACAATGACGAATTAACACAGAAATTGCGTCGCTATGAAATACTATAGGTTCTATGCCTTCTCTTTCTAAATCGAGTATCGTTTCTATGGAAACGACGGGATCTTACATTGGGAGGCGAGTATCTCTTTTCGGATGCACTATTCCTTCTTTATTGCATTTGTCGATAACTCACAATGACGAATTAACACAGAAATTGCGTCGCAATGAAATACATTAGGTTCTATGCTTTCTCTTTCTAAATCGAGGAACGTTTCTATGGCAACGACAGGATCTTATTTTGGGAGGCGAGTATCTCTTTTCGGATGCACTATTCCTTCTTTATTGCATCCGTCGATCCCTCACAATGACGAAATAACACAGAAATTGCGTCGCTATGAAATACTATAGGTTCTGCGCCTTCTCTTTCTAAATCGAGGAACGTTTGTATGGGAACGACAGTTTCTTATAAGAGGAGGCGAGTATCTCTTTTCGGATGCACTTTTCCTTCTTTATTGCATCCGTCGATCCCTCACAATGACGAATTAACACAGAAATTGCGTCGCTATGAAATACTATAGGTTCTATGATATCTCTTTCGAAATCGAAGAACGTTTCTATGGCAACGACAGGATCTTCTATTGGGATGCGAGTATCTCTTTTCGGATGCACTATTCCTTCTTTATTGCATCCGTCGATCCCTCACAATGACGAATTAACACAGAAATTGCGTCGCTATGAAATACTATGGGTTCTATGCCCTCTCTTTCTAAATCGAGGAACGTTTCTATGGCAACGACAGGATCTTATATTGGGTGGCGAGTATCTCTTTTCGGATGCTCGATTCCTTCTTTATTGCATCCGTCGATACCTCACAATGACGAATTAACAAAGAATTTGTGTCGGTATGAAATACTATAGGTTCTATGCATCTCTTTCTAAATCGAGGAACGTTTCTATGGCAACGACATGTTCTTATATTGGGAGGCGAGTATATCTTTTCGGATGCACTATTCCTTCTTTATTACATCCGTCGACCCCTCACATTGACGAATTAACACAGAAATTGCGTCGCTATGAAATACTGTAGGTTCTATGACTTCTGTGTCTAAATCGAGGAACGTTTCTATGGCAACGACAGGATCTTATATTGGAGGCGAGTATCTCTTTTCGGATGCACTATTCCAACTTTATTCCATCCGTCGATCCCTCGCAATGACGAATTAACTTAGAAATTCCGTCGCTGTGAACTACTATAGGTTCTATGCCTTCTCTATCTAAATCGAGGAACGTCTGTATGGCAACGACAGGATCTTATATTAGAGGCGAGTATATCTTTTCGGATGCTCCATTCCTTCTTTATTGCGCCGTCGATAACTTCCAATGACGACTTAACTTAGAAATTTCGTCGCTACGAAATACTATAGGTGATATACATTCTCTTTCGAAATCGAGGAACGTTTCTATGGCAACGACAGGATCTTCTATTGGTAGGCGAGTATCTCTTTTCGGATGCACTATTCCTTCTTTATTGCATCCGTCGATCCCTCACAATGACGAATTAACACAGAAATTGCGTCGCTATGAAATACTATAGGTTCTACGCCTTCTCTTTCTAAATCGAGGAACGTTTCTATGGGAACGACAGTTTCTTATAGGGGGAGGCGATTATCTCTTTTCGGATGTACTTTTCCTTCTTTATTGCATCTGTCGATCCCTCACAATGACGAATTAACACAGAAATTGCGTCGCTATGAAATATTATAGGTTCTATGATATCTCTTTCGAAATCGAAGAACGTTTCTATGGCAACGACAGGATCTTATATTGGGAGGCGAGCATCTCTTTTCGGATACACTATTCCTTCTTTATTGCATCCGTCGATCCCTCACAATGACGAATTAACACAGAAATTGCGTCACTATGAAATACTATGGATTCTATGCCTTCTCTTTCTAAATCGAGGAACGTAACTATGGCAACGACTGGATCTTATATTGGGAGGCGAGTATATCTTTTCGGATGCACTATTCCTTCTTTATTGCATCCGTCGATCCCCCACAATGACGAATTAACTCTGAAATTGCGTCGCTATGAAATACTATAGTTTCTATGCCTTCTCTTTCTAAATCGAGGAACGTTTCTATGGCAACGACAGGTTCTTATATTGGGAGGCGAGTATATCTTTTCGGATGCACTATTCCTTCTTTATTGCATCCGTCGATCCCTCACAATGACGAATTAACACAGAAATTGCGTCGCTATGATATACAAAAGGTTCTATGATTCTCTTTCTAAATCGAGGAACATTTCTATGGCAACGATTGGATCTTATATTGGGAGGCGAGTATATCTTTTCGGATGCACTATTCCATCTTTATTGCATCCGTCGACCCCGCACTGTAGGGAATTATTACAGATATTGCGTCGCTATGAAATACTATAGGTTCTATGCTTTCTCTTTCTAAATCGAGGAACATTTCTATGGCAACGACAGGATCTTATATTGTGAGGCGAGTATCTCTTTTCGGATGCACTTTTCCTTCTTTATTGCATCCGTCGATCCCTCACAATGACGAATTAACACAGAAATTGCGTCGCTATGAAATACTATAGGTTCTATGATATCTCTTTCGAAATCGAAGAACGTTTCTATGGCAACGACAGGATCTTCTATTGGGAGGCGAGTATCTCTTTTCGGATGCACTATTCCTTCTTTATTGCATCCGTCGATCCCTCACAATGACGAATTAACACAGAAATTGCGTCGCTATGAAATACTATGGGTTCTATGCCCTCTCTTTCTAAATCGAGGAACGTTTCTATGGCAACGACAGGATCTTATATTGGGTGGCGAGTATCTCTTTTCGGATGCTCGATTCCTTCTTTATTGCATCCGTCGATACCTCACAATGACGAATTAACAAAGAATTTGTGTCGGTATGAAATACTATAGGTTCTATGCATCTCTTTCTAAATCGAGGAACGTTTCTATGGCAACGACATGTTCTTATATTGGGAGGCGAGTATATCTTTTCGGATGCACTATTCCTTCTTTATTACATCCGTCGACCCCTCACATTGACGAATTAACACAGAAATTGCGTCGCTATGAAATACTATAGGTTCTATGACTTCTGTGTCTAAATCGAGGAACGTTTCTATGGCAACGACAGGATCTTATATTGGAGGCGAGTATCTCTGTTCGGATGCACTATTCCAACTTTATTCCATCCGTCGATCCCTCGCAATGACGAATTAACTTAGAAATTGCGTCGCTGTGAACTACTATAGGTTCTATGCCTTCTCTATCTACATCGAGGAACGTCTGTATGGCAACGACAGGATCTTATATTAGAGGCGAGTATATCTTTTCGGATGCTCCATTCCTTCTTTATTGCGCCGTCGATAACTTCCAATGACGAATTAACACAGAAATTTCGTCGCTACGAAATACTATAGGTGATATGCATTCTCTTTCGAAATCGAGGAACGTTTCTATGGCAACGACAGGATCTTCTATTGGGAGGTGAGTATCTCTTTTCGGATGCACTATTCCTTCTTTATTGCATCCGTCGATCCCTCACAATGACGAATTAACACAGAAATTGCGTCGCTATGAAATACTATAGGTTCTACGCCTTCTCTTTCTAAATCGAGGAACGTTTCTATGGGAACGACAGTTTCTTATAGGGGGAGGCGATTATCTCTTTTCGGATGCACTTTTCCTTCTTTATTGCATCTGTCGATCCCTCACAATGACGAATTAACACAGAAATTGCGTCGCTATGAAATATTATAGGTTCTATGATATCTCTTTCGAAATCGAAGAACGTTTCTATGGCAACGACACGATCTTATATTGGGAGGCGAGCATCTCTTTTCGGATACACTATTCCTTCTTTATTGCATCCGTCGATCCCTCACAATGACGAATTAACACAGAAATTGCGTCACTATGAAATACTATGGATTCTATGCCTTCTCTTTCTAAATCGAGGAACGTTTCTGTGGCAACAACAGGATCTTATATTGGGAGGCTAGTATCTGTTTTCGGATGCTCTATTCCTTATTTATTGCATCCGTCGATACCTCACAATGACGAATTAACAAAGAAATTGCGTCGGTATGAAATACTATAGGTTCTATGCCTTCTCTTTCTAAACCGAGGAACATTTCTATGGCAACGACATGTTCTTATATTGGGAGGCGAGTATATCTTTTCGGATGCACTATCCCTTCTTTATTGCATCCGTCGATCCCCCACAATGACGAATTAACTCGGAAATTGCGTCGCTATGTTATACTATAGGTCTATGCTTTCTCTTTCTAAATCGAAGAACGTTTCTATGGCAACGACAGGATCTTATATTGGGAGGCGAGTATCTCTTTTCGGATGCACTATTCCTTCTTTATTGTATCCGTCGATCCCCCACAATGACGAATTAACTCTGAAATTGCGTCGCTATGAAATACTATAGTTTCTATGCCTTCTCTTTCTAAATCGAGGAACGTCTCTATGGCAACGACAGGATCTTATATTAGGAGGCGAGGATCTCTTTTCGGATACTCTATTCCTTCTTTATTGCGCCGTCGATAACTTCCAATGACGAATTAACACAGAAATTTCGTCGCTATGAAAGACTATAGGTTCTATGCATTCTCTTTCGAAATCGAGGAACGTTTCAATGGCAACGACAGGATCTTATATTTGGAGGCGAGTATCTCATTTCGGATGCACTATTCCTACTTTATTTCATCCGTCTATCCCTCACAATGACGAATTAACACAGAAATTGCGTCGCTATGAAATACTATAGGTTCTACGCCTTCTCTTTCAAAATCGAGGAACGTTTCTATGGGAACGACAAGTTCTTATAAGGGGAGGCGAGTGTCTCTTTTCGGATGCACTTTTCCTTCTTTATTGCATCTGCCGATCCCTCACAATGACGAATTAACGCAGAAATTGCGTCGCTATGAAATACTATAGGTTCTATGATTTCTCTTTCGAAATCGAAGAACGTTTCTATGGCAACGACAATATCTTATATTGGGAGGCGAGCATCTCTTTTCGGATACACTATTCCCTCTTTATTGCATCCGTAGATCCCTCACAATGATGAATTAACACAGAAATTGCGTCGCTATGAAATAGAAAAGGTTCTATGATTCTCTTTCTAAATCGAGGAACGTTTCTATGGCAATGACAGGATCTTATATTGGGAGGCGAGTATCTCTTTTCGGATGCACTATTCCTTCTTTATTGCATCCGTCGATCCATCACAATGACGAATTAACACAGAAATTGCGTCGCTATGAAATACTATAGGTTCTATGCCTTCTCTTTCTAAATCGAGGAACGTTTCTATGGCAACGACAGGTTCTTATATTGGGAGGCGAGTATATCTTTCGGATGCACTATTCCTTATTTATTGCATCTGTCGATCCCTCACAATGACTAATTAACACAGAAATTGCGTCGCTATGAAATACAAAAGGTTCTATGATTCTCTTTCTAAATCGAGGAACGTTTCTATGGCAATGACAGGATCTTCTATTGGGAGGCGAGTATCTCTTTTCGGATGCACTATTCCTTCTTTATTGCATCCGTCGATCCATCACAATGACGAATTAACACAGAAATTGCGTCGCAATGAAATACTATAGGTTCTATGCCTTCTCATTCTAAATCGAGGAACGTTTCTATGGCAACGACAGGAACTTATATTGGGAGGCGAGTATCTCTTTTGGGATGCACTATTCTTTTTTTATGGCATCCGTCGAACCCTCACAATGACCAATTAACACAGGAATTGCGTCGCTATGAAATACTATAGGTTCTATGCCTTCTCTTTCTAAATCGAGGAACATTTCTATGGCAACGACTGGATCTTATATTGGGAGGCGAGTATCTCTTTCCGGATGCACTATTCCATCTTAATTGCTTCCGTCGATCCCGCACAGTAGGGAATTAACACAGAAATTGCATCGATATGAAATACTATAGGTTCTATGCTTTCTCTTTCTAAATCGAGGATTGTTTCTATGGCAACGACAGGATCTCATATTGTGAGGCGAGTATCTCTTTTCGGATGCACTATTCCTTCTTTATTGCATCTGTCGATCCCTCACAATGACGAATTAACACAGAAATTGCGTCGTTATGAAATACTGTAGGTTCTATGCCTTCTCTTTCTAAATCGAGGAACGTTTCTGTGGCAACGACAGGATCTTATATTGGGAGGCGAGTATCTCTTTTCGGATGCACTATTCCTTCTTTATTGCATCCGTCGATCCCTCACAATGACGAATTAACACAGAAATGGCGTCGCTATGAAATACTATAGGTTCTACGCCTTCTCTTTCTAAATTGAGGAACGTTTCTATGGGAACGACAGGTTCTTACAAGAGGAGGCGAGTATCTCTTTTCGGATGCACTTTTCCTTCTTTATTGCATCCGTCGATCCCTCACAATGACGAATTAACGCAGAAATTGCGTCGCTATGAAATACTATTGGTTCTATGATATCTCTTTCGAAATCGAAGAACGTTTCTATGGCAACGACAGGATCTTATATTGGGAGGCGAGCATCTCTTTTCGGATACACTGTTCCTTCTTTATTGCATCCGTCGATCCCTCACAATGACGAATTAACACAGAAATTGCATCGCTATGAAATACTATGGGTTCTATGACTTCTCTTTCCAAATCGAGGAACGGTTCTATGGCAACGACAGGATCTTATATTGGGTGGCGAGTATCTCTTTTCTGATGCTCTATTCCTTCTTTATTGCATCCGTCTCTAATGAATGTCCATACTACTTAAATCGATTTTGCTGAAAGTCTTAAGTTACATGAAATCAGCCTATTAAAATCTCTGGTGGAGCCCTTCTTCTTAATATTCAGCGGCTGGCTTGCTAGAAATGATCTTCACATACGTTATTATTATTAAGCGCTGCATTCAGTTCGGAAAAAATCGATCGTTTTGAACACTTCGTTCAGTTTACGACAGATCTAAAATTTCAGTTGTGGACGAAGCCTTTTTGGACGATTTCAATAAAACTCAGAGATTGCAGGCTCTCTTCGTCACAGCTGAAACTTCCCAATTAATTACAGGCCCCAGACAATCATCAACAATTCAGACAGAGAACGCATTCGTCATTCACTGTAAAATGAAATGGTCACAAACCTTGTTTCTGAGGAAAATTGTATATTGAATCCATTTCCGTACATGTTCCGTTTCCGTGGATTTTTAGTCTCATGAAATTTACTTTTACAAGTCCTTCTTTCTCTTTGTCTACCCCGCTAGCGGCACAAACTTTCCTTCCTCGCTTTATCGCGAAGAAAAGTAAATAAATCTCCTTTTGCAATACGAAAATCTTCCAACCGATACTTTCCGAAGCTGTTCCTTCCTCTCTCTTTCTATCTCTCTTTCCATAACTATATTGACCATGGAGCCACCTGTGTACATCTGTTGTTCCAAAGAATAAACGTACTCGAAAAATACCTTGGCGTCGACGAGCTGTCGGTGCATATATTACTAGAAAATCTGCTCAGATACTTTTCATACGTAAATAAATGTGGATGATTTGATTGACCATTATTAATTATTGCGTGGTAGAGGGTAATTTTCCGTGGGGAGATTACAATGCCCCTCGCAGCGAGCGAAGTTTGTGAGGTCAATTTTTATTCACCGAACACACTTCGCGAGCTATCTATTAGCGTGGATAATCCGGAAGTGATGATTGTCAGTCCTCCGACTGAAAAAGAATATTGTGTTTGAACTAGACGAAGAAAAGAAATGTTGAAAACAGAAGAAATGAAGAGACCGGTACCGCGGCTGTATTACTTTTACGTGCATCTAGGTGTTATGTTTGCTGTGCACAACCAAGGAAGATGATCTTTCATGAACGTATGTCAGGGTCTACCCATTCGGGAACTTTCTTAAGCAGGGAAACCTTGGAAAACCTCTTAAGCTTAGACCCCCAGCCTACGGTACATAGAAGATAGGAAAGCCTATAGAAGAACAAAAATAATTTTGAAATTTATCTCTAAAGGAAAGATAGGGCCTAATTAGTACCACGATTTGGAGAAGAGTAGTTTGTGCCTCTAGCAAAAAAAAAAAACGTTTTACAATAAATAACGTGAATTTGCGTTTTACAATCTTGCTTCTAGGACAATATATCTTGCGGTGCTAAACTCCCCCGGGTCTTGCATGTCCCCGACGTCCACAGTTGTAGTCGGTCTTCTATGTGGCCCCCTCTGTCGTTGATCTTCTGGCTCTCTCTCTCTGGCTCTGAGCACTATGGGACTCAACTGCTGTGGTCATAAGTCCCCTAGAACTTAGAACTACTTAAACCTAACTAACCTAAGGACAGCACACAACACCCAGCCATCACGAGGCAGAGAAAATCCCTGACCCCGCCGGGAATCGAACCCGGGAACCCGGGCGTGGGAAGCGAGAACGCTACCGCACGACCACGAGATGCGGGCCGTTGATCTTCTACGCGGCCCACAATGGGAAGAGTAGAAGGGACAGGGATACTCGAATTCACATGCAACATTCATTCCAAAAGGATTAGCAATGACCAAAAGGGAAACTCTTCCTGTAAGAGAACTGATTAGGTAGCACCGTCCAAGATTCTCCTTTTTGAAAGCAAAATCCTTGTGGCTTCATGGATCCTTTTTGTTACGACGTACTTCAAGGAATTCAACTCTTAATTAATGATGTTGCCAAAAGCATCATCCGATTTACTCTCGTTTGAATACTCCTTTTGACTTTGCCTCCCCACTTGTGCTTATAAGTCCAAAAGTTTTAACAGATTTTCTGTGACTGATTTGTTCTTCGTAATTTAAAGGATTCATGTAACTGACTATAGATTTTGGATTCAAATTATCGAATAATGGAAAGTGTAGTTCATTTTATTTCAAGACATCATCCATATTTCTTTGATAAGTCATATAATTTAGCTATACTCAAAAAAAAAACTTTTTATTCTAAATACATATATTTCTACACTTGAGTGCTGAAATGTAGAAGTTATTAGCATTGAAGAATGCGGATTCACTTCTTTCATTTACTCTCTGATTCATACGGCGTTCATCCATGCTCATATATGGAAATGGATTTTTCATACAAAATTCCCAAATGAACACGAACCATTAAATTACTAGTGAATCTATGAATACTACTTTCTTTAATCATTCAATAAAAAATTAAAACTCTTAGCTTCTAATTATACCACCTATTCCTTTTAAAGTTCAACATGAATCAATTTATCCTCGCGTTTGGTGCGAGTCTCTTACAAAGAATATCTGTATCGTCTATATCGATTTTAATTCTCGCGCTGACGTCAACTGTTTTGTGCGGGAAATAATCGTTGCGGCGTTAACCGTCACTCACGATTCACTACCACAATTCACATATTTACACATTTAAGCGTTCACATGAGATTATATACGAATCTTCACTCGAACCTCTTTAGATTATTCAGCGTCATTTGCAGGGAAACATTTTATTCTTCTTGAAGGTCAGTCAGATCTTTTATACATCTTGATAACATTAGCAATGCTAACGTCCTATGTTCACCTATTTCCACTATACTTTTTTTTACAACACTTAATAGTACTAATTAGTCACTATTTCTATACTCTGTCACTGACTAACTATTTCAATTTAAAGGCTTTTAACACTACACACACACAGTTTATTGTTATATTTTCTACGAGCGTTCATCTCTGTCACTCGGAACACCATTCCTCCCTATCTTCTAATCTTCATTATATCTTTTTAAGTCGTTATGAGGAAATAACCCTTTTATTTTGTTCGATCCCGGGTATGCTAACAGATAAGCTCCAGGATTCGGAATTTGTAGGATAATGTATGGTCCAGTATATAGTAACTCCCACTTCTTTATACTTTTCTTTATTACGGATGATTTGGTATGTCGTTTGACTAGTACCTTCTCGCCGACATGGTATGTCTGTACCCTCTTGATCAATTTGTCATATCGTTGTTTTCTTTGATCAGCCTTTTTCGTCATATTTATGATAGCTTGTCTTATTTTTTCTTCCCAAGGCATCTCCGTTTCCTGAGTTTTGGGGATATGGTGAGTCCAGAAGTTTTCCTCCTTCTCTTCGAACATCAATTCACGAGGTGTATATCCAGTTGAGGAGTGTGGCATGTTATTGTATATTTGCTCAAACTCTTCCACATAATTTGCCCACGCAGTTTGCTTATTATGGCAATACGTCCTCATAAATCGATTGAATTCTCTAAAAATCCTCTCCACCAAATTACCTTGTGGGTGGTAAAATGATGTTAGTACGTGTTTCACACCTACTTGAGACAAAGTCTGCTTCCACCGGAGTCCCGTAAATATTTTAGCATTGTCAGTTATGATCGCCTTTGGTATACCCACATGTGGAAGATAATCTCTTATTAATCTTAATACAATTACTTTTGCTGTAGCCGTCTTTATCGGGTATAGCTTTACGTATTTCGTGCACACATCCAGAAATGCTAACACATATTTAACACCACCTCTTGAAGTAGGTAACGGTCCACACAGATTGCACGAAATTAATCCTTTTGGTTCTTGTACTACTATAGAGCATAATGGGTGCTTAGTCCCTTTTGAATCCGGCTTTGTTTTTTGGCAGATTATGCACCTCTTTAAGACCTCGTGCACTCTGCGCTTTATGTTGGGGAAATAACAGTACCCACTTATCTTGTCTGCACATTTTGTCGCACCGAAATGTCCCCAGGTCAAATGAGTGAACCAGACAAGTTTCTCTATTTGTGCCTCAGGTATACAAACACACCAACGGACTTTGTTTGGCCTTCCACAGCGGAAAAATAATACGCCATTTACTAGCTTGTAATAATTTGCAATCTGATCCGAAGGTTGCTGTTGTAACCTTTGAATGAAACTTCCCCATTGAGCATCCTTTTTCTGTAACTGGGCCATATGCACACACAAATTGATGTAGTACGTCTTATATGGATTTTCCTGCAGCAGCAATATCGGGAATTCTGAGGAATTATTTACTTCAATCTCTTTGGTTAAACCCTGCGGTGACCTTGATAGAGCGTCCGCAATAATGTTTTGCTGCCCTGAGACATGTACGATCTGAAACTGGTATTGTTGCAGAGCGAGAGTCCATCTAGCCAGTCTGGGGTGTAACAGTTTACACGTTTGTAAAAACGTTAATGATTGGTGATCGCAATATACGATAGTCTTCGACCCATATAAGTAATAGTGAAATTTTTTAAATCCCCAGACGACCGCAAGAGCCTCCAATTCTGTCGTCGTGTACGTTCATTCACAGTTGGACAAAACACGACTAGCAAACGCAATCGGACAAAAGTTAAGCTGTCCATTTATCTTGCGTACTTGGAAAAGGCACGCTCCAAGACCCACATTTGACGAATCTGTTGACAAATAGAATTCCTCTTGCATGTCCGGATGGTACAAAAGCGGTGCATTTACTAATTGCTTCTTTATCTCTTCGAATGCTTCTTGACACTCTAATGTCCAGAGCCAGGGCACATCCTTCTTCAGCAAAATATTCAGTGCTGCTGCATTCATGGCCTGATTCGTGATAAATCTTCTAAAAAATGATGCAAGACCCAAAAACCCTTTTAATTGCCTCCTATTTCTTGGTGTTGGAAACTTACTAATCCATTCTAATGAATGCCCTTACTACTTAAATCGATTTTGCTGAAAGTCTTAAGTTACATGAAATCAGCCTATTAAAATCTCTGGTGGAGCCCTTCTTCTTAATATTCAGCGGCTGGCTTGCTAGAAATGATCTTCACATACGTTATTATTATTAAGCGCTGCATTCAGTTGGGAAAAAATCGATCGTTTTGAACACTTCGTTCAGTTTACGACAGATCTAAAATTTCGGATGTGGACGAAGCCTTTTTGGACGATTTCAATAAAACTCAGAGATTGCAGGCTCTCTTCGTCACAGCTGAAACTTCCCAATTAATTACAGGCCCCAGACAATCATCAACAATTCAGACAGAGAACGCATTCGTCATTCACTCTAAAATGAAATGGTCACAAACCTTATTTCTGAGGAAAATTGTATATTGAATCCATTTCCGTACATGTTCCGTTTCCGTGGATTTTTAGTCTCATGAAATTTACTTTTACAAGTCCTTCTTTCTCTTTGTCTACCCCGCTAGCGGCACAAACTTTCCTGCCTCGCTTTATCGCGAAGAAGAGTAAATAAATCTCCTTTTGCAAAACGAAAATCTTCCAACCGATACTTTCCGAAGCTGTTCCTTCCTCTCTCTTTCTATCTCTCTTTCCATAACTATATTGACCATGGAGCATACACCTGTGTACCTCTGTTGTTCCAAAGAATAAACGTACTCGAAAAATACCTTGGCGTCGACGAGCTGTCGGCGCATATATTACTAGAAAATCTGCTCAGATACTTTTCATACGTAAATAAATGTGGAAGATTTGATTGACCATTATTAATTATTGCGTGGTAGAGAGTAATTTTCCGTGGGGAGATTACACGTCGATACTTCACAATGACGAATTAACAAAGAAATTGCGTCGGTATGAAATACTACAGGTTCTATGCATTCTGTTTCTAAATCGAGGAACGTTTCTATGGGAACGACATGTTCTTATATTGGGAGGCGAGCATCTCTTTTCGGATACACTACTCCTTCTTTATTGCATCCGTCGATCCCTCACAATGACGAATTAACACAGAAATTGCGTCGCTATGAAATACTATGGGTTCTATGCCTTCTCTTTCTAAATCGAGGAACGTTTCTATGGCAACATCAGGATCTTATATTGGGAGGCGAGTATCTCTTTTCGGATGCTCTATTCCTTCTTTATTGCATCCGTCGATACCTCACAATGACGAATTAACAAAGAAATTGCGTCGGTACGAAATACTATAGGTTCTATGCCTTCTCTTTCTAAATCGAGGAACGTTTCTATGGCAACGACATGTTCTTATATTGGGAGGCGAGTATATCTTTTCGGATGCACTATTCCTTCTTTATTGCATCCGTCGATCCCCCACGATGACGAGTTTACTCGGAAACTGCGTCGCTATGAAATATTATAGGTTCTATGCTTTCTCTTTCTAAATCGAAGAAAGTTTCTATGGCAACGACAGGATCTTATATTGGGAGGCGAGTATCTCTTTTCGGATGCACTATTCCTTCTTTATTGCATCCGTCGATCCCCCACAATGACGAATTAACTCAGAAATTGCGTCGCTATGAAATACTATAGTTTCTATGCCTTCTCTTTCTAAATCGAGGAACGTTTCTATGGCACGACAGGATCTTATATTGGAAGGCGAGTATCTCTTTTCGGATGCACTATTCCATTTGTATTGTATCCGTCGATCCCTCGCAATGACGACTTAACTTAGAAATTGCGTCGCTATGAAATACTATAGGTTCTATGCCTTCTCTAACTAAATCGAGGAACGACTCTATGGCAACGACAGGATCTTATATTAGGAGGCGAGGATCTCTTTTCGGATGCTCTATTCCTTCTTTATTGCATCCGTCGATCCCTCACAATGACGAATTAACACAGAAATTGCGTCGCTATGAAATACAATAGGTTCTATGATTCTCTTTCTAAATCGAGGAACGTTTCTATGGCAACGACAGGATCTTCTATTGGGAGGCGAGTATCTCTTTTCGGATGCACTATTCCTTCTTTATTGCATCCGTCGATCCCTCACAATGACGAATTAACACAGAAATTGCGTCGCTATGAAATACTATAGGTTCTATGATTTCTCTTCCGAAATCGAAGAACGTTTCTATGGCAACGACAGGATCTTATATTGGGAGGCGAGCATCTCTTTTCGGATACACTATTCCTTCTTTATTGCATCCGTCGATCCCTCACAATGATGATATAACACAGAAATTGCGTCGCTATGAAATACTATGGGTTCTATGCCTTCTCTTTCTAAATCGAGGAACGTTTCTATGGCAATGACAGGATCTTCTATTGGGAGGCGAGTATCTCTTTTCGGATGCACTATTCCTTCTTTATTGCATCCGTCGATCCCTCACAATGACGAATTAACACAGAAATTGCGTCGCTATGAAATACTATAGGTTCTATGCCTTCTCTTCCTAAATCGAGGAACGTTTCTATGGCAACGACAGGAACTTATATTGGGAGGCGAGGTTCTCTTTTCGGATGCTCTATTCCTTCTTTATTGCATCCGTCGATCCCTCACAATCACGAATTAACACAGAAATTGCGTCGCTATGAAACACAATAGGTTCTATGATTCTCTTTCTAAATCGAGGAACGTTTCTATGGCAACGACAGGATTTTCTATTGGGAGGCGAGTATCTCTTTTCGGATGCACTATTCCTTCTTTATTGCATCCGTCGATCCCTCACAATGACGAATTAACACAGAAATTGCGTCGCTATGAAATACTATAGGTTCTATGCCTTCTCTTTCTAAATCGAGGAACGTTCCTATGGCAACGACAGGAACTTATATTGGGAGGCGAGTATCTCTTTTCGGATGCACTATTCCTTCTTTATTGCATCCGTCGATAACTCACAATGACGAATTCACACAGAAATTGCGTCGCTATGAAATACCTTAGGTTCTATGCCTTCTCTTTCTAAATCGAGGAACGTTTCTATGGCAACGACTGGATCTTATATTGGGAGGCGAGTATCTCTTTTCGGATGCACTATTCCTTCTTTATTGCATCCGTCGATAACTCACAATGACGAATTAACACAGAAATTGCGTCGCAATGAAATACCTTAAGTTCTATGCCTTCTCTTTCTAAATCGAGGAACGTTTCTATGGCAACGACAGGATCTTATATTGGGAGGCGAGTATCTCTTTTCGGATGCACTATTCCTTCTTTATTGCATCTGTCGATCCCTCACAATGACGAATCAACACAGAAATTGCGTCGCTATGAAATACTATATGTCCTATGCCTTCTCTTTCTAAATCGAGGAACGTTTCTATGGCAACGACAATATCTTCTATTGGGAGACGTGTACCTCTTTTCGGATGCATTGTTCCTTCTTTATTGCATCCGTCGATCCCTTACAATGACAAATTAACACAGAAATTGCGTCGCTATGAAATACTATAGCTTCTATGCCTTCTCTTTCTAAATCGAGGAACGTTTCTATGGCAACGACAGGATCTTATGTTGGGAGGCGAGTATCTCTTTTCTATTGCTCTATTCCTTCTTTATTGCATCCGTCGATCCCTCACAATGACGAATTAACACAGAAATTACGTCGCTATGAAATACTATAAGTTCTATGCCTTCTCTTTCCAAATCGAGGAACGTTTCTATGGCAACGACTGCATCTTATATTGGGAGGCGAGTATCTCTTTTCGGATGCACTATTCCTTCTTTATTGCATCCGTCGTTCCCTCACAATGACGAATTAACACAGAAATTGCGTCGCTATGAAATACTATAGGTTCTATGCCTTCTCTTTCTAAATCGAGGAACGTTTCTATGGCAACGACAGGTTCTTATATTGGGAGGCGAGTATCTCTTTTCGGATGCACTATCACTTCTTTATTGCATCTGTCGATCCCTCACAATGACGAATTAACACAGAAATTGCGTCGCTATGAAATACTATAGGTTCTATGCCTTCTCTTTCTAAATCGAGGAACGTTTCTATGGCAACGACAGGATCTTATATTGGAAGGCGAGTATCTCTTTTCGGATTCACTATTCCAACTTTATTGCATCCGTCGATCCCTCCCAATGACGAATTAACTTAGAAATTGCGTCGCTATGAAATACTATAGGTTCTATGCCTTCTCTTTCTGAATCGAGGAACGTCTCTATGGCAACGACAGGATCCTTATATTAGGAGGCGAGTATCTCTTTTCGGATGCTCTATTCCTTCTTTATTGCGCCGTCGATAACTTCCAATGTCGAATTAACACAGAAATTTCGTCGCTATGAAATACTATAGGTTCTACGCATTCTCTTTCGAAATCGAGGAACGTTTCAATGGCAACGACAGGATCTTATATTGGGAGGCGAGTATCTCTTTTCGGATGCACTATTCCTTCTTTATTGCATCCGTCGATCCCTCACAGTGACGAATTAACACAGAAATTGCGTCGCTATGAAATACCTTAGGTTCTATGCCTTCTCTTTCTAAACCGAGGAACATTTCTATGGCAACGACTGGATCTTATATTGGGAGGCGAGTATCTCTTTTCGGATGCACTATTCCTTCTTTATTGCATCCGTCGATCCCGCACAATAAGGAATTAACACAGAAATTGCGTCTCTATGAAATACTATAGGTTCTATGCCTTCTCTTTCTAAATCGAGGAACGTTTCTATGGCAACGACAGGATCTTATATTGTGAGGCGAGTATCTCTTTTCGGATGCACTATACCTTCTTTATTGCATCCGTCGATCCCTCACAATGACGAATTAACACAGAAATTGCGTCGTTATGAAATACTATAGGTTCTATGCCTTCTCTTTCTAAATCGAGGAACGTTTCTATGGCAACGGAAGGATCTTCTATTGGGAGACGAGTATCTCTTTTCGGGTGCACTGTTCCTTCTTTATTGCATCCGTCGATCCCTTACAATGACGAATTAACACAGAAATTGCGTCGCTATGAAATACTATAGGTTCTATGCCTTCTCTTTCTAAATCGAGGAACGTTTCTGTGGCATATGATGTATCATGCAGCGTAGCTTGCTGTGACAGTGCGAGAGAGAGACAAAGATATTGTTTGTTACTCTGTGGCGGTCAGCGCTCACATAATTATTCTTAGGATATAGTTTTTTGTTTTGTTCTTGTTAAGTGTAATTTTGAGGAGAGGAGAGCCATTCTTGTGATGTAAAAATCAACACCATTGCGAGTTTGTGATATATATTGTAAATTATAAGTGCATATGGAAGGAAATCAGTTAATAGAGCAATAAAATATTGTTCATTTCAAGAAAGTACGTCTTGTTATACACCCAGCGATATACTGCTATTGTGATCTACTAATATACCACATCTGAGACCAGTTCCGACGGGAGCGTTCAGTTCTAGTGAAATAGTTCGATGTTTTCTTCGGAAAAGAAATCACTTCATGGATCATTCAAATCCACAATAGTAACCGGACATTTCTCAGAACTGAAAGAAATCTGATTGCTATGCAACAGAGCCCCGAAGAATATTTCTCCGTACTTTGGTTACCACTTTCATCTCAACACCGTATCTGCAGCATCTGGAGCAGATTTCTACAACAGCGGAAGAGTGTAATCGCTATCAGTTTCACACACCGCCCTGTGTACGCTGTATGTATTTACCCACAACAGTGAACAAACAGCTACCCACACACATAGAAAGACAATACTAGGTGGTGTGGAGAAACATTTCAGTATAAAGGGCCTGTAGAGCTAAATAGTAATTAGCCTAGTAATAATAGGAGTCTTTATAAATGTCTAACGTTAGACAGGACACGATCCTGATACAACACTCGTAGTGAACATGAAATATAACCATGTTAGTAATTTAGTAATTAATGTTTCATTGTGTGTGTATATATGTCTAGTTTTATAGAGTAACTACATTATGGTGCTTTGTATGTTTCATGCTAACTGAACGTGCGGGAGTATCTTGTCAAGAGAACGAGTACGCCGTCCCAGCAGCCGAGCAGAAACTTCAAAAAGGCCAGAACATTTGAATTACTAGCTTTCTTGAGCATTTATGCATTTAGTTACCTTTCAGCTATTAATTTTCTAAGTATAAATAGTGTTGCTATATTACTTTTACTAGAATTCCTGTATTTCAGTAGATATAGTAAGACAATATTTTAATTGTTATCTATGTACTGTGTTTGTGTCACATTGTAAAGTGTACATTGACAGCATTAGAACATTAACGTTTTTTTCGCGTGTGTAAATGTACAATAGTCACTTTTGTAGGACTTATTTAGAGGAGAAACTGTCAATTGCTCATTTACATGGTGATAACTAGATCTATGTTCAAAGGCAATAAGCAAGCATGCATCACAATGCCACAAAATGAATTAAATAGTGTGAATGCATCGTCAACTAGTGCCACAGAATTTAATACCGCCGTAGTTAGCGATATGTCGATTACGGCTGAGCAACCAGCAATAATTAATGCGCTCACGCCGTCGACACAAACGGTTGCTAGTTCCGACATTCATATGTCGAAAGAAGTCCAGAGAAATATGCAGCAACCAACAAACAACATGAATTTCATCTCTGACACAGACGAGTGCGAAAACGAAATGACTGTACCGAAAATTGTGTCGGTACAATCCTCATTAAGCCCAGTGCAATCGCCAATTGCTGAGAATACCGATTTGTTATCCCAGCTGATGTCAAGTTCGACTGTCATAACACAAAGGATTAAGGCATTGGAAACATCGCAATCTAATTTTGCAAACGACATGAATCGTAGATTCCAAGTATTGAAGAGTGCGCAATTTAATTTGGCTCAGAAGCAATCTAATAAACTAAAAGAAATAAATGATAAGATTACTGAAAAATTCCAGAGTTTGGAAACAAAGCAGAGTCACTTGATTACCAGTCAGGCACAACTCATAGTTACACAAGAACAACAGTATCAGGTGATTCTTGAGTTTCTCCCGGCGTATTTGATAATCAAAATATCCACGGGTATGCTGCCGGTCTATAGTGCCCAACGGGCACAATATTTCGGCGATCAAACATGTCGCCATCATCAGGTGAACTGACGGACTGAGCTCCTGTGAACGTGCCGGCACGGAGATCCGTACGCTATGGCTGCCTCTGAGCAACCATAGCGTACGGATCTCCGTGCCGGCACGTTCACAGGAGCTCAGTCCGTCAGTTCACCTGATGATGGCGACATGTTTGATCGCCGAAATATTGTGCCCGTTGGGCACTATAGACCGGCAGCATACCCGTGGATATTTTGATTAACAGTATCAGGAATTAACAAACAAATACAAAGACATCTTATGTCGTCAAGATACACTAAATCATCAAGTGCAGGAAGTTATTCATGTACAGAACACTATTGCGCAAGACGTGAATACAATTAAGCACGATAACGAGCAAGCTGTCATTGAGCTTACTCGGAGGATAGACACTCTCAGTCTCGAAGGCGAGAAACACATAGAGAAACTTTTCAATGAACATAAGATCGCATTCTCTAAGGACATTGAAGATTGGGCGAAAGAGCAAACCGAGACAGTGCGAAATTATGTTGACAAAACCTTGAAAGAAACGGTTTCTAACGTGCAAGTTAACAACGAAGCTGCACAAGAACAACTTAAAGGAGAAGTTAAAGAGATTAAGGAGAATATAGGATATGAATTTCCTGCTTGGAAAGCAAAGATAGAAAATACATTAAAAGCATGCCAGCAAGGTCTAGTTAATACTAGAGGGGCACATACTACTTGCAGTTTATCAAAAGCAGACATTATTCCTGATGAAACCAGTGAAACCGAATCCATGCAACAATATCCATGTATTGGTGCATATTTACGTAATCAACCAGAAACAAATTTTCGAGATTATCATTCGCCGCGAAGTAGCCACCAGAATACACCTGTGACTATGAATGAAGAAAAAATGCTTAAATATCGTCAATTCCAGATATTTATTCCTGAAAGGAAGTCCATCAATCCCGTGGTATTTATCAAGCAATTTAAAGGGATATTGCCGCGAATGTGGACTGAGCAACAAAAAATTATGTACGTTGCAGGATTCATACATGGAGATGGATCGATGTGGGCGTCAGAAGCATCCGATTGGTGTCAAGATTATGACTAATTTGAACGCGCTTTCTTGCACAAATACTGGAATAAGGGGGTACAAGAAAGACTACGTAAGGAAGTTTTGGACCCACAAGCTTTTTCTTTCAAAAATGGATCTTTAAGAAAGTATTTCGAGAAGTATATAAATAAAAGCAAATGCTGGAATGAACCAATCCCGACGCAGGATATCATTCGAATATTAAAGGGCAAACTTCCACTTGAAGTTAAGCAAAAACTTCTACATGTGCCTGAACAACATGTGGAAGATTTTCTAGCCACATTGGATTCAATAGACATTCTGTTCGAAGAATCACGTGTGCGCTATAACCAGCCAAGTTACCAACCTAACAAATACAATAGTAACAACAAACAGTATGGAAACAAACCTTTTGCACACAATTCACCAAACCCACAGGTGAATTATTTCCAGAAAAACGTGAAATTTGGTAACGAAAATCCCGACCAGTGTAATCATGACCAACAATGTGAAGAAACATATAAACGGAAATGGAGGAAGAACAATAAGAAGAGGAAAGGATACTATCAAGAAGGGAATTATCAGCAAAAACGCCGATATCAGCAACCAACCCAAGAATATCACAACCAACCACAAACTTCAGGTTGGGTACCAAATGATAATGCAAATGAATGGAGAAATCAACCACCAATAATAACCGACGTAACGGAGCAGACATCTACTAATAATGGACAATCGTCAAACTAAACTCGACTGTCAGAAGCGCGACGGTGCAGTCGAGGGAGTTTTCAGGGCCGAAAATTCAAGCGTCAATTTCTTTCGGTACAATGAGGGCAAATTATTAATAGAAGAACTTCAGCAGGATATGATGCCTGTCAAGAGGAACATATCACTGAACCTGTTGCGAAAATTCAGGCGGCAATTGAAGGCATTACTGTGCAAGTTACTTTAGATACAGGAGCAGCAGTAAATGTCGTTTCTGAGAAGTTATTTCAAAGAATACTTCAGAAAGCAAATCCACCGATTTTTCCTGTTCAGTGTTGTAGAATTGTAGGTCCTACTGGCCATAAGTCTTCTCAGGTTAAAGTGCAGACTCAACTCCAGTTAGATATAGGAAATGTAGCTATAAATTGCACGTTCCTTGTAATAGAAAAATTGGTTGTGGACTGTATCCTGGGTATAGATGAATTTAGAGAGAGAAATTGGCATATCGATTTTTCTCTAGGCCGTGCCAGTTTTACAATAATGGATCAGAAACATCAAGTGAATCTTCTCAGGGAATATAGTACCCATGGAAAGTATTATCAGGGACGAAAGCTGCAAATAAAGTGGATACATAGCAAACCTGTACGGTATTACCAAATTAATTACTTGCAACCAGTTTTAAACCCTGAAGATATGGTATATGAAAAGGTACAAGAACCTGAATATTTGCTACAACACCAAAGAAAGCAATTATATGATCTTCTACAGAAATATCATGAAGTCTTTCAAGAAAGACCTGGTGTAATCAAGGGATACACATGCCATTTAGATGTGATACCACACCAACTTTTGTGCCGTATTTTTTATCCAGTACCGTGGCACCAACGAAAGGCAGTTGATGCGGAAATCCACCAGATGCTTGAATGGGATCTGATCGAACCTTCGACGAGTCCATACTGTAGTCCGCTTCATGTTGTCTCGAAAAAGGGAGGAAAAGTTCGTCTCGTGCTAGACGCACGGCAGATAAATAAGATTATCGTGCCCGTGCGAACTCATCCGGAAAATATCGATGAGCTAATTCAAAAGTTCGAGGGGATGAAATACTTAACAAATATTGATTTGAGAAGTTCATTTTGGCAGGTGGCTCTAGACGAACCATCAAAAAAGTACACCGTATTTGTACATGCAGGTAGAAGCTATCAATTTAAGGTTTTACCTTACGGGCTAAACGTGAGCTCAGGAGTTTTTATAAATGCTCTAGATTATGCATTGGGACCTGCACTTCGAAGCAATTTAACTTTGTTTGTGGACGACATGCTCGTAGCTACGACCACATGGAAGGAGCACGTTGATTTATTGAGAAGTGTTAGAACGTTTCAAGGAAGCAGGCATAACCGCAAATCTGCAAAAGTCCCATTTTGCTCGAGATAAAATCAAATTTTAGGGTCATCTTGTAAATGGAAAAGGCGTCTTACTGGACTCCGAGAAACTAAAGGCAATCAAAAACTTTGCAGTTCCAACAACAAAAAGGCAGTTAAAGGGCTTCCTCGGAGTTGTCTCGTTTTTCAGGCGTTTCATTCACGACCACTCTATTAATGCAGAACCGTTGTACAGCTTGTTGCGCAAAAATACTCCGTGGGTGTGGACGCAACAATGTCAGAATGCATTTGAAGCAATAAAACATGCCTTAGTCAATTTACAAATATTATATCATCCAGATATGAGTAAAGAATTCGGTTTAATGGCAGATGCTTCGGAAATTGGAATAGGTTCATGCCTCTTTCAAGTAAAGATGATAGACAGAAAATCAACTTTCTGTCCAATAGCCTTTGCTAGCCGACTCTTAACTGCTTGTGAAAGAACATATACGACTACCGAAAGGGAAGCATTGGCCGTAGTCTGGTCATTTAAGAAATTTTACTATTACTTATATGGAGCGAAGACAACAGTATACTGTGACCACAAAGCGTTAAGTTTTTTGCAAACATGTAAATTATTACATCCAAGATAAGCAAGATGGACGCTCTCACTCCAAGAGTTTCAATTTGAAATTAAATACCTAAGCGGACAGGATAATTTCATCGCTGATGCACTGTCTAGAATGTCAGATGGAGATTTGTCAACTATCAACATCACGGACAATCCGTCCGAATTTAATGTTCTTATAATGACTGATAGAATATATAGGAAACATTTTCTTGACATGTGTAAGAACATGGAAAAACTTCAGAATGAAGATCCTCGTTGGCATTCAATAAAGGAAACTTTAGCAAAGCCTGGAAACGATGATCTGATGAGTCTGTACAAAGTTGAGGACGACGTCTTATTTTTCAAAGGGAATCTTGATTCAGATAATTGGAGGGTGTGTATTCCCGAGAAGAATGAGAATGACTTAATTTTGCACACGCACATCACTTGGGGACATTTTGGAGTATTAAAATGTGCTCGGAAGATTCAAGCATATTGCTACTTCCCAATCATTCGCAGGAAAGTGCACAGACAGTTAAGGAAATGTAAAATTTTTGTCAGCTAGCCAAACCAGGAAATTTTTGTGTGAAAGATTTCCTACATCCTATTATACCCACTAAACCGCTGTCAATCATTTCGGTCGACGTCTGTGGTCCTCTACTATCATCAAGGGGAGGATGCAAATATATTGTAGCTTTTCTTGATATATTCATTGTTGTTGTTGTGGTCTTCAGTCCTGAGACTGGTTTGATGCAGCTCTCCATGCTACTCTATCCTGTGCAAGCTTCTTCATCTCCCAGTACTTACTGCAACCTACATCCTTCTGAATCTGCTTAGTGTATTCATCTCTTGGTCTCCCTCTACGATTTTTACCCTCCACGCTGCCCTCCAATGCTAAATTTGTGATCCCTTGATGCCTCAAAACATGTCCTACCAACCGATCCCTTCTTCTAGTCAAGTTGTGCCACAAACTTCTCTTCTCCCCAATCCTATTCAATACCTCCTCATTAGTTACGTGATCTACCCACCTTATCTTCAGCATTCTTCTGTAGCACCACATTTCGAAAGCTTCTATTCTCTTCTTGTCCAAACTAGTTATCGTCCATGTTTCACTTCCATACATGGCTACACTCCATACAAATACTTTCAGAAACGACTTCCTGACACTTAAATCTATACTCGATGTTAACAAATTTCTCTTCTTCAGAAACGATTTCCTTGCCATTGCCAGTCTACATTTTATATCCTCTCTACTTCGACCATCATCAGTTATTTTACTCCCTAAATAGCAAAACTCCTTTACTACTTTAAGTGTCTCATTTCCTAATCTATCTCCCTCAGCATCACCCAATTTAATTTGACTACATTCCATTATTCTCGTTTTGCTTTTGTTGATGTTCATCTTATATCCTCCTTTCAAGACACTGTCCATTCCGTTCAACAGCTCTTCCAAGTCCTTTGCTGTCTCTGACAGAATTACAATGTCATCGGCGAACCTCAAAGTTTTTACTTCTTCTCCATGAATTTTAATACCTACTCCGAATTTTTCTTTTGTTTCCTTTACTGCTTGTTCAATATACAGATTGAATAACATTGGGGACAGGCTACAACCCTGTCTCACTCCTTTCCCAACCACTGCTTCCCTTTCATGCCCCTCAACTCTTATAACTGCCATCTGGTTTCTGTACAAATTGTAAATAGCCTTTCGCTCCCTGTATTTTACCCCTGCCACCTTCAGAATTTGAAAGAGAGTATTCCAGTTAACATTGTCAAAAGCTTTCTCTAAGTCTACAAATGCTAGAAACGTAGGTTTGCCTTTTCTTAATATTTCTTCTAAGATAAGTCGTAAGGTTAGTATTGCCTCACGTGTTCCAACATTTCTACGGAATCCAAACTGATCTTCCCCGAGGTCCGTTTCTACCAGTTTTCCATTCGTCTGTAAAGAATTCGCGTTAGTATTTTGCAGCTGTGACTTATTAAACTGATAGTTCGGTAATTTTCGCATCTGTTAACACCTGCTTTCTTTGGGATTGGAATTATTATATTCTTCTTGAAGTCTGAGGGTATTTCGCCTGTCTCATATATCTTGCTCACCAGATGGTAGAGTTTTGTCATGACTGGCTCTCCCAAGGCCATCAGTAGTTCTGATGGAATGTTGTCTACTCCTGGGGCCTTGTTTCGACTCAGGTCTTTCAGTGCTCTGTCAAACTCTTCACGCAGTATCTTATCTCCTATTTCGTCTTCATCTACATCCTCTTCCATTTCCATAATATTGTCCTCAAGTACATCGCCCTTGTATAAACCCTCTATATACTCCTTCCACCTTTCTGCCTTCCCTTCTTTGCTTAGAACTGGGTTGCCATCTGAGCTCTTGATATTCATACAAGTGGATCTCTTCTCTCCAAAGGTCTCTTTAATTTTCCTGTAGGCAGTATCTATCTTACCCCTAGTGAGACAAGCCTCTACATCCTTACATTTGTCCTCTAGCCATCCCTGCTTAGCCATTTTGCACTTTCTGTCGATTTCATTTTTGAGACGTTTGTATTCCTTTTTGCCTGCTTCATTTACTGCATTTTTATATTTTCTCCTTTCATCAATTAAATTCAATATTTCTTCTGTTACCCAAGGATTTCTATTAGCCCTCGTCTTCTTACCTACTTGATCCTCTGCTGCCTTCACTACTTCATCCCTCAGAGCTACCCATTCTTCTTCTACTGTATTTACTTCCCCCATTCCTGTCAATTGTTCCCTTATGCTCTCCCTGAAACTCTCTACAACCTCTGGTTCTTTCAGTTTATCCAGGTCCCATCTCCTTAAATTCCCACCTTTTTGCAGTTTCTTCAGTTTCAATCTGCAGTTCATAACCAATAGATTGTGGTCAGAATCCACATCTGCCCCTGGAAATGTCTTACAATTTAAAACCTGGTTCCTAAATCTCTGTCTTACCATTATATAATCTATCTGATACCTTTTAGTATCTCCAGGATTCTTCCAGGTATACAACCATCTTTTATGATTCTTGAACCAGGTGTTAGCTATGATTAAGTTATGCTCTGTGCAAAATTCTACAAGGCGGCTTCCTCTTTCATTTCTTCCCCCCAATCCATATTCACCTACTATGTTTCCTTCTCTCCCTTTTCCTACTGACGAATTCCAGTCACCCATGACTATTAAATTTTCGTCTCCCTTCACTACCTGAATAATTTCTTTTATCTCGTCATACATTTCATCTATTTCTTCATCATCTGCAGAGCTAGTTGGCATATAACCTTGTACTACTGTAGTAGGCATGGGCTTTGTGTCTATCTTCGCCACAATAATCCGTTCACTATGCTGTTTGTAGTAGCTAACCCGCACTCCTATTTTTTTATTCAATATTAAACCTACTCCTGCATTACCCCTATTTGATTTTGTATTTATAACCCTGTAATCACCTGACCAAAAGTCTTGTTCCTCCTGCCACCGAACTTCACTAATTCCCACTATATCTAACTTTAACCTATCCACGACGTCCTCTTGAGTAGTCCCCGCCCGGAGATCCGAATGGGGGACTATTTTACCTCCGGAATATTTTACCCAAGAGGACGCCATCATCATTTAATCATACAGTAAAGCTGCATGTCCTCGGGAAAAATTACGGCTGTAGTTTCCCCTTGCTTTCAGCCGTTCGCAGTACCAGCACTAAGTATGTCAAACTTTATCTATTAAAATCAGCTACTGCTGCATCCATAGCCAAGAAGCTGGTCAAGGATTATATAGTCAAGGTAGGCAAACCAGAGGCTATTCTTTCTGACGATGGGTCAATGTTCACTGGATTTCGTTGGAGGCAAACATTAGCCAGTTGTGGTATAAAACAAATTCTAACATCAGTGTACCACCCTTCGGCGAATCCCGTGGAACGAATTTTTCGTGAATTAAACCGGTTCATGAGAACATATTGCCACAACCAGCAACCCAAATGGATCGATTATCTTCACGATTTTCAGGAAATTGTAAACAATATGCCACATACTACGACAGAATACACCCCATACGAACTGATGTTTGGAAAACAGGAACAGAATGAGTGGATTCGACCAATTCCTAAAGTAGCTATTAACAAAATAGACCTACAAAATAAAGTACGACAATCCTTACTCAATATAATGGACAAGGCAAGAAAAAGGAAAATATATTTTGACAATCGACTTGGAAAAATAAAAACATATAAAGTGAAAGACCAAGTTTTAATAAAAACTCATCCTAAGGCTTCACTTATACAGAGGAAGAACACAAAATGGCAATTATTGTATCAAGGACCATTTGTGATTACCAAAATACCCCATCCAGGAACTTATTTTTTGAAGGATGTGAAGAATGGAAAGGTGAAAGGAATGTATCCTCATCACTTGTTAAAGCAATTTCATGATGACTGAAGATTCTGAAGATTGAAAATACTGTTCTTATCAAATAATATTGATTAGAGAATTTTCATTAAACCTGTGAATCATACTTAGGATAGTTTCTTTCTTTTTGCAATTTTAGTAGTTAGTTTTTCTTTGCAGGCATAATGTACGAGAGATATGCAGACATTATGTATTTGTTTTCCACTGTAAAGATAAGTTTTCTTTTCAATATGCAGAGAATTTAGCTATAGTATGAATGATTTCTTTCAAAATTTTTTTTATTTAGTTGATAGTAACTTCAATCAGGTTTCACAATGCATAATGACCATGGGTTAGTGATTCAAATGAATCTGGTCTATGGCAAGATATTTTTTCTTATGTCAATTTAACAATCTCAGTGTATGTTTGTATTTGCCTTTTTACTCGCTGAGCTGAAGTCATGCTGTTCGGAAGGGGTAACCCGTTCTCAGTTTTAAAAGGACGCCTATTACTTTGTTTCAATCTTTTGTGATGAACATTGTCTTTAGAATTGTACTATTGTTGTAACATACCTGTGTATGTAAATTATGTTATATCAATTGTTGCTCGCGGAGTTACCAACTGAGCGAATGCCTTTCAGTTATAAGCACATCAACAAGTGTTAAAGTCCATCTTAAAGATGACGAGCATAAGTTGACACGGCAGCAACAGTTGGATTTGTGTATAGTGCATTCTAGGGTTGTTGATAGAAATGAAGAACACCTTACGACTTCCGAATATTTCGAATTCAGGACAGAGAATTAGAAAGAACTTTAGATTAGATTCTATTTCAGCTCAGCATAGATCAAACACCTTTTCCACGGAACTTACACTGACTCTTATTTTCATGTTAACCATATGCGGAAAACCATAATACCCACGAGGAGACGGTGAAATGGGAATAGAATTCAATCAGTTACCCAGTGATGACAGATAGAAGGGAATCGCAGATGGACGTAAAACCAACGCGTCGACGGTTCACCTCAAGACACAGAAGATTAACAGTGTTGTGTTTCTTTTGTGAACAGTGTTTAAATTCATTCAAAAAAATCCATATTGTAAATATTTTTTTTTATTTTCCATTGTAATTCAATTAATTATCTTTGCAAATGAGAAATACAAGGATGGTAAATCTACCCCGAGGTTTTCCTTGGTTTCCCTTTGTGGGGCTTGGCCGAATGGCTAGATTATCCGTTTGAGACACCCCAATGCGAGTGACAGAAGCTTTGAGTGATGATGAAAAAGGTTTCTGATCACATCTCATGCCATCCTCGACAAATGAATAAAAGCAAGCATGTAAGCTATGCATATAAGCTGCATCAGGAATTCAGCACAGGCCTTGTCAGCAGTATATGCACCCAAATCTATAATTTACGTTTAGATAGTCATTCACTAATATCAAAATATCATAAGAAATACAGTGGACATTAATACTCTAGTGGACTTTAATACAGCGTCATAAACAATCACCGATATAGTGTTGTGTGAACGCTCGTGTTTGTTTTTGCCCAAAAACGTTCGTCCACAAGAGGGGCGTATATGATGTATCATGCAGCGTAACTTGCTGTGACAGTGCGAGAGAGAGACAAAGATATTGTTTATTACTCTGTGGCGGTCAGCGCTCACATAATTATTCTTAGGATATAGAGTTTTTTGTTCTTGTTAAGAGTAATTTTTAGGAGGGAGAGCCATTCTTGTGATGTAAAAAATCGACGCCATTGCGAGTTTTTGATTCACATTGTAAAATATAAGTGCATGTGGAAGGAAATCAGTCAATAGAACAATAAAATATTGTTCATTGCAAGAAGGTACGTCTTATTATACACCCAGCGATATACTGCTATTGTGATTTACTGATAAACACCAGCTGAGAACAGTTCCGACGGGAGCGTTCAGTTCTAGTGAAATAGTTCGATGTTTTATTCGGAAAAGAAGTCACTTCATGGATCATTCAAGTCCACAATAGTAACTGGACATTTCTCAGAACTGAAAGCAATCTGATTGCTATGCAACAGAGCTCGAAGAATATTTCTCCGTACTTTGGTTACTACTTTCAGCTCAACACGGTATCTGCAGCATCTGGAGCAGATTTCTACAACAGCGGAAGTGTGTAATCGCTATCAGTTTCACACACCGCCCTGTGTACGCTGTATGTATTTACCCACAACAGTGAACATACAGTTACTCACACACATAGAAAGACAATACTAGGTGGTGTGGGGAAACATTTCAGTATAAAGGCCCTGTAGAGCTAAACAGTAATTAGCCTAGTAAGAAAAGGAGTCTTTATAAGTAGATATAAACTGTTTCTTGAGTAATATCAACATAAAAAACCACACAATGAATGGATTCTTTTCGTATTCAGGAACTTTGATTGAACTTTGTTTTCAAGATTCCCGTGTTAATACAGTTTCAAGTATCTGATTAGTTACAAATGAGCTAATGTGCTAAATATTTGACTGTATGAAAACCGCGTCTTTGAGAGGCGAGCTTTCCCTGTGCCAGCCAGCTCAGATTCACATCGCTTGAGCAGCGATGTTCTGCCTTTCGCTAGCCTAACAGAGAACTGACGACACTGTAGAATACGTTTGGCAACTAAGTGACAGTCTATTTACTTCCTGGTTTACTTCAGAATTATCCTGGTAAATTAATTCACTAGTTTGTCATTTAGATTAAATACTCTGAATTCGTTTTACTTGAGGGATGACAGAGGTTGAGGGTGCAAGCACAAAACTACACTCATGCTCATAAATTAAGGATAATGGTGAAACAACACTTTGGTGGGCAGTTTGCGGGTTTAAATCACCTCGGGGTATGACCATGCTGTGAATTTGACATGCGGTTGTCGCACGGTGTCACTGGCAGCAGTCCACATACAGAGAGGTGTACAGTGCAAAAAGTAAGTCCGCAGACGTTTTCAGACGTGCTAATGGTGACTGTGTGTTGAAAATGGTTCAAAGAACACATATTGATGACGTTATGGGGGGGTAGAATACTAGGACGACTGGAGGCTGGTCATAGACAGCAGGTCGTAGAATGGGCCCTTCTTGTGCCACAAAGTGTGATCTCAAGTTTATGGCAACGATTCCAGCAGACAAGAATCGTGTCCAGGCGCTACAGTACGGGACGTTCACAGTGGGCAACATCACATGAAGACCGATATCTCACCATCAGTGCCCTCAGACGGCCACAGAGTACTGCAGGTAGCCTTGCTTGGGACCTTACCGCAGAAACTGGAATAGATGTCTCCAGACATACAGTCTACAGACGACTGAACAGACATGGTTTATTCGCCTGTAGATCTGCAAGGTGCATTCCATTAACCCCTGGTCACAGGAGAGCCCATACAACCTGGTGTCAAGAACACAGTATGTGGTCTTTGGAACAGTGATCCCAGGTTACGTTCACGGACGAGTCCAGGTGTAGTCTGAACAGTGATTCTCGTCGGGTTTTCATCTAGCGTGAAACAGGAACCAGATACCAACCCCTTAATGTCCTTGAAAGGGGCCTGTATGGAGGTCGTGGTTTGATGGTGTGGGGTGGGATTATGATTGGTGCACATACACCCCTGCATGTCTTTGACAGAGGAACTGTAACATTTCAGGTGTATCGGGACGTCATTTTACACCAGTATGTTCGCCTTTTCAGGGGTGCAATGGGTTCCACCTTCCTCCTGATGGATGATAACGCACGGCCCCACTGAGCTGCCATCGTGGAGGAGTAACAGGGGTGTAAAGTTAGTTCGCCTCCACGTGACGCACCCTGGGTAACGCTAAATGAACTAACACAACTGGCGGCAGATCGAGCGAAGAATTCCTGCCCCACATCACAGTGAAATCTTGAACAGTAGATATCAGGCAATGGAGTGGCCTCCCTGTTTTCGGTCGACATATCACTGCACGTGTGACCCCTAGGACACTTCAGGAGCTCCGACAGGCACTGGTGCAAGAATGGGAGGCTATACCCCAGCAGCTGCTCGACCACCTGATCCAGAGTACGTCAACCCATTGTGCGGCCTGTGATCATATCCCATATTGGTGTCGCGGTACATGCGCAGGAAACAGTGGCGTTTTGTAGCACATGTGCTTCGGGACGGTTTTCTCAACTTATCACCAATATCGTGGACTTACAGATCTGTGTCGTGTATGTTCCCTGTGTGCCTACGCTATTAGCACCAGTTTTGTGTGGTGCCACGTTGTGTGGAACCACATTGTGCAATTATCCTTAATTTATGAGTATGAGTGTGGTATAAGTTACTCTTTTAGTAACTCTTACTTCTTCAGTCTGGACTAGTTTTGGAAATCCCTTCTGTAGTAATATACTCTTTAAGTAACTGTTGGAGAGCTCAATTCTATTTACTTCTTTGGTTGTAACTAAAGTAGTAACGCCTTTTTACTAAAGAAGTAAGCCATTTCTGCACGGCAGACATTACTGCATCACCTTTTGCGTAATTTATGTTTGTCACTATAATTTTAGAAGCTAGGAAGGATTATTAAATTGATTTATTAAAACTGGAAAATCTAAATGCTATAGTACTAATTAATGATAAGATCTTTGTACTAAGAAAAAGAAAAGCGCTATTAATGGATGAATCTACTCTTAACCCCACCATCTACAGCGACCAACGTCCATTACTGGTTGGTGACACGTATTAATTTAAGCGCCAGTTGGCGATACGAGCTACCAGCAAGATGGAGATAGCCATGAAACGTTCAAAAAACATACCAGAAAATGAAAAAGAGCGGTTTGCTGAAATAATGAAAAAGTATATAACTGCTATTGACTCTAAAAAGCACAATGTCAATATGCTAAAAAGGAATAAGGATGCTTGGATAAAATACACGTTGAATACAACGTAGAAGCTCTTATACAAAGATCAAAAGAGCAGTTTAAAGAAATTTGGAAGGACATGAGAGCAAAACAAAGAAAATGGAAGCTAACTGTAATTGAGAACGATTTCAAACTGGCGGTGGAGTAGGTGAAACGAAGATCGACGATATAACTCAAATAGTTGTTGATATCACCCGACAAGTTTTCGAGGGGATAACTAGAGTTAGCGACAATGACACATCTAAAGATAATTTGATACTTTCAAGCAACTTTGATGATGATAACTGTTCTGAAGTTAGCAATGAAACTACTGAAGGTGGAACTTTATCCCAGATCCATGAGCCTCGGCCTGCACTCTCTGGTGGGAACTTATCACAAGATGCGCGCAGCAAAAGAGGGAGAGAACATGTGGTTGTAAGTGAAGAACCGAGAGTTGTTGAAAAAAGCAAACGAGCTTCATTCCTTAAAAATGCGTTAATACAATGCAAAAATGTTATTAATAGAACGACAAAGGGAAACCATGGAAGAAGAGCATAGCCTTAAAATGGAAATTATGAATCAGTTCAAGAACGTAATTAAGCAAATTTCAGGTTCCAGTTCTTCAGTCGGTGTGCTCCAGAAATTTGGGTTTTTGCGAGTGAGTAAGAAAATATTCATATGTATAAAACATCTTTTATTTACTTGACTTTTTCGAAATGGTTAATATGTTCTTGTTTCTTTTATAGCATAATATTTGCGTTTATCATTTCAGCATAGGTAGTAATTTTTGTTAATACCACATTCTAATATTTATCTGAATTTGCAATATTATAAAATAAGTCTTTTTTTTCGAAATAATCGAAATATTGTACGACTTTGTACACTCAATTAAAAAATAAAATGAGAAGTTAATTCCCTTGCAAAAAATAAATAAATAAATAAATAAATAAAATAAAGAACATTACTGTAAAATTACACATAAATAAATTGAGTCAATTTTCGCTGCAGTACTGACAATCCAGTGGCTTATTTATTCATTTAAGAAGGAAAAGCCTTTACACTAACTTCTAATTTTACTAGCAAACGAGGTAAAATTTTAATTAAAGGAATTAAGCATAATAACAGACTTTCTGACAGCTTGGCCTGCATCATCTGCTTCTGGCTGAAATGCATATTGATCGATGTGGTGATGTGGTGATCAGGGTGAAACACATCTCTAGCTTCTATTCCAAAGTTGTGTAGAACAGAAGCAGCCAGAATAACATTTCCACACTTGTTTGGTTTAAATCGCATTGTTTTAGGCGGAATTTGGAAACGTTGCTTCCAAATGCCGAACGCTCGCTGTACTCCACATCTGGTAGCAATATGGGCTCTACTGTAGCTCCGTTCGGGTCCTGTGTGGTCTCGGAATACAGACGCCGTAAGATGTTTAGAGAGAGCGTATCCACTATTTCCAATAAGCGACCCACCATATTCTTCATTTTCAAACTCTGCAACAACTCTACTATTGTCCCAAATGCGTGCATCATGTTTGGAACCCAGCCAACGGTTTACCACCTTCAAAATCTTCATATTGGCATCATAGATGATTTTTGTATTGATAGAAAACAAATTCTTACGATTTCTATATACACTCTTGGAAATTGAAATAAGAACACCGTGAATTCATTGTCCCAGGAAGGGGAAACTTTATTGTCACATTCCTGGGGTCAGATACATCACATGATCACACTGACAGAACCACAGGCACATAGACACAGGCAACAGAGCATGCACAATGTCGGCACTAGTACAGTGTATATCCACCTTTCGCAGCAATGCAGGCTGCTATTCTCCCATGGAGACGACCGTAGAAATGCTGGATGTAGTCCTGTGGAACGGCTTGCCATGCCATTTCCACCTGGCGCCTCACTTGGACCAGCGTTCGTGCTGGACGTGCAGACCGCGTGAGACGACGCTTCATCCAGTCCCAAACATGCTCAATGGGGGACAGATCCGGAGATCTTGCTGGGCAGGGTAGTTGACTTACACCTTCTAGAGCACGTTGGGTGGCACGGGATACATGCGGACGTGCATTGTCCTGTTGGAACAGCAAGTTCCCTTGCCGGTCTAGGAATGGTAGAACGATGGGCTCGATGACGGTTTGGATGTACCGTGCACTATTCAGTGTCCCCTCGACGATCACCAGTGGTGTACGGCCAGTGTAGGAGATCGCTCCCCACACCACGATGCCGGGTGTTGGCCCTGTGTGCCTCGGTCGTATGCAGTCCTGATTGTGGCGCTCACCTGCACGGCGCCAAACACGCATACGACCATCATTGGCACCAAGGCAGAAGCGACTCTCATCGCTGAAAACGACACGTCTCCATTCGTCCCTCCATTCACGCCTGTCGCGACACGACTGGAGGCGGGCTGCACGATGTTGGGGCGTGAGCGGAAGACGGCCTAACGGTGTGCGGGACCGTAGCCCAGCTTCATGGAGACGGTTGCGAATGGTCCTCGCCGATACCCCAGGAGCAACAGTGTCCCTAATTTGCTGGGAAGTGGCGGTGCGGTCCCCTACGGCACTGCGTAGGATCCTACGGTCTTGGCGTGCATCCGTGCGTCGCTGCGGTCCGGTCCCAGGTCGACGGGCACGTGCACCTTCCGCCGACCACTGGCGACAACATCGATGTACTGTGGAGACCTCACGCCCCACGTGTTGAGCAATTCGGCGGTACGTCCACCCGGCCTCCCGCATGCCCACTATACGCCCTCGCTCAAAGTCCGTCAACTGCACATACGGTTCACGTCCACGCTGTCGCGGCATGCTACCAGTGTTAAAGACTGCGATGGAGCTCCATATGCCACGGCAAACTGGCTGACACTGACGGCGGCGGTGCACAAATGCTGCGCAGCTAGCGCCATTCGACGGCCAACACCGCGGTTCCTGGTGTGTCCGCTGTGCCGTGCGTGTGATCATTGCTTGTACAGCCCTCTCGCAGTGTCCGGAGCAAGTATGGTGGGTCTGACACACCGGTGACAATGTGTTCTTTTTTCCATTTCCAGGAGTGTAGTTATGCTTGTCCTCCAGAAGGACAAAGTATGGGTATATGTACAAAATCTATGACCCCTATGACATTTGGGAATCCACCAGCTCGACAGAATTCCCTTTTGTTCTTTGATATATTTTCTGGGCTGTGTGGCATGGACACTTACATTGGCTTTAAGGCAATTAAACTGTTTATCACTCTGTGAAAAGCTCTTCCAGCAGTAGTACGATGAATATTAACGAGGTCCCTGCTACGATTTGATAAGTACCTGTGCTAAAGATTCGCAGTCCACAAAGAAGTTGCAGGATAGGAGACAAAGCAAGGTTCCTGTCTGAATTATGCTGCAGTAACAGCTCCAGCATACCAAACAGCAACTCAAAAGACTCCTTACGAAACCCAAACCGTTCTTTGAAATCACTGTCGCTATACATCACAAATGGGTCCCTTCTCTCTATTAAAACCCTCATTCTTGGTATGTTCACTCTTCCTCCATCTTCATATATTCTTCGTAGTACTGGTAATCCATAGAATTTGACACTTAAAACACAGAACTCAAAGATAGCACTTTACTCTCTTACTTTACTCCTACTACTGCCTAGGAGTAAATTTTGGTCGCATTTCCCCCATAACTTACTAACGTAGTAGCGTACTCTTCAGTGGTGCTCTCCACGAGTAATGGACTAAATAAATTTACTTCGGAAGTAAATGAAAAATTTGCTACTGGAGTAATTTACTCCGATAGTTCAGTACCAGGGGCGATTCTAGAAGTTGGTCAAGGGGGGGGGGGGCTAATGGTGGGAGGAGGTTTGGGGGAATGGAATATCGCTTAACAAAAGGAGAGTTGGGGTCCTCCACCGACAAATTGGTAAAATTTGGTGTTGCTTAAAGTGGTTTTTGGTAACTGTTTCGGAGTTCAGGGTAAAAAATGTGTATTAATAAATAATAAGATGCCCACCTTTATGTTAAATAGTTAAATGATATTTATTGGTTTAGATAGTAAGCTATTTGTCACTGTTATTCCTTTGTTAAAATGTGTTTGAAATAGATTGCAATCTATATTGCTACATAATTATAAAACAAGATTGAATCCGTTGGAGTAATATATTCGCTGATTTCTGAAGTAATTTTATCCAGTGTAATATGATACTCCATGGGGGGGGGGGGCTATAGCCCCATAGCCAGTCCCCCCCCCTCCTTGCCAAAGCCCACGTTCAGTACTATCGACTGAAGTAGCCGATTTCCTTCTCTCTTAGTAACTTACTACCTTAGTTTCACTTACTCCAGGTTGGTGCTCGCCACCCTGAAAATTTATGGTTTTGAGCTCAGGCAGCTATGTCCAACAGAAACTGCTGTTTACTTCGCCATTTACGACTTGAATCCTGTGCCTTGGCCATGGTTGGGACAACAATGAAGCACTGTTTGATGTAGATGTATGGAGCTTAGCGATAAAGCTTTCGCTATTCAGGCGGAAGAGTGTGTTAGTTTTCGTTTCTAAACTGGTTGGAGGTAACATTTTTCCCATCTTCTGTGCAAGAGCCACTAGCAGATAGACTGACCATCAGAAAAGAAATCCCAAGACAACTTCTCCCTCAAAATTTCGTCGCTACCTCGATTCTGTGCTGTGCAGATCTAAAGGTGAAAAACTGCTGAATTGCACACTTGTTAGTGCCTGATTTCTCTGCTTCTGTCACCTGTATTGGCACCATTGTGGCACTAAATGATTTGTTAACTGTATTTTGCCTTGTATCCACCACTGCTGCTATGTTTGCTGACTTAAATTGTTGTCCTGAAACACTGCAATATGACTGTGGACTGATCTTTGACCGTTTCTTGCTAATTCATGACAATTTAGGATACTACGATTTATTAAAATAGTCTTTTTGTAATGTTATCGTGCTAAATAGTTTTTTTTTCTTTAGTTTATTGAACAATGGTTGAATATGTTGTTATTGTTGTTATGATCTTCAGTCCGAAGACTAGTTTGATGCAGCTATAATATCCTGTACAAGTGTCTTCATCTCCGAAGAAACATGACACAGTTCTTCATAACAACACAGGCACTGCAGTATCGAATTTATCCGCCGATACCAGGCAGCAATTTTCAATTAAAATGTCCCGTACGGGAATTACATCAAGTTTGCACGAGTACAGATTGCGACGTAGGAACATCATATGAATTTTTGGGTCTGGCCGTACGTCGTGCACGGACAACCAGAACAGTTAACGGGAGAACTCGCGTAAAGCGAGAAATAGCGAATCCAGTCCCGGTTTGGCACAAATTTTCATTGTCATCATTCCCTTGTTGTTCGTATTCACAACTGCGAATTTGGGTTTGGCTTGATGTTGTATTTTAATCACATATTCAATGAATTTTGTCCTGTCTATGCAATAATAACGTTGTTGACGACTCCTCCCTAGAAATTAGGTGCTTTTGTACATGGCTGAACGCTGGAGCACCAACTGTAGGATAAAATCTTCGTGAAAAAAATAAACAGCGAACCCGTTGCAAAATGGGGGATTTATTTAAACTCCCTGGTCATGGTTTCAAAGTTTATAAAAATGTCTTTTTCAGAAGGAAAGTGGTGGCAAGTGGGTTACATGTCGTAGCGGAGGTACGTTGACATATAGCCAAGTGGCGTCAGTAAAATATAAATTCCTTCCCCCCCCCCCTACAAATTTATAAAAGATTTACAATATGATAGTCGTCACTGAGCAGTGCTACATCAACGTACAGCTATACACTATCGTCGCGTACGTAGAAGCTGTCGTGTGTGTCAGGCCATTACATACAGTGATTTTGTTTGTTTTCTTTCTTACAAGTAATGTAGACATTAAAAATTGAGCAGAAAGGAATTCATTTTAAATCATCGATAGATTAGATTTAATATCGATAGTGACGACCCAAATGAGTATTTACTGGTAATTATTATTAAAACGATATGTTTTGTATTTACGTTTTGTGGTCTAGTATTAAGAACTGAACCAAAATTCAATTTATGAAATGTAAGATTATAATTTAAATGTAAATGAAGATTGTATGGTCTGTAGATGCGGAAGCCAAAGTAATTATTGTGACTGTAAGTATGGTATTGTTGAGGAGTAGCAGGGAAGTATGGAGATATCGAAAGCGGTGTGCATTACTGGCGATGTAAAGAACGTAGTTAAACATTGTAGTACCAGTACTACTGAGTGATGAAGAACTATGATGACGTGGAGGAGTTTTAATTGGAATACGAAGAAAAATGATTCAGGTATTTATCAATGAAGACAGCGAATTGCAGTTTTTGTCTGCGGTTATTAAGCAACTTTTTCAACTTAAAAAATGTGTCATAGACTGTGATGGAAATTACTGACAGCACGAATAACGACTAGTAAAGAAGTTTTGGATGAAATTTATGCAATACAACCCCCTTCCATTTTTCGCAATTAATGTATGATATATTTGCGTAATATACATCAAAATACTTGTCTGAATTTACGTTGCATTTTTAGTTTTACGATGAAAAGTGCGTTGATTACGGAAAAATGCGTGTAAAAATGATGCGAACGTTAAGATTACACTATGCTACAGGTCAGTCTGTTTAGTGATAATACTACCGTTATTTGGGATTCACATTCGTTGGCTTCGACAACTCAAAAACAAATAGCCATCTTTAAACCTAACCTAGACTTCGGGCTACGCTACAGACCTGTATGTCACCACTACCAAGATTTAAGGGCTGGAGGCCGAATAGCACACCGACAGATGTTTGAGCCAGCGTACATCAGAATAATTTGAATGTGTTAATTGGCTTTAGTATCTTGGAACATAAAACTAATGAAGTAAACCTTAATTATCTTGCTGCGATTCAACAATTAGCTGCTGTAGTTTTAAATGAAAGTTACGTTTAGTGATTTACTTGCCAAATCAAAATCAACAGTGCTTGAATTTCTTTGAATATTTGTGTACAACTATTGAATGTGCTCTGTTTTGCTCAAATATGGCTGACTATGTCGACATCCCCGTTTTTATGGAGCATATCAGTTTGAAAACAACTGTAAATGTTATGCATAATTATTATTATTATTTTGTTCTTCCCAGTCACGACCACATTTACTATGTCCACGAGCGATGTTTCTTAAAAACTAGGTAATGAAAGAATCCTCGTTCTGTTGCGTAGAGTGTGAGCCATTGCAAATTATATGCAGGCTCTAGGCGTCACATACATATGGCCTTCTTACTACGCCCGTTCGTTTTAAAGTGTTTGTCAAGAAAATGGGTTGATTCTTAATATGTTTCCAATTGGTACACAGTATTATTCACATCTTTATCTTTGTTGTGTTATTTTATATTGACATACTCCACTGTATTAATAGTGCAAGGCGAAGTATTTTCAGTTTTCAAAACGTGATTAGGTTGATAGTTATACCATAGCCTTTAGATACTCTTCAACGTATGACAGAATCTTGAAATCTTCACTGTTTTTTAGAAATAGGGCAAGTGTGCAGGGTTGATATTTATTATCGTGACTGATTCGTCACTTATTGTCTGTCGGTGTTCAGGGGGATTCAAAATCCGTATTACAGGCTTCTCGCGGGACTTAGTAGATGAAGTTTTGATGACAAACACACGCCCGGAAATATACCGTTTCGATATAAAATAAGTTTTAAGATCGGACCACTTTCACACTTACCACTTCACGTTACTGACGGTCATGTTATGACCTGACAGTCTGTCGACCCCTGAACAAGCTGGTGACGAAATAGTCTCTGCGCTGCTGGGTTTTGATAGCCAGGCGCGCACTGGTGACAAAATTGTCCTTCTCTGTGCATTCTCCTCATCCCATTTGCTTCCAGTATGTCGCACGCAATCATGGCACCAACGCCCTAGCACATGACTGTTAACGAAGACGATATTGATAATGATGTTCATGTAGAAGAAGTGGAAGAAACACAAACACTTTTCAATAAAAATTTGCAGTATTATTCGAAGATAAACACGAAAGTTAAAGAATGGAAGGAAATCCACCGAATAATATTTTCTTGGAACAACATGTGTTCAGTTGGGACAGACAATCTCATATTCGTATTTTTTGAGTTCCGTAAACCAGTGGGTAAAAGCGGAACCCATATAGGATCAGTTCTTTGCCCGTCAGTCTGTCTGTCCGTACGCTATGAGCCGTTTTTATAAGGAACGGGTGGACGTATCGAGTCGAAATGTATATCCCCTACGTCTATGGTCCCCTGACGATGTAAAACAAAGCTTCTAAGTCAGTGCAGTCAAAATATTTTATTATTGGAATACTGTTGCTGCAGCAGTTTGCTATTAACATCATTAAATATATTGATAATGAGAAGGAGAAAGGAGTGATAATTCTGACAGAAAAGGTGATAGAACATTTAAGTATAACGTTAGAGTTGAGTAAACCAGTGATGTGTGGATTACAGAAGGGGGGACACATTGACAAACATAGTGGGATTCAAGTACACCCCTTGAAGAAGACAAAGAGGAAGAAGGGGAAGAAGAAGAAGAAAAAGAAGGAAAGTGAATAAGTATCCCATTACCAATATGGATAAATGTATTATTAAGCAGCAATTTTTATGATATGTTCGTATCACAAAAACATCACCTATCACAAGCAATATCATCTTTTTGAAAATGACAGCTTTTACCACAAATAATTTTTGTATCCCATTTTACATTTTTGTTTTTATTTACAGTATGCTTCTTAACTGTTGGCTGAGGCACATTACACATATGTGCATCATTTAATCCATGATCTCTCTTTAGATGTATTGATACAGCCAAATGCAATTTATTTGAGCTCCAGTTACCATAACACCTTTCCGTTGCCATACTGTATTACAAAATAATTTTTTACTTAATAACTTAGAAGGAAGACATCAGAAAATTCACCATATCATTTCTAAACATTATGTTGCATTAGTAGTGCTAAATACTTATTGTAAATGAGCTAAATGCTTATTGTATGACCATGTTTCTCAAATGGCACTGGTACAATATCGGATATGCAACATTGCTATTTTTCCTTTTTCCTACAAATGAACCATAATGCGTACATATTCATCACTGTCTGAAAACTAAGATTATTTCATGTGTATTCACCCATAAAACTTTATGTTGTTACTTACCTTATAACAGTAATTCACTTTGCCACATAAACAAAAAGGTAAATGAAAGCTACAAAAAAATCAACACTGTCTTCAGACAATCTGGTACTCAACACAAAGAGATGATATGACTCCTATAGAGTGTATACAACCTGGGACAGCCAGGAGATCTGGGAAAAACCCGGGAATTTTTTCGTCTGGGGGAAAACCAGGGAATTTTTTAGAATTCTGAGAATTTTTCATTGTTTTAGTGTTCAGTTAAATTTTTGTGATTTTAAATGGTAAGAAGCAATACTTTAACAAATAATATTACTGTATCCCGCTTCTGCAGAATAATACTGCAGCAACAAAACATGAATGAGAGGTGAAAAAATGAAAATAAAATTTAAGTCACAAAGGAAATGCACCATATACAACAACAAAACACAGTATTCATACAAGTGTCTGCCAACAGCAACGTGTGTCAAAGGCTTTAGGAAGACTATTCAATACTTCTTAACAACAAACTGCTTCTGATGAGCATGATGTGACAGCTGTTTACATTAGATTCGTTTTAATTTAATGGTTTACACGTACGAATATATGGGCTTCCTGCGTCATCGTACCTGCGCAAGTGCAGTGACACCTCTTATTTGGTGCTCTCTGGCAACTGCTGAAACAAACCTATTTTTCACAGGTGATGGGAAAATATTGCGAATGATGGTTTGAAAAGCATTACTTTCAAAGTAAATTTCCTTTTATGCAAGATGAACTATGTGCAAGAATGTACAACAAATTTCTTAAATCACAGAGCATTTGACTCTCATTTAAAAATCAACGCTTTGGGGGTGACCATCTAGAAGAATTTCGAGCCCAGGAGATCAGACATTTATGTCATTATTAAAAATTTTACTGGCACATATGTGAAACTTCTTTTCTTGTAGCAACAATATATATATTGATTTAAACCATTAACTTTTCTTATTTGTGTTTTGTGCTACTTAATAGTGATCTTGCTATTGGTTGACTACATCAGGTGCCCTATGCTGTCATCAGCTGGCGAGATCACGTGACATGAGCTGTGACTGGCTTTGGCTTACAAAAGTATGTCGTAATCTCGATTTCAGTGCTTCGGAAAGTAACATGCGGTGTTTGGTGGAATTCGAATTTATATCTTCATAACAGGAAAATGCAGAGTAAATGTTGCTGCACATCAAAGATCTTTCCAAAATGTATTTTTTCCCCATGAGTTTCATTTTCTAAAGTGCTGGAAAATTCTTCATTGGTGTACAAAACCATAAGCCATCAAAGGATTGATAAGTTTTACAGTGCCATGGAAAAGTATACTTTCAATTAATACAGAGAAAGTGTATTTTCACCCGGGAGAAAGTGCATTTTCAACCGGGAAATCAGGGAAAAATCCAGGTTTTTTTTCCTTGTCCATGTATGCACCCTGTCCTAGAAGGATACAATTCGTGCTGACCATATTAAATGTCATTTATGACAAGAGGTTCGAATTTTATAGCAGTGATACAAATTTAGAGCCTGTGCTATACAGGCAAATCTCCGTTAAATGTGTAGCATGTGATAGTGCTCCACTAGTATAATGTTGTGTATGCTGCCACTACCTCCCTGCCATCCTGAAAAGGTCTTCAGTATGTTCTGCTGACTAGTACTATGTTTATGTTTGTATTTGTGATGTGAAAATTACACACCAGGTTTCTATTATGATTGTGTTTTTATGTTTCATGCCAGTGCCATGTTCTAGCTATAGTTATTCACAGAGATGACATTAGTAGGGAAAGATGAGCAACTGCACCCAGAAAATATATGGGAGAATAGGATAGAATAAACAGCACCTTAAGTGAGAGACGCTGGAAACATGTCTGCAGAAAGAGAAATAGTAATCCTGTGTGTTTTCTCAATGACAAATAAATCAGGGCTGGGTTAAGTAAGTATTTTTCAGTGATAGTCATCTGTTATTGTTGTGATGCTGTGCTGTTTTATGCATTGTGTGTGAGTGGTATTGTTGTATGAAGTTGTCTTGGGTGTTTATATGCTGAGTTCATTCCCATGTTTTTATGTGTAGGATACGTCATTCATTTCTTTGTTAGTTTATAGCTGCTCTTATGATGCAGAATGCATGCAATTGTAAGTTTTTCTGGAATAGTAATTTCTCATTTTCTATCAGTATTCATGAAGTCAGTTGTAGTTTAAATTTTTTTTGGCTGTGTATTATTCACAGAGCCATTTTTCTGTTGCAAACATAATGTCAAATAAATGCAAATTTGATGTTCACATTGAACATTTATGCTGTTTTATCAATGATACAATAATATGTTTGGCAGATTGATGATTTGATGCTCTGCACTTTCATTCTGTTATGATGCGTCAGTACACTATGGGTTCATTAATTCATGAATGTAGCTACGAGTGAATTGTTCTGTTACTTGACATGTTTATAGTACTTTCATTTTCTTAATATAAATAATAATTTTTATAAAATGGAGCAAAACGTAGGACTTCAGTATGTCTGAGACTGCAAACATGTTTACAAATGTGAAGTAAACTCATTTTGTGGTTCGTCAGTCTACTGTTAAAGTATTAACTATTGTTCAATATCAGTGCCTTTGTAGATTGCAGAGAGCATCACATATCTTCCATTAATGCTCCCTTGTGAATGACCATTTGTGTGTATTTGTTGTGTAAGATGGTCTTTGTTTGTAAATGAAAGGAGCCGAGACAACCACTCACTGTACATGGAAGGTGCTGAGCGTGCTACATCATGCAGCTATGTCTATTCACACTACAGACTTGATTGCTGTATCGTTGGTGTGTCCCCCCCCCTCCCCCCCCCCCCACCACCCTGCCACCTGGCTCTACAAAACAGGCTGAATCGTATTCCAACACACAGACGAGCAAAACCCACCAGTCAGTTTATGAGTTATATTCTGATGAAGTCCGTGGGAACAAGTGATACCAGCCTCACCACCCACAACATTTGCATCACCATAGGCAGTGAAGCATTTGCATTACAGCCTGCTTCCACTGATCGTTTGTCCACGGGAACACTTATCAAGTATCAGTTTGCCAAAACGGTATTTAAATGGCCACCTGGTGAAAGAGCCACTGGTTTCCACTACAGCACCAACCACAGAGAATCACAAAGCACCACAACCAGCAGCCAGCAGTCGCTCCCAGAGCCATCCTCTTCATCAACCTTGGCTTCAGCAGACACAGTGCGCCTTGGAGGTTCCACTCTGATTGAACTTAGACTTTGTGATTGTGTCAAGTAATTGTCATCAGTACCAGACATCTAACTGGACTCAGAACCAGCCAAGTGTTGTCAGTCCCCACCAATGAACTAAACTTAGTGATTTGCCAATTCTCTTGTGAAAACTATCAGGGAAGGTTATATATTTGTCTTTCCTTCAGACTTTTTTGGAATTGTATCCTTGCAGACATTTATTTGTGGATTACTTCCATTCTGTGTTCTCGGAATAAAGTATTTGTTATTTGTGTTACCTGCAAATCAATATTTGTCTGTGTGGACTCACTCTGGTCATCAGAGAATAAGTAATACAGGGTGTATACGACCTGAGACAACCGGGAGATCCGGGAAAAATCCGGGAATTATTTCATCCGGGAGACAACCGGGAAAAGTGCAGGAATTTTTTAGAATTCTGGGAATTTTTCATTGTTTTTGTTTTCAGTTAATTTTTGTAATTTTGACTGGCAAGAACCAATACTCTAACAAAGAATATTACTTTATCCCGCTACTTCAGGATAATACTGCAGCAATAAAACACGAACGAGAGAAAAAACTAAAATAAAACTTAAATTGCAAAGGAAATAGGTCATATACAGCAACAAAACACAGTGCTCATGCAAGCGTCTGCCAACAGCAAAATGTGTCAAAGGCTTTAGGAAGACTACGCAATGTTCCGTTAACAACAAATTGCCTCTGATGTGCGTGACGTCACAACTGTTTACATTAGATCCGTTTTAGCAGTTACGAGCGGGATCATGCGCATGCGCAGTTGAGTAGTACCTTATCCCGCTTCTGACTACAGAAATGTGGCTGTTGGCTGTGTAAGCAGTCGCAGCAAACAGCTAGACGCTACCGGGAAAAATTTTACTGGAGCGCCCAAGCTGCCAGATTCTTGCATGCGCAGCAGGCCCAGTTCTAGGAGGAGGGTGAGGGGCAAATTCATACTATTGAGGGAAAAAACCTTGTTTCACAAAGAAAGTAGCATCCAGCGCACGTTAATCTATCGATTATTTACATGACTAGGAAACGCATCCCTGTCGGTTTTTGAACATTTTTTAACACATTCTAAGTTGATTTCTGGACGAATCGTAAGTTGATTTGTGAATGCATTCATAGTGTACATGATGTCTCTGTAAGGGGAATCCTCGTAGCATGTAGAAACAAACTTTCTTACAGACAAAAGCTGAGCGGAGTCAGGGCGAACGGATGAATGCCGACCGCTTTCTGAATGTACATGAAATTAAAATGAAAAATAATAACATATAAAAATAAAATGTTTATGAACCCGAAAAAAGTCAAGCCATAAGTTTAAGTTAATGCAATCAACAATACAACAAGAATCAGCTTAATTTTTCAAGGAACTCTTCAACAGAATAGAAGGAGTGACCCATGAGGAAACTCTTCTGTTTTTAAAAGTGTGTGGATTACTGCTAACATATTTGAATTCTAATGGTAGCTTATTGAAAATGGATGCAGCAGTATACTGCACTCCTTTCTGCACAAGAGTTAAGGAAGCATGATCCAAATACAGGTTTGATTTCTGCCAGGTATTAACTGAGTGAAAGCTGCTTATTCTTGGGAATAAGCTAATATTTTTAACAAAAAATGACAGCAAGGAATATATAAATATATATTGAGAGGCCAAGTCAAAATACCCATATAAATATATATTGAGAGGCCAAGTCAAAATACCCAGACTTGTGAACAGGGTCGACAAGAGTTTCATGAACTTACACCACATATTGCCCGAACCACCCTTTCCTGAGCCAGAAATATCATTTTAGAATGTTAAGAGTTACCCCAAAATATAATACCATATGACATGAGCGAATGAAAATAAGCAAAATAGGCTAATTTTCTTGTCAAACGACAATTCACTTCAGATACCATTCAAATAGTAAAAATGGCAGCATTAAGTCTTTGAACAAGATTCTGAATGTGGGCTTTCCACGACAGTTTACTATCTATCTGAACACCTAGAAATTTGAACTGTTCAGTTTCACTAATCATATGCCCATTCTGTGAAATTAAAACGTCAGGTTTTGTTGAATTGTGTGTTACAAAGCATAAAAATGGAGTCTTACTATGATTTACAATTAATTTATTTTCTACAAGCCATGAACTTACATCACAAACTGCACTATTTGAAACTGAGCCAATGTTGCACACAACATCCTTTACTACCAAGCTAGTGTCATCAGCAAACAGACATATTTTAGGGTTACCCGTAGTACTATAGGGCTTATCATTTATATAAATCAGGAACAGGAGTGGCCCCAACACTGATCCCTGGTCACCCCCCACTTGACCATACCCAACTCAGACCTCACATCACAGCCATTCTCAACATTGTGAATAATGACCTTTCGCTATCTGTTGCTAAAGTAAGAAGTGAACCAATTGTGAGCTACTCCCTGTATTCAATAATGTTGCACCTTCTGCAGCAATATTTTGTGATCAACACAATCAAATGCCTTAGTTAAATCAAAAAAATATGCCTAGCATTCAAAACCTTTTCTTTAACCCATCCAGTACCTCACAGGGAAAAAGGGAATATAACATCTTCAGTTCTTAAACGACTTCTAAAGCCGAACTGTACATTTGATACTAATCGTGTGATGGAAAATGATCAATTATCCTTACATACACAACCTTTTCAGTAACTTTTGAGCAAACACTGATGGCACAGAAATAGGTCTAAAATTATCTGTATTATCCCTTTCTCCCTTTTTATAAAGCAGCTTTACTACTGAGTTCTGTAATCGTTCAGGAAACTGACCATTCCTAAACGGAAAATTACAAATGTGGCTAAATACAAGGCTAACTTATGCAGCACAGTAGTTCAGTATTCTGCTAGGTACTCCATCATATCCATATGAGTCCTTAATCTAAAGTGATTTGATTACTGTCTCAATCTCCCCCTTAATCTGTATCAAAGATGTATTTCAGACATCAATCTCGGAAAGACATTTGTCAAGAGAGTGATATGATTCACTGTAGAAACTAAATGTTTATTTAAATCACAAGTAATGCTCAGAAACTGATTGTTACATACTGTATATATTTGTATATGTACATGTTGTTGTTGTTGTTGTGGTCTTCAGTCCTGCGACTGGTTTGATGCAGCTCTCCATGCTACTCTATCCTGTGCAAGCTTCTTCATCTCCCAGTACCTACTGCAGCGTACATCCTTCTGAATCTGCTTAGAGTATTCATCTCTTGGTCTCCCTCTACGATTTTTACCCTCCACACTGCCCTCCAGTACTAAATTGGTGATCCCTTGATGCCTCAGAACATGTCCTACCAACTGATCCCTTCTTCTAGTCAAGCTGTTCCACAAATTCCTCTTCTGCCCAATTATATTCAATACCTCCTCATTAGTTATGTGATCTACCCATCTAATCTTCAGCATTCTTCTGTAGCACCACATTTCGAAAGCTTCTATTCTCTTCTAGTCTAAACTATTTATCGTCCATGTTTCACTTTCATACATGTCTACACTCCATACAAATACTTTCAAAAACGACTTCCTAACACTTAAATCTATACTCGATGTTAACAAATTTCTCTTCTTCAGAGACGCTTTTCTTGCCATTGTCAGTGTACATTTTATATCCTCTCTACTTCGATCATCATCAGTTATTTTGCTCCCCAAATAGCAAAACTCCTTTACTACTTTAAGTGTCTCATTTCCTAATCTAATTCCCTCAGCATCACCCGAATTGATTCGACTACATTCCATTATCCTCGTTTTGCTTTTGTTGATGTTCATCTTATACCCTCCTTTCAAGACACTGTCCATTCCGTTCAACAGCTCTTCCAAGTTCTTTGCTGTCTCTGATAGAATTACAATGTCATCGGCGAACCTCAGAGTTTTTATTTCTTCTCCATGGATTTTAATACCTACTCCGAATTTTTCTTTTGTTTCCTTTACTGCTTGCTCAATATACAGATTGAATAACATCGGGGAGAGGCTACAACCCTGTCTCACTCCCTTCCCAACCACTGCTTCCCTTTCATGCCCCTCGATTATTATAACTGTCATCTGGTTTCTGTACAAATTGTAAATAGCCTTTCATTCCTTGTATTTTACCCCTGCCACCCTTAGAATTTGAAAGAGACTATTCCAGTTAACAATGTCAAAAGCTTTCTATAAGTCTACAAATGCTAGAAACGTAGGTTTTCTTTTCCTTAATCTTTCTTCTAAGATAAGTCGTAGGGTCGGTATTGCCTCATGTGTTCCAACATTTCTACAGAATCCAAACTGATCTTTCCCGAGGTCGGCTTCTACCAGTTTTTCCATTTGTCTGCAAAGAATTTGCGTTAGTATTTTGCAGCTATGATTTATTAAGCTGATAATTCGGTAATTTTCACATCCGTCAACACCTGCTTTCTTGGGGATTGGAATTATTATATTCTTCTTGAAGTCTGAGGGAATTTCGCACTGTCTCATACATCTTGCACACCAGATGGTAGAGTTTGTTCAGGACTGGCTCTCCTAAGGCGTTCAGTAAATGGAATGTTGTCTACTCCCGGAGCCTTGTTTCGACTTAGGTCTTTCAGTGCTCTGTCAAACTCTGCACATAGTATCATGTCTCCCATTTCATCTTCATCTACCTCCTCCTCCATTTCCATAATATTGCCTTCAAGTACATCGCCCTTGTACAGGCCCTCTATATACTCCTTCCACCTTTGTGCTTTCCCTTCTTTGCTTAGAACTGTGTTTCCATCTGAGCTCTTGATATTCATGCAAGTGGTTTTCCTTTCTCCAAAGGTCTCTTTAATTTTCCTGTAGGCAGTATCTATCTTACCCCTAGTGATATGCGCCTCTACATCCTTACATTTGTCCTCTAGCCATCCCTGCTTAGCCATTTTGCACTTCCTGTTGATCTCATTTTTGAGACATTTATATTCCTTTTTGCCTGCTTCATTTACTGCATTTTTGTATTTTCTCCTTTCATCAATTAAATTCAGTATCTCTTCTGTTACCCAAGGTGTTCTACTAGCCCTTGTCTTTTTACCTACTTGATCCTATGCTGCCTTCATTATTTCATTCCTCAGAGCTACCCATTCTTCTTCTACTGTATTTCTTTTCCTCATTCCTGTCAATTGTTCCCTTATGCTCTCCCTGAAACTCTGTACAACCTCTGGTTCTTTCAGTTTATTCAGGTCCCATCTCCTTAAATTCCCACCTTTTTGCAGTTTCTTCAGTTTTAATCTACAGTTCATAACCAATAGATTGTGCTCAGAGTCCACATCTGCCCCTGAATATGTATATATATCTCATTTATCAGTAACAGGAATATTTTTACTATGAACTGACTTTATATTATCGAATTTGTGCTGCTGACCAGTCACTTCCATCACAACTGACCATATGGTTTTAATTTTATCCTGTGAATTAGCTATTCTATTTAGATACAACATACTCTTTGCCTTCCTAATAACATTTTCAAGCACCTTACAGTACTGTTTTTAATGGGCTACTGTAGCTTAATTGTGACTACTTCTAACATTTTGATATAACTCCTGCTTTGTTCTACATGATATCCTTATCCATTAGTCAGCCACCCGGGCTGCCTTTTACCCCATTTAGAATGTTCTAATGGGAAGCAACTCTCAAAGAGCATGAGAAATGTGTTAAGGAAAGCATTATATTTGTCATCTATGTTATTTGCACTATAAATATCCTGCCACTCTTGTTCCTTGACAAAGTTTAAAAAACTCTCTATTGCTGTTGGATTAACTTTCCTACATAGTTTGTAATTACACGTGACATTTGTTTGAGTACAAAAGCCTTTTAGTGTTAAAATTTGTGCATCATGGTCTGAAAGGCCATTCACCCTTTTACCATCAGAATGCCCATCTAGTAATGAAGAATGAATAAAAATATTGTCCTTTGGCTGTGCAACTGTTCTCTTGCACTCTAGTTGGAAAAAACACAATCTGCATCAGATCTACCAACATCCTTTTAATGCACCATCATATAAAAATTTATATTGAAGTCACCACACATAATTTCTGGTACATCCTATAAAGTGAATCAAGAACCCTCTCTAGCTTGAGCAGAAATGCTCTAAAGTCAGAGTTAGGGGACCTATAAACAACAACAATTAGAAGTTTCGTTTCACTAAATTCAACTGCTCCTCCACAACATGCAAATGTGCCGTGATACATCTATGGACTCAAATGGAATACAGATTTTTACGTACATGGCCACTCCCCCACCCTGCAAGGAACAAAAAGTGGCAGCTTTTGCATACAGGACCTCTTGTCATTCTAAGGATTTCAAATCCTTGTGGATATTTACTAGGATACCCGAGTAATCATCGAAGTAAAGGACTTTGTCCTCATCTCCTCTATTTTGTGATTGTACAAAATGTTCTGCCCTTCTTTGAACTTTTTCCATGACCTCCGTCAGATCAATATGATGCATATCCCACACCGCACACCAGTACTTTCTAAGTGTTCTGCCAATAAATCAAAGACTTTGGGCTGTGCAGGATAGTCATGCGATCTGCAGCTCCTTGCCACAGTTCGCACGGCTATCCCCATCGGAGTTTCGAGTCCTCTCTCAGGCATGGGTGTGTGTTGTCCTTAGTGTAGGTTAGTTTAATTTAGATTAAGTTGTGTGTAGGTCTAGGGACCAATGACCTTAACAGTTTAGTCCCATAAGCACTTACCACATATCGACCGGGACAAAAAAAGTCTTTGGTTCGCTTTCTCCACAGCATTATTTGTGTGAACAGTCCAATTTAAGCTATAGTTAATAGTAATCCCTAAGTATTTAGTTGAATTGACAGTCTTTAGATTTGTGTGATTTATCATGCAAGGAAAGTGTACCAGATTCCTTTTAGTACTCATGTGGGTGATTTCACATTTTGCACTGTTTAGAGTCAGATACCTCTTTTAGCACCATGCAGATATCTTTTCTAAATAATTTTGCAATAATTTTTGATCATCTGATGATGACTTTACAGGATATTAAATGACAACATTTTTCTGCCTTATTTTATTATGATGATCGTTTCTCCCTATGTAGGTTGGCATCAAAAAAATATTTTTGCTTTTGGTGGAGAAAATTGGTGATTGAAATTTTGTGAGAAGACTCTGCCGTAATAAAAAATGGCTTTGTTTTAATGATGTCCACCGTAAATCCTGTATCCTTTCAGTGACACCCTCTCTCCTATTTCATGATAATACAAAATGTGCTGTCCTTCTTTGAACTTTCTTCATGCACTCCAGAAGTCCTATCTAATAAGGATCCCACACCATGCAGCAGTATTCTAAAAGAGGATGGAGAGGTGTAGTGTAGACAGTCACTTCAGTAGATCTGTTACGTTTTCTAATTGTCCTTCCAATAAAACACAGTCTTCAGTTAGCCTTTCTCACTTCATTTTCTATGTGTTCCTTCGAATTTATGTTGTTTGTAATTTTAATTCCTAGGTATTTAGTTGAATTTACAGGCTTTAGATTTGACTGATTTATCATGTAACCAAAGTTTAATGGCTTCTTTTTAGCACACATGTGCATAACCTCACACTGTTCAGAATGAGATTTTCACTCTGCAGCGGAGTGTGCGCTGATATGAAACTTCCTGGCAGATTAAAACTGTGTGCCCGACCGAGACTCGAACTCGGGACCTTTGCCTTTCGCGGGCAAGTGCTCTACCAACTGAGCTACCAAAGCACGACTCACACCCGGTACTCACAGCTTTACTTCTGCCAGTACCTCGTCTCCTACCTTCCAAACTTTACAGAAGCTCTCCTGCGAACCTTGCAGAACTAGCACTCCTGAAAGAAAGGATATGCGGAGACATGGCTTAGCCACAGCCTGGGGGATGTTTCCAGAATGAGATTTTCACTCTGCAGCGGAGTGTGTGCTGATATGAAACTTCCTGGCAGATTAAAACTGTGTGCCCAACCGAGACTCAAACTCGGGACCTTTGCCTTTCGCGGGCAAGTGCTCTACCAACTGAGCTACCGAAGCACGACTCACGCCCGGTACTCACAGCTTTACTTCTGCCAGTACCTCGTCTCCTACCTTCCAAACTTTACAGAAGCTCTCCTGCGAACCTTGCAGAAGTAGCACTGCTGAAAGAAAGGATATGCGGAGACATGGCTTAGCCACAGCCTGGGGAATGTTTCCAGAATGAGATTTTCACTCTGCAGCGGAGTGTTTGCTGATATGAAACTTCCTGGCAGATTAAAACTGTGTGCCCGACTGAGACTCGAACTCGGGACCTTTGCCTTTTGCGGGCAAGTGCTCTACCAACTGAGCTACCGAACCACGACTCACGCCCGGTACTCACAGCTTTACTTCTGCCAGTACCTCGTCTCCTACCTTCCAAACTTTACAGAAGCTCTCCTGCGAACCTTGCAGAAAGGATCCTTTCTTTCAGGAGTGCTAGTTCTGCAAGGTTCGCAGGAGAGCTTCTGTAAAGTTTGGAAGGTAGGAGACGAGGTTCTGGCAGAAGTAAAGCTGTGAGTACCGGACGTGAGTCGTGCTTCGGTAGCTCAGTTGGTAGGGCACTTGCCCGCGAAAGGCAAAGGTCCCGAGTTCGAGTCTCGGTCGGGCACACAGTTTTAATCTGCCAGGAAGTCTCACACTGTTCGTTATTTAGTTTCAATTGCCAATTTTGGTAATTTGTTTTGTTCTTCTGATGACTTTACTAGTTGATAAATGACAGCATCATCTGCAAACAACCTAAAACAGCTGCTCTGATTGTCTCCTAAATTGTTTATGTAGAACAGCAAAGGGCCTATAACACACCTTGGGGCATGCCAGAAATCACATATGTTTTACTTGATGATTTTCCATCAATTACTATGAACTTTGACGTCTCAGACAGGAAATCACAAATCCAGTCACATAACTGAGATGATATTCCATAATCACGCAGTTTCTCTACAAGCTGCTTGTGTGGGACAATATTAAAAGCCTTCAGGAAATCTAGAGATACAGAATCAATTTGAAATCCCTTTTCAATAGCACCCAGCAATTCATGTGAGTAAAGAGCTAGTCGTGTTTCACAAGAATGACGTTTTCTAAAGCTGTGTTTACTGAGTGTCAATAGACCATTATTGTGAGGTAATAGATAATTTTCGAACACAGTATATGTTCGAAAATCCTGTTGCACGTTGATATTAATGATATGGGTCTGTAATTTAGTGGATTATTCCTACTACCTTTCTTGAATATTGGTGTGACCTGTGCAGCTTGGCAGTCTTTGGGTACAGATCTTTCATCAAGCGAATGGTTGTATATGATTGTTAAGTATGGAGCTAAAGTATCAGCAAACTCTGAAAGGAACCTAACTGGTGTACAGTGTGGACTGGAAGACTTGCTTTTGTTAAGTAATTTAAGGTCCTTCACTACTCTGAGGATATCTGCTTCTACGTTACTCATGTTAGCAGCTGTTCTTGATTCAAATTCTGGAATTTACTTCATCTTCAGTGGTGAAGGAATTTCGGAAGGTTGTGTTTAGTAACTCTGCTTTGCCAGCACTGTCATCTGTAGTTGCATGGAGGATGCATTAATTTTGTATTTCTGGTAGCATACTTCACATACCACCAGAATGTCTTTGGATTTTCTGCCAGTTTTCAATACAAACTTTCGCTGTGGAAACTATTATAAGCATCTTGCATTGAAGTGCACAATAAATTTCAAGTGTCTTTAAAAGATTTCCAATGTTGGAGATTTTTCACTCATTTGAATTTATCACCTTTTTTTCATTGTTTCTGCAACAGTGTTCTGACATGTGTGTACCAAGGAGACACAGCTTCATTGTTTGTTGATTTATTTAGTATAAATCTCTCAATTGCTGCCAATACCTTTTCTTTGAATTCAAGCCACATCTGGTCTACACCTACATTTTTAATTTGGAAGGATTGGAGATTGTCTCTCACAAAGGAGTCAAGTGAATTTTTATCTGCTTTTTTAAATAGATATATTTCACCTTTATTTGTGGAGAATTTGTAGGTTACAAAATTCAGCCTCGCTGTGACAACCCTGTGTTCCCTAATCCCTGTATCTATTTTGTGCTTGTTATTAGCTCAGAATTATTTGTTGCTAAGAGGTGAAGGTCATTGTTTCGGTTTTTATTGAAATATTGGTGTATTACCTAGACATCCACACAAGAAACTTTTGCAAAAAGTACAGATTGAAAAGTTTTATGAAGCCTAGATTATAATTATTTGTACATCAAAGCATGCTATGCAAACCAACTGTCCAAAAAAGTGTACAGTACAGAATGTGATTTATACAAGTAACATATGAAGACTATTATGATAACAGACATATCATCTCCAAATACTACAATATTACAAAATATTAATTTTGTAGTTGTTATGTACAACTTGCAATATGTAAAATCAAACAGTGGATACTCCAGGATGGAATAATGACTGTATTATGAAAAGGATTCATTGCTAAACACCATAAAGTGGAGATGTTGAGTTGCAGACAAGCACAATAAAAAGACTGCGAAGCATGTAAGCTGTTGACCTAAAGACATTCCTTCAGAAGATGACAATACACACACACACACACACACACACACACACACACACACACACAGACATTCTCACTATCATGACTCACACACACGAGACCACTGTCTCTGGCCACTGAGGACAGACTACGAGCAACTCGGCCTGGTGGGAAAAGCAATGTGGGTGGTGATAGTAAGGAGGAAGCTGGGACAGGAGGAGAAGAGATAACCGGGAAGAGGTGGGGATCATAAAGTACTGGTTCTGGGACCATACAGGGTCATGGTGGGGAGAGTGTAGGCAGCAGGGTGCAGTCAGAAGTTAGATGTTGTGAGGGCGGGGGGGGGGGGGGGGTTTATTGGAAAAGGGTGAGGTAGAAAAAGACTTTGTGTGTATTGGTGGAATAGAAGGCTGTGTATTGATCGAGTGGGAGCAGGGAAGGGGTTAGGTGGGTGAAGGACAGTGACTATCGATGGTTGAGTCCCAGGAGGCTACAGGAATGTAGGATATATTGCAGGGAGATCTCCCATCTTTGCAATTCAGAAAACTGGTGTTGGTAGGAAGGATACTGATGACACAGGCTGTGGAGCAGTCTTTGAAGTGAAGTGAAGTGAAGAACTATAGCATGTTCAGCGACTGGGTGGTCCAACTGTATCCTGACCAAAGTTAGTCAGTGGCTATTCATGTGGACAGAGAGCTCGTTGGTTGTCATGCCCATGTGGAGCACAGCACAGCTGTTGCAGCTTACCATGTGGATCATATAACTGCTTTCATAGGTAGTCTAGTTTTTGATGGGGTAGGTGATGTTTGTGACTGGACTGGAGTAGATGGAGGTGGGATGATATATGGGACAGGACTTTTTTGCAGGTCTATAGCATGGATATGAACTTTGAGGGAAGGGGCTGGGAGCAGGGGAGGAGTAGGGACAGACAAAGATATTGTGTATGTTTGGTGGGTGGTGGAACACTACCATGGTAGGTGTGAAAAAGATAGTGGACAGTCATTTCAAGCCACAACGAGAGGTAGCTGAAACCCTGATGAAGAATCTGATTCAGTTGTTCCTTTCCTGGGTGGTACTTAGTTATGAGGGAAATACTCCTTTCAGGCCAGATGGTGAGACTTCAGGAGGTGGTGGGTGACTTGAGAGATAAGGTATGGAAGATATGTTTCAGTACAATTTTGGGAGAGTAATTTTGGACTTTGAAGGCTTCAGTGAGACCCTTGGTGTATTTTGAGAGGGACTGCTTGTCACTACAGATGTGGTAAGACACAGGTGACTAGGCTGTGTGGAAGGGACTTGTTAGTATGGAATAGGTAGGAGCTGTCAAAGTGGACATATTGCTGGTGGTTGGTAGGTTACATATGGATGGAGTTCATGATGTCAACATAGAAGAAGGTGGCTTGTTGGGTCGAGGAGAACCCAGTGAAGCATATGGGGGAGAAGGCTTTGAGGCTTTGGAGGAATGTGGATAGGATGTCATCATCCTCAAACCAGATTACGAAGATGTCGTCAGTGAATTTCGAACCAGGTCAGGGGTTTAGGATTCTGGGTGGTTAGGAAGGATTCCTCTAGATGGCCTATGAATAGGTTAGTGCAGGATGGTGCCATGTGGGTGCCCATTGCCGTACTTCAAATTTGTTTGTTGGTGATGCCTTCAAAGGTGAAGTAATGATGGGTTAGTATATAGTTGGCTGTGGTGACCTGGAAAGAGGTTGTAGGTTTGGAATCCATCGGACCTTTGGAAAGGTAGTGTTCAATAATGGCAAAGCAAAAGGCATTGGGGATATTAGTATAAAGGAAGTGGCATCAATAGTAATGGGCAGGGCATTGTGTGGTAAAGGAACAGGAATTGTGGAGAGTTGGTGGAGGAAATGGTTGGTGTCTTTTTATGGGAGGGAAGGTTGCGAGAGCAGAGAAGGTTGCAGGTAATAGGCAGAAGGTGTTGGTCTATGAAAACAGAGACTCTCAGTGGCAGCACAGCATCTGGCCACAATGGATTGTTGGGTGTATTGACTTTATGAAGCATTTAGATGGTCGGAGGATGGGGAGTGGTAAGTGTGAGGAAGGAGAGAGAGAGAGAGAGAGAGAGGCTCAAGGGAGAGGTTCTGGGATGGGCATAAGGATTTGAAGAGAGACTGGAATTCCTGTTTGATTCAGTGGGGCCACTATGGCAGGGTTTGTTGATGGACAAATCTGAGAGCTGACGGACACATATCAAGTAATTCTTGTGGTTCAAAACAACAGTGGGGGAGCCTTTGTCAGCAGGTAGGATTATAAGATCAAGACACACAGTCTTTTTACTCCTCATGTTTTTACTTGTCTCCTTGTCTGCTCCCTCCTCCCCTTCTCTCTCTGTTTAGCCTTCAGACTGCAGCTAACTGCCCTACACTCTCCCCACCACATCCATGTATGCTCCCAAAAGCAGCACTTGACCATCCCCCATCCCTACCCTGCTATTCCCCCCCTCCCCTCCCCCCTACCATCATGCACATTGTTCGCAGTCTGCCCTCTCAGCGAGAGACAGTGCTCAGGTGTGTGACAGTTTTGTGTGTGTGTGTGTGTGTGTGTGTGTGTGTGTGTGTGTGTGTGTGCAGTGTGCATCTGTATATTTGTGTTGTTGACTTCAGAGAAAGACCTTTTGGCTCAAAAGCTTACTTATTTAGAAGTTTTTGTTGTGCGTGTCTACGATGCAACATCACTACTATATTATTATTGCATCAGATGTAATTTCTGTTCTATCAGCATATCAGAAGTTGCGGTTTCTGCATGAACTACTTTTCTGTTGCTGTGTAATGTCATAGGCTGCCATTTTCCCATCAGATCTTTTGCTTTTGCTCTGGAACATCATAGGCTGCTGTTTTCTCTTCAAATGTTTTTCTTGTGCTCTGGGACATTGGAGGTCACAGTTTTTCTATCTGTAATATTGGGAGTCCCATTTTTTATGTTCTCTAGTCTAACCCACCTACTTCTTTTATGCTGTGGCTCTGGGTACAAATGAAAGAATTTGTTCTCGATTGTTGATCATCTTGTGAGACAGACAGAAAAATTGACTTCTTATTACCATTATCGTGACCAATCTTCATAAGTATATGCAGTTTGTGGCTTGCAGGGATCATTGGAAAGAGGATCAGCAACAAGAACCTGCAGTTTCGATCAGGCTCTGTTTGCAAAAATATTTATTTAGCTTCTTAAAATACAATACAATGGTTGCTGGCCATTAGCCAGTGATAATGTTAAGTCTTGCACAATTGAAAGCCCACCCCCTTCGCCCTCAATCCATAATTCTGTAGAGCTCTAATTTAGGTAATATTGAAAATCTGACATTTTATTTACAAGCCTTTGAAAATTCATAAAATTCAGCATTGCTTTACAACCTTTCCTTAGGTCCCTACAACATGACCCTAACAGGTCCTCCACGTACTGCAGGCTCTTCATTATTCCCAAAAACCTGATGACTTGATCATATCCTTCCGGCCGGCAAGAGATCTACCATTGTCGTACTTGACCGATAGGAGTATGTAAGTGAGAGTCTGTGCCAGTTGTGTGACACCTCTATGTACAGCATCTGCCATCGAGATCCCATCCCACTGATACAAGCTGACCTACAGTTGATTCCTTAAAACTTCGGACTCCTCATGAGGACTAAGACCTCAATCCATAGCATTTCTTACCCAACTGAAAATACACACCTCCACCTTTTACCTTCTTCCTAAGATCTATAAACCCAGTCACCCTGATCATCCCATAGTTGCTGGCTTCAAAGCACCCACCAAAGGTGTATCTCCCTTAGTTGATCAACACTTGCAACCAGTAGTATGAAGACTTTGCTCCTATATTAAAGACACCAATCATTTCCTAGATCATCTAAAATCTGTGCCTGTCCCATTGTGCCACACATCCTGCTTGTTGCCATTGATTCCACCTCCTTTAATACGAACAAGTGCATAGTCTGTCTGCTGCTGAACATTTCCTCAACCAGCACCCACCTGATTCCAAATCTACGATGCCCTTCCTACTCACCTTAATCAGCTTTAACCTTTCACTAATTACTTTACCTTTGAGGGGCAGATACATGAACAGATCAGGGGCATGGCCATGGGAACGAGGATGGCTCTTCCTATGCCAACCTTTTCGTGGGTCACTTGGATGCTTTCCTGGTGTCCACAAGCCTTCAGCCATTGGTTTGGTTTAGATACAGTGATGACATCTTTGCAATATGGACTCATAGCGAGGCTGGCCTGTTAAAGATTCTCCCAATTAAGTGTCACATGGTCGTATTCTGAATCCCATGCCACTTTCCTTCATGTTGACCTGATCATCACCAAGGATCAGCTGAACACTTCAGTTCAAACTAAGGGGACCTAGACGTCACTTTCATTCACATTAGGGGACTGAGAGATTAGAGCGCGCACAGAGGCTTTCAGACAGTCGTTCTTCCCGCGAACCATACGCGACTGGAACAGGAAAGGGAGATAATGACAGTGGCACGTAAAGTGCCCTCCGCCACACACCGTTGGGTGGCTTGCGGAGTATAAATGTAGATGTAGATGTAGATGAAGCATCACGGTTGTTTTTTTACACTAGTATTTTTAAAGATAATAACACAAAAAATTTAATAATAATTGAAATGAAACTTTAACTAAATAATTAGTATATTGTGACCTCTGTGTGACAAAAATTTGAACACTGCTGCATTCATAATAGTGAGAAGATTTATTTTTCTCTTATATACTGAATTATGTGTGAATTTTATTCTAGACATACTGCACTTCACACTATTGAAATTTAAAGTTCAGAACATATTTTGCTCATTTAAGAATGGAACAGGAATATTTACTAATTTCTTGTTGTATGTATTTGGAAAAAAAAATGTTTTTTTGGACTCTGCTTTTTTTTCCTAATAATTTATGAACATATGACATGTTCTAGCTGAAAATATTTCATGCATTGTTGAATATTCTTGTTCTCTCTATAAGTTAAACTCCTTACAAATAGATTGATTGATAGGTGTCACTGGATGTGGATATGGACAGGTATGTGGTCAGCAGGCTGCTCTCCCCACCGTCCTCAATTTTTGTGAATGGAGCCACCACTTCAGAGTCAAGCAACTCCTAAAATGGATAAGGTATTCCTTGACATTATAACATATGGCCTGTCAACCTGTCACTTATTTTCAGTCAGTGTTTTCCGTATATCCCTTCCCTCACTAATTCTGCAGAGATCCTTATCAGTCTGTACCTTATCAGTGTATCTTATTTCCAATACACTTCTGTAGCACCACATAACAAATTCTTCAATTCTGACCTTTTCTGGTTTTCCCACAGTCCATGTCTCACTACCACTATGCTCCAAATGTACATTATCAGACATTTATTTCTCAAATTAAGGCCTATGTTTGATACAAGCAGACTTCTTGTGGCCTCCTAGGCACTAGAATGGCTGCAACTTTGTCTCCACTGGATGTTATTACAGCACCAACTCATCTGAAAAGCAGATTTCCTGGGCCACCATATCCAATTATGGTACTGCTGATCCCTCCCAAAAAATCTTAGGAATGCACCTGTTGTCATTCAGTATTTCCTTGTCTTGAAAGTATTAATCAGCTAATTTGACAAGGCTGTTACTTCTTAAATTATGCCCTGAAATGAGGATCATTATGACTGACATTTTGTCCACCACATCTAGAATAGCTCTTCATCTCCCTCTAAATCTCCACAATATCCTTGCCAGACCCTGCACTCCTGCACCCATTTTGCTGCTCTATGGGTCCTACCCTTGTGACCATCTCCACTGTAAGACCTGCCCTCCTACCATCACCTATCCAGTTCTGTAGCTGGCAGAGCACGTACTACCAAAGGGAAAGCCATCTCTGAAATGACACAGCTCCTATACCAGCCATTACATGAACACTGTTCAGCTTTTTACATGGGCGTGACAACCACCAAGTTACCAGTTTGTATGAATTGGCATAGACAGAACGTGTATACTGACAACACACAATAACCTGTAGCAGAGCTTGCTCTAAAACATGTCAGTCTTGAACATGGCACCTGTTTCAGCACATGAGCCATCTTTATTCTGCCCCCAGACACCATTTTCTCAGAACTCCGCAGATGGGAACTGGCATTACAGCCTGTCCTTGGTTCTTGCATTTCCTAATGAAATTAATTTTTGTTAATTTCTTTGCTTTCAGTATTCATTTCTTCACTCCCTTTTCGTTTTCAGTATCGTTGTTTTCTGACCTGTCTATTCCTCCCGCCCCTAACACATACTTATCTTTCTTTTCTTTTTAACTTGTGCAGGATGTTTTTGTCAGTTATGTCTGTATTGCATATTGCCTTATCTTCCACCTAACCTCTCAGATTTTCAAATCTCATCTGGTGCAGTCCTCAACATTCCATCTTACCTTCTTATCCCATCCAGTAAGTCTCCCTTGACCCGGAGTTCCTCTTCCAAACTCTCCACATTTCCTAAACCTCACTAGTTCTTTCCATTTACACCTCTTCCTTCCCCTTCAACTCTTCTGCCAGTAGAATGAGCCACGGGCTCCAAAAGCTTGCACATTTCTATACATTTACATGTGTGGTGTCCTGCCACCACTTGGTGATTTAAGGAAACGTTTGCACTGGAGCACAGACAATATTTAATTTAGTTAAGTTAGATTATATATATCGATTTTTTAAGACAAGAGAATGCAAAATAAAGCAATTAACACCGCTCTCTTGTCACAGCCAGGAGGCATCAACACACTCTTATGTCATTCGTTGTCCTAGAAGGACATAATATTTTGTGCAGCTCCATGGTTAGCCATTTCATACGTATTTGCAGAAAAGAGGCACAGAATTAATAAGTCGCTCACATTTGTGAATGATCTGCAATTATTTATCTATAATTTTACGAAATGTATATTATATCGTAATGTATATGTTAAAATGAATATATGTTTTATTTAATCATATGCTTTTCTTTGTTTTAGTAGTTTTAGTCACTCCATTTTCATGATTGAAGTTGAGGTCAGATATGAGACTTTGTCTAAAAAAAAAAAATACATAATGAGCCCTGGCTACGTTCCGTACATCTTCGGACGTGGGAAGCTCGATAAACTCACGGCGTAAATTTTAATCCCTCAATTACTTATCCAAACAAACATTTATTATTATTACAAATTATTATTATATTTTATTTTATATTTTTTATTTGTTAAAGTGAGTAGATTTTTTAAGCATCCAATGGCATTGCATTTTCAGAATTTGATTATTTTCATTTATATGTTATTTAAGTAATTTGTGACAAAGTTCAGCCAACATTTTACACATTGTATTACATTTGCTCATAAAGATTATAATTTCATGTTGTTGTGGTCTTCAGTCCTGAGACTGGTTTGATGTAGCTCTCCATGCTACCCTATCCTGTGTAAGCTTCTTCATCTCCCAGTACTTACTGCAACCCACATCCTTCTGAATCAGCTTAATGTATTCATCTCTTGATCTCTCTCTATGATTTTTACCCTCCCATGCTGCCCTCCAATGCTAAATTTGTGATTCCTTGATGCCTCAGAACATGTCCTACTAACCAGTCCCTTCATTTTGTCAAGTTGTGCCACATACTCCTCTTCTCCCCAATTCTATTCAATACCTCCTCATTAGTTATGTGATCTACCCATCTAATCTTCAGCATTCTTCTGTAGCACCACATTTCAAAAGCTTCTATTCTCTACTTATCAAACTAGTTATCGGCCTTGTTTCACTTCCATACATGGCTACACCCTATACAAATACTTTCAGAAACGACTTCCTGACATTTAAATCTGTACTCGATGTTAACAAATTTCTCTTCTTCAGAGAGGCTTTTCTTGCCATTGTCAGTCTACATTTTATATCTTCTCTACTTTGACCATCATCAGTTATTTTGCTCTCCAAATAGCAAAACTCATTTACTACTTTAAGTGTCTCATTTCCTAATCTAATTCCCTCAGCATCACCCAACTTAATTCAACTACATTCCATTATCCTCGTTTTGCTTTTGTTGATGTTCATCTTATATCCTCCTTTCAAGACACTGTCCATTCCGTTCAACTGCTCTTCCAAGTTCTTTGCTGTCTCTGATAGAATTACAATGTCATCGGCGAACCTCAAAGTTTTTATTTCTTCTCCATGGATTTTAATACCTACTCTGAATTTTTCTTTTGTTTCCTTTACTGCTTCCTCAATATATAGAGATTGAATAACATCGGGGAGAGGCTACAACCCTGTCTCACTCCCTTCCCAACCACTGCTTCCCCTTCATGCCTCTCGATTATTATAACTGCCATCTGGTTTCTGTACAAATTGTAAATAGCCTTTCACTCCTTGTATTTTACCCCTGCCACCTTTAGAATTTGAAAGAGAGTATTCCAGTTAACATTGTCAAAAGCTTTCTGTAAGTCTACAAATGCTAGAAACGTAGGTTTTCTTCTAAGATAAGTCGTAAGGTCAGTATTGCCTCACGTGTTCCAATATTTCTACGGAACACAAACTGATCTTCCCCGAGGTCGGCTTCTAATAGTTTTTCCATTTGTCTGTAAAGAATTTGCATTACTATTTTGCAGCTGTGTCTTATTAAACTGATAATTCGGCAATTTTCACATCTGTCAACACCTGCTTTCTTTGGGATTGGAATTATTATATTCTTCTTGAAGTCTGAGGGTATTTCGCCTGTCTCATACATCTTGCTCACCAGATGGTAGAGTTTTGTTAGGCCTGGCTCTCCCAAGGCTGTGAGTAGTTCTAACGGAATGTTGTCAACTCCCGGGGCATTGTTTCGACTCAGGTCTTTCAGTGCTCTGTCAAACTCTTCACTCAGTATCATATCTCCCATTTCATCTTCATCTACATCCTCTTCCATTTCTATAATATTGCCTTCAAGTACATTGCCCTTGTACAGGCCCTCTATATACTCCTTCCACCTTTGTGCTTTCCCTTCTTTGCTTAGAACTGTGTTTCCATCTGAGCTCTTGATATTCATGCAAGTGGTTCTCCTTTCTCCAAAGGTCTCTTTAATTTTCCTGTAGGCAGTATCTATCTTACCCCTAGTGATATGCGCCTCTACATCCTTACATTTGTCCTCTAGCCATCCCTGCTTAGCCATTTTGCACTTCCTGTCGTTCTCATTTTTGAGACGTCTGTATTCCTTTTTGCCTGCTTCATTTACTTCATTTTTATATTTTCTCCTTTCATCAATTAAGTTCAATATTTCTTCTGTTACCCAAGGTGTTCTACTAGCCCTCGTCTTTTTACCTACTTGATCCCTTCACTACTTCATCCCTCAGAGCTACTCATTGTTCTTCTACTGTACTTCTTTCCCCCATTCCTGTCAATTGTTCCTTTATGCTCTCCCTGAAATTCTGTACAACCTCTGGTTCTTTCAGTTTATCCAGATCCCATCTCCATAAATTCCCACCTTTTTGCAGTTTCTTCAGTTTTAATCTACAGTTCATAACCAATAGATTGTGGTCAGAATCCACATCTGCCCCTGGAAATGTCTTACAATTTAAAACCTGGTTCCTAAATCTCTGTCTTGCGATTATACAATCTATCTGATACCTTCTAGTTTCTCAGGGTTCTTCCATGTATACAACCTTCTTTCATGATTCTTGAACCAAGTGTTAGCTATGATTAAGTTATGCTCTGTGCAAAACTCTACCAGGCGGCTTCCTCTTTCATTTCTTAGCCCCAATCCATATTCACCTACTATGTTTCCTTCTCTCCCTTTTCCTACTCTCGAATTCCAGTCACATAACCAAAATTATCAACATCATAAATAATAATGACTGGCTGGTCATGTGCATTATAAATTCCCCCCCCCCCCTTTTCTTTTTTTTCTGAAACCCCCTTCTGTAGCTAAGCACTTTTGTTCCTTTCTTTTTATCTGACTGCAGCTCTTCACATCCATCCCATTGTAGCTCAACAACTAGAATAATCTTCATATTATTGTTTCCCATCTATCTTTTAAAGTATTTTTGTTTTAGTTGTAGCAGCGTTTGACATCCCAGGCAGAAGTCATTGTTCTGATATTGTGCCTCCTCTTTCCAAGTTGTTCTCGTACCCCGCTCCCCCAACTTGCCCCTGCCCAACCCCTCCAACAAGCATGCACAAACACACACACACACACACACACACACAAACACACACACACACATACTTGGTTTCAAGCAGGGGACTATCCTGTCATCAGATACTGATTAACATAAGGGGAACCTATATTTTGAATATAAAATGGAGACTGCATTATGCAGGGAAAATAAATTGCAGTGGTATTTTGTTGTCTTCCACAATCCTGGAGCCCATCCTGAACGTTGTATTTACCCTGGGTCAGGCATTGGTTTGCCTGTTGGTCCACGGGAGGTTTTTCATTTCCCTCCTACCACCCATGTCTGGTAGCCATTCCCCGGTCCGCCAACTGGGGACATGCCTTCTAGGGGTTACAGGCCCCTCCAAGTGAAAAAAATGTTTTACTTACCACCTTGAAAAATCAAAAGTTGTCATCAGTGTTTTGTGTGTTTGTGGGTACATGTCTGCTGTTCTGGTACATATCGAAATCCCTATGCAATAGTACCACTACACACAATTAGAGTGGGGGTGGGGGTGGGGAGATGCCTCACTCTGATAAAGTAAAGTAGCATGCGGTAATTGATTACTGCATTTGAAGAAGAACAATACTGCAACAGTCCACACTGAGCCAATGGAAATGTATGGGACCAATGCATAAGACACAGTAGTTAGGCAGTGTAAATGCTTCCAGTATTGTGAACAAGTCTGAATCACAAGTAACAGTGAAAGCTCCTCTCTTTGTGAAAAACTTGGAATCAATAGATAATTGGAGGCCATGGTGTACAAAGACCAGGTTTTCTTGATCAAGGTAATAGCAGAAAAAGTAAAAAAAACAGTATGGATCCGTTTTCAAAAAAATGCACAAAATTTTGAATGTGGTAGCTCACAGTCCACTGAGTCCTGCGACAGATCACACCCATTCAAGTAATCTGTTAAATCAAGGCAGCAGTAGCTGTTGCAGCTGTGTTACATCAATTCAGAGGACATCTTTAGCCACCATATCTTCATGGACAAGAGCTGCAGCCTGTAATTGGAAAAGTGTCATATCTTCATGGATAAGAACTGTGGCCTGTAATTGGAAATGTGTCATGATGGTCTCTCTGTTGGCAAAAGATTCAAAGCTGGTCCCTCATTCAGATCTCTGGGTGGGGATTGCCAAGGGAGAGGTGATAGTGAGAACAAGACTGAATAACCAACGAAAGAATAATGTTCTGTGAGACGAGACATGGAATGTCAGATGTTTCATCATGGTAGGGAAGCTAGAAAAGGCAAAAAAGGGAAATGCTAAGGCTTAATCCAGATGTAGTTTGTGTCAGTGAAGTGAAATGAAAATAGAATGAGGATTTTCATTCAGACGAATAAAGAGTAATATCAAGAGCAGGAGAATACAGTATAATGGAAGTAGGATTTATGATGAATAGGAAGATAGGACAGAGAGTGAGTTACTGTGGACAGTCATTGATAGAGTTGTTCTCATGGTACTTCATGAGAGATCATTTTTCTTGATTCTTCATGTAGTTTCAGGAATAAGCAGTTTAACACGAACTGTGTCATTATTGAAAAAATGTGGTAATTATCAGTTGAGAGTTGTATGGGTCTGAGGGGAAGTTTGTTTTCTTGTTCTATGAGAGAGTGGGACCATTCTTTCAGTTTGTATGGAGGATACATGGTATAGATTATTCAGCCATTTTTAACCCTTTAACTCCTCTGGACGTGTTAACGTACGCACCTTTGTACCGCTCCCTGTGTGTTCTGAATGTGTATACGCGTGCCACCAGTCATTCTACCTGGTACTCTGAACGTGTCTACACATAAACACATTCAAAGCTCACAGGGACGGGTACGAAGGTTAACACGTCCAGAGCAGTTAAAGGGTTAAACAGTCCATAGAATTCTTTGCATCTCAGGAGGTATTCAGTTGTATGTTATGTGGCATAGAACTCTCTCAGTGTTAAACATCAGTTAACTCTTTTTCATACCACATCTTTTCAATATGTGGTGCACAGAGTAACAACCGTCTGATGTGCTTGTGTAGTGAAATAACTAATAATCACATTTTTATGTGTAACAGTTACTCTGTTTTCTTTTCCATTAATACAAATGGCTCTGAGCACTATGGGACTTAACTTCTGAGGTCATCAGTCCCCTAGAACTTAGAACTATTTAAACTTAACTAAGCTGAGGACATCACAAACATCCATGCCCGAGGCAGGATTCGAACCTGCGACCGTAGCTGTTGCGCGGTTCCAGACTGTAGCACCTAGAACCGCTTGGCCACTCCAGACTCCGGCCGGCTCCATTAATACAGTAATATACACAACAAATATGTGTTTTTTTTTTTTTTTTTTTCATTAAATTCTGTTTTGATATCTTCGAGTGTGGTAGTTTAATCCATCCTAGAACACAGCATTTACTGAGATTTTATAATTCATCAGTTGCCAACAGCAGCTTACTAAAATTTCTGTTACTTATTGTATTTGTCACATACTGCAATTCCCACTTTCCGTAGCAGTTTACGTAGATTTCTGTTATATTTATCACACACTGTAACTCCCTGTTTCTGAAACTCTGAAGCTGTACTCATGTTTGTTCATGTGGAATACACTCATTACTGGTAGGTGCCTTCACCATATATGTATTGTTTTTTTACATGTAGCTAATAGCTCTGCAGGTCTCAGTGACCATCCCAAATCTTCCATTTACTAACCTTTGGCAATGTAGACATGGGTAGTTGGAAGCGTGTTTTTGTTGTACTAGAGTCATCATTTGTGAAGGTTCATCTTCTTTCTTTATGTATGGAAATATTCTTTCTTGATTCATGATGTAGTTTCAGAGACTGGTATTTTAGTTCTGTAATGTGTGAAAAATGTGTAAGTGAGTTGTGTGGTGAGGTTGCATTCTGTTGCTCTGTCAGTGTCCAGTTGAGTTGTTTGAAGTGTGTTCATTGAATAGTATTGATCTGGTTTATCAGTGACATCTTTCTTCATGTAAGGGTTTCTTTCTTGATTAAGGTGTTGTTTGAGTGAGTAGTGTGTAAAATGATAGTTGTCAAGTTTATGCTGCTTGGTTATACAGTGCTTCTATCTCTGTGTCTACTTCTGTTTGTGAGAGTGTTTTTGTTGTGCAGAGTAGCTTTTGTTTTGTAGGGACTTGTTTCTTCTTGAGAAAAAATATTCCTTCTTCATTCCTTATGTAATATTATGGGTAATCTGTTTAACTTGTGCAGTGTCATAATTGATAAAAGTGTTGAATGTAAATATTGGTTGACAGTTGTATGAGGTTGTATGGAGGATATGTGATATAGGTTAGTCTGCCATTTCTAATCTGTCCATTGAGTTCTTGATGATTCCTTAGATATATGGTTGTATCTTCTGCAGCATAGGAATTGCTGAGTGGTTAATAGCATGTAGCACTGTTGCGGACATCTTTTCAATACCATATTTACTCGAATCTCAGCTGCACTCAAATCTAAGCCGCACCTGAAAAATGAGACTCGAAATCAAGGAAAAAAAAATTTCCCGAATCTTGGTTTGAGTCGTAAGCTTGGCAGTTAAGCTTTACCAGGTAGCCACTGCTATGCGTCAGGCGCTCTGTCCCTATTTATATGGGTATCCTTCCTTTTTCACGTGCTTCGTCCGGTTTGAATTGATTGCTTATTTTTCTTTGATCTGATAAGTGCTTTTCTCTTTGTTATAGGTGTTTATGTCACTTTAAGCTGAAAATGCATTACTGTACTGTGTCATGCATTGTTTGTCGCGTTCTGATAATGAGTGTTTACGACTTGTCGCCACTCGTGGCATGGCTAGCTTTTGTGCGCGCTACCGCCACTAACAATAAAAAAAAAAAAAGAGAGTTATTGTCTCATTAGCGAAACAATGGCAAGAGACTGCTATTTGTTGTTACTTACACTGCTGCTTTCTTTGATAATGGTCAACAAGATCCAAATAATAGACTCCGTATGATAGAAGATGTTCTGAACGAGAGTTTAGCGAAAATTTTTCTCCATTTGAAAATCTTTGCAGATGCCTCTTTAGTACATTACATTCTGCACAGAAATTAGAGTCATCTTAGATTTAAAAATTTAGTCAATTGCCGTGCTTCATTTCTGACTGTATCCCTATTAGCCATAAGAATAATACGAATATAAAAATGACTTGATATGTATATTCTTCCGCGTTTGCTGTTGTCTCACTCTAGTTTCGTAGTTTATTAGGCAGACAGGATTTAAATGAGTTAGCAGCAAACACGAAAGAATACGAGGCAAAATGTTTATATTCGTATTATTCTTATGGTGAAGAGAATACTGCACGTTCCTATTAGCAACCATCTCTTCTCACAGGTAGGAAAAAATTCAGAACGTAGAGTTGGCTTATGGCAAACATCCCAAACAGTCTTGCCAATTGGATTTTCGTAGTACGTTGAAATGCTGCTACATTCGAAGATGAACAATACAGAATTTGTATTTACTTCGTTGGATAATGTATGAAAATGCAGTGGTTGAAACTTGAGGCAGAGAAAAAAACTTAAATTTATTTACTGACGCAGAGGTTTTGGCGCCAGTATTCATCTTTGTGTCTGCAAAGCATGTCTGTGTAGCACTACATATATTCGACGGCAGAAGTTAGTTGTGATAGCACCTACCAACATTTTTCAGAACTTCCGCTTACTTTGCACTTGATTCTAAGCAGCAGTCGGTTTTTTGGATTACAAAAACCGGAAAAAAGTGCGGCTTAGATTCGAGTAAATACGGTATATGACATCCACAATGACAATTTTGTGGTGCTCTTGGTAATAACAAAATTAGAAGACACATTTTAAGATTTAATAGTTTCTTGTTTCCTTTTTCTTTAATACAGCAATATACATTGAAGAACCAAAGAAACTGGTATAGGCATGCATATTCAAATACAGAGATATGTAAAAAGGCAGAATACGGCTCTGCAGTCGGCAATGACTACATAAGACAACAAGTGTCTAGTGCAGTTGTTAGATCGGTTACTGCTGCTACAATGGCAGGTTATCAAGATTTAAGTGAATTTGATCATGGTGTTACGGCTGGTACACAAGCGATGGGACACAGCATTTCCGAGGCACCGATGAAGTGGGATTTTCCTGTATGACCATTTCACGAGTGTACCGTGAATATCAGGAATCTGGTAAAACTTCAAATTTTCAACCAGAAAAAGATCCTGCAAGAATGGGACCATATGATGACTGAAGAGAATCATTCAACATTGCAGAAGTGCAACCCTTCTACAAATTGCTGCAGATTTCAATGCTGGGCCATCAACAAGTGTCACTGTGTGAACCATAGGGCTTTTGGACTCGAAGGCCCACTTGTGTACCCTTGATGACTACACCACACAATGCTTTACACCGTGCCTGGGCCCACCAACACTGACATTGGACTATTGATGACTGTAAACATGCTGCCTGGTCAGATAAATCTTTTTTAAAATTGTATAGAGCTTATGGTCATGTACAGGTATGGAGACAGACTCATGAATCCATGGACCCTGTATCTCATCAAGGATCTGTTCAAGCTGGTGGAAGCTCTGTAATAGTGTGAGGCATGTGCAGTTGGAGTGGTATGGAGCCCCTGATATGTCTAGACATGACTCTGACAGGTGATGTGTATGTAATCATCCTGTCTGATCTTATGCATCCATTTATGTCCATCGAGCCTTCCAATGGGCTTGGGCAGTTGCGGCAAGACAATGTGATTCCCAACACATCCAGAATTGCTACACCGTGGCTCCAGGAACACTCTTTTTGAGTTTAAACACTGCTGCTGCCCACCAAACTCCGCACATGTGAACATTATTGAACATATCTTGGATGCCTTGCAATGTGCTGTTCAGAACAGATCTCTACCTCTTGGTACTCAGGATTCAGGTTGTCAGTTCAGTGCCTCCCAGCACTACTTCAGACATTAGTTGAGTCTATACCATGTCATGTTGCGGCACTTCTGCATGCTCATGGGGGCCCTACACGATATTAAGTAGGTGTACCACTTTCTTTGGCTCTTCATTGCATATGCAAGAAATATGTATCTTTTGCATTAATTCTGTTATGATATCTCAGTGTCCGATAATTTATACCATCCACGAATGTAGCATTTGTTGATTTATATATATCACCAGTTGTTTATAGCAAGTTTACTTACATTTCTGTCATTTATTACATGCCTGCATCTCCCAGTTTTCATGACTCTGAAGTTGAACTCATGTTTATTCACGTGAAAAAAAAAAAAAACTCATTGGCAGTTGGTCTCATAACCAAATATGTATTAATTTTAACTTGTTGCTAATGGCTTTGTAGCTCTCAAGGACCACCCCATGTCTTACATTTCGTTTCTTTCATGTCGGTGTACTCATGTGTAGTTGAAAGCATATTTTGTGTTGTACTAGGATCTTTGTTTGTCATCTTCTTTGTTCACATATGGAAATCTTCTTCTGTGATTCATCATGTAATTTGAGGGGATTGGTATTTTTAATTCAGTATTGTGTAAAAAGTTTCTGATTGAACTGTGTGATAAGGTTGCATCGTGTTGATTTATTAGTGTTCAGTTGAGCTGTTGGATGTGTTCCATTTGAATAGTAGTTATCTTGTATCAGGTATGAATGAAAAGTAATGCCTCCACCTTCGTTAATTGGGTTTGGATGGGAATATTTTAATAAATCAAACGCAGAAATAATCCTTAGAATGTGATCTTTAATTACCAATATTCACTTTTCCACATAATCACCAGTCAATTGGATACATTTCTGCCAACAATGAATAAGTTTTCTGAAGCCATCATGGAAGAAGTCAACACTTTGTTTCCGCAACCACTGTCTCACAGTTCTCTCAACGTCTTCATCAGAAGCATAATGATGTACTCGCAGATCGTCTTTTATTATCAGGAACAGATAGAAGTCAGATGGTGCTAAATTTGGACTGTATGGAGGATGCCGTATGGTGATGAGATTCAGTCTCTGAAGTTCTGCAGTGGTAGCACATGAGGTGTGTGGTTTGGCATTGTCATGCTGCAGGAAAACATTTCCCTTTCTCTTTCAGACCCAACAACATACAGTACTCACATCAACACAGTCACCATAAACTGCTTTCATTCTCTGATGCACCTCCTTTGGGATGACACCTTCTGCTGTCAAGAATCCAATGACTGCAGCCGATTTGGAGTGGTGTATGCTAAAAATGCCATGCATGTTTATACTGTTATGCTACGTTCTATTTAAATTGCCATATATCACACAGTATTCACTTTAAAGATATGAAAAAATTACCACTTATCCATAAAAGTATGTAGAATATTATGGCTTACACAGATTATGATAATGTTTCAAATGAATTTGATTGTGACAGTCCAAATAAAATATTTTTTAAAAAAGTATTATAAATTTGACTTTGATTCCATGTATACAACACTGTGCTTCAATTTAAGAAGGCTAACTACAGTCCATTGAATCTACACACATTTCTGAGTAAAGTGACATGAGGGATATGACATTTGTGTTATTATTTAGAAAGATAATAATTATTTATTTGAAGAGAACATTACAGAATTTCCATGGCTACAATATGACTTAGCATTTGTGTTTAGGAAAACATTCACCATGCAACCCCTTATTACAACCATTACAAACAGTTCTTGACCCTCTTTTCCAGGTATGCATGGCGTCCCTTGTGAGTGCAGCAGGATTTATGTAGGTCAATCAATTTGCACAGTTGCAGGGTGTTGTACTGAGCACGAGAGACATATTAAACGGAGGGAGATGAACAAGTCAGCCATATCTGAGCACTGCCTGGAAAACAAAATAGGGTTTGAGAACACAAACGTTTTGGCTCATGTGTCAACATACTTGGATTCCTTTATAAAAGAGGTGACTGAGATTAGATTGGACAACAACAATTTCAATAGAGACCAGGGGCACACTGACTAGGGCATGGGGACAGGCTTCAATGTCAGAAGGAAGCTACAGTGGATGACTAACACTTATAGGGAGGTTGGGAACAGCAGTTTCAAACGTGGCACTGGCCCCTCGTGCCACCTTACATCACTCAGTCCCATGTCTGGCTGGAGCTGCTATGAGCTACCCAACTCACCTTCAATACGTGTATCATTTCTGTCCTCTCTGATAGGTGCCAGTGACTGTAATCATGGCTATATAAGTGGAAAAATGTGCCATGCCCAGCTGTCAGTAATTTTACTCCTGGCAATGACAGTGATAATCATTGAACACTTGTGAATTTTTTTTTTTTTTAATTGATTCAGCTTGAAAACCGAGAATATTTTATCCATAGTTTTGTTTAACATATTTTTCTTCGAGCAACAAGAAACAGAATCTAGCTGTCACAATGTCGTCAAGGGAAAGTCTCTCTGTACTAAAGCACAAATGACACGTTTGCGTAGCATCATGTTGTGAAGTGGCTCTGAGCCTGAGTGGGCTAAGGAGCTGCCACCAGCCATCATATACTACGTGGGCAGAGTGTGCTTGTGATACCAAGCCACTGGATGTGTGACAAAGCTGGCATACATCACTGGGTCTACCAGATCCTGTACGACCACGATCAGCATTCAACAAAAACTTGCAATTCCATGCCACCTATGATATGCTGTAGAGTGGTATCGATACTTGATACAACAGATGCTACAACAGAACCAAGACTGCCTTCAGACAATCTGATCCTCAACACACAGAGTTCATAGTTGACATAATGTCTCCTGGAAGCACACAGTTCACACTGATCTCATTAAACGTCAGTTATGACAAGAAGTCCACATTTTACAGCAGTGGCACAAAATAGTAGTCTTAGGTAACTCTCCCATAAATGTCATAGTGCTTCACTTTACACACTGGAGTGTTTGTTGTTACTACCTCCCCTCCCTGTTTCTCAGTTGTAAACATCATCATGCTGCCACCATGAAAATATCTTTTTCCTGTGCTGACTAATTGTATATTTATGATTGTATTTGTTATGGTATTGATATTTTTTGGTGTGAACATTATAGTGTTGTTGTCTAGTATGATTGTGTTTTTATGTTCCATGCTCCTACCTCCTCCCTACCCTTTGTCCACACTTGCTATGGTTATTCAAGGAGATAACAGGAAAAAGGAATGACGGGCAAGCACGGCCAAAAAATATATGGCAGAATAGAATAGAAGAAACATCTCCTTAGGCGAGAGAGGTTGGAACCATGTCTACAGACAGAGAGATGGAAATCCTTTGTGTCCTCTACATGGTGAATATGTCTGGACTAGATTCAGAAAGTGCTTTTCAGTGATAACCTTCTGTTATTGTTATGATGATGTGCTGTTTTATGCATCATATGTGAGTGATATTGTTGTATCAAGGGATGTCTTGGGGTGTTTATATGCTGAGTTTATTCTTAGGTTTTTATGTGTAGCAATGTCAAGTAAATAATTGATCACTGTTGTTATGATAAGGATCACGTGCAGTAATCTCTCATTTTCAATCATTATTCAGTGAGCCATTTTTGTGTTGCGGATGTATTGTGAAGTAAATCTAAATTTGATGTTCACAATAAACTTTTATTTTGGTAGATTACTGGTACAGTGATGTGTGTGGCAAATTGGTGAGTTGGTGCTTGCACTTTCAAGTTGTTATGATGTATCAGTACACCCTGGGTTTCTAATTCACCAGTGTATCTTCCAGTGATTTGTTCTATTACTTCCCATGTTTGTCATAGTTCCATTTTATTTCTGTGATTAATAGTTTATTGGAATTTGAAGCAATAATTAGCACTTCAGTCTATCCTTCACATTTGAAAATGTGGAATAAACTTATTTTCTGGTTAGACTCTCTACTGTTAATGTCTTAGCTATCAGGTAATATCAATGGTTTTGTAGGTTGCAGTAAGTGTCACATATCTTCCATTAAAGTTTCCTCATGACTGTCCACCTGTGTGTATTTCTAGTGTAGGACGATTTTTGTTTGCAAGTAAAGAAACGAGTTCAGATATCAACTCTGTGTACAGATGAGGTTGTTGAATGTGCTATATTGTACAACTACATATACCTGCACTACAGACATGATCAGTGGGTTGCTGTATCATTGGTCCCCATGCCAGCTCCACAATACAGGCCGGATTGTATGTCAACACAGCAGTTGAACAAAACCCACCAGTCAGTTTATGAGTTAAGATTCCATTGGACTCTATGTGAAGTAGCAGCAAGCACCAGCCTCTTCTCCAAACCACTTGCATTGCCACAAGTGATGCTACATGCAGGGCACTACTTGCTTTGCCAGTCAGGTGTCTTCCAGTTTGCCAAAACTGTGCCCAAGTGACCTCCTGGCCACAGAGCTGCCAGATCCAAGTGCAACACCAACCATGGAAGATCACCAAGCACCACATTGAGCAGCCAGCAGTCATAACCAGAGTCATCACCTCCACCAACCTCGGCCTCAGCTAACACTGTGCTCCTTGGAGGTTATACACTGTTTGAATTAATTTGCTGTCACTGCTAGACATCTGACCTGACTTAGAATCAGCCAAGTGTTGTCTATCTCCACCAGTGAACTACGGTCGAGCTACTGTAAAAAGATCCGTGACAGTTGCAGTGAACTGGGTGCAGCAGTTCTGCATGCCTACCACAATCAGTCACATTTTGCAGTTGTGTAAACATCTCTGTGGCAAAGCCTCAGTGTTGCTGGAACTGCATAGAAAGCTATTGTTTTGCAGCTGAGCACTGGTAACAGTATTGTCAGCTGTCATCCATCAGATTATGCTGACATAACTATAAAGTAAACTAAAGTATTTTATGACTCCCATCCAGAAATATTATATATATCAAATGCAAAAAAAAAAAAAAACTATGCACCGTGAAGGAATTACCTGAATGGGATGAAAACTGGTAGACGTGATGTACATTTGAAGAGGAACAATTGATTACAGTTTCAGAAAAATTGAATAATTCATTCAAAAGAAAGAGCCTCACAAATTGAGCAAATCAGTAACACTTTGGTCTACCTCTGGTCCATATACAAGCTGTAATTTGGTGTGGCATTGATTGACAAAATTGTTGGATGCCCTCCTGAGGGATATCATGCCATATTATTTGTAGTTAGCACATTAGATTGTCAATATGCTGAACTGGTGAGAGGGACCTGCCCACGATGCTCCAAAAGTCCTCAGTTGGGTAGAGATCTAGGGACCTTGCTGGCTAAGGTGGGTATGACAAGCATGAAGACAAGCAATAAAAAGTCTCAAAGTGTATAGAAGGGCATTATCTTGCCAAAATATAAGCCCAGGATGGCTTGGCATGATGGGTAATCCAATGGGGCATAGAATGTTGTCGACGTACTGTAAGGGTACCTCAGATCACAACCAAAGGGATAATGCTATGAAATGAAATGGCACTGCAGACCATCACTTCTGGTTGTCACACCATATAGTGGTTGACAGTCAGGCTGCTATCCCACCACTGTCCCATGCATCTCCAGACACCTCTTAGCTGGTCATTGTGACCTGGGACATTTTGACTGGAATAGAATTGTCTTCAGTGATGAGACCTGCTTTGAATTGAGCCCTGATGACTAGCAAAGAGGTGCCTGGACACGCACTGAATAGCAGTGGAAAACCAACCAGATTGTTGCCTGACATATGGCCTAACACACGAGAGTGGTGGTTCATAGAAAGAACCAGTTGGTTGTCATTTGTGGCGCCCTTACAGAACAGTATTACATAGATGGTACTCTACACCCCATTGTCTTGCCCTTCATGCCAAGCCATCATCGACTTACTTATCACCAGGATAATACCCATCTGCACACGGTGTGTGTTTCTATTGCTTGTTGTCGTGTTTACCAAACCCTACCTTGGGCAACCAGGTATCCAGATCTCTCCTCAGCTTAGAATGTTTGGAGCATTGTGGGCAGGGCCCTCCAATGAGATTGGAATTTTGATGATGTAAGGTGACAGGTCAATGAAATTCGATACAATATCCCTCAGGAGGACACACAGCAACTCACTCAATCAATGCCAATCCGAATTACGGCTTGCATAAGACCAGTAGTGGACCAACATGTTACTGATTTGCTCAGTTTGTAGAGCACTTTCTCTTGAATATATTGTCACAGAGAAGAAGGTGGAATTAATTGAATGACAAAAACTAACTTCACTTAACAGATGTTTATTCAGCATTTGCACATACAAGAGTGTAGAGCAAACTGCCTCCAGCCAGAACACATACAGTATATATACAGCTACAGAACATTCCAGTACAATGATTCTTGACATTTGTGGATACTTCTAGAATGTACTCAAACCAAGTATAGAAATTAAAAGTGTACAGTCCAGGTGAGTTTTGAACTCATGACCGTCCATGCAACACTTTAGTATCATAACCACTACATCATGGTGCTACTCAGCTTCTTCTGTGGCACTGATCTTTCCCTACTAGAACAGCATCTCAGTGTAACGTCCTCCTAGTCCAGGAACGAGTCATTGGTCCTGCTTACTCCAACTTCTGATGACTGATGTTCACCCTGGCGGTAATCTTCTTAGAACTTTTTTTGCCACTGCTCTTCATCACTTTTCCGCTTGTTGCCTGTTGCTGGAGCTTCAAATTTACCCTGGGTTGCAGGATCCTTGTAGGGCTTCATTAGAAGGACATGGACCGTATCTCTGATCTTTTGTCTTCTTGTGTCGGGGTCGAAATCATCAACTTCATAAGTAACATCAGACAACTGCCTTACAACCTTATAAGGTCTAACGTAGCATCTGAGGAGCTTCTCAGAGTGACAAATCTTCTGAACAGGAGTGAAGATCCAGACGAGGTCACCAGGCTGGTAGACAACAGGGCGGTGGCTCGTGTCATACCTTTGGCAATCATTTTCTTGAGCCTGCTGAATGCGGAGGTGAGCTAACTGCTGAGCTTCCTCAGCTCTGGTTAACACCTGGCTGATGTCATCATCGTCCACATCATCAGGATGTAACGGGAAAACAGTGTCCATCATTGTAGTTGCCTCACACCCATGCACCAGGAAAAATGGCGTAAATCCTGAGGTGTCTTGTTTGGTAGTGTTGTAGGCAAACGTCACGAAAGGTAGCACCTCATCCCAGTTGCTCAGCTCAACATTGATAGCATGTCAGCCAAGGTCTTATTAAGGCATTCAGTAAGCCCGTTAGTTTTTGATGGTAAGCAGTCGTTATATGACGAGTAATGTTGCACCGACAGTTTATCTCTGTCACAAGATTCGATTGAGAAACTTTCCCTCGAACTGTAATTAATGATCTTGGGGCAATGTCTTCCACAATGAATTTGGCTACCTCAAATGCTTCGGCTGTTTTCACAGCTTTTGTAATGCTATAGCATGTCAGATAATCAGTGCAAACAATAATCCATCTACTGCCACTAGCAGACGTTGGAAATCATCCAAGGAGGTCAATTCCAACACTCTGGAAAGGTGTTTCAGCTGGTGGAAATGGTATGAGATGGCGTGGTGGTTTCTGAGGAACTGCCTTTCTCCTCCAGCACTCTCAACAGTGTGGCACATAGTGACGGACACTCCTAAATAAACCTGGCCAGAAAAATCTCTTACAGATTCTGTCGTATGTCTTAATAAATCCTAAATGTCCAGCTTCAGGTGTGTCATGGAATTTCTGTAGTACATCTAAGCACATGTGTTTAGAAATCACTGGTAGCCACATCTTTCCAAAGGGATCAAAGTTTTTCTTGCAAAGTAGTCCATTAACTACCTTAAATTGTCCGTTCACATCCTGTGACTGATTTAAGTCAAGCATAATTTGAAATATCTTGGCGTCCTTCTTCTGCTATCTTCATCAAAGTCTTGATGGTCTTGCACAGGGGTTTCTTGAGAGACAGTTGGCATCTTGGTATTTTCTCCCACCTGTGTACGCTATGGTAGTGTCATACTCTTGAAGACGTAGTGCCCACCTGGCGAGTCATCGTGTTGGCTCCATAAGACCTGTCAGCCAACAAAGTGAATGATGGTCTGTAACAACTGTGAATAGCCTTCCATAGAGATACTGTAGAAATATGCACATGGCCCAGATCACAGCAAGACATTCTCTTTCTGTAGTTGAGTAGTTTCTCTCGCCTTTTGTAAGTGTCCTAAAAGCATAGGCTATAATCTTCTCATTTCCATCTGAAATTTGGACCAGACCAGCACCGATCCCATACCCACTGGCATCTATGTGTAGTTCTGAGGTGCTCTCTCATCATACAGACCAAGTACAGGGTCAGTTGTCAGAGCTTTTCGCAGCACATCAAAAGAATCTTGTTGAGCACCACCCCAGATAAATTTAGCATCAGCTTTTAACAACTCTTGGAGTGGCCTGGCTTTGATACAAAAATCTTTGATAAAACGACGGTAATAAGAACATAATCTGGGGAAGCTTATCACATCTCTAATACTTTTAGGATTAGAAAATTCCATTGTAGATTTCACCTTTCCTGGGTCTGGCTGCACACCTTCGTTTGGCACAAGGTGTCCAAGTATTTTGATTTCTTTTGCTCCAAAGAGACACTTTCTTGGATTAAGTTTCAGTCCGTCTTGTTTAAGATACTTCAGAACGGCCCCCAGTCTTTTTATATGTTCATCAAATGTCTCTGAGAACACTATAATATCATCTAAATAACAAAGACACATTGTCCACTTCAGGTGACGTAGAAGATTATCCATCATCTGTTCAAAAGTTGATAGTGCATTACACAAACGAAATGGCATTATCTTAAGCTCATACAGGCCCTCATGGGTGATGAATGCAGCTTTCTCATGATCAGCCTCATCTACTTTAATTTGGCAGTATTCCAAGTACATGTACATGGTTGAGAAAAACTTAGCCCCCTTCAGACAATCTAGTGTATCCTCAATTTGTGCATGGGGGTAAATGTCCTTTTTAGTTACCTTATTAAGCTTCCTGCAATCAACGCGAAAGGACCAACTGCATCCTCCTTCCTGACAAGGACAGCTGGTGATGACAATGGGCTCTGCGGAGGCTGAATGATGTCATTCTTCATCATTTTCTCTATCTTGTCATGAATTATTCGACGTTCCCATTGCTGACACATGGTACGCTCTCTGGCTTATTGTTTGATGGTCTCCAGTGCTAATCCGGTGCTTCACCATTGATTTGCCTAATTTGCTCTTCACCTGTGGATTGAAGCATTCATAGAGCTCTTGAAGAATGGCAGGTAGCTTTTTCTGTTGTACCTTAGTGAGATCTGGTGAAAGTTGAACTACAAGATCTTGTCTTGTAGTGGTAGCGCTAATTTCGCCCACAGACTCAGCATGGAAGGTTTCTATGACACTCAGCTGTTCTTCAATTAACGGCTCAGCGCTTGCTATGCACATGCGTTTTGGAAGGATCTGCAGTTCTCAGTGACAGTTAACTATCCACAGTTCACCAAATCAAATCTTAAACAAGACAACAGAGGCTGGGATGATCAAGTTAGTCTTCAGTGGTATGCTTCTCTTACATTCCACTACAAGATCTATGGATTGATGCATGTCATGACACGTGACAGCCACCTTTCTAGCACTGACTGCAGGAATGATCCCTTCATCCAGTGCACAAAGTCTCCACACACTCGGATGTGCATCTTCCTTTCCATAATATCTCATCTCGTCTAGCATAATCTTCGAGCGACCACAATCTATACTTGCCTGTGAAGCTTTGAAAAAGTCCCATCAGAGAATGGCATCATGACTACACTCTTGTAAGATGATGAATTCTAAGGGCTGTGTATGGCCACTTTTACCCATACGGATAGTACATATTCCTGTAGGTTTTACATATTTCCCATTAGCCACCTTCAGCAGAGATGTTATGTTGTTGAAAAATTTTGTTTTCTGCAACTGGCGACAGTGCTTCTCCAAAATGACTGAATATGATGCCTCAGAGTCCACAAGAGCTAGGGCTGGCCTTCCATCCATGAGGGTATTGATGTAGTTCCCTATCATTTTTGTAGTGATCGACAGCAGAGGATTTTTCTCTTCAGCGGCCACACCCTTTCGTTTTCCAGGTTGCAGCGGCTAGGTGATTGGCGGGAGCTTCTAAACAGTGATGGAGACCTTGGTTGGTGAGGGGGAACTTCCTCTCCAGTGGCTAGCTTGCAGCTATGGTGACCTTCATCGTCCTGCACCCACATCTTCTTGTTCATCTTTGTTGTCCCGGAGTTGGTGTCGGCTAAGATTGGTCTTCTGGCATGGGCGTCACCAAATACCTGCTGCCTTTCTCCACAATAGCGCACCACATGTCCCGGTCATCCGCAGTGGAAACAGACTGGTTGGTTATCCTGTGTCCTCCAGACATCAGTCTTCCTTGGTGCCCAAACAGGTTCCTCATTCGGCATTGTAGGAACATAACTCCACCAGGGTCTCGACGTTTTCACCATTTAATGGGAAATGATGGATGAGAGATTGGGTTCAATGTCTGTTCCACTTCCTCCCTTATGACCTCTTGAAGTGTCTCGGCTTTTTGCTCGATGTGCAATCCAAGTGCCTTCTGGACTACCTCTTTTACTATCTGACAAAGAACGCTTGTGAAATCAGTTGCTTCCTGTTGTGACTCGCCGATCATTCAAAGTGCCGCCACGCAATTACGTGCGTCCTAAACATGCGGCGCTGTCTGCCAGCCATGCAGCAGCTGCGCCACCTAAGCGGCCAGCCGAGCAGCGGCCGCTAGACTGGGACTCAGTGCTCATTCGAATGCTAACGTGTACACATGTCTTACTTGTCAACTTACTCTGTGACTTATATGTGTTGTTGTGTCGTTCCGAAATATATGTGTTAAACTTGAAGTTCTAACACTTCCTCTATCACAGACGTTGATATGATGACGTTTGGAAGCCGTTCAAACTTCTTGTGTGTAATTCTTTTTTGATGCATTTTCTTAGTATATTGACACCATTTCATGAAGTCATCTGCTGTTGAAACTTCCTTCAGGAGTAGGATTTGATACATATCCTCAGCAACACCCTTCATGAGATGTGCAACCTTGTCTTCCTCCTTCATTCTAGAATCCAGTATTTTACACAGCTCCAAGATGTCTTGAATGTAGGATGCTGTAGTTTGTCCTGGATGCTGTGCCTTGCACTTTAATTTGTCTTCAGCCTTGCACTTCTGTTGTTGTGTGTCACCGAAATACTTGCACAGTTCCACCTGGAATACTTCCCAGCTTGTGAACTTCTCCTCGTTATTCTCATACCACTGCTTGGCAGTGCCCTCCAAGCAGAAAAATATGTTAGCAAAACACATGGTGTCATCACATTTGTTAGATTTGGCTATATGGTCATATACCTTCAGCCACTTGTTTGGATCTTGGCCATAGTCACCAGAGAACCTGGAAGGATATCTCATGTGGTGGCACACAGTTGCTGTCATCATAACGTCCTATTCTTCTTCTGTCTCTGGTAAATTGTGATCTGTTGAATGTGACCCGAAATGCTACTCAGCTTCTTCTGTGACAATATCATCCAGTTTTTCTAAAATTGTAATCATTTGTTTGTCTGTACATGTACATCAAATCTATTGATTTCTATCCCATTTAGGTAATTCCTTCAGGTTGTGCAGTATTTTTCCTTTTTTGTTAATGTATTTATGCTTCCTTCAGACTTCATTGGTATTGCGTCCCTGCGGACATTTATTTGTGATTTGTATTACTTGAGAATCATTATTTGCTTGTGTGGACTCATTCTGGTCATCAGAGACTGAGTAACAGGAACATGAACTGAAACAAATGCTATTAAACTATTGTATTAGTTAGCTGTGATGAAGCAAAATTTTGCAAAAGTTTAGCAACTGTTTCTCATCTTGTTTATATGCATATTGCATGCTCAATATCTTACATATATTGTAAGTTCTTACGTTTACTCCTTCCATTGTTTGTATTCCAATCAGGACACTGCAGTATCACAGTCATTGTTTGTAAAGGGACATCTTCCTTTTTCGAGTAGAGGCATCTTTTTTCTTCATTTTATTTTATGGGATGACCCAAGACTGTTTAAAGTGGATGATAAGTAAAAAGATTTTCTTTGAGATTGTATGAGATCTTTGTACTGTTTCAATTTTTAGTTGGTATAAGATTCTACTCTGGTGATACGCAAAATATGGTAAATACTAGAATGAGATTTTCACTCTGCAGCGGAGTGTGCGCTGATATGAAACTTCCTGGCAGATTAAAACTGTGTGCCCGACCGAGACTCGAACTCGGGACCTTTGCCTTTCGCGGGCAAGTGCTCTACCAACTGAGCTACCGAAGCACGACTCACGTCCGGTACTCACAGCTTCACTTCTGCCAGTACCTCGTCTCCTACCTTCCAAACTTTACAGAAGCTCTCCTGCGAACCTTGCAGAACTAGCACTCCTGAAAGAAAGGATATTGCGGAGACATGGCTTAGCCACAGCCTGGGGGATGTTTCCAGAATGAGATTTTCACTCTGCAGCGGAGTGTGCGCTGATATGAAACTTCCTGGCAGATTAAAACTGTGTGCCCGACCGAGACTCGAACTCGGGACCTTTGCCTTTCGCGGGCAAGTGCTCTACCAACTGAGCTACCGAAGCACGACTCACGTCCGGTACTCACAGCTTCACTTCTGCCAGTACCTCGTCTCCTACCTTCCAAACTTTACAGAAGCTCTCCTGCGAACCTTGCAGAACTAGCACTCCTGAAAGAAAGGATATTGCGGAGACATGGCTTAGCCACAGCCTGGGGGATGTCTCCAGAATGAGATTTTCACTCTGCAGCGGAGTGTGCGCTGATATGAAACTTCCTGGCAGATTAAAACTGTGTGCCCGACCGAGACTCGAACTCGGGACCTTTGCCTTTCGCGGGCAAGTGCTCTACCAACTGAGCTACCGAAGCACGACTCACGTCCGGTACTCACAGCTTCACTTCTGCCAGTACCTCGTCTCCTACCTTCCTGCAAGGTTCGCAGGAGAGCTTCTGTAAAGTTTGGAAGGTAGGAGACGAGGTACTGGCAGAAGTGAAGCTGTGAGTACCGGACGTGAGTCGTGCTTCGGTAGCTCAGTTGGTAGAGCACTTGCCCGCGAAAGGCATAGGTCCCGAGTTCGAGTCTCGGTCGGGCACACAGTTTTAATCTGCCAGGAAGTTTCATGGTAAATACTAATTTCAGCCTTAGTGCTTGTTCCTTAGGTTGTGTTCATGCTACAGTCTCACTGCTCTGAGTTCACCGGCATGGCACTGATGAAACAAACCCACTGAGTTATAGTGACGCTTGTAATACGCAACATCACTGGTGCTACACTGCTCACAATTATTGTCATCAGGCAAGGACATCGAGATGGTTTCCATTTGGAGCTGTGGCCATTGCCAACCATTCTGAAACTTGAGCTGTGATTGGCTGCTTCAAGTTCACTCTAAAAGTGCTGTTGCTAGGAGAACTGCACATCGTTTGTGCTGTTTGTCTTACACTATGCATTTATGTCTACATTTCCATCTAAATCCAAACTCTGTAAACCACTGTCAAGTGTCTGCAAACCACTATCAAGTGCATGGCACCACATATTAAGGTTTCTTCCCATTTCTTTCTGGTATGTAACATGGTAAAAATGACTGATTAAATGCCTCTCAACAGGCAGTAATTAATTTAATCTAGTCTTCCAATCACTGGAAGAGGGGTACATAGGGGCTGTAGTGTGTTCCTAGATTCAGCACTTACTGCTGGTACTTGAAACTTTGTAAATAGTATTTTGTGAGATACTTCGCTTCTGTCTTCAACGATCTGCAGCCCAGGTCTTTTTACACTTCTGTGGGTTAAACAAACATGCGAACACTGGTGATTATGTCCTATATGTATTGATAGTCCTATTTGGTATGGATCCCAGATATTTGATTTGTATACTAGGATGGATCAAACAACTGTTTCATAAGCACCGCCCTTTGAAGACTAACCGCAGTTTCAGTAATCTACCACTGAAACCAACACATGCAGAAAATAATATTATATATATATATATATATATATATATATATATATATATATATAAAATCAGGCACAGTAAATGAAGCTCAATAATAAGTGTATTTGTACAGGTTTTTTTTTTAACTCAATGGCCAATGATGAAGACACTCTGAGAGGCTAAATAAGAAAATGAAAGCTTCCAAAACTGGAATTTAACACAATAAAATTGTGTTGCTGTCTTAAAACAACATTAACTTGTACCACTAACAGCCTCTCTCAGCGTCAATTATTGGTGTTCCAAAAACAAAATGATAAGATTTAAGTAAGTCCTATCAAGGCTAGAAATTTTATTTTATTTAGTAGTTTCATCTGCACATCACATTGTTGGTCATTTGTGGTACTGTGCTTTAACATATCTTTCTTGGCATAATACAGGGCGATTCAAAAAGAATACCACAACTTTAGGAATTTAAAACTCTGCAATGACAAAAGGCAGAGCTAAGCACTATCTGTCGGCGAATTAAGGGAGCTATAAAGTTTCATTTAGTTGTACATTTGTTTGCTTGAGGCGCTGTTGACTAGGCGTCAGCGTCAGTTGATGCTAAGATGGCGACCGCTCAACGGGAAAGTCAACCGTCACAATGTCTGTATATGGGGCACTGAGATTCCGCGGGAAACAACTCAGTATGAACGTGACTCACCTAAGGTGAACGTTTTCTGTGCCATTTCAGCCAATAAAGTTTTTGGTCCCTTTTTCTTCAAAGGTGCTACTGTAACTGGACTACAGTATCTGGAGATGTTAGAGAATTGGCTGTTCCCTCAGCTCGAACAAGAAGCACAACAATTCATATTTCAGCAGGATGGAGCGCCACCACATTGGCACTTATCTGTCCGTAACTACCTGAACGTCAACTACCCGAGGCGATGGATCTGCCGCCAGGCAGCCTGTGACAGAGCACTTCATCACTGGCCTCCAAGAAGCCCTGATCTTACCCCCTGCGATTTTTTCTTATGGGGGTATGTTAAGGATATGGTGTTTCGGCCACCTCTCCCAGCCACCATTGATGATTTGAAACGAGAAATAACAGCAGCTATCCAAACTGTTACGCCTGATATGCTACAGAGAGTGTGGAACGAGTTGGAGTATCGGGTTGATATTGCTTGAGTGTCTGGAGGGGGCCATATTGAACATCTCTGAACTTGTTTTTGAGTGAAAAAAAACCTTTTTAAATACTCTTTGTAATGATGTATAACAGAAGGTTATATTATGTTTCTTTCATTAAATACACATTTTTAAAGTTGTGGTATTCTTTTTGAATCACCCTGTATTTCTCCCAAACAAATAAAATTTTGATGTCTATACACTTCAGTTTATGGTTATACTGCAGTAGACAAGAAACTAAAATCCACTGAGATAGAAATTGAAGCGTCATATGAGATTGGGCAAAACTCAGTATCAGGGCTGTGTGTAAATTGATAATTGGATCCTTCACTTGCCCACTGGACTCATCTCCTGATGTTACTGAAAACTTCACTTGTACATAAATTCCCCAATCATACTGTAATCATTGTTGGAGGCTCCAACTGTTAATTGGGAAAATTACAGTTTTGTTAGTGGTGATCATGATAAGACATCCTGTGAAACTTTATCCAATGCCTTCTCCAAATATTGCCTAGAACGGATATTTAGGAACCCCACACTTGATGGAAATATGTTGGATCTAATGGCAGTAAATAAACCTGACCTCTTTGAGGGTGTCTACATCAAAATTGGTATCAATGACCATGACACAGTTGTGGCAACAGTGATTACCAAAGTACAGAGGATAACTAAAACAAGCAGAAAGATACATATGTTCAGTAAACTAGATAAAACAATTAGTGTCATTCCTTCATGAGAAACTTCAAACTTTCAGAACAGGTCAGGAGCATATAGAGGAACTCTGCCTAAAGTTTAAAAGATTTGTTGACCACATACTGGATAGATATGTACCCCATAGAACAGTTCATAAAGTGATGAAATCTCCTTAGAATACAGTCACTGTAAAGAAACTTCTGAAGAAACAGAGACTACTGCATAACAGGTGAAAGGCAAAGCATAAGGCAGTATAAATGATGATTAATTGAATCTCTCAGCTGCTGACAGAGTACAAGAGCAAAAGCTGAAATGCTTAACTCCATTCTATTTTATTTTATTTTTTTAACGAAGGAAAACCAGGGATAATTGCCCCAATTTAATCCTCGTACTGCTGAAAAGTTGAATGAAATTAGTATTAGTGTCTGTGGTGTTGAGAAACAACTGGAATTGTTAAAATTGAACAAAGCTCCAGGCCCCTATGAAATCCCTGACATATTTTATACTGAACATTCTGCTACTTATGCCCCCCTCCCTCCCTTGTAGGGTTGGGGGGAGGGGGGGGGGGCATCACACAGCAGAGGCCAAAAGTTGGCACCGCCAGCACATTTAAGTCAGACTGTCAGCTTATAGCATTGGCCACATTGCACCAATGTTTGTAAGCAAATATGGCAGCCTTCATGAAAATATAATACAGGATCCCAACAATAGGAACAACATGTTTGGTGTCTAGGTTATATCAAAAGTATTTTCATTGCCCTGTGTGCCCAACTTGAGTGAATCCAGCAGTATTAAGGAGCAGAGGTTTCAGATGTGTCCCTGCTGCTGCAACTTCATTGAACGGACCTGCATATAATACATACTCACACAGACACAAGGCAGAACGTGCTCATGCTTTATGTGTGCAGTGATGGTTTAGTGATTTCAGGGCTCATTAGTATGGTGGGATATGTTGTGATTTCAGTGGCTATCCAAGTGAAGGATTGTATAGTGCAAAAAATGGTTACTTGTGCAAAGCAATATGTTGTGACCTCAGTTGTCACATGAGTGACAGATTTTGTAGTGCACTAATGCTTGGTTTGTATGACAGGATGTGTCAATGAATGCAGTGATCACCTGAGAGATGGATAGTTTGCATTGATTTTCAGTGGTTGCTCTTGCATCAGGCATTCTATGGTGATTAAGTGGTTGCCTCTGGAATGGGTATTTTGTGACATTGTGATCATTTCTGTGAATAGTTTCTTGAACCAACATTGCTGTCAGTAACTTGTAACTTGGTGAGCAATTATGTTTTTCATGTGTCAGAACATGTCCTACATTAATTATCCCAATACCATGTACTTTCATCCATCTGAAATTTAAGAGATCTCTATCCGCTGCTCCCTGTTAGCAAGCTAAGATCTCAACTACTTATTTATGACCCACTCCCCTTTATTTCCAGTACTTCAGATGTACCTAGAAGTATTTCATGATCATCTGTGTCAGATGCTATGCTGAGATAGGAAAATACCTGTTACATTTTATTCTTTATCTGGGAATTCTAAAACTACTTTGACAAACTTTCCTATAGTAGCTTCTTTTCCCTATCAGATCTGAAACCAAACTGTTCTTTCTACAGAAGTTGATATTTCTTTAAATAATCCATATGTCTATTTTTCATAATAGTTTCTATCATTTTTGAAAATGAAGACAAAAGTGTTGAATCTAGGTTGTAGTTATCTGTATTTTCTTTATCACCCTTTTTTGTGGATAGGAAGAACCTTTGCTTGATTTAAGTAATAGAGAAGCAACTGGATGTGTGTGACCCATTTATAATTCTGTTAGAGGTGCTTCTTTGCTGCTAATACAGTCTCTTGATAGACACACTGGAATCTCATTTAAACCTGTAGACATTTTACTCTTAAATTTATGCACAGTCCCAACAATTTCCTCTCCCATTTCAGTAGCAGCAGTATTACATGAGAGACATAGTTATTTGGAGCTGTGTATTGTATTTAAGTTGTTTTTCTTGCAGTTTGGTTGCTACATTGCTAAAGTAACTGTCTATAAAGGCTTATTTATTAAGTCTCCATTATTTCTGATTTTTTATTTGTCTGTTTTGTCTTTGTTGTGACAGTGCCACGAGATTTACAGTGCCGCCACGACAGTACGCGCAAACGGCAATAGAGGCGCTCCGCAACTTGGCTTAGCGCGGGAGCGCCACCTAGCTACGAACGGCGCCGCCGCACGTCACGGCACGGCATTCGAATAAGAGATACTGTGTCGTTATCATGTAACCAGCTATTGTTTCTAAGTGAGTGTGTTTGAATATCCACACAATTATTGGTGATTAAAGGTTATAACACTTTTAGTGACGAGGATGGGATATTTTCACTGCATTGTGGATTTATGTGTTTGTGACGGGGCAAACATGGAACAGCTTATGCAAGCGCTCATTGAACAACAAACACAGTTGACGGCTGCTATTCAGGCACAACAAACACAGCTGACGGCTGCTATTCAGGCGTTGTCAACGTCGCTTACTCATCGTCTGTCTTCCTCTTCTCCGCCTCCATTCCCTCCTTACGACGAGGCCGCTGAAGACTGGGAGGATTATGAGAAGCGTTTGCGGCAACACTTCTTGGCTTTCGGCGTTGTCGACGCTCCTATGTGTAAGTCGTTATTTCTATCTTGGATTTCCCCACGGATCTATCAGCTGCTATCTCAGTTAGCCCCTCTGCGGGAACCTGCCTCTCTGTCCTTCCAAGAAATGTGTGACTTATTGTCTAACTATTACTGAAAAACACCCACGTCGTTGCCGCACACGTGGCATTCTACCGGTGTTGTAAACAGCCCCATCAATCTTACTGGGCTTGTGCGGCGGAACTACACGGTCTGAGTAGCAAATGTCAGTTTGTCACGGACACTCATCATGAGTCTTATGCTGATTCAATGGTTAGGGATGCTATTCTACGGCTTGCTCCTGTGCCCTACAACTGCCAAACCCGTCGTTGTTGGAAGTTCTAAGCATCGCTCAATCCTTTGAAGTGTCTCACGCTGCTGGCGCGCAAATAGACACATGGTGTGATGTAGGTGCTGTACAGTCAACTTTCGACACGGACAATTTGCCTGTTTCACAGGAGAACGAAGATGTGGCAGCGGTTCACTCGCGTAAATAACATCGCGTTGGGCCGCAACGCTCGCAGCGAAAACAGCAACCACAGAAGGAGGTTCGTTCCGCACTTCCTTCTTGTCCACGTTGTTTCGTACAGCATGACAGGGCCGCGTGTCCAAAACGTTGGGCTGCGTGTTATTCCTGTAGGAAAAAAGGCCACATTGCTTCTGTGTGTCAGTCCCCTAAAGTGCCCATTGACGAGGACAAGGCATCGGACATGGATGTTAACTGTGTGCTTTCTCAAACAAATAAGTTGTTTGTTACTGTTTGTGTTCTGGATAAAGACATTCGCATGCAAGTGGACACTGGCTCTGAAGTAACTCTCATTAATTCTCGCACGTATTTGGAGTTGGGCTCCCCTCCCTTGTCTCCAGTTACGCAAAATCTGAGACCTTATAATAAACAGAAAATTCCTATCATTGCCAGTTTTTTTGCTTCCACTGCCTGCAAGTCTGTTGTTAGGCCCCTCACGTTTTATGTTGTGGATCATGCGGGCACTGAAAACCTGTTCGGTTATGATGCTTTCCAGTTGTTCGGGTTCTCCATTGATGATGATGTGCACCTCATATCTGAGGATATTCTGTATCAACAGCTGGATGGATTGTGTTCTGAATTTTCGCCCGTGTTCTCTGCTGGTCTGGGTCGTGCCAAGGATTTTGAAGCCCACATTACTCTTAAACCTACAGCTCGCCCTAAGTTTTTCCGGGTATGCCCTATTCCAGTGGCGTTGCGTGCACCTGTCAAGGCTGAGATAGACAGGTTAACAGCTTCAGGGATTCTCCTTCCTGTTACCTCCAGTGAATGGGCATCGCCCATCGTGGTGGTTTCTAAACCAAATGGGAGTCTGCGATTGTGTGGTGATTTTAAAGCCACTGTCAATGCTCAGAGCCTCATTGACACTTATCCTCTTCCCCGTCCTGAGGAGTTATTTACCAAGCTCGCTGGGGGCCAGTTCTTTTCCAAACTTGACTCATCGGAGGCGTACCATCAGTTGCCGTTGGATGCTTCTTTGAAGGAATTTCTCGTCGTCAACACTCATTGTGGGTTGTATCAGTACCAGTGGTTACCATTTGGCGTCGCTAGCGTGCCGGCCATTTTTCAGCGATTTTTGGAACAGCTCACGGCTTCCGTTCCCGGCTGCATAAACTATCTGGATGACATTGTTCATCACGGGGGCCTCCACTGAGGAGCACCTTCGCAATTTGTATTCCTTGTTTCGGGTTTTGCATTCGGTTGGGTTGAGCTGCAATCTGGACAAGTCACAGTTCTTCCAACCCTCCGTTGTGTATCTTGGTTTCCACTTGTCCCGTGAGGGTATACGTCCTCTACGTCAGCACGTTGCGGCCATTCACGCTCTACCCCGGCTGTCTACGGTCAAGGAACTTCAGGTGTTTCTAGGCAACATTGCAGATTATCACAAATTCATTCCATCTGCGGCGGCGGTACCTCATCCTCGGCATCAGCTGTTACGCAAAAACGTCTCTTTCTGTTGGTCCGACGAGTGTGGTCGGCGCCTTGTCTTGCCACATTCCGTCTGGGTCAGCACTTGGTTTTGGTGACTGACGCATCACATTATGGCCTAGGGGCTGTTCTCGCCCATCGGTATGAGGATGGGTTGGAACGACCCATCGCCTATGCTTCCAAGACCCTCAACGATGCGGAACGGCGTTACTCTCAAATCGAAAAGGAGGCGCTCGCTATCATTTATGCTCTAAAAAAGTTCAGCGTTTTTTTGTATGGTTCTAAGTTTCACCTCATCACCGACCACAAGCCGCTGATCTCTCTGTTCAGCCCATCGGCGTTGATTCCGGATGAGGCAGCTCACCGGCTTCAACGTTGGGCCTTATACTTGTCTCGTTTTCACTATGAGATTCACTATCGCCCCACGACCCAGCACGCCAACGCTGACACATTGGCGCGATTGCCGATGGGCCCCGACCCGGTTTTCGATCGTGATGAACTACTCTGTTTCCACATTGATGAGGAAGAATGTCGTGCGGTCGAGGGTTTTCCTCTTACAGGTTTGCAGGTCGCGTCGGCTACTGCGCGGGAGCCGGTCCTGCGTCGGGTGATCAGTTTTGTTCAACGGGGTTGGCCGGACAGGACCAAGGGCCGTGCATCGGATCCCCTTTGCTACTACCATGCCTTGCGCCTTCATCTGTCTGTTCGTGATGGTGTTGTTCTTCTGGCCATGGATGGCGCATCTCTACGGGTCGTGGTGCCAGCCTCTCTTCGCAAAGATGTTCTCAAACTGTTGCATGGAGGCCATTGGGGTATTTCTCGGACTAAGTCTCTGGCCCGCAGGCACGTTTATTGGCCCAGTATTGATTCGGACATCGCCCACATGGTTGCTGCGTGTGGTCAGTGTGCTCCACAACTGGCTGCACCTCGTACAATGCCCTCTCCGTGGCCTGATCCGGCACAGCCGTGGGAACGGGTGCACACTGACTTTGCCGGCCCCTTCCTCGGTACTTATTGGCTACTGTTGATTGACGCCTTCTCAAAGTTTCTGTTTGTTGTTCGATGTCCGTCACCCACTACTGCAGCAATGACACTGGCTTAGTCCAAAATCTTTGCGCTAGAAGGTCTTCCATCCACAATCGTCACGGACAATGGCCCTCAGTTCTCTTCGCAGGCCTTCCGTGATTTTTGTATTGGACAAGGGATTCATCATGTTACAGCACCGCCCTTCCATCCGTAATCGAATGGGGAGGTCGAGCGCCTTGTCTGCACTTTCAAAAGCCAGATGAAAAAATTCCTTAGAAATTGCAGCAGAGCGTCATCTGTGGAAAAATCACTGAGTTCTTATCGCTTCACGCCTCTGGGTGATTGCAGCCCTGCTGAACTCTTGCATGGCCACCAACCGCGCACTCTACTGCACCTGCTTCACCCTGTCAGGCCTTGTGCTGCGTCCCCTAGTGAGGGAAAATACTCGGTGGGCGCCGACGTGTGTGCACGAGGGTATGGATCTCGCCCTAAATGGATTCCAGGGGTGGTCAAGGCTCTTCGCGGCCGCCGGCTTTGTGAAATACGTACGGACGATGGCATGGTTGTTCGCCATTATGACCAGATGCGCCCACGAGTGGTGGCCAAGCTGGTGTCACCGCCCCTTCCTTCGCCTCCACCAGCCCGAGAAGCCAGTCTTGTCGCTGCTGCCGATCTACCGTACGTGTTGCTGCAGCCGAGTACGCTGGAACCGGCCCCAGTTGCGACGCCGCCTTCTCCGGGACCCATCTCACTGGAGTTCACCCCCAGGTCCACGACACCTATGGATGCTGCTCCAGACTTTTCACCCATCATCTCGTCCAGGAGGCATGTTCCACACATGAGCTTCCGTCCTGGACATTTTCGACCATACTCTCGTGTCTCTCCGCGGGATCTTCTCAGGGCCTCACAAGAGGCCGTGGATGTCTCCGCACTGTCCATGTCTCCAAGGAAGTAAGTGTTTCTTTTTCAAGGGGGGAAAAGTGTTGTGACAGTGCCACGACATTTACAGTGCCGCCAAGACAGTACGCGCAAACGGTGATAGAGGCGCTCCGCAACTCAGCTGAGCGCGGGAGCGCCACCTAGCTACGAATGGCGCCGATCGCACGTCACGGCACGGCAGTCAAATAAGAGATACTGAGTTGTTGTCATGTAACCAGCTATTGTTTCTAAGTGAGTGTGTTTGAATATCCACGCAATTATTGGTGATTAAAGGTTATAACAGTCTTTATGCCACCAGTTCCCTGTTTTACTATATTCATTATTGCTTTGCTTTTATTGTTGAACATCTATATGGCCTTATCATTTTTTAATTGTTTTTGCATCCTGCAGAAGTTTCCTATATATCATTTTGTATTTGACAAAAAACTGTACGAATGCCGGGTCACTCTCCTTATCTTTGCTAGAGCTGAGATATTTAGGATTCTGGTACCTTTTTTACGGAGTTTTTCTGGTAGATTCTGCAAGAGAATGTTCTATTTTAGGAAATATCTAGTCAAATTTTCTTTTGGATGTATTCATAAACTTGCTGAAATTTTCATTTAAATATGTACCTGAAAATACTTCTGACGTAGTGTATATTTTTATTTTTTGTCACATATGCACACTTTGCTCCAGATATAACAATCCATGTTTGCTGTCTTGGAGCAGACAATGCCACCACCATTTGATGCCATGGCTCTGAGGTGAAAAAAAAAATATTTGCTCTCGACTGTTAATTATCTTGCAAGGTAGACAAAAAGTCTACCTCCTTTCTGATATTATGCAAAATGAGTTGTAATCATTCTGAACTGTCTGGACACTGGTAATATTGCTCACAATAGCACTAGTGAGTGTATAGGATCATTTCGTATTTTCTCAAAAATAAAACTCCAAGTGAGATCATCATTTTAGCAACATTTAATTATCATTGTCTTCACCCATGTTCGTAAGTATATGCAGTTTGCAGGTCAGAGGGATAATTGGAAAGTGGATCAGCAACAAGAGTGTTTGGTGAAATTTTGATTTAACTTGTTAAAACACAGTATGATGGTTGTGGCCATTAGTCAATCATACTGCCACAAGTTGCACAACGTGTAGCCTGCCCACCCAATCCATAATTCTGTAGAACACTGGTTTATGTAAGATTGAAGTTTTTACATTTTGTTTAAGTAATGTGCAGCTGGAGTGCAGCCAACATTTTACCTAGCATATAATGTAAGCTCACAAATATTCCAATATTAGTAAAGAAGCAGATGAATTTTATAATCAAAATCATCATCATCGTAAATAATAATCATATTAAAATCTACATCTTTTAAAATGCATAAACTAAATTCTAATGAAACCCTTTTAAAAATATGTATAAGATTGGTCACTGAGGAGTCAGGACCTTGAATTACATTACTGCACTGTAATGTTAATTTTCTATTTTATATTTTGTTGCATGTTACGAAAATTTTCTGGTTGGAGATCAGGTGCAGTTGATGCCAAGTCCAGGTCCAGTACAGAGATACCTCACAATTCAGCAGCAAATAAGGTCAGAGCATATAACTCTTGCTTTCTTGATTAGACTGAATCTGTACCAAGCTTTAGAGTTTTAGGCAATCTTCTAGAGTAAATAGCTGGTAAAAATTTTGATCAATCTTTCTACTAGTACTAGGATTTTTATTTGCTTTCAAAATAGTATTCTTCACAATTTATATCAAAGAAACAATATTTCTGATCTGTTTTTAACACTGATTATTGTTTAGTGTCCTTTGTCTGTGAGATGGTATTTTGTATGTATATGGGTTAGGCAGGTATTACATTACCATATTTCCTTGTCAAAGTTGATATGTCAAAGAAATTTGATGGTGTAATAGGGAACTTTGTCAAATCTTGAATGTCATCAAATAAATATGATCAAATCTAGTGCCTCGCCATAGAGCATGTAAATGATATTTGCGAAAAGCTATCTACTACCATATATACCCTAAGAAAACTGACACCTTTTTGTAACATTACCACTCTGAGGCAAATACATTTTGCACTATTTGAATCCCATCTAAGTTATGGCATAGAGGTATGGGGATCCAGCAATAAAGGTAATATGAAAAGTGTGCTTATACTACATAAGAAGGCACTTAGAATTATGGGAAAGAAATGTGCCAACTTAGAATTATGGGAAAGAAATGTGCCAGGGAGTTCCGCAGAAATTTGTTTAAAGAATTTAAAATACTAACTGTTCACAGCCTGTATGTACTTAAGATAATCATTATGGCAGTAAACTGCAACAAATCACTTAATAAAGAAATACACGATCACAGCACCAGAGGTAGAGAGAGACCCTACAACATCTCTCATAGAACAACACTTTATGAGAAAAGCCCTGACTATGTAGGCATAAAACTATTGAATTGTTTCCATCCTATTATCTCCAAATTGCCCATTACAGAAATAAAAAATAAATTAAAATTATGGCTCCTAAACAATCATGTATATTCAATAGATGAGTTTTTAGATTTAGTACACTCTTGTGATGGAAGACCATCTATCAAAAAATATATGAATCTCAGATCTTATACTGTGTCACAAACTGTAAATATTTGATCTCAGATCTGAATACTGTGTCACAACCTGTAAATTCCTTAATCTATGTATTACAATAGCAAATTGTTTTTATGTATAGTCCATATGTGAAACGTTGTTCTCTCAACTAAATTTAGAAGAAGTTGTGTAGATAATAATGCCAGGCAACAATATGTAGCACTAGTAAGTAAGGCTCTGACTTGTTCAGAAGACTGGGGAAAAAAACGTTTTTTTGTAATCAGTTGATTTTTGATCAAAATAAATAAATAAAAATAAGGAAATAAATAAATAGATTCGATGATAAAAGTCATTCATTTTCTGTTCACGACAATGTGAAATGTAATGGCTTGTAGTGCTGGAATTGTTGCAGCCACTTGCTGTTGGCTGGAGGGTGGGGGGGGGGGGGGTGAGGTGCACAGTGCATGCTATTAACTGTACGTTGATGGGCAGGTGGAATATAATATATGCTGCAGGTGACAAATGACCACAATCCATCTACCTTTACATATGGAAACATCCAGGCAAATTTTCAGCAAGTCGGAATAGCGGATGTGATCACACTCTAAAATAAAGAAATTCTTTCTTAGCTTTCTACTATTTTTTAACTCTGGATGTCACAAGTAAAGACGTGCTTCGTCTGTATTGTACTTTTGATTGATTTTGTAGTTGTTGGAACACTAATTCAATTAATAAAATAATTCAAAAATAGAAATAGTTCTTATTGTCCATATAATGTATCAAACATTTATTTACCTTTACATTTTCCTCCTTCATAGTTTTATAAGCCTCTTCACACATTTCTGGAATTATTTTGGTTAATGTGCAATGTGATATTCAGGCACTGTATTGTAAACTAGAGTAGCTCTCTTTTCAAGAAAACCCAGTGTCACATTTTATCTGTCTTCAGCAGTTTTAGCATTTCACAAGACTGTATTCTGTTTTGTAATACTGAGCAAATACTGAAATAAGTTCTCATCCATTCATAAGTAATCTATATATAAGACTTGAAGTTCTCCACTTACAGCTCTCATAACAAATTTTGGTGAGTGCTTTCACTATCTCAATGTAATAGCTATGGCTTCATCCAAGTATGTTTCCTTTACTGAATTAACAGAGAAACAGGAAGCCACATTGAAGGAATTAGAAAAGGAGATAATTGAATAGCAAAAACCTCGAGAGCTGATTTCCTGGATCTATGGAGTAGTTACCAACAGAAATGAACAAGATCCATGATAGTGTAGGAGTAATTTCACTACATAAAGGAAAACACTTGTGTGGAATTTATACTGTGAACGACCACCTTTATTGTACCGCACAAACACAAATGATGCATACGTTAACGCGGGAAACGAACACTCTCGTGTCCTCCAAAGAACCCCGCTCGTAAAGAGAATCTCTCAGTGTCTTGTCAACTATCGACTTGTCACTCCCACACAGCCCCCCCCCCCCCCCCCCCTGAAGTGCGGAGCACCCGGTATGGTGGGGTACTTAAACTTCACCTCTCGCCCTGCCCTAGTGCGGGTGTGGGTGCTGCTTGACGATTCCGTTGCTGCATTAGGTCCCCTGGTGTGGGGCTCCTGTGGGTCACAGCTGTCTGGTTCTGCGGAAGGTGTGGGTCGTTGCCAGTTGTGTCTGAAGTCGTCTGTGAGACTGTAGTTGGTGCTGTCATTGTCCAAGCAGGTTTTACTCGCTCAATGGAAACCTTGGTCGACTTTCCCTGGCAGAGGATATCCATTGTGTGTGTGTCCCGTCCTAGCATTTGGTATGGTCCAGTGTACAGTGGCTGTAACGAATGACGTACCAGGTCTGTGCGACTTGTGTATCAACACTGGATGTGTGCCGTGCTGAGACGTCGGGGCTGCACGTAGCGTCTCTGCGTGCTTCCTCATTTGTTGCAAGAGGTGGGGTAGTTGTGTGTCATCTGGGAGAGGAACTGGTGCAAGAAATTCTGCTGGAACACGGAGTGGTTCTCCATATACCAACTCTGCCGAGGAACTATTGATGTCTGTTGTTAATGCGGTCCATAACCCCAACAAAACCAACGGCAACGCTTGAGTCCATGAGTCCTTGTGGCACATCAGGGCAGCCTTTAAGGTCCGGTGCCACCTTTCCACCAAACCGTTGCTGGCCGGGTGGTAGCTAGTAGTACGGTTTCGTTGGAAGCCGCAGAGTTTTGACAGTTGTTTGAACAGTATTGTCTCGAACTGGCGTCCTTGGTCGGTGGTAATGAAAAATGGGCACCCAAAACGAGCCATCCAAGTTTCCAAGAATGCCCTTGCAGTAGTCTCTGCAGAAATGTCCCTGATTGGTGTAGCCTCTGCCCACCGCGTGCAACGATCCACTGCCGTAAACAAGTACCTGTATCCTTCTGAAGGGGGAAGGGGTCCAACCAAGTCAATATGTACATGCCCAAAACGTGCCGTTGGGTTTGGGAATTGTCTTACTGGAGCGTGAACATGGCGTCCCACTTCGCTACGTTGACAATGATAGCATCTGCGGGGCCACTCCCGTGTATCTTTCTTGATTGAAGGCCACACAAAACGGTCCGTCACTAATTTCACTGAGGCATTGGTTCCCAGGTGTGCCAGGTTGTGAATGCTGTCGAATACCTTTCGTCAGAACTGGGGGGTGATGTATGGGCGTGCTCTAACCATGGAGGTGTCGCACAATACCTTACATGGGCTGCAGGGGACGTCCACAAGTAGTAAACGTAGGCCAGTGGACGGGTCCACCAACAAGGACTGCAGCTGCGCATCTGAAGCCTGAGCCCTTGCCAATTCGGAATAATCCAACATTGGACTTATCCCATTAATACGTGAGAAATAGTCTGCCACAATGTTGTCGGCACCATGGATGTGACGCACATCTGTCGAAAACTGGCATATAAACTCTATATGGCGGGCTTGGCGGGGGGGAACATGAATCGCTGACTTTGTAGAAAGCTGCCACGAGAGGTTTGTGTTCGGTGTATATGGTAAATTGCCTGCCCTCAACGAAGGGGCGGAAGTGCCTGACGCTTTCATACATTGCGAGGAGTTTCCTGTCATATGCACTCCAATGACTTTGACTCATCTGTAGTTTTTGTGAGAAGAAACTTAGTGGCTGCCAATGACCCTTCACTCTCTGGTGCAGTGCTGCCCCGATTGCGACTTGGCTTGCGTCCACTACTATGGCTAGCTGAGCTCCTGGTGCAGGGTGTGCAAGCCCCACTGCATTGTGAAGGCTGTTTTGCAGTGCCTTGAAAGCCGAGTCCATCTCGGGTGTCCATGGGAGTGGGCGCTTGCCAATTTTGTTGTGTCCAGCCAAGGCATTGTTCAGTGGCGTCTGGATTGCTGCTGTTCTGGGGAGGTGGCGACGATAGAAATTTATCATCCCTAGGAATCGTCGGAGATCGTGGTAGGTTTGAGGCCCTGGTAGGGTACACAACAACTCCAGCTTCTCTGGCAGTGGGAAAATGCCCTGAGCTGACACTTTATAACCCAGGAAAGTTACCACGGGTTCCCCAAACACGCACTTGTCCTTGTTAAGTGTTACTCCATGAGCACTAAGCCTGCTTTGCACCTCGCTTACGTGTTTCTGATGGTCCGAAACATTCCCCGAAAACACCAGAATATCGTCTAAATAAGCGAAACAATATGGTAGTCCTTTTAGCACGCTGTCTAGGAACCGTTGCCATGTCTGGGCCGCATTTTTCAGCCCAAATGGCATCGCCAAAAATTCAAACAGCCCGAATGGGGTTGTCACTGCAGTCTTTGGTATGTCCTGCTCTGCCATTGGGATCTGATTATAAGCCTTACGGCAATCCAAAACACTGAATATGGTTGCCCCGGCCAGTGGATGGGTGAAATCCTGTATATGTGGCACAGAGTATCTGTCTGGAACAGTTCGGGCGTTCAAAACTCGATAATCACCACATGGGCGCCATGACCCATTCTTTTTACGGGCGAGATGCAGAGGAGAGGACCACAGACTGTTGGATGGCTGTATATTTCCTTCCTGTTGCATCTCGTTGAAAATGGCCTTGGTTTCCCGCAAGCGATCAGGTGCAAGCCTGTGAACCCATGAGGAGACTGGTGGGCCTGGAGTTGTACGGATGTGGTGCACCGTCTCATGCTTCACCCTGCTCTTTCTTGTTCCCTGTTGTGGTTTGGGTGTCGCCTTTGTGGTTGAAACAGCAGGAGCCTGTTGTTGTGTCGTCAACTGTTTTGATGTCGTTTGAGCCATGTGCCGGTCAGCTTCCTACGTTGCTATGGTGTCCTCCCAGGTGGGTGCACTGACGTTATCTACCCTTTGGCATGCATGAGAAGTCAGACATCCTTGTATTCTCGGAATAACAAATTCATTGACAGAATGGACGAGTTGTGACTTGCGTAAATCCACGGACAATGCATGTTTTGCCAGGAAATCGGCACCTAGTATAGGTTGGTCGATATCAGCCATAACGAAGGTCCAGTTGCATTTTTCTGGTAGCCCAATGGCCCACTGGCAGTGTTTTCTGTCCATATGTGTGGATGACTGAATCGTTGACTGCTATCTAGGTTGTCTCTTCAGTGCTTTTGTCTGAAGGGAAAAAATTCACAGGCAGAGTGCTGACATCTGAGCCGGTGTCGACCAAAGACATCCATCCTGTAGAGCGATCAGGAATGAAAAGTCTTTGTGAAGCAGCGTACCTTACAGCTGTGGGAGAAGTTGATCCGCATAACGTAGGCTCGTGCTGGAATGGTGGGGATCCCGTTCCATGCGTCTGTGAGTTTAGGCGCAGTTGCTTGTTGTCACGGCCGGCTGTGCCTAAAGCAGGCCGTGGGATGCGTTTGGGTGTGAGCACGGCGCCTTACACTTCGTAGCTTGCGCGCCGAAGCGCTGGTGGAACCAGCAATAACCGGTGCCATTGTTTGCGTGACGCGGCAGTCGCGTCGGCTGGCGACGACGCGTGTGTGTGTCAGCCACCGCAACGACGTGTGGCTCTAGCCGCTGCAGCTAGGCGGTCAGCTGATCGATGGCAGCGCGGAGAGATCGGAAATCTTCAGTCGCATCTGGCGCTCGTCATGCGGTCGTGGCAGCACAAGCTGGAGGCGCCGCGTCGACCGGCTCCGGCCGTGTTCGGCTGGTGTCGTTGGCCGAGGTGGTTGCGGCGGTGGCCACTGTGGCACACGAGTCGAACAGGGAGTGTGCTCTATGCTCTATCGGCCACTTGCAGCAACTCGCTTAATGGCTGGCCCTCGTAAGCAATTAAGGTTAAGCCCACCTGCGGAGGTAACTGCTGTTGCCATATGTGCAAAAGTAATGTGTCTGAGAACACGGAAGGGTCCACCATAGCACGTAAATGCCGGTAAAAGTCTGAAGGCGACCTGTCACCGCGTTTCTCGTGGTACAGGAGCTGTGTTATCCACTGATCCACAGGTTTTGTACAACGCGAAATTAAAGCCATTTTGAGAGTGGCGTAGGCTTGTTGTGGTGGGGGTTGCATAATTATATCAGATACCACTGATTACGCACGTTGGTCCAGATTGCATATCACTAGCTTGAACTGTTCAAAATCGCTGACTATTTGTTGCTGCACAAAAATGTTCTCCATAATAGCGAACCAAATTTCCGGATGCTCGGGAACGAAAGGTGGGGGTCGAATTTGTAACCGCGACGCGAGTGGGCCACGATCACTGGCGAAGGGAAACTGAGAAACTCGTGGGAGCGGTACCGACACGGATGATGAAAACGGGAGCACTTTTGATCTGATATAGGCGTGTCCTGCGCGCTGGTTGTGCGAGGCAATATCCTGTGGCGGCGGCGCGGACCCGCCGGCACACGTGGCGCGGTTGGAAACGTAACGTCGTGGACGAAGTCGGTTTGAGATGTAGGCGTCCATAGCACTGTGAACTGAGGGTTTTGCTGCTTCGTGTTGAGCTCCTTCTTGATATTTTGGATGACGCCGTCGATGTCGCGGAAGAGGTTCTGTGCAGATATGTCTATACGAGACGTCGCGGAAAATATCTCAAGAAACTTGTCTACTGTCACACTGCTTCGTTATGGGGTCACCACTTATGTAGGAGTAATTTCACTACATAAAGGAAAGCACTTGTGTGGAATTTATACTGTGAACGACCACCTTTATTGTACCGCACAAACACAAATGATACATATGTTAACGCGGGAAGCGAACACTCTCGTGTTCTCCAAAGAACCTCGCTCGTAAAGAGAATATCTCAGTGTCTTGTCGACTATCGACTTGTCACTCCCACAATAGACTGTAATCCCTAGGTGACATGGTAGACAAACTTTTAGACTGAGTGATGGATTTGCCTTTAGATCAAAGAAAATTATGTAAGAATAGTTAACCATGCACAAGTGGCAGGAGCAGGCATAGATGCTTGGGCAAAGTCTAAGGAAGATAAAATCTCACAATCTGTGAATGAGCAAATTCAGACTGCTGTTAGTAACCTGATGACAAAGTTCCCTCCGACAGTGGGCTAAGGAAGGAATTACTCATGATCTAGGAACAAACACAATGAAATTTTTTTCAGTGGAGAAATAAAATAGGAGAATCAGTCAAAAACATGAAAAAACAGTTAATAGATATCGGAGGGACAGTGCAGGATCAGACTATAACAGTCTGAATGTGTGTCAGCCAGTTCAAAATATTTCACCTTCTGCACGTGGCGCACTGTTGGTGACAACACTACACACAACAGTAATGATAGAAGGAAAGATGCTTAAGCATAGAACTTTTCAAAGATATTCATCAGGTAAGAGACAGTATATCCTGTGCCATTCACTTTACAGGTGTGTTGCCCCTGTCATCAACCAGGCCACAAAATACAATTTGTGTAAACAAATGTATACATGTGACAGACCCATATGAGTAACTGAAATCAATTATTCATGTGAAACATACCCTGAAATGACAAAAGTCATGGGATAATGATATGCACATATGCAGATGGTGGTAGCATCATGTACATGTGGTATAAAAGTGCAGTGCATTTGCAGAGCTGTCATTTGTACTCAGCTCCCTGATGTGTCCAACATGATTATGGCCCCATGATGAAAATTAATAGACACGGAACATGGAGTGATAATTCAAACCTGATGGCATGGGACATTCCATTTTTGAAATCATTAGGGCATTTAATATTCTGAGATCCTCAGTGCCAAGAGTGTGCTGAAAATACCAGATTTCAGGCTTTACCTCTCACTGTGGACAATACAGTGGCTGACGGTCTTCATTTAATGGTGAAGAGCAGCAGCATTCGTGAAGAGGTATCTTTGCTAACAGACAATCAACACTGCATGAAATACAAAATCACAGAAATTAGTCTGGGACATATGACAAGTGTATCCGTTAGAACAATGCTGTGAAATTTGGCATTAATCGGCTATGGTGGCAGTCGGCCAATACAAGTGCCTTTGCAAAAAGCATGACATCACCTGTTGGTCTTGTGACCTTATCAGTCTAGTGGGAAACTGTTTGCTGGTCATATGAGCTCCAATTTTAGTTGGGGAGAGCTGATGGTAGATTTCAGGTGTGGCACATACGTCACAATGTCATGTACCCAAGTTGTCAACAAGGCACTGTACAAGCTGGTGGTGGTTCCATATTGGTGGTGTCTGTGTTTATTTGGAATGGACTAGGTTTTAGTCCAGCTGAACTGATCATTGATTTGAAATCATTATGTTCAGCTACTTGGAGACCATTTGCAGCCAGTCATTGACTCTAGGTCCCCAAACAACAATATAAATTTTATGGACAACAATGCACCATGTCACTGGGCCACAGTTGTTCACGATTCATTTTAAGAACTTTCTGGACAATTTGAGTGAATGATATGGCCACCCAGATTGTCCACCATGAATTCCACTAAGCATTTATGGGACAGAATCAAGAGGTCAGTTCATGCACAAAATCCTGCACTGGCACCACTTTCACATTTATGGATGGCTATAGAGCCATTATGGCTCATTGTTTCTGCAGGGGATTTCCAATGACTTGTTGAGTCCATGCCATATTGAGTTGGTGGACTACACCAGGCAAATGGGGGCCAGACACAATTTTAGGAGATATCCTATGACTTTTGACACCTCAGTGTGCAAGATTTTGAACAGGGTTTTCTTGTCAAATTGTGGTCCAGTGGTGTGCAGGTAATACTACAGAAGAAGGTTTTTTACTCGGAGCTTTTCTCTTTTCAAAATGGGAGGTTGCGCTGATATTTCGAATAATAACTTAATAAGGCATGCTATTGGGATGAACCATTTCAGGTAGAAATATTTGAATGATCTTGAAGCAAACACTGCCTGTTGAAATTAGAGAGAAACTTATCCAGAAGTTTGGAATCCAATCTGGAAGAATTTAAGTGTGTATTGCATTCGATGGGCATAATTGAAGGAGGCATTTAAGTTGCAACCAGGACCCAGAGGTTATTATTCACAGAGTCCTAGTACAATCAATGGTTGTATTGGAGCACTACCACATGAACTGTATGTGGGCATCCCCAACCAAATAACAAACTGAACAGTTATCAAAACCACAACAAATGAAATGGTAGCGGGAATTATTACATATTAACTGAAACAAACAAAGGTGCTATGAAATGAGATATGTCCTGGCCATGCACCTAGTAATAATATTGAAGTAACAGACATCTGCAAACACCAGTGAATTATGACTGGAGATCTCAGTCACCAGTGATTACCAAAGTCAATGATGATGTCAGTAACCCTACTGAACAATATCCGGTAAACTGTCTCTGACCACATCAAGCCCTGGAGAGCTGATCATGAGATAAGATAGGGCCTGTGATAGAGCTGCAAAATTCTTTCATTGTACTAATGGGACCGACATGTGGGAGGAGCTCTGCTCTATTTGATTCAATGTAACCAAGAATAGCTGTTGTTACTACAATCTGAAATTTGGACCAGTATTGAGGATGTTCCAGCAACTATTGTTCTAGACTGAGGAGCCTTTGTCAGTGTGATTTCAAGCAGTTCTTTCAATAAAGTATCCACAAAAACAAAGTTGTGTAGCATTCCTGTACAGAACAGCAAGATTATTGCGCATGATCCAGAAATGTTAGAATGATGGAGACGTTACTAAAACTAGAAAATGTAGCAGTAACATGAACCATTCTTGTAGATGAAGACTTGATTGTTGATTATATTCTGAGACTTGTGTTTATCCATGAGGACATGAAATTGACTTCTCTATAGGCAAGGTCTCAAAGAGCTAAAGTTGAGCTGCTGTGGAGGGATGGTAGCCACAGATGGTAGTGCCAAGTTTTCCAGATTAAAGTCATTGTAAAGGAATATTGCAGCACAAGAGCATTTCTGAGCCTATAGAACAAATAACTTGGAAGTCACATCGCAAGTATAAAAAGAATTAGAAGAGCCAGTAAACCCAACCAGCAAGCAAATACAGCAGAAGTTAGACCTTTTGAATCAATATGGGGAGATATGTGAACAAAAACCTGGTGTAATCCAAGGAAATACATCATCTTAATGAACTTCCACACACAGCCTTGTACAGTAGTTTCTGTCTTATTGCTCAGTCTCAATGGAAAGCAATAGACGAAGAAATCAAAAGGATGTTTCAAGAACTTAACAGGTTCATAAGGAAGTATTGTAACCATCAACGAACACTAAGGACTGACTATATAAAATCGTTTGAAGAAATAGTGGATCTGCTGTCTCGTCAACACACTACATTACAGCAGAGCTAATGTTTCGCGGGAGGGTAAAGAGTCCATGGGTGGACCAGATTCCATAGGTTCTCAATGACAGAGACTAGTGGGAAGAAAAGGTTCAGAAAGCTTTGGTCAGTTTGACAGAAAAAGTGTTCACAAGAAAGCACAACTGTGACAAGAAAGTGGTAAAAATGCTAAGGTATCAAATGGCCCAGAAAGTATTATTAAGAAGCCATCCAACTATTGAACAACAAGAATGAAAAGTGGTGGTTGTTTTTCATGGTACCTTTTGTCATTCTAAGGGTTCCAAATCTTGGTGCATACCTATTAGGGCACCCAAGTAATAATCAAATTAAAGGACTTTATCCTCATCAAGATTCACTGAAATATTGTTCTTTGTGGAATTAGTGTGCATCATTTTAGGAACACAGAGTCAATTGGAATGTTTGAACTGAATATTTATGTTGGTGTAATACCAAAATTACAATCTTTTTGCTTTACAACATGTTTTGAATTTAGACATAAGATATGTATTTAGTTTTGATACTGTTTGACATGTATTTGTATGTTGTTGTGTGTAGTAGATAAGTATTATCCTGCGAAAGATGCAGGAGCTCATGAATTATTCTTGAATTTTAATTAGTCATATTATGAGAATACTCAAGATCATTTTTGTTAGTAATAAGATCTGCTTACAAATGAAGCATATTATTACAAAATAATGTAAGACAAAGCTTTATGTTTATGTAGCTTGAATGATTCTCACCTGCCAGTCTTAAGATCAGTATTTCCTACATTTGCATCTACATGATTACTCTTTAATTCACAATTAAGTGCCTGGCAGAGGGCTCATCAAACCACGTTCAAGCTATTTCTCTACTGTTCCACTTTCAGACAGCACGCAGGAGCAATGGACATTTAACTCTTGGTTTACAGGCTCTGATTTTTCTTATATTATTATGATGATCATTTCTCCCTTCCTAGGTGGGTGCCAACAAAATACCTTTACACACTGAGGAAAAAGTTGGTGATTGAAATGTCTCGAGAAGGTCCTACCACAACAAAAAAATACCTTTGTTGTAATGATTGCCACTCTAATTCATGTACCATATCACGTGGTACTCTCTCCCTTATTTTATGATAATACAAAATAACCTGCCTTCCTTTGAACTTTATTGATGTCCTCTGTCAGTTATATCTGTCAAAGATCCCACACTGCACACCAGTACTCCGGAAGAGGGTGGACAAGCATAGTGTAAGCAGTCTGATTACTAGACTCGTTGGAGTTTGTGATGTTTGTCTACTTTATTTCTTCGTTGATAGTTCTCTGTGTTGATGTACTGCATTGTCATACTCGCTGCAAAATGGGGATGTAGTTGACAATTGCAGAATTGTGTTTCACAGTTCTTTACTTTCACTGTTCACATCACCCCTCCCAGTAGTACATAATTATATACCCGATCCACTATTGGTAAATATTGAAAAGCCTCAATAACAGGTTGCAGGCAACATCAGCATACTGCTGCAATAGTTTACTGTTGAACATGTATGAGAAGTAAAAACCTAAACACACAGTTCACAGTTCTTGCAGAATAATATGGTACCTGTGACACTATTTTTCAAATAAATTAAACAGACATTGTCATTAATTGTTCTAACGCAGGGCCTATTAGTGTTCCCCTTATTCCACTGTTTAGTTGATGCATTGTTGTTAATCTAACCAATATGTGTTTCACATCTGAAAATTGGCCAGGAGCTGACTGAATGGAGACCAAAAATTGGTCCTTTACATATCCTCACAATAACAGGCACTGAAACTAGTGATGTTACAAAATAAAAGTGAAGTTGTTATTAAATGGAAAGTTGGAAATTGAGATTTCGCTTACTGTTTTATCAATCACAATTAGCATAAGAATCATGGATTGACCATTGTCATAAAATATTGCGTTATGAAATGTGAATAGTTTTTACTTGCAGTTTCACGTGGCTTGAAGCAGTCACAGCTAGCGTGCTATTGATTAGGAAATTGCATTATCGTCTTTCTAATTACTTCATGATCGTAGGTACGATCATACCCGGTTGTGAAGTTATTGTTATGACAAAACAATTTCCTAAGGGACCAGAAAGTTCTTAAGGGCGCAAAAACAACTGTAACATCACACAAAAGGGAAATTCAATATTAAAGCTGATGCAAGAAGACGATAAAACAGTTTTCTTTTTATCAATGTAACACGCACATTGGACTGCTGATCTTGGTGTCTGTAATATTAGCAAAATGCATAATTAAAATGAAAATAATACTGAGGAGATAATAGGAATGAGCACTGCTAAATGATTCAGTATTCCCAGAACAAATATTTATTATAACTAAAACATATATCGTACCTTAAGCTTAGTACTACAATGACGGTAGATTTTTATGTCCGTATCAGGTCCATTGAGCGCTCTTTTATATAGCCATTGTCCTTTTGAGTCACCCGTGCGTCGTCATGATAAGTTATAACAGTTCTTCGTACACTTTACTCAAACTTAGACGGAGCACGTTTTTATTTATTTAGTAAAAAAAATTAGATCAGACCGCCACAAATCTGCGTCCATCTTACTCCAGAAAAACAGTGCAAGTCTCTAGCGCTCAAGGCTTCATTTGTTCTCCAGCAAACAAAATAGTGAAGGATCGCATATCTATCCGTATTTTTCTGTTTATATTGCCGCCCGACGAATTACATTATTTACAAAATTCCACCGTCGTCATGTGACACCTCATTATACATTAATCATTATTTACAAACAAGTATTTGCCTTCTGGCTGGAAGTATTAACTACTCGTATTTGCTGTTTTTAATGAAGTCAAAAATAGCGAATATCACATTGCCTCCCATGAGGAGAGAGGGAATGCCGAAGGATTATCTCGATCCTCATGCCCTCATGAGATATTCGTGATTTTTTGGTGTGACATTTACATAATGTTACTGGCGTACTATGTACATAAATTGAAATTACATTTATAAACATATATCAGATATTTATCATTTTTCAAAATAAAGTTTTTCATTCTTTGTTCATCAGTCACTTCATTCCATAATACCAAGATTAACATTTATGTGCATATTTAAGTTTGGTCCATATTTGCTTATAACAATAAGTGTACGTTCATTTCGCACTTCAGGGAATAGAATTCAGAAATTACTTTCTCTTGAGCTTAACAACTAATACATGAGTACAGTGAGTGCTTATTTTCACTAAACTAGAGTGGACAATGTTCGAGCATCTGTTGACTCATTGTGGTTCAATTACAGTTTAATAACGTAGCACTACACTTCGTGATGCTTTCACTTCTGTGTTAGCTGTCTACGGTGTTCATCATGCAGTACATCTGTCCTTTCCACTGTGGTGCCAGGAATTCAAGTGGCTTCCCGGGTTTTTATTTACAATATGAAACAGAAGAAGTGGAAAATTATTAGTATAACTTACAACCTATTGGATACATTTGTTAAGGATCAGGACTGGTCTGGAGTTTAGGGTCTTCGTATAGCGCACATTCATTTTCTTTGTCCATCAAGAGACAGGATTATAATTCATTTTAGCAGTGTTCAGGAGTGCCTGTATTAATGGCTTTAAGGCCTGAGTAATCTAACACTCTACTTCTCACTCATCTTAACATCAACTCAAGAAAATTGCTAAATTTACGTATGAAAATGTAGTCACACAAATGTACAAATGTCTTTCCTCCAGTATGTACGATGGAAGTCATGGCGGTTAGCAGTTTAAAGTTTGGATTGTTTCGTCACCCACACGTCAGCCACTCACAGCGGCTGCACAGTGTTGCGTGAGCTCCAGTACTCAATATCCGTTCGCCTCAGGTTGTAACAGAGCTGCCGGTCGTCGATCGCTCTTTTTTTTGTGAACTTCGTATCATGCGAGTGCATCGATACAAACACCTCGCGCGCGTTTTCCATCGGAGGAGCCAGACACTGAAGCTGCCTCCATACTTCTCTGTCAACTGCCTCCCATGAGGCTCACAGGTAAGTGACGATGAATGTTTTAGCTGTCGCTGCACTTATAACAACACTGAACTTTGCGTTGAACCTGTTGCGTAGCCTTGACTTCTTTTTACACTTGCAGTGCAACACTATCACTAATACACACTGAACAGTTATTTTTATTATGCACGTCGCACTTTAGTGTGCATCTTCACACAGCATTCATGCTTAGTTCCTTCGCCGATAGAGTTCATTTACAAAACAATCAATTTTGCAGGTTTCCTCCATTGGTACAGAAAGACTTATATTCTACTATTTACAAAAGATCACTTACGAGCTAATATTTACAATTAATGGTCACTCCTTTTGTTAAGTCCAGTGAACAACTGCTTTATGAATGGACTCTTTATATTTCAAGGTTTACATTCACTTGTGAACCTAAAAATATTCTTTCAAACTTTCTCTTAAGGGCTCATCTCCTCATTATGAAAACTACAGGTTTCGCAACACTCGTTGCATTTATTCTTTAGTGCACCCAAGATCATTTTCTACTGCCACGCAGCATATCTACTACTTAACGAGTACGCATTTAACACTGAATCCTTTTTTTTTTTTTTTTGTGCTTTCCTTTGTGCTTACCAAATCTTTTTCTTTTTTTTTTTTTTTTTAATATTTGAGGGCAGACTGGATAACAATAGGTCTCCCTCTTCGCTTCATGTACTCAGCAATCATTCTCTGTTAAAAAAAAAAAATAGGGTATCGCGTGTCTACTATTTTTCGCATGAATGGAATTACCGACAGTTCACTGGGTTTACGCAACCGGTCCATAACGAACATTACCAAAACTAGCGAAGTTCATCATGCTACATGTCTCATTTCTCATAAGCACTGCTTTGCCTCGAAGCACACGTGCCTTTTACAAGTCGACCCTTGGTCTGGGTTAATGAACCAGGATCAAAAGGAACGGGCACAAGGAAAATGGATTTCATAAGAGGAGTGTCTTAGGAGACATTTTTGCAATAAAATCTGCATGTAAATAAAATTATCATAATAAACATAGGCACATATATAAATTTCAACCTCTTTCATTACAGCATGCTTTGCTACTTCTACATCTTACTCTGGTTATAGTCAGTATTAAGTTTAAATATCACTGCATAGCTTGTTCTTTAGATTAGCCTTCAATTAGGGTCTTGAATTACACTACAAATCTTCTGAAGATCTTTACTTGGACTTATTTATGATATAGGGGGGGCTTGCTGTGTGGTTATTTAGTACCTTGATTCTACTGAAATCAATTCGTCAGCTAACATTCCTCATATACTGTTTACATTGGGCTCAGATCACAGGGAAATAGTTTACTTTCATAGCAATTAATGGCCTCGTGGAGTACTTACGCTACGTTATTGATGCTTCATGGTTTGCCTCTATTTGTACTGTATTTCACCTAACTTAATTTACTACAGCTTATTGTCTCCTTGCGTGAACACATGTGGGTTACCACTTGTTTTTCCATTTAACAGCACGCTTTAACTGAACTTTAAGCTATTTCTTCTACTCCTGTCCACTGTCTGGACTGTTTGAACATGTACCTTTTTTTTTAAGCAGGTAATTTGGGCTTTTACAACAGAACTTCAAGTACTTACATTACCAAAAATAAATATATAAATCTTCTTGTACCTTGAGAGAAGTGCTTATTTACGCATCCTCCTCCATTTCTCACCTTTACATATTTATATAGATCCTGGCAATCACCTCGCAAACACATTTTTTTTTATGCTAACTTAAAGCTAAATTGAAATTCTTTCTGCAACCTTAATTTCCTGCTTCAGCTTGTTAAAGAAATATCAGTTCATGTTCATCACTATAAACAATTTTTCCATACATAGCGTTTAATACTTATCACACAAGGAAATTTCCAGTACGAAAGAAGCAAGAAACCGAAACAGATTCTATCTGCAGTTGAGGCTGTGTCTGTAAACTAACTCTCTGTTTCAATGGACCAATCGCTCCCGACATGGAGCAGCCCTGAATCGGCAATGATAAAACTTTTGAAACAGAAGACACCTGTCAGAAGGGACATGGTGACATGACATTGATGTTTGCTCCTGTATCAACAACGGCTGTGAAAGGAATGTTGGCAATAGAAATCTTAATCGAAGCCTGGACCTGTTCATCATAAATGTCGTTAATGTCTTGAGCTTCTAGGTCAGGTGCAAGGTCATCTCGTAAGTCGGTCTCATGGTCGTACCGTATCGCATTAACATACTCAGAATCAGAGTATTCGTTAGTGCCCCCCCTGGAACCGGCAGCGACCTCTAGGAGGCTGAAAGGCGCTGCCTCTAATTTTCCGCAGGATGTTTAACCTGTTTTGTCATTCATGGCCTTAAGTGTTTGTTCCGTTTCATATTGGTGCTGGTTATGTGGTTCAAATGCTGGTGTAAAGGGGTAAAATCCACTGGGTGCATTCACTTGAGAATAGAATACTAGAGACGGCTGCTGTCGCCCGATCTTTTGGTTGCCAGCAAAACCATTTCCTTGTGAAGGAAAGTTCGCATTTGGTGCTGTTTGAAAATTGTTCCGCGGTCCTCTATCCTGTGAAAAGTTGTTCTGATGTTGTGCTGGGTGGCCTCCGCCTTGCCCATGCCACTTGCTATTTTTCGACCTATAACTTTGATTGTACACAGGCCCATTTGAAAAATTGCCAATCGTTTGTGGAGAATTTCCATACTGCTCAGGCGCAGAATTAAAGGGTGGGTTTCCGTACTGATGTCGTACCTGGTGGTTGTAAATTGGGTGGTATCTCTGCTGATTACTGTAATTGGTTTTCTGCTTCCGTTTAAAGTTATTGCCGTTTGCGTTTTCATAACGGCTGTCAGGTTGGTACCCGCGATCACAGTAGCGCACTCTCTCCTTCGGCGCATTGTTGTCCGCGTGCAATGCATTCTGCTGACTGCCAGGGAAGAATTTGCCGCTGCCAACCTTGGAGCGTACATCCTTGCTAATTAAATCTAAGGAATCCAGCACAGAAAGGAATACATCCGTGTCTTCTTTGGACACATTTACTAGTTTCTCTCTAATAGACACAGGGAGTTTGCTTTTGAGAATCATAATTACGTCCTTGGAAGAAATCGGAGAATCCCAGAATTTAATTTTTGCTAGATACTTCTTGAAGTATCGCCGGAGACTTCCATGCTTCTCATTGAAAATTTCCGCACCATACACCTCCTTCCTTAATCTTTGCTGTACCCCATTACTCCAAAATTTTGCCAAGAACATTTTCTCAAACTCTTCATAATTCCTACACGTGTCCGCACCATACACCTCCTTCCTTAATCTTTGCTGTACCCCATTACTCCAAAATTTTGCCAAGAACATTTTCTCAAACTCTTCATAATTCCTACACGTGTCTACCATTTCCGTTCCCCATAATGCTGTATCACCAGAAATAAAGCCAGTGACGAACTGAATACGCTGTCTGTCTGTCCAGCTCCTGGGAAATATGCTGGAAAAATTCTTTAGGAACACGATGGGGTGTATTTCTCGCTTCTGCGGATGAAAAACAGGAAAAGTGTGATGCTTAATCACATTTTCCTCTTGCATTAAACTCACAATTGTGGGCGGATCATTTATTTTCCCTACTCGGGACTCAACAGGACTGTTGTTTTGCATGTAATCAGGCGGTGAACGATAAGGAATTGACTGACATTCGTCACCGTCTAAAGAGTTGTTCCCTATAGTTTGCGTATGCGTGTGCGGATTTTCTACCCAGTTTCTCAGCATTCTGACTTCATCCACTACTTGCTGCTTCCACTCGGGAAGATCCCGTGTAAGTGTCCTCCGAATCTGTCCCAATTCAGAAACCACTGTGTCTTCCGACTTACCAGGAGCAGCTAAGATTTCATAAGTTACATCCTTGACAGTCTCCCTAAGCTCCTCCCTGACCTTCTTTTCGATAAAAATATCTTTACCCTTTATCCATTCACTGTAGTGTTCCGACAATGCCTCCGCGTATGCTTTCACGGTGCTCTTAACCTGTTCTTCAATATTGATTGAGTCTATCTGCCTAGACAGATCCTCCACTACACCTTCAATGTCAGATACTGCATTTTTAACTGAGTTTATTTCTTTGGTAGCTGCCTGAATTTTTGTGTTTAATGTTCCAAATACTTCAGCTATTTCACTTTTCACCTGTTTCTGCATTTTCTGAATTTGATCACTGATCTTAGTTTGCAGCTCACCCAAATGGGTATTTAATTCAGCCATAATTTCTTTATGCAGATCTGTTTTGATTGTGTTTTTAATGATTTGCTTACAGCATCTAATCGGATGTTAACAGCCTCAATTTGTGTTTTTACTGATTCGCTTATAGCATCGAATTGGGCGTTAACAGTCTCATTTTGTGTTTTTACTTATTCGCTTACAGCATCTAATCGGGCGTTAACAGTCTCATTTTGTGTTTTTATAGTCTCATTTACTGCATCAAACTTGTTGCAGCATTTCCATTAACGCACCTAGGTCATTTGTAGCTGCAGCGGGAAGAGTTTGGACTTTAGGGCCACTTTCCCCTGTTACAGACATGGTTAGTTCAGTTTCCACACGGGAACCTACCGTTCGCGATAGTAAAGGGTATGGAATACTATTAACGTCTTCACTCCCGTCTCCTGTTGTCACCTGTCTCTGTTTACTGTCTGCCATTTTCGTCAGTAAATCACGTGCTACGCAAGGATTTCGTCGTTTGTCAGTGACGTGGTGAGTCCGCTAAGAGCACCGCTCTCACATGACCAACAAATGAAATTCTATCTGGCGAGAAGACAAGATGGAACCTAAATGTTTCAGACAAATGAATTAAGATGCTCGTCACTGCAAATTGCACACACTATCCACCATGTTGAAAATGTAATATAGCTATACTAACAATGGAGAAAAATAATTTCTGTTATCAGACTACGAAGAATTTTACTTTGAAAGATAGGGTCTAGTGCAGCAGGGGATACAACCCGTCGGCTTTGAACAATGACGTCATTCCTTAGTCATAGATCGTAATGTCTTCACTTCGAGGCATAGATAATAAAGCAGTTCTGTGTTCTAATAAGCACTATCATTAAAATAATTGAATGTAAATCTAAAAGCGATCGCTTGATATTGGGTGCATCATTTTACTGATTGCTTAATGAAGTAGGATCAGTTTATTCTATCTCGTGAGATTTTTTTTTTTAGAAAAGCCAAAAAACTGTTATTACGTACTGAAGGGAGCTAGAACACTAAGAAGAATCGCTTCCCGGCTTTTGACAAGATATTGCTTAATAAAGTAGGATCAGTTTATTCTATCTCGTGAGATTTTTTTTTTAAAGCCAAAAAACACTTATTAGGTACTGAAGGGAGCTTCTTAATAAAGTAGGATCAGTTTATTCTATCTCGTGAGATTTTTTTTAAGTCAAAAAATTGTTTCTTTACTGATTGCTTAATGAAGTAGGATCAGTTTATTCTATCTCGTGAGATTTTTTTTTTAAAAAAGCCAAAAAACTGTTATTACGTACTGAAGGGAGCTAGAACACTAAGTAGAATCGCTTCTCGGCTTTTGACAAGATATTGCTTAATAAAGTAGGATCAGTTTATTCTATCTCGTGAGATTTTTTTAAAGTCAAAAAACACTTATTACGTACTGAAGGGAGCTAGAACATTAAGAACAATCGCTTCTCGGCTTTTGACAAGATATTGCTTAATAAAGTAGGATCAGTTTATTCTATCTCGTGAGATTCTTTTTTAAAAAAGTCAAAAAACACTTATGCTTTTGATAAGATCAATGTTTATCTCTCTCGCATTCCTTTGTTTCTCGACATTCTCCTCAGCTCTTTCATCTCTGTAATACATGCTCTCTGGCGACTTGTGACGTCATTGTTCAAAGCCGACGGGTTGTATCCCCTGCTGCACTAGTCCCGAAAGATAAAATAAAGCAGATTTTCTATAGCGGGAAGGAGATGTGGATCGACTTGGAAAAGCAACGTTGCTACTGAAGCACTACACTGCGTATGCAAAATTCTGACTTACTTTTTGATGGCTTGGTTACCGCTATGTTGTCTCAGCAAATTCGCGTCTCTTTTCTTTTCCTTTCTCTCGATAATTAAACTGCGTTATTGACCAGCATATTTTCCGTCATTCTCACAGAGATGATGTGTACATGAAACGACAGAACATTTATTAACACAAGCACATAGAAAATTTTCCAAGAATTTGAACTAATTTTTGGTCAAGTCCCTGTTCGGGCGCCAAGTGTGATGTTACAAAATAAAAGTGAAGTTGTTATTAAATGGAAAGTTGGAATTTGAGATTTCGCTTACTGTTTTGTCAATTACAATTAGCATAAGAATCATGGATTGACCATTGTCATAAAATATTGCGTTATGAAATGTGAATAGTTTTTACTTGCAGTTTCACGTGGCTTGAAGCAGTCACAGCTAGCGTGCTATTGATTAAGAAATTGCATTATCGTCTTTCTAATTACTTCATGATCGTAGGTACAATCATACCCGGTTGTGAAGTTATTGTTATGACAAAACAATTTCCTAAGGGACCATAAAGTTCTTAAGGGCGCAAAAACAACTGTAACATCACACAAAAGGGAAATTCAATATTAAAGCTGATGCAAGAAGACGATAAAACAGTTTTCTTTTTATCAATGTAACACGCACATTGGACTGCTGATCTTGGTGTCTGTAATATTAGCAAAATGCATAATTAAAATGAAAATAATACTGAGGAGATAATAGGAATGAGCACTGCTAAATGATTCAGTATTCCCAGAACAAATATTTATTATAACTAAAACATATATCGTACCTTAAGCTTAGTATTACAATGACGGTAGATTTTTATGTCCGTATCAGGTCCACTGAGCGCTCTTTTATATAGCCATTGTCCTTTTGAGTCACCCATGCATCGTCATGATAAGTTATAACAGTTCTTCTTACACTTCACTCAAACTTAGACGGAGCACGTTTTTATTTATTTAGTAAAAAAAATTAGATCTGACCGCCACAAATCTGCGTCCGTCTTACTCCAGAAAAACAGTACAAGTCTCTAGCGCTCAAGTCTTCATTTGTTCTCCAGCGAACAAAATAGTGAAGGATCGCATATCTATCCGTATTTTTCTGTTTATATTGCCACCCGACAAATTACATTATTTACAAAATTCCACCGTCGCCATGCGACGCCTCATTATACATTAATCATTATTTACAAACAAGTATTTGCCTTCTGGCTGGAAGTATTAACTACTCGTATTTGCTGTTTTTAATGAAGTCAAAAATAGCGAATACCACAAACTATACACTGTTCAATGTTTAAATTACAGAAATTACAATTAAAACATAACTCATTCAAGTAACTGAATAGATCAAAAAGTTCCTTGTGTGTACCAGTTCCTTCTACCACAAAGGTTAGGCTAAATTATTTGTTTGAGTAATGAAATTTTTAAGTAATGAAATTAACAGATATAGTTATACAAACAATACTTTTGACAAACCTGGTAATTATTTTGGAATTAATTAAGGGGTGGCTTTGCTACTATGTTTTTGAATAGAGCCAAATAAATACTTTAAGAAGCCTAGAAGTTCTTCTTCCAAATGTTTGTAATTAGTACAGAATTTATATTTGTTTATAAGTCAACAACACAATCTAAGTTGCAAAAGAATTACTGATTTCAACCTATAATGATCTGTAGCAAAAGATAATAACTAGGAATGATCAAAATAAAATACGAACTTCATTACGTACACAAAACTAAGCACAAAAATAGGCCTAGAGCTGTATTCCTTAAGACTGAGGGCCGACCTTTCTCTTTTATGGAAATTCAGATTATACTCATGCGTATTAATGGTAATTAAGCAAGAATGAAAATAAAATGAATTTAAGGAGGCAGATGGTGGAACAAGTAAGGAAGTAAAGAAACCCCAGCTTGCTTTGTCACAAGCTGGGCCAATAAATCACAGTCTTTGCTTCGCTTTCCCCACATTTTCTGTGTGATCATCTCAATTTAAACTACATGTAATTGTGATTCCCAAGTATTTAATTGAACTGACAGCCTTTAGATTTGTGCGATTTATCCTGTAACCAAAGTTTAGCAGACTCCTTTTACTACTCATGTAGATGACTTCATGCTTTTCACTATTTAGAGTCAGTAAATTGCTACTTTTTTTCATCCTACAGATATCTTGTTGAAATTATTTTGCAGTTGGTTTTGATCATTTGATAACTTTACAGGGCATTAAATGACAGCATCATCTGCAAATATCTAAGGGGTTTGCTCAGATCATCTCCTAAGTAGTTTATGTATATCAGAAACAGCAGAGGGCATACAACACTTCCTTGGGGAATGCCAGATATTACTTCTATTTTACATGGTGACTTTCCATCAGTTACAATCATCTGTAACCTTTTTAACAGGATATCATGTATCTTGTCACACAACTGTGACAATACTCCACAGGCATGCAATTTGATTAGAAGTTGCATGTGATAAATGGTGTCAAAACCTTTATGGAAATCTGAAAATATAAACCTGTGGTTCTAATTCGAAGTATATTTGAATCATGATAGTTATTGGTTTACAAGTTTAGCTTGTGTTTAAAGCTGCAGTGAGCTTGGTACAGGTGGGATTCCTCATAGTGATTGGTGTGATGTGTTCTACTCTCTTCTTCAGAGGTGCATACTTCGCTTCTGAATATTGATCTTGGGAGTGTTGCATAATATATTTTCCATTAACTAAGACTGAAATACTTATTCCACATATCAGCTCATTAAACTGAATTTGTGAGAATTTGATGGGGTACTGTTCAAATATTGTAGTTGTCATGATTCATGGAACTTTTATATAAGAGGTTTATCTAAATATGTGGAACAATGAACATGAAGAGAAGATATTGTTCATTTTTTGATGATAAAGTGAGCGTAGAATCATGAACACATGTGAGTAAATGGTCATGAAAAAGGGTAAACAGTCAATGTGCACAAACTGTATCAAATCACAGCTGATCACTCATGAATGCAACTGGAAAGTTGGTCTGTAAGGACTATTGTTGCCACTGAAGTGAAGCTAGTGCTTATAAGGACCTTGTTTTGTTTGAAGGATTTGTGGAATGTACCACAGACATTCTTTGACTGTGCTATAGGGGCATTAACCAGTTCACCAATTAAACTACAGTTTTAAGTGATGGTCTAATGGCAACTAAAGGAAAATTTGCTATTGCATAATGATCAACCTTGTAATTACACCTCTCCTAAATCCAATGAATTCAGTGCAGCTGATAACTTAAAATTAAACAGAGATTATGGTGCACTAAGTATCATTTCTGATTTAATGGATTCCCTTATAGTTATTCATATCAGTAAAATTTTCCTCATTTATATTCAACTGTCGTACATTCACATGCCCTTGGTACTGGCATGGTGTAGTGAGCATCCAAATACCATCATTCTACCATCCTGTGGATCAACCCTGTTTCCTGTCCATCCCACACCCTGGATGATATCAAGAAGGGCTTCAATGCCCATCACCCCAAATTTTTCACAACTTCCCCTTCAGTTTTCTTAGTGTCATAGTGATGTCATTGCATCTGATTAATATTGTTTCCTTTTTTGGTAAAATTTTGATGTGGTACCTAAAAATTGACTTAAGGAACTTTTGCAAAAATTTCATATTAAAAAGTTTTATGTAGCCTAGATTTTAAATATTTGCAAATCAAAGCATAGTATGCAAACTGCTTTTCTAAAAAAGATGTACAGAAGGTGGTACATACAGGTAACACATGAAAATTATGAGGTATGTCACAAAGTAAGTTCTTTTGGGTATATAAAACAAACGTATACAGATACAGAAAAAATATTTATTGTGAAAAAATCTACAACTGTTAAACTACTTTTCTACATAGCCTCCAAAATTTTGTATGCACTTGTCATAGCGTGGCACAAATTTTTGTATGCCTTCTTCATAGAAGGTTGCCACCTATGTATTCAACCATGTGTTAACATGTTCTTTAGCTCATCATCATCATTGAAATCTCAACCACCAAGGACAGATTTTAGGTGTAAGAAGAGATGAAAGTCACTAGAAAGAAGGTCTGGGCTGTATGGTGGATGATCAAATGCGTCCTAGTGAAATTCCCATAAGAGTTGTTTGGTCACATTCACCGTGTGTGGTCGGGCATTATTGTGCAAAAAGACACCACCTTTTAACAGTAAGCTTAGGCACTTGTTCTGTATTGTGTGGCACAATTTCTTAATGGTCTCGCAGTAAGCATGTGCATTGATTGTTTGGCCTCATGGTAAGAAATCAATCAGTAGAATGCCATTTCTGTCCCAAAAAACGGTGCACATGACTTTTTGAGGTGTCAAGATTTGCTTAGGCTAAACCTTCATTGGTGATGAAGTGTGTCTCCATTCCATTGCTTGCTGTTTCATTTCAGGGGTGTCCTACATACCTAAGTTTCATTCCCCATGACTATCCAAGAATGAAAACCATCGCCTTCTTCATTGTAGCACGTCAAAAACTGAAGCGCATTGCCCATCCATTGTTTTTGTGTTGTTCAGTAAGAAATTTGGGTACCCAATGTGAGTGAAGTTTTCGAAATTTCAGTTTTTCAGTAACAATTTCAAGAATTAGTGATTGTGAGATTTGCGGAACTTCCATAGCAAGGCCACTAAGTGTAAATTTGCGATTGTACTTAATCTTCTCTTCAGTTGTCAACCAGTTCATCATCAGGCATCAGGGCATGATTAGAGATAGTCGGATAATGTAATTCAGTTGCTCCTCTCCTTGGTATTACTGAGTTACAAGGGGAATGTTCCTTTGTGGCTGGATGGTGTGACATTGGGAGATGGTCTGACACTGGAGAGATAAAGCACAGAACATTTGTTTCAGTACAAATTGTGGAGGATAATTTTAGTCTATAATGCTCAGTGAGACCCTTGGTTTTTCTGAGAGGGACTGCTTGCCACTACAGATGCAACAAGTCACAGGTGGCTAGGCTGTATGCAAAGGACTTCTTGGTATGGAATAGAAAGGAACAGCTGAAGTGGAGGTACTGCTTTTGGTTGTTAGGTTTGATATGGATGGAGTTACTGATGTAGCCAACTTTTAGGTGGAGGTCAACATAGAGGAGGGCGTCTTGTTGTGTTGAGGGGAACCGTGAGAAGCAACTGGAAGGAAGTAGTTGAGATTGTGGAGGAAGGAGGATAGGATTTTCTCACACTTAATCCTGATTATGAAGGTGTCACCAACAAATCTGAACTAGGTGAGGAGTTGGGGATTCTGGGTGGTTAGGAAGGATTCCTCTAGATGGCTCATGGCACGCTGGCATAGGATGCTGCCGTGTGGGTGACCATTGCCATACCTTAGAATTGTTTGAGGTGAGACCTTCATAGGTGAAGCAATTGTGGATTAGGATATAGTTGGTTGTGGTGACCAGAAAGGAGGTTGTAGGTCTGGAATCCATTGGGCCTTGGGAAAGGTAGCATTCAATAGTGGCTAGGCCCTGGGCTTTTGGGATATTAGTGTGAATGGAGATGGCATCAATAGTGATAAGTAGGGCATCGTGTGGTAAAGGAACAGGAAATATGGAGAGTCGGTGGAGGAAATGGTTGATGTCTTTTTATGGGAGGGAAGATTGTGGGTGATAGGTGGAACATGTGGCTCTGTGAGACCAGAGTTTCTCTCAGTGAGCGACACAGCATTTGGCCACAGGGGATGGTTGGGTGTATAGACTTTATGAAGCATGTAAAAGGTAGGAGTGTGGGGAGTGGTGGGAACGAGGAGAGACAGAGAGAGAGAGAGAGAGACTCAGGGGACAGATTCTGGGATGGGTGTAAGGATTTGAAGAGAGGCCAGAGATCCTGTTGGATTTCTTGAATGGGCTCACAGTGCCAGGGTTTGTCGGTGGATAAATCTGACAGCTGGCAGAGTCCTTTCACCACATAATCCTTGCAGTTCTAAATGTCGATGTGTGTGTGTGTGTTATGAACCAAGATTGATCCAACTTCGCTGACAGTTCTCCATAGTTTCCCATTTGGGCTTATGCCCAAATGGGGAAGCTTACAGGAAAGCTAATCCAAAGTAGCACAGGTTGCTAATGAGTAGAAAAAAATGTGCTAGTTGCCTAACCTTTGTCAATCTTGGGACCTTTTGGGTAGCATATCTGTACCAGCTGCCAATAAAGAATAGTGTGTAATTAATTACCTGCCCATGTGGTCTTAACCAGTCAGCAATTTACATTGAACAAAATATTATGAAGCCATAACCTACATATAATTTTAATTTATTGTCAATCTACATGAACAAATTGTATAAATATTTCACAGTCAAACAAACAATTTCATACTGAAATTAATGAACACAATTATCTTGTCTCAAGTTCAATTTTATCAAGTGCCTGACTTTAGATGAATGAACAGAGTGGTGATTCTTCTGTAAAAACCTGGAATCCTCATGGAATTACACTATATGATCAAAAGTGAAATTACTTACAAGTTCATGGCACCCTCCATCGGTAATGCTGAAATTCATTATGGTGTTGGCACAGCCTTATCCTTGATAACAGGTTCCACTCTTGCAGCCATACATTCATTAGGTGCTGGAAGGTTTCTTGGGGAATGGCAGCCCATTCTTCACAGACTGCTGCACTATGGAGAGGTATCGATGTTGGTTGGTGAGGCCTGGCATGAAGTCAGCATTCAAAACCGTCTCAAAGGTGTTCTATAGGTTTCAGGTCAGGACTTTGTGCAAGTCAGTCCATTATAGGGATGTTATTGTCGTGTAACCGCTCTGCCACAAGTCTTGCATTGTGAACAGGTGCTCGATCATGTTGAAAGATGCAATTGCCAACCCCGAATTGTTCTTCAACAGTGGGAAGCAAGAAGGTGCTTATAACATCAATTTAGGTCTGTGCTGTGATAGTGCCACACTAAACAACATAGGGTGCATACACCCTTCACAAAAAACATGAACAAACTATAACACCACCGCTTCCGAATTTTACTGTTGGCACTACACACGCTGTCAGACGACGTTCACCGGGCATTTGCCATACACACACCCTGCCATCGGATCGCCACATTGTATATTGTGATTCTTCACTCACACAACGTTTTTCCACTGTTTAATTGTCCAATGTTAACACCAACAAGTGAGGTGTCATTCGGTTTTTACCGGCGTGATGTGTGGTTTATGAACCACTCGACCACGATATCCAAGTTTTCTTGCCTCCCGCCTAACTATTATAGTACTTGCAGTGGATCTAGATGCAGTATTCCTGTGTGATGATCTGGATAGATGTCTGCCTATTACAGATTACAAGCTTCTTCAGCTGTTGGCGGTCTCTGTCAGTCAGCAGATGAGGTCGGCCTGTACGCTTTTGTGCTGTATGTGTCCCTTCACGTTTCCACTTCACTATCACATCGGAAGCAGTGGACCTAGGGATGTTTATGAGTGTGGAAATCTTGCCTACAGACACCTAATCACCTGATCACGTTCGAAGTCTGTGAGTTCTACGGAGCACCCCATTCTATTCTCTCACAATGTCTAATTACTACTGAGGTTGCTGATATGGAGTACCTGCCAGTAAGTGGCAGCAAAAAAGCACCTAATGTGAAAAACGTATGTTTTCAATGGTGTCCGGATACTTTAGATCACATAGTGTAAATTTTATATGGAAAAATCGTGGGAAATCTCAGGGAATTTCAGGGATCTCATAAAATCTCAGGGATCTCATAAAATCTCAGGGAATTGTGAATTTTTAACATATAATTAAAACTAAATTTTATTGAGTTTTGTAAATCACAAATTTTCGAATAACTTTTGAAAGTGTATTCATTAAATGAATATTATTCCATCCAAGTTATTGACATATAAAAATTCCTATTGAACTATTGCTTGTGTTGGCATATACCTCAGCTGAGAGGAAAGAAAAGTAATTATTGTCATTTGTTGGCTCAACCACCACCACTACCACTTGCCCCTGTTCACCAATAATTTCTATTAAATTTATCAGGAGTTTCTGGACACAATCTTGCTCATTGCACCTGGAATTCTCTGGGAATTTTTTTTTCCAAGTTTGAATAGCCACCCTGATGAACAATTACATGAATTTTACGTTTATGGACTTAAAAAAAAAATTAAAAAAAATTAAAAAAAACTTTAGAGCAGATATTCTGCCCATTTCTCTAATGTTCTGTAACTTCAGTTGGATTTGATGGGATGTATGCAGAACAGTAAACAATTTCACCCTAGCAGTTATTAACAAGGAACGGTAGTAGAAATATTAATGCCTTAACCCTCCAGCCACGAGTGACATGATGTGTGCAGTCATCTCTTTTCAGACCATTTTCCAGGGCCTGTTATTATTGAGTCAAATGTAATTTCTAATCTGCCTGCACACCAGAACTAGCGATTTTTCCACCCGCTACTTTTCTGCCGCTCCGGAACATAATAGGCAGCTATTTTTGCATTGAATCATTTTCTTTTGCTCTGGACCATCATAGGCTGCTCTTTCCACGTCAAAGGTTTTTTTTTTTATTTTTTTTATTTTATTTTATTTTTTTTTATCTGGAACATTGGAGATCACCATCTTCCTACTGAAATAGTCAGAGTCATATTTTTTATGATATCTTCATCCATATACTTACACACATACCTCCAGTGGCATCAATTTTGTATCTGTATTACTGGGCTTGTGTATGAAACCTTCTATTAAGAAATGAGCTGCTCAGAAAATTTGTCAGTAAGGTTATTCAGCTTTTATAATATTGCATGAACTTTTCACATTTACTTTATTATTTATCTTGAATTTCAATTAAAAGTGAACTCTATAGTAAGTTTTTCGTTTTCTTATTACATTCCTATAATACTAAACTTGGAACTAGTCTAATTATTGAAAACAGAGAAATTTTCCTTGGAAAAATCAGAAAATCACTCACTGTTAGAGGGTTAAGGTTCTGCTCTTCTAGGGGAATGGACATTGTGGTATAACATTTATGTTTTGTCAATTATGCACATACTATGTGCCAGAAATCGTAGTTCACATCCCCTGCCTGCAAGCATACAATGTGCTTAGAATTCTGAGATCTGCAGCCATTCTTTAATGGCATGGCTCTGGGGATGAAGAAAAGAATTTGCTCTCAATTGTTAACTGTCTTGTGAGACAGACAAAAAAATGATGTCTTTTTCTGTAATATTACGTGAAAGGAGTTGTAACCATACTAAACTGCCCAGATTTTGAATGCTACTAATATTATTAACAATAGCAGTAGGCAAGGGAATAGGATTATTGCATTTCCTCAAAAATAAAACTCAAGGTGAGATAGTTATTTTGATGGCTTCTTATTACCATTATCTTGACTAATTTTCATAAGTACGTGCAGCTTGTTGGTTGAAGGGATCACTGGACAGGGGATCAGCAACAAGAACCTGAACTTTGGATTGAGCCGTGTTTGGGGAAATTTTCATTTTGATTCTTAAAATACAGCAGGATGGTTGCTGGTCATTAGCCAATGCTCATGCTAAGTCTTTGACAAGTCTTCTTTGGTTTTCTTACTTTTCTTTCTGCTGTGGCCACCTTTGTCATGCTTTCAGTAGCTTTGACACACTGCCAGTCCAAATGTAGAAGCCCATTTTTTATATTGTCTCCAGTTATGATGCTAAGTCTGCTCATGCTTTTTAATCTGCTTATTATTCCATCATTAAAATATATTATGGTACCCATCACAATAATCTGAATGGCTGACATGCCAAAAAATGCTGTTTTTGGCAAGCACTCCGAAATGCAACTATTGACAAATGTTTGTGGATTCTGCATTTTGCCATGTAAACATTTTTACAGAAGTTTAGAAACACACAGATCTCTTTATAATGGTTTTAGTTCTACCATAACAGTTTCTGGCATTGGTTGCGTATGTGTATGTTTTTATCATTTTGTTTCACATCTATCATACTGGCACCATGAAGTATTAGGACTAACCTCACTTCACTGTGACATGACAATTACTTTAGTTTTAATACAGTTTTCAGCAACACATATGTGTAGTTTATCACACAATTTATGATTGCAATTAAACTAGTTTTTGACATTTTATGATGCAAAATTCTTGAAATGCACCCAAAACAGTAACAACAACTACTTTACAACTAAATACATGCAAAAAGTTTCAGTAAAATGAAGTAAACTACTTATATTGTCAGAAGAATCAGTTGCAATAAATCCCTGACCACCGATAGATACACAAATCAGAACAGAAAATTTACGTTCCTAGCTTTCAGAACTTTGTTCCTTCGTCAGGGAGGAGAGAGGGGAAAGAAAGGGACAAAGGGAAAGTGGATTCAGTTACTCACAATCCAGGTTATGAAGCAACAGGGAAAGGTAAACAGGGAGGGTATCAGGATGGAGGCATTGTTGTCAGAGGGAAGCCAAAGATATTCTCAATATCTTTATATGAGATTTTCCATTAATCATTTAAATTAAATAATGAGACATTTTAGGCAAGGTTCTGTATTTTTCATTTCAGAATAGCACTTGCAACCTATGTCCTCAATTATTTATTGGATGTATTCCAGTCTCTATCTTCTTCTACAGCTTTTACCCTCTACAGCTCCCTCTGCTACCATGGAAGTTACTCCCTGACAATTTAATGTATGACCTATCTTCCTGTCCCTACTTCTTTTCAGTGAGTCTTTTCCATATATCCCATTCCTCACTAATTCTGCAGAGAACCTCACCAATTGTTTCCTCATCAGTCTACCTAATTCTTCTGTAGCAGCACATCTCTAATGTTTCAGTCCACTTCTGTTCTGATTTTCCTACATTCCATATTTTACTACAGTACAGTGTTGTGCTCCAACATCCTCAGATATTTCTTCTTCAAATTAAGGCCTATGTTTGATACTAGTAGATTTCGTCTGGTGTCCTAGGCACAAAGAAAACATTCGCCCCATCTGCTTTGAAAAGGCTTTTAAACACAAAATTGATGAGGTTATGCACATATGAAGTGATATTTCAAGAATCTGGAAGAATCACAGAATTTTATTAAATAAAACACCGAATTTCCATTTTTTTACCCCTAATTTTGTCTTGTACGGCATTGGCATTCAAGGCATACACATTTGTTCAGATGCAGGCTCTTTACAGCAGTACACCACTTTTCTAATCCCAGTCTTCTCCAGACATAACTACAGCACCACCTCAGCTTGAAAGCAGATTTCCACGGCCATCGTATCCAATCCTGCTACTGCTGAGTCCTCCAAAAAACAACTTAGGAATACACTTGTCATTACTCAGTATTACCATGGTCCTGAAAGTGTTTATCGGCTACTTTGACAAGGCTATGACTTCTTAAAATCATGTTCTGAAATGAGGTCCACTCTGTCCAACATTTTGTCCACCACACCTAGAATAGCTTCTCCATCTCCCTCCCAGTTTCCGCATTATCCTTGGCAGATCTCATGCATGCATTTCCCTACCCTATGGCTCCTACCCTTGTGACTGTCCCCACTGTAGGACTATCATCACCTATACCAGCTCTGTAGATGACAAAAGGGAGAGCCACGTATCAAATGACCCATCTCCTGTACCAGCTATTACATAAATACTGTTCAGCACTTTACTACCACAAAGTTATCAGTTTGGGTGAATTTTTGTAGCCCCCCCCCCCTCCTCCTCCTCCCATCTACCACATATTTATCTTTCTGCACTTATTAACTTGTGCACCATGTTGTGTCAGTAATGTCTGTATTGCATATTGCCCTATCTTCCACCTTTAAGTGCTCAGAGTTTCAAATCTTGACCAGTGCAATCCTCAGAAATCTATCTTTCCTTCTTATCCTATCCAGAAAGTCTCCCTTGACCCAGGGTTCCTCCTCCCAACTCTCCCCATTTTCTAAACGTCACCTGTCCTATCCCTTCATATCTCTTCCTTTCCCTTTAACCCTTCCCACCAAAGTAGGATGCACTGGCTCTGACAGCTTCAAAATTTCTGTACTTTACGACTGGTCTCCTGCCACCACTTGGTTAGTAGATTTTTAAGCATCCAATAAAATTATATTTTCATAAATTGATTATTTTCACTGTCTTTTTATTTAAGTAACTTGCAGCTTGAGTGCAGCCAACATTTTACCCAACACATAACATAAGCTCGTGAAGATTCTAATATTATTAAAGAAGCAGACAAATTTCAGAGCAAAAATATCAACATCATAACAACAAAAATAGTTAAATCCAGTTCTTTTAAAATACATAAGCTAAATTCTAATGTAGTTGGGATTTGAATTTACATGTTCCCTGAATATACTTATGACCATTTCCGGGTGATCATGTGCATTATAACTTCTCACCTTTTAAAATATAGAATAAACCCTTCTGTATCCAAGGACTATTTGTTTCTTTTCATCTGTCTGCAGGTCTTTGTGTCCATGCCATTGTACCTCAGTAAATTTATGATCTTCATATTATTCTTTCCCTTCTCTCTTTTAAGGTATTTTATTTTTGTTGTAACAGTGATTGGCATTCCAGGCAGCTACCAATTGTTTTGATATTACAGCTCCTGCTTTCAAGTTTTCACCCCCCCCCCCCCCCCCTGCCACACACACACACACACACACACACACACACACACACACACACACACACACACACACAAGTTCCAAACAGGAGACTATCTACCTTTGGATATTTATTTAACATAAGGGTAATCCATATTTTGGACATAAAATGGACACTGCATTATGCAGGGAAAATAAATTACAGTTGGTATACCATTATCTTGCACAATTATGGAGACCATCCTTAAAATGGAATGTATTCCAGGGCAGACACTGATTTGCTTGTTGGTCCGTGGGAACGCCAGAAGCTTCAACATGGTAGGGAAGCCAGAAGATACAAAAACAAAACTACTAAGGCTCAATCCAGATACAGTGGGCATCAGTTAAGTGAAATGGAAAGATAACCAAAATTTCTGGTCAGTATAGTGTACTATTGAGAGCAGCATAATACAGTACAACAGAAGTAGGATTTATTATGAATAGGAAGATAGGACAGAGTGTGAGTTATTGTGAATGGTTCAGCGATACGGCAGTTGTAGTGTTTCTTCATGGGAAAAAAAAATATTCTTCCTTGATTCTTCATGTAATATTGTTGTAGCCAGGTTAACATGTGCACTCTCATAGTTGAAAAAGTATTGTATTGTAGTTATCAGTAGAGAGATGTATGAGTTTGAATGGAAGATATGTGGTATAGGCAACTCAGCAAAAATTCAACAGTGTACAGACTTCTTTATGATTATGGAGATATACAGTTGTATTTTCTCTGGCATAGCACTTTTTCAGTAGTTAATGGCATGTACATGTCTTTCAGATTGCATATTTTCAACATATTACATCCATAAACAGTAATTTTAGTGCACTCTTTAGTGCCACAATTAGAATTCACATTTCAAGCAACATTAGTCATTTTATTTACTATGACATTAAAAAAGTAATATATGCAAGAAATTTGTATCACTTGCATTAATTCTGTTTTGTTATCTCAGTGCATGATCCATGAACATAGCATTCAGTGAGTTATATAAGTCATGAACTGATTATAGCAAGTTAACATACATTTCTGTTATTTACTGTGTTCGTTACAGTATGCTACTTCCAGTATCCTTTACTCTGGAGCCATACTCATGTTTTTTCATTTGGAAAGCACTCATCATCATATATGTATCAATTTTAACATGTAGGTATTGGCTTTGTAGGTCTCAGTGACAGTTCCATATCCTCAATCACATGTGTTATGTCAGTGTACTCGAGTGTAGTTGAGGGCATGTTCGTGTAGTACTAGAGTCTTTGTTTGTGAAAGTTCTTCTTCTGTCTTCATTTTCAGATATCTTCTTTCTTGATTCTTCATGTAATTTCAGGTACTGGTATTTTTAATTTTGTATTGTGTAAGAAAATTCTGTCATACGAATCCCTCGTGTTCTTCTGTAAGTGTGCAGTTGAGATATTTGAAATGTGTTTGGTGAATAGTACTGATGTTATATTTCAGTGACATATTTCTTCATGTATGGTTCTCTTCTTTTTTGTTCTTCATGTAATTTGACTGAGTAGTGTGTAAAATAACTGTCATTGAGTTTACAGTGTTCAGTTGTAGAGTGTTTCTAAAGCTGTGTCCTGATTTGCGTATGTGAGTGTGTTTGTTGCATAGGGTATAAATTGTTTTGTAGGGACATCGTTCTTCATGAGCAAAACTCTTCTTCCTTCATTCTTCATGTAATGTTAACGTAAGTTTTTTGACATGTGCACTGTCACTGGTGAAATGTATTGTAGTTATCGGTGTGGTGTAGATTATTCAGCCATTTTTACACAGTACGTAAAGTTCTTAATGTACCTAGAGAAGTACAGTTACATTCTCTCTGTCAGTGGATTTTCTCAGTAGTTAACAGCATGCACATCTATTTCAGAGAACATGGATTCAATATATTATTTCCTTAAAGAGATTTTCAGATGCACTTGTATAGTTACATAATTAGAATTCACGTTTCTTCCTCAGGTTACCTTCCATTCTCAAGTGGATGCACTCCACACACTTGCTGCAGTCTGTAATTTATAATTCTAATTTTAGCTCTATTAGCTCTATTTCCAATTTTCATTCATACAGTAATATATGCCAGAATTATGTATAATTTACATTAATTCCATTTTGATATCACGGTGTCTGATACATTAATCCGTCGATGAACTTATCATGTAGTGACCTATATTAGTGATGTATTGTTACTAATAAATCTACATAGATTTCAGTCCCTTACTTAATTTGTCTCAGTATGGTATGACATGTGTAAATTATTATGGAGTTGTACTCATGTTCATTCATTTAGAGAACACTCAGTGGTAGGTGTCATCACCATATATGTATTAATTTCAACATGTAGCTAATGGCTTTGTAGATCTAAGTGACTGTCGTATATCCTCCATTGCATGTGTTATGTCAGTGTACTCAAGTGCAGTTGGAAGCATGTTTGTGTTGTATAGAGTCTTTGTTTGTGAAAGTTCATTATCCATGTTCATATTTGTAAATCTAGTTTCTTCATTGTTCATAACATTTACTTGTGTTTTTAGTTTTGTATTGTGTAAATTATGTGTAAGAGAGTTCTGTCATATAAATCCATTGTGTTGTTGGGTCTGTGACCAGCTTAGGTATTTGAAGTGTGTTTGTCGAATAGTATTGATGTTGTATTTCAGTGACATATTTCTTCGTGAACGTTTCTCTTCTCTCTTGATTCTTCATGTAATTTGACTGAGTAGTGTTTAAAATGACTGTCATTGAGTTTATAGCTTCAGTTGTAGAGTGATTCTAAAGCTGTGCCCTGATTTGTTTGTGTGAGTGGGATTGTTGTATACTGAATATATTGTTTTGTAGAGACATATTTCTTTATGAGACAAAATCTTCTTTCTGTATTCTTCATGTTGTGTTAATGTAAGTGGTTTAACATGTACTCTGCCACTGTTGAAAAGTTGTTGTATTGCAGTTATCTGTAGAGAGATATATGCGTATGTATGGAGTATATTTGGAGTAGATTATTCAGCTATTTGTACACAGTACATAGAATTCTTTATGTATCTGCATATATATATTGTATTTTCTCAGTTATTGGACTTTCTCAGTAATTAGCAGGATGCACATTTGATTCTGACAAGATGGATGCAATATATATTTTCCACAAGGGGCGTTTCCTGGTGCACTTGTATAGTGACATAATTAGAATTCATAGTTTTAAGTTTATTAGCCCTTTTTCCCCATTTTCATTCATAAACTAATATATGTCAGAATTGTATATGATATACATTGATTCCATTTAAATGCCTCGGTGTCCAATACTTTAATGCATCCATGAACTTAGCATGTACTGAGCTATATTAGTCATGTTTTATTAATAATGGCTTTTCATCTATTCCAGTTATTTACTTTATTCGTCACAGTAGACAGTTGCATGTATCAATTACTGTCAAGCTGCATTCATGTTTGTTCATTTAGAAAACACTCAGTGGTTGGTGTCATCACCTAATATGTATCAATTTTAAGATGTAGCTGATGGCACTGTAGGTCTCAGTGACCGTCCCATATCCTGCATTGCATTTGTTATGCCAGTGTACTTGGAAGTTTGCTTGTTTTGTATAGAGTTTTTATTTGTGAAAGTTCACCTTCTTTCTTCTTATTTGGAATCTTCTTTCTTGATTCTTCATGTAATTTCATTTACTGGCATTTTTAGTTTCGTATTGTGTAAATACTGTGTAAAAGAGTTCTGTCATATAAATCCATTGTGTTGTTGTGTCTGTGACCAGTTGAGATATTTGAAATGTGTTAGTTGAATAGTATTTACGTTGTTTTTTGGAGACATCTATCTTCATGTATGGTTCTCTTTTATCTTGATTCTTCATGTTATTTGACTGAGTAGTGTGTCAAATGACTGTCATTGAGTTTATAGTTTCAGTTGTAGAGTGATTCTGAAGCCGTATCCTCATTTGCTTGTGTGAGTGTTTGCTGTATACAGTATATGATGTTTTGTAGAGACATATTTCTTCATAAGACAAAATAGTCTTTCTGCATTCTTCATGTAATGTTAATGTAAGTGGTTTAATATGTGCACTGTGACTGTTGAAAAGGTGTGGCATTGCAGTTATCTGTAGAGAAATATACGAGTGTGTATGGAGGATATGTGGTATAGCTATTTTAACACAGTACATAGAGCTCTTTATGTATCTGTACATATAGAGGTGGATTTAGTCTGTCATTGGACTTTGTCAGTAGTTAGCAGGATTCACATTTGTTTCTGGCAACATGGTATCAGTGTATTATTTTCACATCATATAAGTACACACATATGAAATTATAAGACAGGATGTAATATGGAATCTCGGTCTCTGTAAATGTCGGAAATAATTTTAAAAGCAAAATAAATAACTAATTAAAAATTAATACTACAATGGCTCACTCGAATGCTTGAAGGCATACAAACCACCCAATACCTTCAAGTCTTCTACTAACATTAGGGTCAAGCCATGGTACAAAGCATTTGCATGTGAATCAGTAATGGATTGACAATCTAAGTATTCAGATATTTTGTGCAATACATGAAACATTTTAAGGAGTAAAAAATCAATAAATACAGGTTATTCACATATTTACTCATGACACAACCATACTAGCATCTTGACATAGAACAGAGTTAAAAAAAAATAACAATTGTTTCTTAAAAGGTCAAATTCTATAGACAGGCAATGATTCACACAAAGCAGCTTTACTACGAATTGTCCATAGTGCAATAATTTAGCTGGAGATGCTTCATAAAACATAATTCATCAGACAATAAAATAGTATAAGGCAAAACAGACTGAAGGTCTTGACAATTTATCAACTATTTAAGTTCAAAGAAAGATTGAATGTATATAACCTCAATGTAGACTCGACGTATTCCTGGTGTTGGTGGTTTTGCTGAAATGTGAAAAAGTTTTTGAATTTACATAAAACAATGTAAGACTTGACATCTTCTTGCAATGATAGTCGAAGAAATGTCAAAAGTGTAAGGAATTTATATAAACCAAAGTAGACTTGAAGTCTTCTTGTGCTGGTAGTTGTGGAAAATGTCCAACATATAAGGAATTTGTATAAAGCAAAGTAGACTTGAAGTCTTCTTGTGCTGGTAGTTGCGGAAAATGTCCAACATATAAGGAATTTATATAAACCAAAGTAGACTTGTGCTGGATGGCCTCAGTATTTTTGGAGAAAATGAGTGGATACAAACTCAAAGTAGACTCGTGATCATCTGGTAGAGTTGCATTATGGAAATGTTAAATTATACAATCTCAATGTAGACTTGGTGTTTGTTTGGCTCCGCACAGCTACGGTTGAGTGCACTTGCATAATATCTGCGCTGGAGGGATGTGATCAGCTGACGGCTCTGGCCGCCACCCACCATGGAAGCAGCAGGCATGACATCGGACGGCTGGATCTTCAGCGTTAGTGCACAGGCGCACACTGCTGAGTTCCAATTTGCTGCCAACTGTTGCCCAGTACTCCACGGGATCATGGAACAAAATTTTTACATGGCATCAATGCTTAATAGACACACGGCTATGCAATGCTGCCAACTATATGTTCTGAACTTAGATTATGGTGTGGTTTCAGGTTTTATTAACTTTTCGGTCATGAACTGTTGTTCTATGAACTCAGTTTAGTTACACTGCTCGTAGGTTGGTATGATGCTCTGTCTTCCGTCTCTGTATACGATACTGTTCAAAAAATTTAACTCTGTACACATACATCACGTTGCTCTACAGAGCAGTAGTGTTAGAGCATCCTTCTATGGCTTAACAGTACCTTTTTTCAAAACTGCTGCAGCAGAGTTCTGAGGTCCAATAATGTTCACACCATGACAAGAATCAGTTTATAGTGGAGATTGTGTCAATTGGCTACCGCATGTGGGCAGGTGACTTTTGAATTCTCACACTAATTAATTCGTCACTTGTGTTTCTGATTCGGTGATAAGTGGTTTGTGAACTGTGGACTACCTGCAGCATCACAGGATTACAGCGTCCAGAGGATTCACAACGCAGCAGTATACCATCCGAACAAAGCCAGATAGAGGTGAGTAAACACCATTAAGTTATTCGCTTTATAATGTTCTGTGTTTATATGTCCCACATGATGGTGAGAAAGTTTGCTTTGTCGAAGGGTTTGCTAGTTGTGCTCACTCCACAGAGTGTCTTTGCATTATTTATTTGTCACACAACTGTCCTCAGAATTTTTGTACATTGGAACTGTGCACAACATTTGCACTTCAGTCTCTAGTTCGTGACAACAGTATTTTCTTAGATTTCAGCTACATAAAAGTATACTTTAGTCAGATACAAATGGTCATTTTTCTAGCTTGGTATATTCTTAGCCACAAAAAGGGACATAAAATTGGCTGTATTTTCCAAATCTGGAATCAGTTGTTCAGTCGGGCACTAACAAATGGTCCATGGTGTAATAAATATGCGAACAGAAATAAAGGTCAGGACATCATGCCTCCTGAACCCATACATGACAGAAAGTCAAAACAAAATGACCAAAGCCAGCAAAACAGCAAGGCTTGCGACCGCGAGTGATACACAAAGCATAGATACAAATACACTCAAAAACCACACATAATCATAATCCACTTGAGCAAACACAGAAATCATTGCATTTAAAATTTGCGTACTATTTAGGTATCTAAGAATTACTTTCTCATAGCAGAGTTCAGCTCATAGTTCTTGAAAATTGCTATATACAGGTGAAACTTAAGACCAAAATCTCATGAATCATCAGAGAACAGCAATAAACACTAAGTCCATGTTTGCTAAGGTTTGTAGCTTATTTAGAAACTTTGCAAGATTGTCAATATGCATTGTACACAAAGCACAGATATCATTCTCCTTCCGGTAATCATTGTATCCTTTTCATTAACTGGTAACACAGTTCGTGCAAGGACATTAACTGGTAACACAGCTCGTGCAAGGATAAGATTCCCTATGACTAAATGCTACATTACTATTTACATTACTGACAAATGAACATTGCTATAAAAAAATGACAAAATAAAAAATATTTAGTAAGCTTTTGCTTACGAAACAAACGTTTGTAGTACAGAAGGTACTAACTTGTGTGTAGCAAACACAGTCCTCAGTACATGAATAAACATGGCAACATATTATAAATTATTATGAAATCTCAAACCATTTGCTGGTACACAGCTTATGGCTCTCTTTGAGACTCGTTATCGCTTAGTATTTAGAGCAGCAAGCTTTTTCTTCCAATAATTATACTATGCCAAATGTTTACATACAGGTTTACATAGAAATACTCATTCTAGGAACAAAATAAGAAAATCCATTGTAGACAAATTAAGTACACCTTTATCTCTCTCTCTCTTTATAAGAACAAACCAAGATCCTATCTTATAAATTTTCCGAGGTCCCGATTTTGGTAAAGCCCTTTCACTTTACATGGTTTCAGTAATGTAACAAGTAACACCCGTCATGTGGAATTTTAATTATCCTGAATGGGCCAGTATATCTCTCTTTTTAGGAGAGATGGTTTAGAGTGGGACCAAAGTAACACCATTTCACTTAGGCTAAATGATTGTACTCATCCTAACCTTTTGTCGTATACTCATTTTCATCTCTCAGCGCTAGTATTTAATGATACGAGCACCAGTCTAGCCTCCCCTCCCCTCGAGATGTTGCATCTTGGGGCAAGTGGACGGGCAGCTACCCACTCATTCTTCTCAGTTTTATTTAACATTATTTCATTGGGTGTGTGCCCTGTGGACAGATGTGGAAGGTCGTTCATGATTTCTTTAAAGAGGGTGACTAAATCAAGTGGAAGTCCGGATAAAACAGTTAAATTCTTTGAATATTCTTTCTTTGAAACTACTTTCTGGGTGGAATAGAGAAATTAAAATCTGTTTGATGTTCTGCTCTTGCAGAAACAAACACCAAACTCGCCCAGTGTAATTAGATGCATTATCAGACAAAATCGCACTCGGCTTACCGAAACAAGGGAAATAATCTTCCTTCAGTCTCTTAACAACGTGTGCGGCATGAGCTGATTTTGTTACATACAAACGGATGTGTTTGGAAAACATTTCATGTATAGCCACCAGGTAATCGACACTTCCCCTTCCATGAGGGTATGGTCCAGCCAAGTCAATTGAAGCAATCTCTCCAGGTTTTGATGTCAGGATGCGATGCAGCTGAATCTTATTTGGTATGCACATAGGTTTGGTTCTCTTACATACAATGCATGTTCGTAACAATTGATGCACACGACTGTGCATGTTTGGCAGGTAACAGTAAGTGGCAATCTTCTGCTTACATTTTTCTATTCCACAGTGCCCCCAGGACATGTGTGTATACTAGATTAGGTGATCCTGGTACACATGGGGTACGCACACACACCACAATTCTGTATCGGAATAATTCCTATGGAATAACACGTAATTGTGCACTGTGTAGAATTGACTTAGTTTGTGAGTAGGCTGCTCCGCCAACACACCCTTAACTTTTGCCCACTTTGGATCTACGTCTTGCAGGGTTTTCATGTTATTATACATTTCTAAATAGTACCTGTGATGGACAGGATCTTTCATCAGTAGCACTTCGTAATCGGTGGCCTGCTCGACAAGTTCACTGAACTCAGGAAGACCACACAGCAACCTGAATAAGATGTCAGTGATAATATTTTGCTGCCCTTTGTATAGATAATTTCAAAATCGTATTCTTGCTAAAATAGGACCCACTGCATCAACCTCTGGTGTAGAAGCCGACAGGCCAAAAGAAAGCTAAATGCCTTATGGTTGCAGTACACTTTAATGTACCGACAGCAAATAAAATAATTAAACTTCTTCAAAGACCATACAACGCAGAGAGCTTCCAACTCCGTAGCTGAGTTGGATCTTTCACACTCGGTTAATACTCAGCTGGTGAAGCTAATAACTCAAACTTGCATTTGGCCTTCAACGACAACCATTTGAAGTAAACAAGAGCCCAAACCCAAACAGGATGCATCTGAGGCAATGCAAAAACCTTCTTGCACCTCGGGATGTTCCAGAATTCCGGCATGAACCAATATATCTTTAATTCTTTTAAACGCTTCCTGGCACTGTGGAGTCCAGGACCAGGGAGCATTTTTCTTTAACAAAGCTAGTAATTCTGGACTGTTCAACAGCTGGTTTGTCACAAATCGTCTAAAGAAAGATGTCATGCCAAGGAAAGCTTTTAATTGTTTTCTTGTCATGGGTGGCAGACACTTAGCTATTGCCTGTATCTTGTCCGGGTCAGTAACAATACCTGACGGAAATATTATGTGGCCTAAAAACTTGATTTGCTGCTTGCCAAATTTCAATTTCTCCATGTTTGCAGTAACACTTGAGTCCAAAAATCATTGTAATACTTATTTTAACAATTGTAGGTGTTCATTCCAATAAGCTGTGACGATTAATAACTCAACATACTTATCCAACAACCCTGGACTGAGAACAGTGTCAAGGGCCATAATAAATATGCCAGATCTGACGTTTAACCTGAACGGTAGCTCCATGAACTGGTACGACCATCCAGCAGATACAAAGACAGTATATTTGTTTGAAACTTCCGACAGCTGGGTCTGCCAATACGATGATCCAAGATCCAGTGTGGTTAGAAAATTCACACCTGATTAATTTTGCAATTTCCGTTCCAGAGCTTCCAGATGTGTACATACTGGTACAATAATTTTGTTTATGTTGTGCACATCAAGGACCACGTGCAGTCCACCACCTGGTTTAACAATGGCTAACAACGGACTGCAGTAAGTAGAGAATGAAGTTTCAACTATATTCCACTCGAGCATCTTTCGTAATTCTTGTTTAATGGCATCCCTGCAGGCCCATGGGATTGCATAGGTCTTGTTGCAATAAGTATCATGGGGAACACCATTCATGTGGTATATGTATCCTTTGATAATACCGGGCTTTTTAGAAAAGACATGTACATACTTGGTTAAGAGATGGATAAGATCATTCTTTGTTGTTCGCTAAAACACTCAGATTCTCATGCCTTAGCATGTATTTTGCTTACGTCGAGTAGATTATCATCTGAATATGCCAACACTGCATCTGATTGGTTTTGGGGTAAGTGACTGTCTGCACCAGTAGATTTACACTCACTACTCGGATAGACAGGTCTGTATGAAAACTGACTTGATGTGCCTTTGTATGAATTAAATTTAACTTTATCTCCCTCTCACTAATAGTCAGGGTGCAGGTTCTGTGTTGGATATTGATACACGCATTCCTCCATCTTAGGAACTTCATCCCTAACAAGCACGGTACTGTCAACACCTTCACTATTAAGAACGTGCACTCCATGGCTCTGCTCTCGAATTCAATTAAGACCAGTGCCTGCTTTTTTACCCTTTGTGTACATGCGCCAATAGCTCCTGACACAACACAATTCTGTATGGGCAATGTCAGTACTTTTTTGTTTTCCTGTATTCTTTTCAGAAAATGAGTAGCCATCACACTCATACTCGCACCAGTGTCGATTATAATGGTAACCAGAATACTGTCAACTACCCCATTTACTGCTGCTTGCACCTGATCTATCCAAGTATCTCTGCAAGATATCAGTTCACCTGGTACTTCTTCTCATATATCTACATTGTCATTGTAACGAAGCATGTTCGCTACATGAACAGTACTGTTGCCCTCATTAAATCCTGCGGTCATGATGAGGGAGTGCGATGAGACCCCAGTCAATTTGACGCATACGAAGTTTGCGTTGGGTGCTCGTCTACACACTCCACTATTTGCACTGTATCATTTCTTGGATTTTGTGACCATCTGGCTGGTGGTCTTGGCTCGGAAGCAGTTTGATTCCAGTCCATGTTGGTGTTGGGCAGATTATTATTTTGCGGGGAGTTTTGCAGCCACCAGTTATCTGTGCTCTGTCTGGACAACCACTGTTCTGAATTTGATCTGTTGCGACCATTGTGATAAACAGGGTTAAATGTATTACTTTTATTTCAACTTTGAAATCCGCTACCGTTATGCGGCTGTTGATTCTCATTTGTAGTTTGCTGCGCATCTTGCTTGAGCGGGGCCGCAACATTATTAGCAGTGGCGTTCCGACCATTGATCTTATGGTTGCAAGACTGCACTGCTAGTGCACCACCATTGCCATTTGCATTGCATGCATCATCATGGATTAAAACAAGCGCATGTACGACCAATAAAAATCCTTCTATGTCATCTTCTGGGGCATGAAGTAATTTTTCACAGATATCCACCGGTAATTTACTTTTTAATGTCCTGATCACATCTTTCAACGCGATGGGGTTGTCCCAGTACCTAGTTTTGTTAATATACTGCTCAAAGTACTTTCAAAGCGTTCCCTGTTTAGGGTGGTACTTTTTGGGATTAAATACCTCTTGTCTCATTTTGGCTTGCACATGTGGTGACCAATACTTGGCCAAAAACACCTGCTCGAACTGTTCATATGTTTTACAATGTTCAGCAATGGCCGTAGCCCACAGTGTGGATTCTCTTTGCATGCACGCTGCAGTGAATTGTATTTCCTGCCTGTCATTCCATGATGTAGGCAGCACCCTGCAGAAACCTCTGATAAAAACTATGGGGTGTGGGAATTTCTTCTCTGGTATAAAAATCTGAAACTGATGGTGTTTCAACAGCCCTTCTTCTAGCAACACCGTAGTTAAAACATTCGCTGGCCCCCAGATTCAAGTGGAGAATTACCATACGGACTGTATGTTGCGGTGACGTATTATTCTGTGTTGTCCCCGCCGGATTATTTTGCAGAAATGGTGGAAGTGAATCTGGCACGCGTGGCGACTCTTGCATCTGACAAATCTCGTTTTTTAAATCATTCACTTGTTGCTACCACCCAGGCAACCCATTTTTCAAAATATTTTAAATGTGGCCAAGTTGATGCTGCTACGATTTGCCAGATGTTCCTGGTTCAGACAGTACCTCTGCACCAACAACTTGTACTGCGGAGCGTATTTCTGTCTTAGTTATTTGAATTATGCCTTTATTGCATTCTGTTACCCATTCACCAAATTCCCTATTTAATGTTTCACCTCCAGCATCGAGGTTTTGCTGCAATTTGCACTCTTGCTCAAGTGAAAGTTCCGTGAACTCGTCTGTTAAATTTGACATTTTCACTTCCACGGTTGTCTGCGTATCTTTTAAGTCCTTCACATCATCAGACAACCGCTTAACTTGATCCGGGATCTCACGTTATGCTTCAATTAAGGCTCAAGATTTCAGTTCGGATTTGTGCTAGGTTTCCATCCAGTTGATTGTTCACATCAGTGACTACTGTATCATCAAATTTCCCATGAATGTTTTTAGATAAGTCTTAAAATTTTGCATCTAATGCAATGCTTTGCTCACTAAAACTTTCTTGAATGTTTTTAGTCAAATCTGCAAATTTTGCATTAGACTCAGTCCTTTGTTCAGTAAAGCTTTCTCGGATATTTTTAGTCAAAGTTTCAAATTTTGCATCAGACACAGTGCATTGCATTTACCTTGTAAATCAGTACGTTGTCCATTAAAGCTTTCTTGTAACTCAATGCGCTGTTCATTGAATTTCTCATCCAGCTTTTTTGACATGTTGGAGGAGATGTTATTGAACGTATCTGTTAAACTTAGAAAGAATCTCCAAACAATGCAATCGACTGTGTCACTTGTGCAGTTACTTCACTTGTTCCCAATTGCATGTCTTCAGATTACAATACATTTGGAGCATTTGCACTTCCGGTTTCCAAAACATCAATTTTGGAACCCATTCCCGCCATTATCCCATCGGCAGCAGTACTGTCATCTACATCTACATCTACATTTATACTCCGCAAGCCACCCAACAGTGTGTGGCGGAGGGCACTTTACGTGCCACTGTAATTACTTCCCTTTTCTGTTCCAGTCGCGTATGGTTCGGGGGAAGAACGACTGTCTGAAAGCCTCCGTGCAAGCTCGAATCTCTCTAATTTTACATTCGTGATCTCCTCGGGAGGTATAAGTAGGGGGATGCAATATATTCGATACCTCATCCAGAAACGCACCCTCTCGAAACCTGGCAAGCAAGCTACACCGCGATGCACAGCGCCTCTCTTGCAGAGTCTGCCACTTGAGTTTGCTAAACATCTCCGTAACTCTATCACGGTTACCAAATATCCCTGTGACGAAACGCACCGCTCTTCCTTGGATCTTCTCTATCTCCTCCGTCAACCCGATCTGGTACGGATCCCACACTGTTGAGCAATACTCAAGTATAGGTCGAACGAGTGTTTTGTAAGCCACCTCCTTTGTTGATGGACTACATTTTCTAAGGACTGTCCCAATGAATCTCAACCTGGTACCCGCCTTACCAACAATTAATTTTATGTGATCATTCCACTTCAAATCGTTCTGCACGCATACTCCCAGATATTTTACAGAAGTAACTGCTACCAGTGTTTGTTCCGCTATCATATAATCATACAATAAAGGATCCTTCTTTCTATGTATTCGCAATACATTACATTTGTCTATGTTAAGGGTCAGTTGCCACTCCCTGCACCAAGTGCCTATCCGCTGCAGATCTTCCTGCATTTTGCTACAATTTTCTAATGCTGCAACTTCTCTGTATAGTACAGCATCATCCGCGAAAAGCCACATGGAACTTCTGACACTATCTACTATGTCATTTATATATATTGTGAAAAGCAATGGTCCCATAACACTCCCCTGTGGCATGCCAGAGGTTACTTTAACGTATGTAGACGTCTCTCCATTGATAACAACATGCTGTGTTCTGTTTGCTAAAAACTCTTCAATCCAGCCACACAGCTGGTCTGATATTCCGTAGGCTCTTACTTTGTTTATCAGACGACAGTGTGGAACTGTATCGAACGCCTTCCGGAAGTCAAGAAAAATAGCATCTACCTGGGAGCCTGTATCTAATATTTTCTGGGTCTCATGAACAAATAAAGCGAGTTGGGTCTCACACAATCACTGTTTCCGGAATCCATGTTGATTCCTACAGAGTAGATTCTGGGTTTCCAAAAACGACATGATACTCGAGCAAAAAACATGTTCTAAGATTCTACAACAGATCGACATCAGAGATATAGGTCTATAGTTTTGCGCATCTGCTCGACAACCCTTCTTGAAGACTGGGACTACCTGTGCTCTTTTCCAATCATTTGGAACCTTCCGTTTCTCTGGAGACGTGTGGTACACGGCTGTCAGAAGGGGGGCAAGTTCTTTCGCGTACTCTGTGTAGAAACGAATTGGTATCCCGTCAGGTCCAGTGGACTTTCCTCTGTTGAGTGATTCCAGTTGCTTTTCTATTCCTTGGACACTTATTTTGATGTCAGCCATTTTTTCGTTTGTGCGAGGATTTAGAGAAGGAACTGCAGTGCGGTCTTCCTCTGTGAAACCGCTTTGGAAAAAGGTGTTTAGTATTTCAGCTTTACGCGTGTCATCCTCTGTTTCAATGCCATCATCATCCCGGAGTGTCTGGATATGCTGTTTCGAGCCACTTACTGATTTAACGTAAGACCAGAACTTCCTAGGATTTTCTGTTAAGTCGGTACATAGAATTTTACTTTCGAATTCACTGAACGCTTCACGCATAGCTCTCCTTACGCTAACTTTGACATCGTTTAGGTTCTGTTTGTCTGAGAGGTTTTGGCTGCGTTTAAATTTGGAGTGAAGCTCTCTTTGCTTTCGCAGTAGCTTCCTAACTTTGTTGTTGAACCACGGTGGGTTTTTCCCGTCCCTCACAGTTTTACTCGGCACGCACGTACCTGTCTAAAACGCATTTTACTATTGCCTTAAACTTTTTCCATAAACACTCGACATTGTCAGTGTCGGAACAGAAATTTTTGTTTTGATCTGTTAGGTTGTTTGTCGCATCCAGATGCGATTGTCTGTGTGTCTCGTCACTGGTATTCATAGTGGAAAATTTTTCATATTTCGGCATTGACTAATAGTAACAGTAAAATATGGTAACACTGACTTTGAATGATAATAAAATGAAGCTGGACAACGTACTGAGGTTTTAACACTATGCGCAGCTGCAATATAATTATTAAGCAAGGACAAGATGGCAGCCTGAAGGGCTAAGCAAAACATTAGAAAGATGAGTGTACCATCTTGTGATAGTACAGCACAATGACAGACGTTTGACAAACTTTTAACAATGGAAGTCAACATTAAAATACAAGTTAACACCAACGATGTAGTTAACAGAAAAAATGCCAAAATATGAGTTACTGAACATGCGTTTAAAGTTGCCAAACCGAGCGAGGTGGCGCAGTGGTTAGACACTGGACTCGCATTCATGAGGACGACGGTTCAATCCCGCGTCCGGCCATCCTGATTTAGGTTTTCCGTGATTTCCTTAAATCACTCCAGGCAAATGCCGTGATGGTTCCTGTGAAAGGGCACAGCCGACTTCCTTCCACATCCTTCCATAATCCGATGACCATGCTGTCTGGTCTCCTTCCCCAAAACCAACCAACCAAATTTGGGAAACATGTAAAACAGAGTGAGAATGATGATACCGCTTACCTTTTTACAGATGTGAAGCAAAGCGTCGTACTTTCGTAAGTCCAGGATTGTACAATATTTCCTCTTTCACTGGCCATTCGAGCAATTTACCATCAATGTCCCATTACTTTCAGATACAACAGTTCTCCGCAACAGGTTGGCCGTTGTAAGATGGACCATGAAATATAGAACAAAATATATATTAATACAACAGTAATGATGTCTGGCCCACTGTTGGGTGCCAGAATGACACAGTTACTAGCCTCAAAGGGGAATCAAAAATGTAAATTAGCATTTAAAATTAATGAAGAAGGAGGGAAGTGACATTAGATAGCGGTCATGCGCGTTTCCTCGGCTGCAATACAGACGGCACAGAGTGATGAAACTGCAACGCTCCACACCGAGTTTGGTGTGAAGCAGCTATTATAAATTAAAATGTAAAACATGCACCAGCATCAATAATTTGAATGAAGCTAGGCTTGTGTCTGACTGGTGTAGGTCACACAACGACGTCACTATTGGTGGACAGTGGGGCGAATCATTGTTTGTGTCACTCGCGTGGAAACTGTAGCAAGATGCAATGAAATGATTGGCACACCGATCTCAGGGACATGAAGTGTTATACGTTGATTGGAATTAATAACTGAAAACGAGAAGTGTTCGGCCATAATATGTCCACTAACAATAGGTCGTCAGTGCCTCTTTTCAAAGCATGATCCTCTGAAAAATGTAAATCATCAAATATTAATAACAAAGTGACATGGAGGGCAGAAATTTAGAAATGAAATACATTGTAAGGTTAATATTGACTATAAGCACTTAAGGAACATTTTAACACAGATTCATACAGAGAGTCATGACAATGCGCCAATACCTAAACAGAGAAGGAACAGAAGCGAACAAAAACCAGCGGACGGTAGACAAAAGAATTTGATATGAAAATGACTAATGAAATTAAACACAGGTTGTATAGCAGCAGATACATCGATAAGTACACAAAGATGAAACTATAAGACCGGATGTAATGTTGAATCTTAGACCCTGTCAATATCGGAAACAATTTTAAAAGCAAAGTAAATACTAATAATAAAAAAGTAATCGTCCCATATCCTCCAATGCATGTGTTTTGTCAGTGTACTCTAGTGTGGTTGGAAGCATTTTTCTGTTGTATAGAGCATGTGTTTGTGTATGTTCGCTTCCCTCTTCATCTTTGGAAATCATCTTTCTTGATTCTTCGTGTAATTTAATTTTTGGTGTTTTGAATTTTGTATTGTGTAAATACTATGTAAGAGAGTTCTGTGGTATGAATGTATTGTATTGTTGTGTCTGTGTCGAATTGAGATATTTGAAGTGTGTTTGTTGAATAGTATTAATGTTGTATTTCGGAGACATATCTCTTCATGTGCGGTTCTCTTCTCTCTAGATTCTTCATGTTATTTGTCTGAGTAATGTGTAAAATGAATGTAGTTGTGTTTATAGTTTCACATGTAGAGTGTTGTAAAGTTGTGTTCTGATCTGTTTGTGTGAGTGGTTTTGTTGTGTAGAGTATATAGTGTTTCGTAGAGGCATATTTCTTCATGAGATAGAATCTTCTTTCTGCATTCTTCACGTAGTGTTAATGTAAGTGGTTGGATATGTGTAGTGTCAGTGATGAAAATTTGTTGCATTGCAGTTATCTGTAGAGAAATATACGAGTATGTATGGAGGATATGTGCTATAGATTGTTCTGCCATTTTTACATTGTACATAGAGTTCTATATGTGTCTGGCGGTTTAGAGTTGGATCTATTCTGTCAATGAACTTTCTCGATAAGTAACAGCTTGCACATTTGTTTCTGGAAACATGGTGACAATGTATTTTCTCCACATGGAGAGTTTTCTGTCACACTTGTATACTGACATAATAGGAATTCAAATGTTTCTGTTTATTAGGTTTTTTCCCATTTTCATTTGTATACTAATATATGCCAGAATTGTATACATCATAAATCCTAATCCATTGCAAATTAAAGGTGTCAGATACTTTAATCCATCGATTAACTTAGCATATAATGAGCTATTTTTGTCATGTTGTATTAGTAGTATCTTTTCTTCGGTTTCAGTTATTTACTTTATTAATCGCAGTTTGCAATTGCATATGTCAGTTACTCCGTAGATAAATTCATGTTCGCTCAATGAGAGAACAGTCAGTGGTAGGTGTCATCACCTAATATGTATCAATTTTACGATTGCAGCTAATGGCTTTGTAGGTCTCAGTGACCGTCATGTATCCTCCATTGCATGTTTTGTGTCAGTGTACTGAAGTGTGTTTGGAAGCTTGTTTGTGTTGTATAGAGTCATTGTTTGTGGAAGTTCATCTTCTCTCTTCATGGTTAGAAATCTTCTTTCTTGATTCTTCATGTAATTTCACTTTTGGTGTTTTTAATTTTGAATTGTGTAAATACTATATAAGTGAGATCTGTTGTATGTATGCATTGTGTTGTTGTGCCTGTGTCCAGTTGTGATAATTGAAGTGTGTTTGATGAATAGGGTTAATGTTGAATTTCGGAGTCATATTTCTTCATGTGTGGTTCTCTTCTCTCTTGATTCTTCATGTCATTTGTCTGCGAAGTATGTAAAATGAGTGTAATTGAGTTTATAGTATCATATGCAGAGTGATGTAATATTGTGTTCTGATACGTTTGTGTGAGTGGGTCTGTTGTATAGCATATGTAGTGTTTTGTAGAGACACTTTTCTTTATGAGACAAAATCTTCTTTCTTCATTCTTCATGTAGTGTTAATGTAAATGGTTTGATATGTGGAGTGTGAGTGTTGAAAAGGTGTTGTATTACAGTTACCTGTTGAGAGAGATACGAGTATGTATGGAGGATATGTGGTATAGACGGTTGTGAAAATTTTTACATCGTACATAGAGTTCTATATGTATCTGGAGATTTAGGCTTCGATTTATTCTGTCATTGAGCTTTGCCGATAATTAACAGCTTGCACATTTGTTTCTGGAAACATGGTAACAATGTTTTTTTACACATAGAGAGGTTTCTGTCACACTTGTATACTGGCATAATAGTAAATCAGATGTTTAGGTTTATTAGGTTTTTTCCCATTTTCATTTGTAACTAATACATGCCAGAATTGTATACATCATAAGTGGTAATCCGTTTCAATGCCGAGGTGTCCGATACTTTAATCCATCCATGTACTTAGCATATAGTGCGCTACATTAGTCATGTTTTTTTGGTAATATCTTTTCATCTCTTTCAGTTATTTAGTGTATTCATGACAGTACGCAATTGCATATCTCAATTACTCTCGAGATAAATTCACGTTCGTTCATTTAGTGTACCATTTGTGTTAGGTGTCATCACCTAATATGTATCAAATTTAAGATGCAGCTAATGGCTTTGTAGGTCTCAGTGACCGTCACATATCCTCCATTGCATGTTTTATATCAGTGTACCGAAATGTATTAGGAAGTTTGTTTGTGTTGTTTAGAGTCGTTGTTTGCGGAAGTTCATCATCTCTCGTCATGTTTGGAAATCTTCTTTCTTGATTCTTCATGTAATTTCATTTTTGGTATTTTTAATTTTGTATTGTGTAAGAACTGTGTATGAGAGATCTGTTGTATGAATTCATTGTGTTGTCGTGTCTGTGTCCAGTTGAGATAATTGAAGTGTGTTTGTTGTATAGTGTTAATGTTGTATTTCAGAGACATATTTCTTCATGTGGGGTTCTCTTCTCTCTTGATTCTTCAGGTCATTTGTCTGAGAGGATTGAAAAATGAGTGTAATTGGGTTTATAGTTTCATATGTAGTGTGATGTAATGTTGTGTTCTGATCTGTTTGTTTGAGTGGGTTTGTTGTGTAGCATATATAGTGTTTTGTCGTGACATATATTTCCACGAGACAAAATCCTCTTTCTTCATTTTTCATGTAGTGTTAATGTAAATGGTTTGATATGTGGAGTGTGAGTCGTGAAAAGGTGTTGTATTACAGTAATTTCTAGAAAAATATTCGAGTATGTATGGAGGGTATGTGGTTTACTCGGTTCTGCCATTTTTACATCGTACATAGAGTTCTATATGTATCTGGAGATTTAGACTTGGAGTTATTCTGTCATTGAACTTTGTCGATAATTAACAGCTTGCACATTTGTTTCTGGAAACATGGTAGCAATCTATTTTTTACTCATAGAGTGTTTTCTGTCACACTTGTATACTGACATAATAGTAATTCATATGTTTAGGTTAATTAGCATTTTCCCATTTTCAATTGCAACTAATACATGCCAGAATTGTATACATCATAAGTGGTAATCCGTTTCAATGCCGAGGTGTCCGATACTTTAATCCTTCCATGTACTTAGCATATAGTGCGCTACATTAGTCATTTTATTTTGGTAGTATCTTTTCATCTCTTTCAGTTACTTACTGTATTCACCGCAGTACGCAAATGCATATGTCAATTACTCTCGAGATAAATTCAGGTTCATTCATTTAGAGAACCATTTGTGTTAGGTGTCATCACCTAATATGTATCAATTTTAAGATGCAGCTAATGGCTTGGTAGGTCGCAATGACCGTCACATATCCTCCATTGCATGTTTTATGTCAGTGTACTGAAATGTATTAGGAAGTTTGTTTGTGTTGTTAGAGTCGTTGTTTGAGGAAGTTCATCTTCTCTCTTCATGTTTGGAAATCTTCTTTCGTGATTCATCATGTAATTTCATTTTTTGTGTTTTTAATTTTGTATTGTGTAAATACTGTGTAAAATACACTCCTGGAAATGGAAAAAAGAACACATTGACACCGGTGTGTCAGACCCACCATACTTGCTCCGGACACTGCGAGAGGGCTGTACAAGCAATGATCACACGCACGGCACAGTGGACACACCAGGAACCGCGGTGTTGGTCGTCGAATGGCGCTAGCTGCGCAGCATTTGTGCACCGCCGCCGTCAGTGTCAGCCAGTTTGCCGTGGCATACGGAGCTCCATCGCAGTTTTTAACACTGGTAGCATGCCGCGACAGCGTGGACGTGAACCGTATGTGCAGTTGACGGACTTTGAGCGAGGGCGTATAGTGGGCATGCGGGAGGCCGGGTGGACGTACCGCCGAATTGCTCAACACGTGGGGCGTGAGGTCTCCACAGTACATCGATGTTGTCGCCAGTGGTCGGCGGAAGGTGCACGTGCCCGTCGACCTGGGACCGGACCGCAGCGACGCACGGATGCACGACAAGACCGTAGGATCCTACGCAGTGCCGTAGGGGACCGCACCGCCACTTCCCAGCAAATTAGGGACACTGTTGCTCCTGGGGTATCGGCGAGGACCATTCGCAACCGTCTCCATGAAGCTGGGCTACGGTCCCGCACACCGTTAGGCCGTCTTCCGCTCACGCCCCAACATCGTGCAGCCCACCTCCAGTGGTGTCGGGACAGGCGTGAATAGAGGGACGAATGGAGACGTGTCATCTTCAGCGATGAGAGTCGCTTCTGCCTTGGTGCCAATGATGGTCGTATGCGTGTTTGGCGCCGTGCAGGTGAGCGCCAAAATCAGGACTGCATACGACCGAGGCACACAGGGCCAACACCCGGCATCATGGTGTGGGGAGCGATCTCCTACACTGGCCGTACACCACTGGTGATCGTCGAGGGGACACTGAATAGTGCACGGTACATCCAAACCGTCATCGAACCCATCGTTCTACCATTCCTAGACCGGCAAGGGAACTTGCTGTTCCAACAGGACAATGCACATCCGCATGTATCCCGTGTCACCCAACGTGCTATAGAAGGTGTAAGTCAACTACCCTGGCCAGCAAGATCTCCGGATCAGTCCCCCATTGAGCATGTTTGGGACTGGATGAAGCGTCGTCTCACGCGGTCTGCACGTCCAGCACGAACGCTGGTCCAACTGAGGTGCCAGGTGGAAATGGCATGGCAAGCCGTTCCACAGGACTACATCCAGCATCTCTACGATCGTCTCCATGGGAGAATAGCAGCCTGCATTGCTGCGAAAGGTGGATATACACTGAACTAGTGCCGACATTGTGCATGCTCTGTTGCCTGTGTCTATGTGCCTGTGGTTCTGTCAGTGTGATCATGTGATGTATCTGACCCCAGGAATGTGTCAATAAAGTTTCCCCTTCCTGGGACAATGAATTCACGGTGTTCTTATTTCAATTTCCAGGAGTGTAGTTCTGTAGTATGAATCCTTTGTGTTGTTGTGCCTGTGTCCAGTTGAGATAACTGAAGTGTGTTTGATGAATTGTATTAATGTTGTATTTCGGAGACATAATTTTTCATGTGGGGTTCTCTTCTCTCGTCATTCTTCATGTAATTTGTCTGAGAAGTATGTAAAATGACTGTAATTGGGTTTATAGTTTCATATGTAGAGAGATGTAATATTGTGTTCTGATCTGTTTGTGTGAGTGGGTTTGTTGTGTAGCTTATATAGTGTTTTGTAGAGACATATATCTCCATGAGACAAAATCTTCTTTCCTCATTCTTCATGTAGTGTTAGTGTAAATGGTTTGATATGTGGAGAGTGAGTGTAGAAAAGGTGTTGTATTACAGTTACCTGAAGAGAAATGTTGAGTATGTATGGAGGATATGTGGTATAGATGGTTCTGCAATTTTTACATCGTACATAGAGTTCTATACGTATATGGAGATTTGGACTTGGATTTATTCTTTCATTGAACTTTGTCGATAATTAATAGCTTGCACATTTGTTTCTGAAACATGGTAACAATGTATTTTTTACACATAGAGAGTTATCTGTCACACTTGTATACTGACATAATAGTAATTCAGATGTTTAGGTTTTTTAGGTTTTTTCCCAGTTTCATTTATAACTAATACATGCCAGAATTGTATGCATCATAAGTGGTAATACGTTTCAAGGCCAAGGTGTCCGATCCTTTAATCCATCCATGTACTTAGCATATAGTGCGCTACATTAGTCATGTTTTTTTGGTAATATCTTTTCATCTCTTTCAGTTATTTACTGTATTCACCGCAGTACGCAATTGCATATGTCAAATACTCTCGAGATAAATTCAGGTTCATTCATTTAGAGAACCATTTGTGTTAGGTGTCATCACCTAATATGTATCAATTTTAAGATGCAGCTAATGGCTTTGTAGGTCTCAATGACCGTCACATATCCTCCACTGCATGTTTTATGTCATTGTACTGATATATATTAGGAAGTTTGTTTGTGTTGTTTAGAGTAATTGTTTGAGGAAGTTCAACCTCTCTCTTCATGTTTGGAGAACTTCTTTCTTGATTCATCATGTAATTTCATTTTTTGTGTTTTTAATTATGTATTGTGTAACTACAGTGTAAAATAGTTCTGTAGTATGAATGCTTTGTGTTGTTGAGTCTGTGTCCAGTTGAGATATTTGAAGTGTGTTTGATGAATTGTATTAATGTTTTATTTCATAGTCATATTTCTTCATGTGTGGTTCTATTCTCTCTTGTTTCTTCATGTCATTTGTCTGAGAAGTATGTAAATTGAGTGTAATTGGGTTTATAGTTTCATATGTAGAGTGATGTAAAGTTGTGTTCTGATATGTTTGTGTGAGTGGGTCTGTGGTATAGCATATATAGTGTTTTGTAGAGACATTTTTCTTCATTAGACAAAATCTTCTTTCTTCATTCTTCATGTAGTGTTAATGTAAATGGCTTGATATGTGGAGTGTGAGTGTTGAAAAGGTGTTGTATTACAGATACCTGTTGAGAGAGATACGAGTATGTATGGAGGATATGTGGTATAGACGGTTGTGCCAATTTTTACATCGTACATAGAGTTCTATATGTATCTGGAGATTTAGGCTTCGATTTATTCTGTCATTGAGCTTTTTCGATAATTAACAGCTTGCACATTTGTTTCTGGAAACATGGTAACAGTGTTTTTTTACACATAGAGAGGTTTCTGTCACACTTGTATACTGGCATAATAGTAAATCAGATGGTTAGGTTTATTAGGTTTTTTCATGTCATGTTTGGAAATCTTCTTTCTTGATTCTTCATGTAATTTCATTTTTGGTATTTTTAATTTTGTATTGTGTAAGTACTGTGTGTGAGAGATCTGTTGTATGAATTCATTGTGTTGTCGTGTCTGTGTCCAGTTGAGATAATTGAAGTATGTTTGTTGTATAGTGTTAATGTTGTAATTCGGAGACATATTTCTTCATGTGGGGTTCTCTTCTCTCTTGATTCTTCAGGTCATTTGTCTGAGAGGATTGAAAAATGAGTGTAATTGGGTTTATAGTTTCATATGTAGTGTGATGTAATGTTGTGTTCTGATCTGTTTGTGTGAGTGGGTCTGTTGTATAGCATATATAGTGTTTTTTAGAGACATTTTTCTTCATGAGACAAAATCTTCTTTCTTCATTCTTAACGTAGTGTTAATGTAAATGGTTTGATATGTGGAGTGTGAGTGTTGAAAAGGTGTTGTATTACAGTTACCTGTTGAGAGAGATACGATTATGTATGGAGGATATGTGGTATAGATGGTTGTGCCAATTTTTACATCGTACATAGAGTCCTATATGTACCTGGAGATTTAGGCTTCGATTTATTCTGTCATTGATCTTTGTCAATGATTAACAGCTTGCACATTTGTTTCTGGAAACATGGTAAAAATATTTTTTTACACATAGAGAGGTTTCTGTCACACTTGTATACTTGTATACTGGCAATCAGATGTTTAGGTTTATTAGGTTTTTTCCCATTTTCATTTGTAACTAATACATGCCAGAATTGTATACATCATAAGTAGTAATCCGTTTCAATGCCGAGGTGTCCGATACTTTAATCCATCCACGTACTTAGCATATAGTGCGTTACATTAGTCATGTTTTTTTGGTAATATCTTTTCATCTCTTTCAGTTATTTACTGTATTCATCACAGTACGCAATTGCATATGTCAATTACTCTTGAGATAAATTCAAGTTCGTTCATTTAGAGAACCATTTGTGTTAGGTGTCATCACCTAATATGTATCAATTTTAAGATGCAGCTAATGGCTTTGTAGGTCTCAGTGACCGTCACATATCCTCCATTGCATGTTTTATATCAGTGTACTGATGTGTATTAGGAAGTTTGTTTGTGTTGTTTAGAGTTGTTGTTTGCGGAAGTTCATCATCTCTCTTCATGTTTGGAAATCTTCTTTCTTGATTCTTCATGTAATTTCATTTTTGTTATTTTTAATTTTGTATTGTGTATTGAAGTGTGTTTGTTGTATAGTGTTAATGTTGTATTTCGGAGATATATTTCTTCATGTGGGGTTCTCTTCTCTCTTGATTCTTCAGGTCATTTGTCTGAGAAGTATGTAAAATGAGTGTAATTGGGTTTATAGTTTCATATGTAGAGTGATGTAATGTTGTGTTCTGATCTGTTTGTGTGAGTAGGTTTGTTGTGTAGCATATATAGTGTTTTGTCGTGACATATATCTCCATGAGACAAAATCCTCTTTCTTCTTTCTTCATGTAGTGTTAATGGAAATGGTTTGATATCTGGAGTGTGAGTGTTGAAAAGGTGTTGTATTACTGTTATCTCTAGAAAAATATTTGAGTATGTATGGAGGATATGTGGTTTACACGATTCTGCCATTTTTACATCATACATGGAGTTCTATATGTGTCTGGAGATTTGGACTTGGAGTTATTCTGTCATTGAACTTTGTCGATAATTAACAGCTTGCACATTTGTTCCTGGAAACATGGTAGCAATGTATTTTTTACACAAAGAGAGTAATCTGTCACACTTGTATACTGACATAATAGTAATTCATATCTTTAGGTTTATTAGGTTTTTTCCCATGTTCATTTGCAACTAATACATGCCAGAATTGTATACATCATAAGTAGTAATCCGTTTCAATGCCGAGGTGTCCGATACTTTAATCCATCCATGTACTTAGCATATAGTGCGCTACATTAGTCATGTGTTTTTGGTAATATCTTTTCATCTCTTTCAGTTATTTACTGTATTCATGACAGTACACAATTGCATATGTCAATTACTCTCGAGATAATTTCAAGTTCGTTCATTTAGAGAACCATTTGTGTTAGGTGTCATCCCCTAATATGTATCAATTTTAAGATGTAGCTAATGGCTTTGTAGGTCTCAGTGCCCGTCACATATCCTCCATTGCATGTTTTATGTCAGTGTACTGAAATGGATTAGGAAGTTTGTTTGTGTTGTTTAGAGTCGTTGTTTGCGGAAGTTCATCATCTCTCGTCATGTTAAATCTTCTTTCTTGATTCTTCATGTAATTTCATTTTTGGTATTTTTAATTTAGTATTGTGTAAGTACTGTGTGTGAGAGATCTGTTGTATGAATTCATTGTGTTGTCGTGTCTGTGTCCAGTTGAGATAATTGAAGTGTGTTTGTTGTATAGTGTTAATGTTGTATTTCGGAGACATATTTCTTCATGTGGGGTTCTCTTCTCTCTTGATTCTTCAGGTCATTTGTCTGAGAGGATTGAAAAATGAGTGTAATTGGGTTTATAGTTTCATATGTAGTGTGATGTAATGTTGTGTTCTGATCTGTTTGTGTGAGTGGGTCTGTTATATAGCATATATAGTGTTTTGTAGAGACATTTTTCTTCATGAGACAAAATCTTCGTTCTTCATTCTTAACGTAGTGTTAATGTAAATGGTTTGATATGTGCAGTGTGAGTGTTGAAAAGGTGTTGTATTACAGTTACCTGTTGAGAGAGATACGATTATGTATGGAGGATATGTGGTATAGATGGTTGTGCCAATTTTTACATCGTACATAGAGTTCTATATGTATCTGGAGATTTAGGCTTCGATTTATTCTGTCATTGAACTTTGTCGATAATTAACAGCTTGCACATTTGTTTCTGGAAACATGGTAAGAATAATTTTTTGCACATAGAGAGGTTCATGTCACACTTGTATACTGGCATAATAGTAAATCAGATGTTTAGGTTTATTAGGTTTTTTCCAATTTTAATTTGTAACTAATACATGCCAGAATTGTATACATCATAAGTGGTAATCCGTTTCAATGCCGAGGTGTCCGATACTTTAATCCATCAATGTACTTACCATATAGTGCGCTACATTAGTCATGTTTTTTTGGTAATATCTTTTCATCTCTTTCAGTTATTTGCTGTATTCATCACAGTACGCAATTGCATATGTCAATTACTCTCGAGATAAATTCAAGTTCGTTCATTTAGTGTACCATTTGTTTTAGGTGTCATCACCTAATATGTATCAATTTTAAGATGCACCTAATGGCTTTGTAGGTCTCAGTGACCGTCACATATCCTCCATTGCATGGTTTATATCAGTGTAGTGAAATGTATTAGGAAGTTTGTTTGTGTTGTTTAGAGTCGTTGTTTGCTGAAGTTCATCATCTCTTGTCATGTTTGGAAATCTTCATTGTTGATTCTTCATTTAATTTCATTTTTGGTACTTTTAATTTTGTATTGTGTAAGTACTGTGTGTGAGAGATCTGTTGTATGAATTCATTGTGTTGTCGTGTCTGTGTCCAGTTGAGATAATTGAAGTGTGTTTGTTGTATAGTGTTAATGTTGTATTTCGGAGACATATTTCTTCATGTGGGGTTCCCTTCTCTCTTGATTCTTCAGGTCATTTGTCTTGGAGTTATTCTGTCATTGATCTTTGTCGATAATTAACAGCTTGCACATTTGTTTCTGGAAACATGGTAGCAATGAGTTGTTTACACATAGAGAGCTTTCTGCCACACTTGGATACTGGCATAATAGGAATTCAGATGTTTAGGTTTATTAGGTTTTTCCCACTTTCATTTGTAACTAATACATGCCAGAATTGTATACATCATAAGTAGTAATTCGTTTCAATGCCGAGGTGTCCGATACTTTAATCCATCCATGTACTTAGCATATAGTGCGCTACATTAGTCATGTTATTTTGGTGATATCTTTTCATCTCTTTTAGTTATTTACTGTATTCATCACAGTACGCAATTGCATATGTCAATTACTCTCGAGATAAATTCAGGTTCATTCATTTAGAGAACCATTTGTGTTAGGTGTCATCACCTAATATGTACCAATTTTAAGATGATGGTGATGGCTTTGTATATCTCAGTGACCGTCACATATCCTCCATTGCATGTTTTGTGTCAGTGTACTGAAATGGATTAGGAAATTTGTTTGTGTTGTTTAGAGTCATTGTTTGCGGAAGTTAATCTTCTCTCTTCATGTTTGGAAATCTTCTTTCTTGATTCATCATGAATTTACTCTTGTGTTTTTAATTTAGTATTGTGTAAATACTGTGTAAAATAGTTCTGTAGTATGAATGCTTTGTGTTGTTGAGTCTGTGTCCAGTTGAGATATTTGAAGAGTGTTTGATGAATTGTTTTAATGTTGTATTTCAGAGTCATATTTCTTCATGTGTGGTTCTCTTCTCTCTTGATCCTTCTTGTCATTTGTCTGAGAAGTATGTAAAATGAGTGTAATTGGGTTTATAGTTTCATATGTAGAGTGATGTAATGTTGTGTTCTCATCTGTTTGTGTGAGTGGGTCTGTTGTATAGCATATATAGTGTTTTTTAGAGACATTTTTCTTCATGAGAGAAAATTTTCTTTCTTCATTCTGCACGTAGTGTTTATGTAAATGGTTTGATATGTGCAGTGTGAGTGTTGATAAGGTGTTGTATTATAGTTACCTGTTGAGAGAGATACGAGTATGTATGGAGGATATGTGGTATAGACGGTTGTGCCAATTTTTACATCGTACATAGAGTTCTATATGTATCTGGAGATTTAGGCTTCGATTTATTCTGTCATTGAACTTTGTCGATAATTAACAGCTTGCACATTTGTTTCTGGAAACATGGTAAGAATATTTTTTTTTTACATAGAGAGCTTTGTCACACTTGTATACTGGCATAATAGTAAATCAGATGTTTAGATTTATTAGGTTTTTTCCCATTTTCAATTGTAACTAATACATGCCAGAATTGTATACATCATAAGTGGTAATCCGTTTCAATGCCGAGGTGTCCGATACTTTAATCCGTCCATGTACTTAGCATATAGTGTGCTACATTAGTCATGTTTTTTTGGTAATATCTTTTCATCTCTTTCAGTTATTTACTGTATTCATCACAGTACGCAATTGCATATGTCAATTACACTCGAGATAAATTCCATTTCGTTCATTTAGAGAACCATTTGTGTTAGGTGTCATCACCTAATATGTATCAATTTTAAGATGCAGCTAATGGCTTTGTAGGTCTCAGTGACCATCACATATCCTCCATTGCATGTTTTATATCAGTGTACTGAAATGTATTAGGAAGTTTGTTTGTGTTGTTTAGAGTCGTTGTTAGTGGAAGTTCATCATCTCTCTTCATGTTTGGAAATCTTCTTTCTTGATTCGTCATGATTTTAATTTTGTGGTTTTATTTAGGATTGAGTAAATACTGTGTAAAATAGTTCTGTAGTATGAATGCTTTGTGTTGTTGTGCCTGTGTCCAGTTGATATAACTGAAGTGTGTTTGATGAATTGTATTAATGTTGTATTTCGGAGACATATTTCTTCATGTGGGGTTCTCTTCTCTCTTGATTCTTCATGTCATTTGTCTGAGAAGTATGTAAAATGAGTGTAATTGGGATTATAGTTTCATATGTAGAGTGATGTAATATTGTGGTCGGATATGTTTGTGTGAGTGGGTCTGTTGTATAGCATATATAGTGTTTTGTAGAGACATTTTTCTTCATGAGACAAAATCTTCTTTCTTCATTCTTCATGTAGTGTTAGTGTAAATGGTTTGAAATGTGGAGTGTGAGTGTTGAAAAGGTGTTGTATTACAGTTACCTGTAGAGAAATATACGGGTATGTATGGAGGATATGTGGTATAGACGGTTGTGCCAATTTTTACATCATACATAGGGTTCTATATGTATCTGGAGATTTAGGCTTCGATTTATTCTGTCAATGAGCTTTGTCCATAATTAACAGCTTGCACATTTGTTTCTGGAAACATGTTAACAATGTTTTTGTACACATAGAGAGGTTTCTGTCACACTTGTATACTGGCATAGTAGTAATTCAGATGTTTAGGTTTATTAGGTTTTTTTTCCATTTTCATTTGTAACTAATACATGCCAGAATTGTATACATCATAAGTGGTAGCTTATATAGTGTTTTGTAGAGACATATATCTCCATGAGACAAAATCTTCTTTCCTCATTCTTCATGTAGTGTTAGTGTAAATGGTTTGATATGTGGAGTGTGAGTGTTGAAAAGGTGTTGCATTACAGTTACCTGAAGAGAAATGTTGAGTATGTATGGAGGATATGTGGTATAGATGGTTCTGCAATTTTTACATCGTACATAGAGTTCTATACGTATATGGAGATTTAGACTTGGATTTATTCTTTCATTGAACTTTGTCGATAATTAATAGCTTGCACATTTGTTTCTGAAACATGGTAACAATGTATTTTTTACACATAGAGAGTTATCTGTCACACTTGTATACTGACATAATAGTAATTCAGATGTTTAGGTTTATTAGGTTTTTTCCCAGTTTCATTTATAACTAATACATGCCAGAATTGTATGCATCATAAGTGGTAATACGTTTCAATGCCAAGGTGTTCGATACTTTAATCCATCCATGTACTTAGCATATAGTGCGCTACATTAGTCATGTTTTTTTGGTAATATCTTTTCATCTCTTTCAGTTATTCACTGTATTCACCGCAGTACGCAATTGCATATGTCAATTACTCTCGAGATAAATTCAGGTTCATTCATTTAGAGAACCATTTGTGTTAGGTGTCATCACCTAATATGTATCAATTTTAAGATGCAGCTAATGGCTTTGTAGGTCTCAATGACCGTCACATATCCTCCACTGCATGTTTTATGTCATTGTACTGAAATATATTAGGAAGTTTGTTTGTGTTGTTTAGAGTCATTGTTTGAGGAAGTTCAACCTCTCCTTTCATGTTTGGAGAACTTCTTTCTTGATTCATCATGTAATTTCATTTTTTGTGTTTTTAATTATGTATTGTGTAACTACAGTGTAAAATAGTTCTGTAGTATGAATGCTTTGTGTTGTTGAGTCTGTGTCCAGTTGAGATATTTGAAGTGTGTTTGATGAATAGTTTTAATGTGGTATTTCGGAGTCATATTTCTTAATGTGTGGTTCTCTTCTCTCTTGAACCTTCTTGTCATTTGTCTGAGAAGTATGTAAAATGAGTGTAATTGGGTTTATAGTTTCATATGTAGAGTGATGTAAAGTTGTGTTCTGATATGTTTGTGTGAGTGGGTCTGTTGTATAGCATATATAGTGTTTTTTAGAGACATTTTTCTTCATGAGAGAAAATTTTCTTTCTTCATTCTGCACGAGTGTTTATGTAAATGGTTTGATATGTGGAGTGTGAGTGTTGATAAGGTGTTGTATTATAGTTACCTGTTGAGAGAGATACGAGTATGTATGGAGGATATGTGGTATAGACGGTTGTGCCAATTTTTACATCGTACATAGAGTTCTATATGTATCTGGAGATTTAGGCTTCGATTTATTCTGTCATTGAACTTTGTCGATAATTAACAGCTTGCACATTTGTTTCTGGATACATGGTAAGAATATTTTTTTTTTTTTTACATAGAGAGCTTTGTCACACTTGTATACTGGCATAATAGTAAATCAGATATTTAGGTTTATTAGGTTTTTTCCCATTTTCATTTGTAACTAATACATGCCAGAATTGTATACATCATAAGTGGTAATCCGTTTCAATGCCGAGGTGTCCGATACTTTAATCCGTCCATGTACTTAGCATATAGTGTGCTACATTAGTCATGTTTTTTTGGTAATATCTTTTCATCTCTTTCAGTTATTTACTGTATTCATCACAGTACGCAATTGCATATGTCAATTACTCTCGAGATAAATTCAAGTTCGTTCATTTAGAGAACCATTTGTGTTAGGTGTCATCACCTAATATGTATCAATTTTAAGTTGCAGCTAATGGCTTTGTAGGTCTCAGTGACCGTCACATATCCTCCATTGCATGTTTTATATCAGTGTACTGAAATGTATTAGGAAGTTTGTTTGTGTTGTTTAGAGTCGTTGTTTGCGGAAGTTCATCATCTCTCTTCATGTGTGGAAATCTTCTTTCTTGATTCATCATGATTTTAATTTTGTGTTTTTATTTAGCATTGTGTAAATACTGTGTAAAATAGTTCTGTAGTATGAATGCTTTGTGTTGTTGTGCCTGTGGCCAGTTGATATAACTGAAGTGTGTTTGATGAATTGTATTAATGTTGTATTTCGGAGACATATTTCTTCATGTGGGGTTCTCTTCTCGCTTGATTCTTCATGTCATTTGTCTGAGAAGTATGTAAAATGAGTGTAATTGGGATTATAGTTTCATATGTAGAGTGATGTAATATTGTGGTCTGATATGTTTGTGCGAGTGGGTCTGTTGTATAGCATATATAGTGTTTTGTAGAGACATTTTTCTTCATGAGACAAAATCTTCTTTCTTCATTCTTCATGTAGTGTTAGTGTAAATGGTTTGATATGTGGAGTGTGAGTGTTGAAAAGGTGTTGTATTACAGTTACCTGTAGAGAAATATACTGGTATGTATGGAGGATATGTGGTATAGACGGTTGTGCCAATTTTTACATCATACATAGGGTTCTATATGTATCTGGAGATTTAGGCTTCGATTTATTCTGTCATTGAGCTTTGTCGATAATTAACAGCTTGCACATTTGTTTCTGGAAACATGTTAACAATGTTTTTTTACACATAGAGAGGTTTCTGTCACACTTGTATACTGGCATAGTAGAAATTCAGATGTTTAGGTTTATTAGGTTTTTTCCCGTTTTCATTTGTAACTAATACATGCCAGAATTGTATACATCATAAGTGGTAATCCGTTTCAATGCCGAGGTGTCCGATACTTTAATCCATCCATGTACTTAGCATATGGTGTGCTACATTAGTCATGTTTTTTTGTAATATCTTTTCATCTCTTTCAGTTATTTACTGTATTCATCACAGTACGCAAATGCATATGTCAATTACTCTCGAGATAAATTCAGGTTCATTCATTTAGAGAACCATTTGTGTTAGGTGTCATCACCTAATATGTATCAATTTTAAGATGCAGCTAATGGCTTTGTAGGTCTCAATGACCGTCACATATCCTCCATTGCATGTTTTATGTCAGTGTACTGAAATGTATTAGGATGTTTGTTTGTGTTGTTAGAGTCGTTGTTTGAGGAAGTTCATCTTCTCTCTTCATGTTTGGAAATCTTCTTTCGTGATTCATCATGTAATTTCATTTTTTGTGTTTTTAATTTTGTATTGTGTAAATACTGTGTAAAATAGTTCTGTAGTATGAATCCTTTGTGTTGTTGTGCCTGTGTCCAGTTGAGATAACTGAAGTGTGTTTGATGAATTTTATTAATGTTGTATTTCGGAGACATAATTTTTCATGGGGTGTTCTCTTCTCTCTTCATTCTTCATGTAATTTGTCTGAGAAGTATGTAAAATGAGTGTAATTGGGTTTATAGTTTCATATGTAGAGTGATGTAATATTGTGTTCTGATCTGTTGTGTGAGTGGGTTTGTTGTGTAGCTTATATAGTGTTTTGTAGAGACATATATCTCCATGAGACAAAATCTTCTTTCCTCATTCTTCATGTAGTGTTAGTGTAAATGGTTTGATATGTGGAGTGTGAGTGTTGAAAAGGTGTTGTATTACAGTTTCCTGAAGAGAAATGTTGAGTATGTATGGAGGATATGTGGTATAGATGGTTCTGCAATTTTTACATCATACATAGAGTTCTATACGTATATGGAGATTTAGACTTGGATTTATTCTTTCATTGAACTTTGTCGATAATTAATAGCTTGCACATTTGTTTCTGAAACATGGTAACAATGTATTTTTTATGCATAGAGAGTTATCTGTCAGACTTGTATACTGACATAATAGTAATTCAGATGTTTAGGTTTATTAGGTTTTTTCCCAGTTTCATTTATAACTAATACATGCCAGAATTGTATGCATCATAAATGGTAATACGTTTCAATGCCAAGGTGTTCGATACTTTAATCCATCCATGTACTTAGCATATAGTGCGCTACATTAGTCATGTTTTTTTGGTAATATCTTTTCATCTCTTTCGGTTATTTACTGTATTCACCGCAGTACGCAATTGCATATGTCAATTACTCTCGAGATAAATTCAGGTTCATTCATTTGGAGAACCATTTGTGTTAGGTGTCATCACCTAATATGTATCAATTTTAAGATGCAGCTAATGGCTTTGTAGGTCTCAATGACCGTCACATATCCTCCACTGCATGTTTTATGTCATTGTACTGAAATATATTAGGAAGTTTGTTTGTGTTGTTTAGAGTCATTGTTTGGGGAAGTTCAACCTCTCTCTTCATGTTTGGAGAACTTCTTTCTTGATTCATCATGTAATTTCATTTTTTGTGTTTTTAATTATGTATTGTGTAACTACAGTGTAAAATAGTTCTGTAGTATGAATGCTTTGTGTTGTTGAGTCTGTGTCCAGTTGAGATATTTGAAGTGTGTTTGATGAATAGTTTTAATGTGGTATTTCGGAGTCATATTTCTTCTTGTGTGGTTCTCCTCTCTCTTGATCCTTCTTGTCATTTGTCTGAGAAGTATGTAAAATGAGTGTAATTGGGTTTGTAGTTTCATATGTAGAGTGATGTAAAGTTGTGTTCTGATATGTTTATGTGAGTGGGTCTGTTGTATAGCATATATAGTGTTTTTTAGAGACATTTTTCTTCATGAGAGAAAATTTTCTTTCTTCATTCTGCACGAGTGTTTATGTAAATGGTTTGATATGTGGAGTGTGAGTGTTGATAAGGTGTTGTATTACAGATACCTGTTGAGAGAGATACGAGTATGTATGGAGGATATGTGGTATAGACGGTTGTGCCAATTTTTACATCGTACATAGAGTTCTATATGTATCTGGAGATTTAGGCTTCGATTTATTCTGTCATTGAGCTTTTTCGATAATTAACAGCTTGCACATTTGTTTCTGGAAACATGGTAACAGTGTTTTTTTACACATAGAGAGGTTTCTGTCACACTTGTATACTGGCATAATAGTAAATCAGATATTTAGGTTTATTAGGTTTTTTCCCATTTTCATTTGTAACTAATACATGCCAGAATTGTATACATCATAAGTGGTAATCCGTTTCAATGCCGAGGTGTCCGATACTTTAATCCGTCCATGTACTTAGCATATAGTGTGCTACATTAGTCATGTTTTTTTGGTAATATCTTTTCATCTCTTTCAGTTATTTACTGTATTTATCACAGTACGCAATTGCATATGTCAATTACTCTCGAGATAAATTCAAGTTCGTTCATTTAGAGAACCATTTGTGTTAGGTGTCATCACCTAATATGTATCAATTTTAAGATGCAGCTAATGGCTTTGTAGGTCTCAGTGACCATCACATATCCTCCATTGCATGTTTTATATCAGTGTACTGAAATGTATTAGGAAGTTTGTTTGTGTTGTTTAGAATCGTTGTTTGCGGAAGTTCATCATCTCTCTTCATGTTTGGAAATCTTCTTTCTTGATTCATCATGATTTTAATTTTGTGTTTTTATTTAGTATTGTGTAAATACTGTGTAAAATAGTTCTGTAGTATGAATGCTTTGTGTTGTTGTTATTAATGTTGTATTTCGGAGACATATTTCTTCATGTGGGGTTCTCTTCTCGCTTGATTCTTCATGTCATTTGTCTGAGATGTATGTAAAATGAGTGTAATTGGGATTATAGTTTCATATGTAGAGTGATGTAATATTGTGGTCTGATATGTTTGTGTGAGTGGGTCTGTTGTATAGCATATATAGTGTTTTGTAGAGACATTTTTCTTCATGAGACAAAATCTTCTTTCTTCATTCTTCATGTAGTGTTAGTGTAAATGGTTTGATATGTGGAGTGTGAGTGTTGAAAAGGTGTTGTATTACAGTTACCTGTAGAGAAATATACAGGTATGTATGGAGGATATGTGGTATAGACGGTTGTGCCAATTTTTACATCATACATAGGGTTCTATATGTATCTGGAGATTTAGGCTTCGATTTATTCTGTCATTGAGCTTTGTCGATAATTAACAGCTTGCACATTTGTTTCTGGAATCATGTTAACAATGTTTTTTTACACATAGAGAGGTTTCTGTCACACTTGTATACTGGCATAGTAGTAATTCAGATGTTTAGGTTTATTAGGTTTTTTCCCATTTTCATTTGTAACTAATACATGCCAGAATTGTATACATCATAAGTGGTAATCCGTTTCAATGCCGAGGTGTCCGATACTTTAATCCATCCGTGTACTTAGCATATAGTGCGCAACATTTGTCATGTTATTTTGGTAATATCTTTTCATCTCTTTCAGTTATTTACTGTAATCACCGCAGTACGCAATTGCATATGTCAATTACTCTCGAGATAAATTCAGGTTCATTCATTTAGAGAACCATTTGTGTTAGGTGTCATCACCTAATATGTATCAATTTTGAGATGCAGCTAATGGCTTTGTAGGTCTCAATGACCGTCACATATCCTCCATTGCATGTTTTATGCCAGTGTACTGAAATGTATTAGGAAGTTTGTTTGTGTTATTAGAGTCGTTGTTCGAGAAGTTCATCTTCTCTTTTCATGTTTGGAAATCTTCTTTCGTGATTCATCATGTAATTTCATTTTTTGTGTTTTTAATTTTGTATTGTGTAAATACTGTGTAAAATAGTTCTGTAGTATGAATCCTTTGTGTTGTTGTGCCTGTGTCCAGTTGAGATAACTGAAGTGTGTTTGATGAATTGTATTAATGTTGTATTTCGGAGATATATTTTTTCATGTGGGGTTCTCTTCTCTCTTAATCCTTCTTGTCATTTGTCTGAGAAGTATGTAAAATGAGTGTAATTGGGTTTATAGTTTCATATGTAGAGTGATGTAAAGTTGTGTTCTGATATGTTTGTGTGAGTGGGTCTGTTGTATAGCATATATAGTGTTTTTTAGAGACCTTTTTCCTCATGAGAGAAAATCTTCTTTCTTCATTCTTCACGTAGTGTTAATGTAAATGGTTTGATGTGTGGAGTGTGAGTGTTGATAAGGTGTTGTATTATAGTTACCTGTTGAGAGAGATACGAGTATGTATGGAGGATATGTGGTATAGACGGTTGTGCCAATTTTTACTTCGTACATAGCGTTCTATATGTATCTGGAGATTTAGGCTTCGATTTATTCTGTCATTGAACTTTGTCGATAATTAACAGCTTGCACATTTGTTTCTGGAAACATGGTAAGAATATTTTTTTTTTTTTACATAGAGAGCTTTCTGTCACACTTGTATACTGGCATAATAGTAAATCAGATGTTTAGGTTTATTAGGTTTTTTCCCATTTTCATTTGTAACTAATACATGCCAGAATTGTATACATCATAAGTGGTAATCCGTTTTTAATGCCGAGGTGTCCGTTACTTCAATCTTTCCATGTACTTTGCATGTAGTGCGCAACATTTGTCATGTTATTTTGGTAATATCTTTTCATCTATTTCAGTTATTTACTGTATTCACCGCAGTACGCAATTGCATATGTCAATTACTCTCGAGATAAATTCAAGTTCGTTCATTTAGAGAACCATTTGTGTTAGGTGTCATTACCTAATATGTATCAATTTTAAGATGCAGCTAATGGCTTTGTAGGTCTCAGTGACCGTCACATATCCTCCATTGCATGTTTTATGTCAGTGTACTGAATTGGATTAGGAAGTTTGTTTGTGTTGATTAGAGTCGTTGTTTGCGGAAGTTCATTATCTCTCTTCATGTTTGGAAATATTCTTTCTTGATTCTTCATGTAATTTCATTTTTGGTATTTTTAATTTTGTATTGACTAAGTACTGTGTATGAGAGATCTGTTGTATGAATTCATTGTGTTGTCGTGTCTGTGTCCAGTTGAGATAATTGAAGTGTGTTTGTTGTATAGTGTTAATGTTGTATTTCGGAGACATATTTCTTCATGTGGGGTTCTCTTCTCTCTTGATTCTTCAGGTCATTTGTCTGAGAGGATTGAAAAATGAATGTAATTGGGTTTATAGGTTCATATGTAGTGTGATGTAATGTTGTGTTCTGATCTGTTTGTGTGAGTGGGTTTGTTGTGTAGCATATATAGTGTTTTGTAGTGACATATATTTCCATGAGACAAAATCTTTTTTCTTCATTCTTCATGTAGTGTTCATGTAAATTGTTTGATATGTGGAGTGTGAGTCTTGAAAAGGTGTTGTATTAAAGTAATTTCTAGAAAAATATTCGAGTATATATGGAGGATATGTGGTTTACACGGTTCTGCCATTTTTACATCGTACATAGAGTTCTATATGTATCTGGAGATTTAGACTTGGAGTTATTCTGTCATTGAACATTGTCGATAATTAACAGCTTGCACATTTGTTTCTGGAAACATGGTAACAATGTTTTTTTACACATAGAGAGGTTTCTGTCACACTTGTTTACTGGCATGATAGTAAATCAGATGTTTAGGTTTGTGACGTTTTTTCCCATTTTCATTTGTAACTAATACATGCCAGAATTGTATACATCATAAGTGGTAATCCGTTTCAATGCCGAGGTGTCCGATACTTTAATCTTGCCATGTTCTTAGCATCTAGTGCGCAACATTAGTCATGTTATTTTGGTAATATCTTTTCATCTATTTCAGTTATTTACTGTATTCACCGCAGTACGCAACTGCATATGTCAATTACTCTCGAGATAAATTCAAGTTCGTTCATTTAGAGAACCATTTGTGTTAGGTGTCATCACCTAATATATGTATCAATTTTAAGATGCAGCTAATGACTTTGTAGGTCTCAGTGCCCGTCACATATCCTCCATTGCATGTTTTATGTCAGTGTACTGAAATGGATTAGGACGTTTGTTTGTGTTGTTTAGAGTCGTTGTTTGCGGAAGTTCATCATCTCTCGTAATGTTTGGAAATCTTCTTTGTTGATTCTTCATGTAATTTCATTTTTGGTATTTTTAATTTTGTATTGTGTAAATACTGTGTAAAATAGTTCTGTAGTATGAATCCTTAGTGTTGTTGTGCCTGCGTCCAGTTGAGATAACTGAAGTGAGTTTGATGAATTGTATTAATGTTGTATTTCGGAGACATATTTTTTCATGTGGGGTTCTCTTCTCTCTTGATTCTTCATGTCATTTGTCTGAGAAGTATGTAAAATGAGTGTATTTGGGATTATAGTTTCATATGTAGAGTGATGTAATATTGTGGTCTGATATGCTTGTGTGAGTGGGTCTGTTGTATAGCATATAGAGTGTTTTGTAGAGACATTTTTCTTCATGAGACAAAATCTTCTTTCTTCATTCTTCATGTAGTGTTAGTGTAAATGGTTTGATATGTGGAGTGTGAGTGTTGAAAAGGTGTTGTATTACAGTTACCTGTAGAGGAATATACGAGTATGAATGGAGGATATGTGGTATAGATGGTTGTGCCATTTTTACATCGTACATAGAGTTCTATATGTATCTGGAGATTTAGACTTGGATTTAATCTGTCATTGAACTTTGTCAATAGTTAACAGCTTGCACATTTGTTTCTGGAAACATGGTAAGAATGTTTTTTTACACATAGAGAGTTTTCTGTCACACTTCTATACTGACGTAATAGTAATTCAGATGTTTAGGTTTATTAGGTTTTTTCCCATTTTCATTTGTAACTAATACATGCCAGAATTGTATACATCATAAGTGGTAATCCGTTTCAATGCCGAGGTGTCCGATACTTTAATCTTGCCATGTTCTTAGCATGTAGTGCGCAACATTAGTCATGTTATTTTGGTAATATCTTTTCATCTATTTCAGTTATTTACTGTATTCACCGCAGTACGCAACAGCATATGTCAATTACTCTCGAGATAAATTCAAGTTCGTTCATTTAGAGAACCATTTGTGTTAGGTGTCATCACCTAATATGTATCAATTTTAAGATGCAGCTAATGGCTTTGTAGGTCTCAGTGCCCGTCACATAACCTCCATTGCATGTTTTATGTCAGTGTACTGAAATGGATTAGGACGTTTGTTTGTGTTGTTTAGAGTCATTGTCTGAGGAAGTTCAACCTCTCTCTTCATGTGTGGAGAACTTCTTTCTTGATTCATCATGTAATTTCATTTTTTGTGTTTTTAATTATGTATTGTGTAACTACAGTGTAAAATAGTTCTGTAGTATGAATGCTTTGTGTTGTTGAGTCTGTGTCCAGTTGAGATATTTGAAGTGTGTTTGATGAATTGTATTAATGTTTTATTTCGTAGTCATATTTCTTCATGTGTGGTTCTCTTCTCTCTTGTTTCTTCATGTCATTTGTCTGAGAAGTATGTAAATTGAGTGTAATTGGGTCTATATTTTCATATGTAGAGTGATGTAATGTTGTGTTCTGATCTGTTTGTGTGAGTGGGTCTTATGTATAGCATATATAGTGTATTTTAGAGACATTTTTTTCATGAGACAAAATCTTTTTTCTTCATTCTTCTTGTAGTGTTAATGTAAATGGTTTGATATGTGGAGTGTGAGTGTTGAAAAGGTGTTGTATTACAGATACCTGTTGAGAGAAATACGAGTATGTATGGAGGATATGTGGTATAGATGGTTGTGCCATTTTTACATCGTACATAGAGTTCTATATGTATCTGGAGATTTAGACTTGGATTTATTCTGTCATTGAACTTTGTCGATAATTAACAGCTTGCACATTTGTTTCTGGAAACATGGTAACAATGTTTTTTTACACATTGAGAGGTTTCTGTCACACTTGTATACTGGCATAATAGTAAATCAGATGGTTAGGTTTATTAGGTTTTTTCCCATTTTAATTTGTAACTAATACATGCCAGAATTGTATACATCATAAGTGGTAATCCGTTTCAATGCCGAGGTGTCCGATACTTTAATCCATCCGTGTACTTAGCATATAGTGCGCTACATTAGTCATGTGTTTTTGGTATTATGTTTTCATCTCTTTCAGTTATTTACTGTATTCATGACAGTACGCAATTGCATATGTCAATTACTCTCGAGATAAATTCAAGTTCGTTCATTTAGTGTACCATTTGTGTTAGGTGTCATCACCTAATATGTATCAATTTTAAGATGCAGCTAATGGCTTTGTAGGTCTCAGTGACCGTCACATATCCTCCATTGTATGTTTTATATCAGTGTACTGAAATGTATTAGGAAGTTTGTTTGTGTTGTTTAGAGTCTTTGTTTGCTGAAGTTCATCATCTCTCTTCATGTTTGGAAATCTTCTTTTTTGATTCTTCATGTAATTTCATTTTTGGTATTTTTAATTTTGTATTGTGTAAGTACTGTGTATGAGAGTTCTGTTGTATGAATTCATTGTGTTGTCGTGTCTATGTCTAGTCGAGATAATTGAAGTGTGTTTGTTGTATAGTGTTAATGTTGTATTTCGGAGACATATTTTTTCATGTGGGGTTCTCTTCTCTCTTGATTCTTCAGGTCATTTGTCTGAGAGGATAGAAAAATGAGTGTAATTGGGTTTATAGTTTCATATGTAGAGTGATGTAATGTTGTGTTCTCATCTGTTTGTGTGAGTGGGTCTGTTGTATAGCATATATAGTGTTTTGTAGAGACATTTTTCTACATGAGACATAATCTTCGTTCTTCATTGTTCATGTAGTGTTAATGTAAATGGTTTGATATGTGGAGTGTGAGTGTTGATATGGTGTTGTATTACAGTTACCTGTTGAGAAAGATATGAGTATGTATGGAGGATATGTGGTACAGACGGTTGTGCCAATTTTTACATCATACATAGAGTTCTATATGTATCTGGAGATTTAGGCTTCGGTATATTCTGTCATTGAGCTATGTCGATAATTAACAGCTTGCTCATTTGTTTCTGGAAACATGGTAGCTATCTATTTTTTACACATAGAGTGATTTCTGTCACACTTGTATACTGACATAATAGTAATTCTTATGTTTAGGTTAATTAGGATTTTCCCATTTTCATTTGCAACTAATACATGCCAGAATTGTATACATCATAAGTGGTAATCCGTTTCAATGCCGAGGTGTCCGATACTTTAATCCTTCGATGTACTTAGCATATAGTGCGCTACATTAGTCATGTTATTTTGGTAATATCTTTTCATCTCTTTCAGTTATTTACTGTAATCACCGCTGTACGCAATTGCATATGTCAATTACTCTCGAGATAAATTCAGGTTCATTCATTTAGAGAACCATTTGTGTTAGGTGTCATCACCTAATATGTATCAATTTTAAGATGCAGCTAATGGCTTTGTAGGTCTCAATGACCGTCACATATCCTCCATTGCATGTTTTATGTCAGTGTACTGAAATGTATTAGGAAGTTTGTTTGTGTTATTAGAGTCGTTGTTTGAGGAAGTACATCCTCTCTCTTCATGTTTGGAAATCTTCTTTTGTGATTCATCATGTAATTTCATTTTTTGTGTTTTTAATTTTGTATTGTGTAAATACTGTGTAAAATAGTTCTGTAGTATGAATCCTTTGTGTTGTTGTGCCTGTGTCCAGTTGAGATAACTGAAGTGTGTTTGATGAATTGTATTAATGTTGTATTTCGGAGACATAATTTTTCATGTGTGGTTCTCTTCTCTCTTGATTCTTCATGTAATTAGTCTGAGAAGTATGTAAAATGAATGTAATTGGGTTTATAGTTTTATATGTAGAGTGATGTAAAGTTGTGTTCTGATCTGTTTGTGTGAGTGAGTTTGTTGTGTAGCTTATATAGTGTTTTGTAGAGACATATATCTCCATGAGACAAAATCTTCTTTCTTCATTCTTCATGTAGTTTAAGTGTAAATGGTTAGATATGTGGAGTGTGAGTGTTGAAAAGGTGTTGTATTACAGTTACCTGAAGAGAAATGTTGAGTATGTATGGAGGATATGTGGTATAGATGGTTCTGCAATTTTTACATCTTACATAGAGTTCTATACATATATGGAGATTTAGACTTGGATTTATTCTTTCATTGAACTTTGTCGATAATTAATAGCTTGCACATTTGTTTCTGAAACATGGTAACAATGTATTTTTTACACATAGAGAGTTATCTGTCACACTTGTATACTGACATAATAGTAATTCAGATGTTTAGGTTTATTAGGTTTTTTCCCAGTTTCATTTATAATTAATACATGCCAGAATTGCATGCATCATAAGTGGTAATACGTTTCAATGCCAAGGTGTCCGATACTTTAATCCATCCATGTACTTAGCATATAGTGCGCTACATTAGTCATGTTTTTTTGGTAATATCTTTTCATCTCTTTCAGTTATTTACTGTATTCACCGCAGCACGCAATTGCATATGTCAATTACTCTCGAGATAAATTCAGGTTCATTCATTAAGAGAACCATTTGTGTTAGGTGTCATCACCTAATATGTATCAATTTTAAGATGCAGCTAATGGCTTTGTAGGTCTCAATGACCGTCACATATCCTCCACTGCATGTTTTATGTAATTGTACTGAAATATATTAGGAAGTTTGTTAGTGTTGTTTAGAGTCATTGTTTGAGGAAGTTCAACCTCTCTCTTCATGTTTGGAGAACTTCTTTCTTGATTCATCATGTAATTTCATTTTTTGTGTTTTTAAATATGTATTGTGTAACTACAGTGTAAAATAGTTCTGTAGTATGAATGCTTTGTGTTGTTGAGACTGTGTCCAGTTGAGATATTTGAAGTGTGTTTGATGAATTGTATTAATGTTTTATTTCGTAGTCATATTTCTTCATGTGTGGTTCTCTTCTCTCTTGTTTCTTCATGTCATTTGTCTGAGAAGTATGTAAATTGAGTGTAATTGGGTCTATAGTTCCATATGTAGAGTGATGTAGTATTGTGTTCTGATATGTTTGTCAGAGTGGGTCTGTTGTATAGCATATATAGTGTTTTGTAGAGACATTTTTCTTCATTAGACTAAATCTTCTTTCTTCATTCTTCATGTAGTGTTATTGTAAATGGTTTGATATGTGGAGTGTGAGTGTTGAAATGGTGTTGTATTACAGTTACCTGTTGAGAAAGATACGAGTATGTATGGAGGATATGTGGTATAGACGGTTGTGCCAATTTTTACATCATACATAGAGTTCTATATGTATCTGGAGATTTAGGCTTCGATTTATTCTGTCATTGGGCTTTGTCGATAATTAACAGCTTGCACATTTGTTTCTGGAAACATGGTAACAATGTTTTTTTTCACATAGAGAGGATTCTGTCACACTTGTATACTGGCATAATAGTAATTCAGATGTTTAGGTTTATTAGGTTTTTTCCCATTTTCATTTGTAACTAATACATGCCAGAATTGTATACATCATAAGTGGTAATCCGTTTCAAAGCCGAGGTGTCCGATACTTTAATCCATCCATGTACTTAGCATGTAGTGCGCTACAATAGTCATGTTTTTTTGGTAATATCTTTTCATCTCTTTCAGTTATTTACTGTATTCATGACAGTACGCAATTGCATATGTCAATTACTCTCGAGATAAATTCAAGTTCGTTCATTTAGTGTACCATTTGTGTTAGGTGTCATCACCTAATATGTATCAATTTTAAGATGCAGCTAATGGCTTTGTAGGTCTCAGTGACCGTCACATATCCTCCATTGCATGTTTTATATCAGTGTACCGAAATGTATTAGGAAGTTTGTTTGTGTTGTTTAGAGTCGTTGTTTGCATAAGTCCATCATCTCTCTTCATGTTTGGAAATCTTCTTTCTTGATTCTTCATGTAATTTCATTTTTGGTATTTTTAATTTTGTATTGTGTAAGTACTGTGTATGAGAGATCTGTTGTATGAATTCATTGTGTTGTCGTGTCTGTGACCAGTTGAGATAATTGAAGTGTGTTTGTTGTATAGCGTAAATGATGTATTTCGGAGACATATTTCTTCATGTGGGGTTCTCTTCTCTCTTGAATCTTCAGGTCATTTGTCTGAGAGGATTGAAAAATGAGTGTAATTGGGTTTATAGTTTCATATGTAGAGTGATGTAATGTTGTGTTCTGATCTGTTTGTGTGAGTGGGTCTTTTGTATAGCATATATAGTGTTTTTTAGAACATTTTTTTCATGAGACAAAATCTTTTTTCTTCATTCTTCATGTAGTGTTAATGTAAATGGTTTGATATGTGGAGTGTGAGTGTTGAAAAGGTGTTGTATTACAGATACCTGTTGAGAGAGATACGAGTATGTATGGAGGATATGTGGTATAGACGGTTGTGCCAATTTTTACATCGTACATAGAGTTCTATATGTATCTGGAGATTTAGGCTTCGATTTATTCTGTCATTGAGCTTTGTCGATAATTAACAGCTTGCACATTTGTTTCTGGAAACATGGTAACAATGTTTTTTTACACATTGAGAGGTTACTGTCACACTTGTATACTGGCATAATAGTAAATCAGATGGTTAGGTTTATTAGGTTTTTTCCCATTTTCATTTGTAACTAATACATGCCAGAATTGTATACATCATAAGTGGTAATCCGTTTCAATGCCGAGGTGTCCGATACTTTAATCCATCCATGTACTTAGCATATAGTGCGCTACATTAGTCATGTTATTTTGGTAATATCTTTTCATTTCTTTCAGTTATTTACTGTAATCACCGCAGTACGCAATTGCATATGTCAATTACTCTCGAGATAAATTGAGGTTCATTCATTTAGAGAACCATTTGTGTTAGGTGTCATCACCTGATATGTATCAATTTTAAGATGCAGCTAATGGCTTTGTAGGTCTCAATGACCGTCACATATCCTCCATTGCATGTTTTATGTCAGTGTACTGAAATGTATTAGGAAGTTTGTTTGTGTTATTAGAGTCGTTGTTTGAGGAAGTTCATCTTCTCTCTTCATGTTTGGAAATCTTCTTTTGTGATTCATCATGTAATTTCATTTTTTGTGTTTTTAATTTTGTATTGTGTAAATACTGTGTAAAATAGTTCTGTGGTATGAATCCTTTGTGTTGTTGTGCCTGTCTCCAGTTGAGATAACTGAAGTGTGTTTGATGAATTGTATTAATGTTGTATTTCGGAGACATATTTTTTCATGTGGGGTTCTCTTCTCTCTTGATTCTTCATGTCATTTGTCTGAGAAGTATGTAAAATGAGTGTAATTGGGTTTATAGTTTTATATGTAGAGTGATGTAAAGTTGTGTTCTGATCTGTTTGTGTGAGTGAGTTTGTTGTGTAGCTTATATAGTGTTTTGTAGAGACATATATCTCCATGAGACAAAATCTTCTTTCTTCATGTAGTGTTAGTGTAAATGGTTAGATATGTGGAGTGTGAGTGTTGAAAAGGTGTTGTATTACAGTTACCGGTAGAGAAATGTTGAGTATGTATATAGGATATGTGGTATAGATGGTTCTGCAATTTTTACGTCATACATAGAGTTCTATACGTATATGGAGATTTAGACTTGGATTTATTCTTTCATTGAACTTTGTCAATAATTAATAGCTTGCACGTTTGTTTCTGGAAACATGGTAAGAATAATTTTTTGCACATAGAGAGGTTTCTGTCACACTTGTATACTGGCATAATAGTAAATCAGATGTTTAAGTTTATTAGGTTTTTTCCAATTTTAATTTGTAACTAATACATGCCAGAATTGTATACATCATAAGTGGTAATCCGTTTCAATGCCGAGGTGTCCGATACTTTAATCCATTCATGTACTTACCATATAGTGCGCTACATTAGTCATGTTTTTTTGGTAATATCTTTTCATCTCTTTCAGTTATTTGCTGTATTCATCACAGTACGTAATTGATTATGTCAATTACTCTCGAGATAAATTCAAGTTCGTTCATTTAGTGTACCATTTGTGTGAGGTGTCATCACCTAATAGGTATCAATTTTAAGATGCAGCTAATGGTTTTGTAGGTCTCAGTGACCGTCACATATCCTCCATTGCATGTTTTATATCAGTGTACTGAAATGTATTAGGAAGTTTGTTTGTGTTGTTTAGAGTCGTTGTTTGCGGAAGTTCATCATCTCTCTTCATGTTTGGAAATTTTCTTTCTTGATTCATCATGAATTTAATTATGTGTTTTTAATTTAGTATTGTGTAAATACTGTGTTAAATAGTTCTGTAGTATGAATGCTTTGTGTTGTTGAGTCTGTGTCCAGTTGAGATATTTGAAGTGTGTTTGATGAATTGTTTTAATGTTGTATTTCAGAGTCATATTTCTTCATGTGGGATTCTCTTCTCTCTTGATTCTTCAGGTCATTTGTCTGAGAGGATTGAAAAATGAGTGTAATTGGGTTTATAGTTTCATATGTAGTGTGATGTAATGTTGTGTTCTGATCTGTTTGTGTGAGTGGGTTTGTAGTGTAGCATATATAGTGTTTTGTCGTGTCATATATTTCCATGAGACAAAATCTTCTTTCTTCATGTAGTGTTAATGTAAATGGTTTGATATGTGGAGTGTGAGGGTTGAAAAGGTGTTGTATTACAGTTACCTGTAGAGAAATATACGAGTATGTATGGAGGATATGTGGTTTACACGGTTCTGCCATTGTTACATCGTACATAGAGTTCTATATGTATCTGGAGATTTAGACTTGGAGTTATTCTGTCATTGATCTTTGTCGATAATTAACAGCTTGCACATTTGTATCTGGAAACATGGTAGCAATGTATTTTATACACATAGAGAGCTTTCTGCCACACTTGGATACTGGCATAATAGTAATTCAGATGTTTAGGTTTATTACGTTTTTTCCCGTTTTCATTTGTAACTAATACATGCCAGAATTGTATACATCATAAGTGGTAATCCGTTTCAATGCCGAGGTGTCCGATACTTTAATCCATCCATGTACTTAGCATAAAGTGTGCTACATTAGTCATGTGTTTTTGGTAATATCTTTTCATCTCTTTCAGTTATTTACTGTATTCATCACAGTACGCAATTTCATATGCCAATTACTGTCAAGATAATTTCAAATTCGTTCATTTAGAGAACCATTTGTGTTAGGTGTCATCACCTAATATGTATCAATTTTAAGATGCAGTTAATGGCTTTGTAGGTCTCAGTGACCGTCACATATCCTCCATTGCATGTTTTATGTCAGTGTACTGAAATGTATTAGGAAGTTTGTTTGTGTTGTTAGAGTCGTTGTTTGAGGAAGTTCATCTTCTCTCTTCATGTTTGGATATCTTCTTTCGTGATTCATCATGTAATTTCATTTTTTGTGTTTTTAATTTTGTATTGTGTAAATACTGTGTAAAATAGTTCTGTAGTATGAATCCTTTGTGTTGGTGTGCCTGTGTCCAGTTGAGATAACTGAAGTGTGTTTGATGAATTGTATTAATGTTGTATTTCGGAGACATATTTTTTCATGTGGGGTTCTCTTCTCTCTTGATTCTTCATGTCATTTGTCTGAGAAGTATGTAAAATGAGTGTAATTGTGTTTATAGTTTCATATGTAGAGTGATGTAAAGTTGTGTTCTGATCTGTTTGTGTGAGTGGGTTTGTTGTGTAGCTTTTATAGTGTTTTGTAGAGACATTTTTCTTCAAGAGGCAAAACCTTCTTTCTTCATTCTTCATGTAGTGTTAATGTAAATGGTTTTATATGTGGAGTGTGTGTCTTGAGAAGGTGTTGTATTACGGTTATCTCTAGAAAAATATTCAAGTACGTATGGAAGATATGTGGTTTACACGGTTCTGCCATTTTTTCATCGTACATAGAGTTCTATATGTATCTGGAGATTTAGACTTGGAGTTATTCTGTCATTGAACTTTGTCGATAATTAACAGCTTGCACATTTGTTTCTGGAAATATGGTAGCAATGAATTGTTTACACATAGAGAGCTTTCTGCCACACTTGGATACTGGCATAATAGGAATTCAGATGTTTAGGTTTATTAGGTTTTTCCCATTTTCATTTGTAACTAATACATGCCAGAATTGTATACATCATAAGTGGTAATCCGTTTCAATGCAGAGGTGTCCGATACATTAATCCATCCATGTACTTAGCATATAGTGCGCTACATTAGTCATGTTATTTTGGTGATATCTTTTCATCTGTTTTAGTTATTTACTGTATTCATCACAGTACGCAATTGCATATGTCAATTACACTCGAGATAAATTCAAGTTTCGTTTATTTAGAGAACCATTTGTGTTAGGCGTCATCACCTAATATGTATCACTTTTAAGATGCAGCTAATGGCTTTGTAGGTCTCAGTGACCGTCACATATCCTCCATTGCATGTTTTATATCAGTGTACTGAAATGGATTAGGAAGTTTGTTTGTGTTGTTTAGAGTCATTGTTTGCGGAAGTTCATCATCTCTCTTCATGTTTGGAAATCTTCTTTCTTGATTCATCATGAATTTAATTTTGTGTTTTTTTTTTTAGTATTGTGTAAATACTGTGTAAAATAGTTGTGTAGTATGAATGCTTTGTGTTGTTGTGCCTGTGTCCACTTGAGATAACTGAAGTGTGTTTGATGAATTGTTTTAATGTTGTATTTCGGAGACATATTTCTTCATGTGTGGTTCTCTTCTCTCTTGATTCTTCATGTCATTTGACTGAGAAGTATGTAAAATAAGTGTAATTGGGTTTATAGTTTCATATGTAGAGTGATGAAAAGTTGTGTTCTGATATGTTTGTGTGAGTGGGTCTGTTGTATAGCATATATAGTGCTTTTTAGAGACATTTTTCTTCATGAGACAAAATCTTCTTTCTTCATTCTTCATGTAGTGTTAATGTAAATGGTTTGATATGTGGAGTGTGAGTGTTGAAAAGGTGTTGTATTACAGTTACCTCTTGAGAGAGATACGAGTATGTATGGAGGATATGCGGTATACACGGTTGTGCGAATTTTTACATCATACATCGAGTTCTATATGTATCTGGAGATTTAGGATTCGATTTATTCTATCATTGAACTTTGTCGATAATTAACAGCTTGCACATTTGTTTCTGGAAACATGGTAAGAATATTTTTTTACACATAGAGAGGTTTCTGTCACACTTGTATACTGGCATAATAGTAAATCAGATGTTTAGGTTTATTAGGTTTTTTCCCGTTTTCATTTGTAACTAATACATGCCAGAATTGCATGCATCATAAGTGGTAATCCGTTTCAATGCCGAGGTGTCCGATACTTTAATCCATCCATGTACTTAGCATATAGTGCGCTACATTAGTCATGTTTTTTTGGTAATATCTTTTCATCTCTTTCAGTTATTTACTGTATTCATCACAGTACGCAATTGCATATGTCAATTACTCTCGAGATAAATTCAAGTTCATTCATTTAGAGAACCATTTGTGTTCGGTGTTATCACCTAATATGTATCAATTTTAAGATGCAGCTAATCGCTTTGTAGGTCTCAGTGACCGTCACATATCCCACATTGCATGTTTCATGTCAGTGTACTGAAATGTATTAGGAAGTTTGTTTGTGTTATTTACAGTCGTTGTTTGCAGAAGTTAATCTTCTCTCTTCATGTTTGGAAATCTTCTTTCTTGACTCATCTCGAATTTAATTTTTTTTGTTTTTGATTTAGTATTTTGTAAATACTGTGTAAAATAGTTCTGTAGTATGAATGGTTTGTGTTGTTGAGTCTGTGTCCAGTTGAGATATTTGAAGTGTGTTTGATGAATAGTTTTAATGTGGTATTTCGGAGTCATATTTCTTCATGTGTGGTTCTCTTCTCTCTTGATTCTTCTTGTCATTTGTCTGAGAAGTATGTAAAATGAGTGTAATTGGGTTTATAGTTTCATATGTAGAGTGATTTAAAGTTGTGTTCTGATCTGTTTGTGTGAGTGGGTTTGTTGTGTGGCATATATAGTGTTTTGTAGTGACATATATTTCCATGAGACAAAATCTTTTTTCTTCATTCTTCATGTAGTGTTAATGTAAATTGTTTGATATGTGGAGTGTGAGTCTTGATAAGGTGTTGTGTTACAGTAATTTCTAGAAAAATATTCGAGTATATATGGAGGATATGTGGTTTACACGGTTCTGCCATTTTTACATCGTACATAGAGTTCTATATGTATCTGGAGATTTAGACTTGGAGTTATTCTGTCATTGAACATTGTCGATAATTAACAGCTTGCACATTTGTTTCTGGAAACATGGTAACAATGTTTTTTTACACATAGAGAGGTTTCTGTCACACTTGTTTACTGGCATGATAGTAAATCAGATGTTTAGGTTTATTACGTTTTTTCCCATTTTCATTTGTAACTAATACATGCCAGAATTGTATACATCATAAGTGGTAATCCGTTTCAATGCCGAGATGTCCGATACTTTAATCCATCCATGTACTTAGCATATAGTGCGCTACATTAGTCATGTTTTTTTGGTAATATCTTTTCATCTCTTTCAGTTATTTACTGTATTCATCACAGTACGCAATTGCATGTGTCAATTACTCTCGAGAAAAAATTCATGTTCGTTCATTTAGAGAACCATTTGTGTTAGGTGTCATCACCTAATATGTATCAATTTTAAGATGCAGCTAATGGCTTTGTAGGACTCAGCGACCGTCACATATCCTCCGTTGCATGTTTTATATCAGTGTACTGAAGTGTATTAGGAAGTTTGTTTGTGTTGTTTAGAGTCGTTGTTTGCGGAAGTACATCATCTCTCTTCATGTTTGGAAATCTTTTTTCTTGATTCATCATGAATTTAATTTTATGTTTTTAATTTAGTATTGTGTAAATACTGTGTAAAATAGTTCTGTAGTATGAATGCTTTTTGTTGTTGTGCCTGTGTCCAGCTGAGATAACTGAAGTGTGTTTGATGAATTTTATAAATGTTGTATTTCGGAGACATATTTTTTCATGTGGGGTTCTCTTCTCTCTTGATTCTTCATGTCATTTGTCTGAGAAGTATGTAAAATGAGTGTATTTGGGATTATAGTTTCATATGTAGAGTGATGTAATATTGTGGTCTGATATATTTGTGTGAGTGGGTCTGTTGTATATCATATATAGTGTTTTGTAGAGACATTTTTCTTCATGAGACAAAATCTTCTTTCTTCATTCTTCATGTAGTGTTAGTGTAAATGGTTTGATATGTGGAGTGTGAGTGTTGAAAAGGTGTTGTATTACAGTTACCTGTAGAGAAATATACGAGTATGTATGGAGGATATGTTGTATAGAGGGTTGTGCAATTTTTACATCGTACATAGAGTTCTATATGTATCTGGAGATTTAGACTTGGATTTATTCTGTCATTGAACTTTGTCGATAGTTATTAGCTAGCACATTTGTTTCTGGAAACATGGTAACAGTGTTTTTTTACACATAGAGAGTTTTCTGTCACACTTCTATACTGACATAATAGTAATTCAGATGTTTAGGTTTATTAGGTTTTTTCCCATTTTCATTTGTAACTAATACATGCCCGAATTGTATACATCATAAGTGGTAATCCGTTTCAATGCCGAGGTGTCCGATACTTTAATCTTGCAATGTTCTTTGCATGTAGTGCGCAACATTAGTCATGTTATTTTGATAATATCTTTTAATCTATTTCAGTTATTTACTGTATTCACCGCAGGACGCAATTGCATATGTCAATTACTCTCGAGATAAATTCAAGTTCGTTCATTTAGAGAACCATTTGTGTTAGGTGTCATCACCTAATATGTATCAATTTTAAGATGCAGCTAATGGATTTGTACGTCTCAGTGACCGTCACATATCCTCCATTGCATGTTTTATGTCAGTGTACTGAAATGGATTAGGAAGTTTGTTTGTGTTGTTAAGAGTCGTTGTTTGCGGAAGTTCATGATCTCTCGTCATGTTTGGAAATCTTCTTTCTTGATTCTTCATGTAATTTCATTTTTGGTATTTTTAATTTTGTATTGTGTAAGTACTGTGTGTGAGAGATCTGTTGTATGAATTCATTGTGTTGTCGTGTCTGTGTCCAGTTGAGATAATTGAAGTGTGTTTGTTGTCAAGTGTTAATGTTGTATTTCGGTGTCATATTTCTTCTGTGGGGTTCTCTTCTCTCTTGATTCTTCAGGTCATTTGTCTGAGAGGATTGAAAAATGAGTGTAATTGGGTTTATAGTTTCATATGTAGTGTGATGTAATGCTGTGTTCTGATCTGTTTGTGTGAGTGGGTCTCTTGCATAGCATATATAGTGTTTTAGAGACATTTTTCTTCATGAGACAAAATCTTCTTTCTTCATTCTTCATGTAGTGTTAATGTAAATGGTTTGATATGTGGAGTGTGAGTGTTGAAAAGTTGTTGTATTACAGTTACCTGTTGAGAGAGATACGATTATGTATGGAGGATATGTGGTATAGATGGTTGTGCCAATTTTTACATTGTACATAGAGTTCTATATGTACCTGGAGATTTAGGCTTCGATTTATTCGGTCATTGAACTTTGTCGATAATTAACAGCTTGCACATTTGTTTCCGGAAACATGGTAAGAATATTTTTTTACACATAGAGAGGTTTCTGTCACACTTGTATACTGGCATAATAGTAAATCAGATGTTTAGGTTTATTAGGTTTTTTCCCATTTTCATTTGTAACTAATACATGCCAGAATTGTATACATCATAAGTGGTAATCCGTTTCAATGCCGAGGTGTCCGATACTTTAATCCATCCATGTACTTAGCATATAGTGCGTTACATTAGTCATGTTTTCTTGGTAATATCTTTTCATCTTTTTCAGTTATTTACTGTATCCATCACAGTACGCAATTGCATATGTCAATTACTCTCGAGATAAATTCAAGTTCGTTCATTTAGAGAACCATTTGTGTTAGGTGTCATCACCTAATATGTATCAATTTTAAGATGCAGCTAATGGCTATGTAGGTCTCAGTGACCGTCACATATCCTCCATTGCATGTTTTATATCAGTGTACTGATGTGTATTAGGAAGTTTGTTTGTGTTGTTTAGAGTTGTTGTTTGCGGAAGTTCATCATCTCTCTTCATGTTTGGAAATCTTCTTTCTTGATTCTTCATGTAATTTCATTTTTGGTATTTTTAATTTTGTATTGTGTAAGTACTGTGTATGAGAGATCTGTTGTATGAATTCATTGTGTTGTCATGTCTGTGTCCAGTTGATATAATTGAAGAGTGTTTGTTGTATAGTGTTAATGTTGTATTTCGGAGACATATTTCTTCATGTGGGGTTCTCTTCTCTCTTGATTCTTCAGGTCATTTGTCTGAGAAGTATGTAAAATGAGTGTAATTGGGTTTATAGTTTCATATGTAGAGTGATGTAATGTTGTGTTCTGATCTGTTTGTGTGAGTAGGTTTGTTGTGTAGTATATATAGTGTTTTGTCGTGACATATATCTCCATGAGACAAAATCCTCTTTCTTCTTTCTTCATGTAGTGTTAATGTAAATGGTTTGATATCTGGAGTGTGAGTGTTGAAAAGGTATTGTATTACAGTTGTCTCTATAAAAATTTTCGAGTATGTATGGAGGATATGTGGTTTACACGATTCTGCCATTTTTACATCGTACATGGAGTTCTATATGTATCTGGAGATTTAGACTTGGAGTTATTCTGTCATTGAACTTTGTCGATAATTAACAGCTTGTACAATTGTTCCTGGAAACATGGTAGCAATGTATTTTTTACACAAAGAGAGTAATCTGTCACACTTGTATACTGACATAATAGTAATTCATATCTTTAGGTTTATTAGGTTTTTTCCCATGTTCATTTGCAACTAATACATGCCAGAATTGTATACATCATAAGTGGTAATCCGTTTCAATGCCGAGGTGTCCGATACTTTAATCCTTCCATGTACTTAGCATATAGTGCGCTACATTAGTCATGTTATTTTTGTAATATCTTTTCATCTCTTTCAGTTTTTTACTGTATTCACCGCAGTACGCAATTGCATATGTCAATTACTCTCGAGATAAATTCGGGTTCGTTCATTTAGAGAACCATTTGTGTTAGGTGTCATCACCTAATATGTATCAATTTTAAGATGCAGCTAATTGCTTTCTAGGTCTCAGTGACCGTCACATATCCCCCCTTGCATGTTTTATACCAGTGTACTGAAATATATTAGGAAGTTTGTTTGTGTTGTTAAGAGTTGTTGTCTGCAGAAGTTCATCATCTCTCTTCATGTTTGGAAATCTTCTTTCTTGATTCTTCATGTAATTTCATTTTTGGTATTTTTAATTTTGTATTGTGTAAGTACTGTGTAAGGGAGATCTGTTGTATGAATTCATTGTGTTGTCATGTCTGTGTCCAGTTGATATAATTGAAGTGTGTTTGTTGTATAGTGTTAATGTTGTATTTCGGAGACATATTTCTTCATGTGGGGTTCTCTTCTCTCTTGATTCTTCAGGTCATTTGTCTGAGAAGTATGTAAAATGAGTGTAATTGTGTTTATAGTTTCATATGTAGAGTGATGTAAAGTTGTGTTCTGATCTGTTTGTGTGAGTGGGTTTGTTGTGTTGCTTATATAGTGTTTTGTAGAGACATTTTTCTTCATGAGACAAAATCTTCTTTCTTCATTCTTCGTGTAGTGTTAGTGTAAATGGTTTGATATGTGGAGTATGAGTGTTGAAAAGGTGTTGTATTACAGTTACCTGTAGAGAAGTATACGAGTATGTATGGAGGATATGTGGTTTACACGGTTCTGCCATTTTTACATCGTACATAGAGTTCTATATGTATCTGGAGATATAGACTTGGAGTTATTCTGTTATTCAACTTTGTCGATAATTAACAGCTTGACAATTTGTTTCTGGAAACATGGTAGCAATCTATTTTTTACACATAGAGAGCTTTCTGCCACACTTGGATACTGGCATAATAGGAATTCAGATGTTTAGGTTTATTAGTTTTTTCCCATTTTCATTTGTAACTAATACATGCCAGAATTGTATACATCATAAGTGGTAATCCGTTTCAATGCCGAGGTGTCCGATACTTTAATCCATTCATGTACTTAGCACATAGTGCGCTACAATAGTCATGTTATTTTGGTGATATCTTTTCATCTCTTTTAGTTATTTACTGTATTCATCACAGTATGCAATTGCATATGTCAATTACTCTCGAGATAAATTCAAGTTCGTTCATTTAGAGTACCATTTGTGTTACGTGTCATCACCTAATATGTATCAATTTTAAGATGCAGCTAATGGCTTTGTAGGTCTTAGTGACCGTCACATATCCTCCATTGCATGTTTTATGTCAGTGTACTGAAATGGATTAGGAAGTTTGTATGTGTTATTTAGAGTCGTTGTTTGCAGAAGTTAATCTTCTCTCTTCATGTTTGGAAATCTTCTTTCTTGATTCATCATGAATTTAATTTTTTGTGTTTTTAATTTAGTATTGTGTATATACTGTGTAAAATAGTTCTGCTGTATGAATGCTTTGTGTTGTTGAGTCTGTGTCCAGTTGAGATATTTGAAGTGTGTTTGATGAATTGTATTAATGTTGTATTTCGGAGTCATATTTTTTCATGTGTGGTTTTCTTCTCTCTTGATTCTTCATGTCATTTGTCTGAGAAGTATGTAAAATGAGTGTAATTGTGTTTATAGTTTCATATGTAGAGTGATGCAAAGTTGTGTTCTGATCTGTTTGTGTGAGTGGGTTTGTTGTGTAGCATATATAGTGTTTTGTCGTGTCATATATTTCCATGAGACAAAATCTTCTTTCTTCATTCTTCATGTAGTGTTAATGTAAATGGTTTGATATGTGGAGTGTGAGTGTTTAAAAGGTGTTGTATTACATTTACCTGTTGAGAAAGATACGAGTATGTATGGAGGATATGTGGTATAGACGGTTATGGCAATTTTTACATCATACATAGAGTTCTATATGTATCTGGAGATTTAGGCTTCGATTTATTCTGTCATTGAACTTTGTCGATAATTAACAGCTTGCACATTTGTTTCTGGAAACATGGTAAGAATAATTTTTTGCACATAGAGAGGTTTCTGTCACACTTGTATACTGGCATAATAGTAAATCAGATGTTTAGGTTTATTAGGTTTTTTCCAATTTTAATTTGTAACTAATACATGCCAGAATTGTATACATCATAAGTGGTAATCCGTTTCAATGCCGAGGTGTCCGATACTTTAATCCATTCATGTACTTAACATATAGTGCGCTACATTAGTCATGTTTTTTTGGTAATATCTTTTCATCTCTTTCAGTTATTTGCTGTATTCATCACAGTACGTAATTGCATATGTCAATTACTCTCGAGATAAATTCAAGTTCGTTCATTTAGTGTACCATTTGTGTTAGGTGTCATCACCTAATAGGTATCAATTTTAAGATGCAGCTAATGGCTTTGTAGGTCTCAGTGACCGTCACATATCCTCCATTGCATGTTTTATATCAGTGTACTGAAATGTATTAGGAAGTTTGTTTGTGTTGTTTAGAGTCGTTGTTTGTGGAAGTTCATCATCTCTCTTCACGTTTGGAAATTTTCTTTCTTGATTCATCATGAATTTAATTTTGTGTTTTTAATTTAGTATTGTGTAAATACTGTGTAAAATAGTTCTGTAGTATGAATGCTTTGTGTTGTTGAGTCTGTGTCCAGTTGAGATATTTGAAGTGTGTTTGATGAATTGTTTTAATGTTGTATTTCAGAGTCATATTTCTTCATGTGGGATTCTCTTCTCTCTTGATTCTTCAGGTCATTTGTCTGAGAGGATTGAAAAATGAGTGTAATTGGGTTTATAGTTTCATATGTAGTGTGATGTAATGTTGTGTTCTGATCTGTTTGTGTGAGTGGGTTTGTTGTGTAGCATATATAGTGTTTTGTCGTGACATATATTTCCACGAGACAAAATCCTCTTTCTTCATTTTTCATGTAGTGTTAATGTAAATGGTTTGATATGTGGAGAGTGAGTCGTGAAAAGGTGTTGTATTACAGTAATTTCTAGAAATATATTCGAGTATGTATGGAGGATATGTGGTTTACACGGTTCTGCCATTTTTACATCGTACATAGAGTTCTATATGTATCTGGAGATTTAGACTTGGAGTTATTCTGTCATTGAACTTTGTCGATAATTAACAGCTTGCACATTTGTTTCTGGAAACATGGTAGCAATCTATTTTTTACTTATAGAGTGTTTTCTGTCACACTTGTATACTGACATAATAGTAATTCATATGTTTAGGTTTATTAGGATTTTCCCATTTTCATTTGCAAGTATTACATGCCAGAATTGTATACATCATAAGTGGTAATCCGTTTCAATGCCGAGGTGTCCGATACTTTAATCCATTCATGTACTTAGAATATAGTGCGCTACATTAGTCATGTTATTTTGGTGATTTCTTTTCATCTCTTTCAGTTATTTGCTGTATTCATCATAGTACGCAATTGCATATGTCAATTACTCTCGAGATAAATTCAAGTTCGTTCATTTAGTGTACCATTTGTGTTAGGTGTCATCACCTAATAGGTATCAATTTTAAGATGCAGCTAATGGCTTTGTAGGTCTCAGTGACCGTCACATATCCTCCATTGCATGTTTTATATCAGTGTACTGAAATGTATTAGGAAGTTTGTTTGTGTTGTTTAGAGTCGTTGTTTGCGGAAGTTCATCATCTCTCTTCATGTTTGGAAATCTTCTTTCTTGATTCATCATGAATTTAATTTTGTGTTTTTAATTTATTATTGTGTAAATACTGTGTAAAATAGTTCTGTAGTATGAATGCTTTGTGCTGTTGAGTCTGTGTCCAGTTGAGATATTTGAAGTGTGTTTGATGAATTGTTTTAATGTTGTATTTCAGAGTCATATTTCTTCATGTGGGATTCTCTTCTCTCTTGATTCTTCAGGTCATTTGTCTGAGAGGATTGTAAAATGAGTGTAATTGGGTTTATAGTTTCATATGTAGTGTGATGTAATGTTGTGTTCTGATCTGTTTGTGTGAGTGGGTTTGTTGTGTAGCATATATAGTGTTTTGTCGTGTCATATATTTCCATGAGACAAAATCTTCATTCTTCATGTAGTGTTAATGTAAATGGTTTGATATGTGGAGTGTGAGTGTTGAAAAGGTGTTGTATTACAGTTACCTGTAGAGAAATATACGAGTATGTATGGAGGATATGTGGTTTACACGGTTCTGCCATTGTTACATCGTACATAGAGTTCTATATGTATCTGGAGATTTAGACTTGGAGTTATTCTGTCATTGAACTTTGTCGATAATTAACAGCTTGCACATTTGTTTCTGGAAACATGGTAGCAATCTATTTTTTACTCATAGAGTGTTTTCTGTCACACTTGTATACTGACATAATAGTAATTCATATGTTTAGGTTAATTAGGATTTTCCCATTTTCATTTGCAACTAATACATGCCAGAATTGTATACATCATAAGTGGTAATCCATTTCAATGCCGAGGTGTCCGATACTTTAATCCATCCATGTACTTAGCATATAGTGCGCTACATTAGTCATGTTTTTTTGGTAATATCTTTTCATCTCTTTCAGTTATTTACTGTATTCATGACAGTACGCAATTGCATATGTCAATTACTCTCGAGATAAATTCAAGTTCGTTCATTTAGAGAACCATTTGTGTTAGGTTTCATCACCTAATATGTATCAATTTTAAGATGCAGCTAATGGCTTTGTAGGTCTCAGTGACCGTCACATATCCCCCCTTGCATGTTTTATACCAGTGTACTGAAATATATTAGGAAGTTTGTTTGTGTTGTTTAGAGTCGTTGTCTGCAGAAGTTCATCATCTCTCTTCATGTTTGGAAATCTTCTTTCTTGATTCTTCATGTAATTTCATTTTTGGTATTTTTAATTTTGTATTGTGTAAGTACTGTGTAAGGGAGATCTGTTGTATGAATTCATTGTGTTGTCATGTCTGTGTCCAGTTGATATAATTGAAGTGTGTTTGTTGTATAGTGTTAATGTTGTATTTCGGAGACATATTTCTTCATGTGGGGTTCTCTTCTCTCTTGATTCTTCAGGTCATTTGTCTGAGAAGTATGTAAAATGAGTGTAATTGTGTTTATAGTTTCATATGTAGAGTGATGTAATGTTGTGTTCTGATCTGTTTGTGTGAGTAGGTTTGTTGTGTAGCATATATAGTGTTTTGTCGTGACATATATCTCCATGAGACAAAATCCTCTTTCTTCTTTCTTCATGTAGTGTTAATGTAAATGGTTTGATATCTGGAGTGTGAGTGTTGAAAAGGTGTTGTATTACAGTTATCTCTATAAAAATTTTCGAGTATGTATGGAGGATATGTGGTTTACACGATTCTGCCATTTTTACATCGTACATGGAGTTCTATATGTATCTGGAGATTTAGACTTGGAGTTATTCTGTCATTGAACTTTGTCGATAATTAACAGCTTGTACAATTGTTCCTGGAAACATGGTAGCAATGTATTTTTTACACAAAGAGAGTAATCTGTCACACTTGTATACTGACATAATAGTAATTCATATCTTTAGGTTTATTAGGTTTTTTCCCATGTTCATTTGCAACTAATACATGCCAGAATTGTATACATCATAAGTGGTAATCCGTTTCAATGCCGAGGTGTCCGATACTTTAATCCTTCCATGTACTTAGCATATAGTGCGCTACATTAGTCATGTTATTTTTGTAATATCTTTTCATCTCTTTCAGTTGTTTACTGTATTCACCGCAGTACGCAATTGCATATGTCAATTACACTCGAGATAAATTCGGGTTCGTTCATTTAGAGAACCATTTGTGTTAGGTGTCATCACCTAATATGTATCAATTTTAAGATGCAGCTAATTGCTTTGTAGGTCTCAGTGACCGTCACATATCCTCCATTGCATGTTTTATGTCAGTGTACTGAAATGTATTAGGAAGTTTGTTTGTGTTGTTAGAGTCGTTGTTTGAGGAAGTTCATCTTCTCTCTTCATGTTTGGAAATCTTCTTTCGTGATTCATCATGTAATTTCATTTTTTGTGTTTTTAATTTTGTATTGTGTAAATACTGCGTAAAATAGTTCTGTAGTATGAATCCTTTGTGTTGTTGTGCCTGTGTCCAGTTGAGATAACTGAAGTGTGTTTGATGAATTGTATTAATGTTGTATTTCGGAGACATATTTTTTCATGTGGGGTTCTCTTCTCTCTTGATTCTTCATGTCATTTGTCTGAGAAGTATGTGAAATGAGTGTAATTGTGTTTATAGTTTCATATGTAGAGTGATGTAAAGTTGTGTTCTGATCTGTTTGTGTGAGTGGGTTTGTTGTGTTGCTTATATAGTGTTTTGTAGAGACATTTTTCTTCATGAGACAAAATCTTCTTTCTTCATTCTTCGTGTAGTGTTAGTGTAAATGGTTTGATATGTGGAGTATGAGTGTTGAAAAGGTGTTGTATTACAGTTACCTGTAGAGAAGTATACGAGTATGAATGGAGGATATGTGGTTTACACGGTTCTGCCATTTTTACATCGTACATAGAGTTCTATATGTATCTGGAGATATAGTCTTGGAGTTATTCTGTTATTCAACTTTGTCGATAATTAACAGCTTGACAATTTGTTTCTGGAAACATGGTAGCAATCTATTTTTTACACATAGAGAGCTTTCTGCCACACTTGGATACTGGCATAATAGGAATTCAGATGTTTAGGTTTATTAGTTTTTTCCCATTTTCATTTGTAACTAATACATGCCAGAATTGTATACATCATAAGTGGTAATCCGTTTCAATGCCGAGGTGTCCGATACTTTAATCCATTCATGTACTTAGCATATAGTGCGCTACAATAGTCATGTTATTTTGGTGATATCTTTTCATCTCTTTTAGTTATTTACTGTATTCATCACAGTATGCAATTGCATATGTCAATTACTCTCGAGATAAATTCAAGTTCGTTCATTTAGAGTACCATTTGTGTTAGGTGTCATCACCTAATATGTATCAATTTTAAGATGCAGCTAATGGCTTTGTAGGTCTTAGTGACCGTCACATATCCTCCATTGCATGTTTTATGTCAGTGTACTGAAATGGATTAGGAAGTTTGTATGTGTTATTTAGAGTCGTTGTTTGCAGAAGATAATCTTCTCTCTTCATGTTTGGAAATCTTCTTTCTTGATTCATCATGAATTTAATTTTTTGTGTTTTTAATTTAGTATTGTGTATATACTGTGTAAAATAGTTCTGCTGTATGAATGCTTTGTGTTGTTGAGTCTGTGTCCAGTTGAGATATTTGAAGTGTGTTTGATGAATTGTATTAATGTTGTATTTCGGAGTCATATTTTTTCATGTGTGGTTTTCTTCTCTCTTGATTCTTCATGTCATTTGTCTGAGAAGTATGTAAAATGAGTGTAATTGTGTTGATAGTTTCATATGTAGAGTGATGTAAAGTTGTGTTCTGATCTGTTTGTGTGAGTGGGTTTGTTGTGTAGCATATATAGTGTTTTGTCGTGTCATATATTTCCATGAGACAAAATCTTCTTTCTTCATTCTTCATGTAGTGTTAATGTAAATGGTTTGATATGTGGAGTGTGAGTGTTTAAAAGGTGTTGTATTACATTTACCTGTTGAGAAAGATACGAGTATGTATGGAGGATATGTGGTATAGACGGTTATGGCAATTTTTACATCATACATAGAGTTCTATATGTATCTGGAGATTTAGGCTTCGATTTATTCTGTCATTGAACTTTGTCGATAATTAACAGCTTGCACATTTGTTTCTGGAAACATGGTAAGAATAATTTTTTGCACATAGAGAGGTTTCTGTCACACTTGTATACTGGCATAATAGTAAATCAGATGTTTAGGTTTATTAGGTTTTTTCCAATTTTAATTTGTAACTAATACATGCCAGAATTGTATACATCATAAGTGGTAATCCGTTTCAATGCTGAGGTGTCCGATACTTTAATCCATTCATGTACTTAACATATAGTGCGCTACATTAGTCATGTTTTTTTGGTAATATCTTTTCATCTCTTTCAGTTATTTGCTGTATTCATCACAGTACGTAATTGCATATGTCAATTACTCTCGAGATAAATTCAAGTTCGTTCATTTAGTGTACCATTTGTGTTAGGTGTCATCACCTAATAGGTATCAATTTTAAGATGCAGCTAATGGCTTTGTAGGTCTCAGTGACCGTCACATATCCTCCATTGCATGTTTTATATCAGTGTACTGAAATGTATTAGGAAGTTTGTTTGTGTTGTTTAGAGTCGTTGTTTGTGGAAGTTCATCATCTCTCTTCACGTTTGGAAATTTTCTTTCTTGATTCATCATGAATTTAATTTTGTGTTTTTAATTTAGTATTGTGTAAATACTGTGTAAAATAGTTCTGTAGTATGAATGCTTTGTGTTGTTGAGTCTGTGTCCAGTTGAGATATTTGAAGTGTGTTTGATGAATTGTTTTAATGTTGTATTTCAGAGTCATATTTCTTCATGTGGGATTCTCTTCTCTCTTGATTCTTCAGGTCATTTGTCTGAGAGGATTGAAAAATGAGTGTAATTGGGTTTATAGTTTCATATGTAGTGTGATGTAATGTTGTGTTCTGATCTGTTTGTGTGAGTGGGTTTGTTGTGTAGCATATATAGTGTTTTGTCGTGACATATATTTCCACGAGACAAAATCCTCTTTCTTCATTTTTCATGTAGTGTTAATGTAAATGGTTTGATATGTGGAGAGTGAGTCGTGAAAAGGTGTTGTATTACAGTAATTTCTAGAAATATATTCGAGTATGTATGGAGGATATGTGGTTTACACGGTTCTGCCATTTTTACATCGTACATAGAGTTCTATATGTATCTGGAGATTTAGACTTGGAGTTATTCTGTCATTGAACTTTGTCGATAATTAACAGCTTGCACATTTGTTTCTGGAAACATGGTAGCAATCTATTTTTTACTTATAGAGTGTTTTCTGTCACACTTGTATACTGACATAATAGTAATTCATATGTTTAGGTTTATTAGGATTTTCCCATTTTCATTTGCAAGTATTACATGCCAGAATTGTATACATCATAAGTGGTAATCCGTTTCAATGCCGAGGTGTCCGATACTTTAATCCATTCATGTACTTAGAATATAGTGCGCTACATTAGTCATGTTATTTTGGTGATTTCTTTTCATCTCTTTCAGTTATTTGCTGTATTCATCATAGTACGCAATTGCATATGTCAATTACTCTCGAGATAAATTCAAGTTCGTTCATTTAGTGTACCATTTGTGTTAGGTGTCATCACCTAATAGGTATCAATTTTAAGATGCAGCTAATGGCTTTGTAGGTCTCAGTGACCGTCACATATCCTCCATTGCATGTTTTATATCAGTGTACTGAAATGTATTAGGAAGTTTGTTTGTGTTGTTTAGAGTCGTTGTTTGCGGAAGTTCATCATCTCTCTTCATGTTTGGAAATCTTCTTTCTTGATTCATCATGAATTTAATTTTGTGTTTTTAATTTATTATTGTGTAAATACTGTGTAAAATAGTTCTGTAGTATGAATGCTTTGTGCTGTTGAGTCTGTGTCCAGTTGAGATATTTGAAGTGTGTTTGATGAATTGTTTTAATGTTGTATTTCAGAGTCATATTTCTTCATGTGGGATTCTCTTCTCTCTTGATTCTTCAGGTCATTTGTCTGAGAGGATTGTAAAATGAGTGTAATTGGGTTTATAGTTTCATATGTAGTGTGATGTAATGTTGTGTTCTGATCTGTTTGTGTGAGTGGGTTTGTTGTGTAGCATATATAGTGTTTTGTCGTGTCATATATTTCCATGAGACAAAATCTTCATTCTTCATGTAGTGTTAATGTAAATGGTTTGATATGTGGAGTGTGAGTGTTGAAAAGGTGTTGTATTACAGTTATCTCTAGAAAAATATTCGAGTATGTATGGAGGATATGTGGTTTACACGGTTCTGCCATTTTTACATCGTACATAGAGTTCTATACGTATCTGGAGATTTAGACTTGGAGTTATTCTGTCATTGATCTTTGCCGATAATTAACAGCTTGCACATTTGTTTCTGGAAACATGGTAGCAATGTATTTTTTACACATAGAGAGCTTTCTGCCACACTTGGATACTGGCATAATAGCAATTCAGATGTTTAGGTTTATTAGGATTTTCCCATTTTCATTTGCAACTAATACATGCCAGAATTGTATACATCATAAGTGGTAATCCATTTCAATGCCGAGGTGTCCGATACTTTAATCCATCCATGTACTTAGCATATAGTGCGCTACATTAGTCATGTTTTTTTGGTAATATCTTTTCATCTCTTTCAGTTATTTACTGTATTCATGACAGTACGCAATTGCATATGTCAATTACTCTCGAGATAAATTCAAGTTCGTTCATTTAGAGAACCATTTGTGTTAGGTTTCATCACCTAATATGTATCAATTTTCAGATGCAGCTAATGGCTTTGTAGGTCTCAGTGACCGTCACATATCCCCCCTTGCATGTTTTATACCAGTGTACTGAAATGTATTAGGAAGTTTGTTTGTGTTGTTTAGAGTTGTTGTCTGCGGAAGTTCATCATCTCTCTTCATGTTTGGAAATCTTCTTTCTTGATTCTTCATGTAATTTCATTTTTGGTATTTTTAATTTTGTATTGTGTAAGTACTGTGTAAGAGAGATCTGTTGTATGAATTCATTGTGTTGTCATGTCTGTGTCCAGTTGATATAATTGAAGTATGTTTGTTGTATAGTGTTAATGTTGTATTTCGGAGACATATTTCTTCATGTGGGGTTCTCTTCTCTCTTGATTCTTCAGGTCATTTGTCTGAGAAGTATGTAAAATGAGTGTAATTGTGTTTATAGTTTCATATGTAGAGTGATGTAATGTTGTGTTCTGATCTGTTTGTGTGAGTAGGTTTGTTGTGTAGCATATATAGTGTTTTGTCGTGACATATATCTCCATGAGACAAAATCCTCTTTCTTCTTTCTTCATGTAGTGTTAATGTAAATGGTTTGATATCTGGAGTGTGAGTGTTGAAAAGGTGTTGTATTACAGTTATCTCTAGAAAAATATTCGAGTATGTATGGAGGATATGTGGTTTACACGATTCTGCCATTTTTACATCGTACATGGAGTTCTATATGTATCTGGAGATTTAGACTTGGAGTTATTCTGTCATTGAACTTTGTCGATAATTAACAGCTTGCACATTTATTCCTGGAAACATGGTAGCAATGTATTTTTTACTCATAGAGTGTTTTCTGTCACACTTGTATACTGACATAATAGTAATTCATATGTTTAGGTTAATTAGGATTTTCCCATTTTCATTTGCAACTAATACATGCCAGAATTGGATACATCATATGTGGTAATCCGTTTCAATGCCGAGGTGTCCGATACTTTAATCCTTCCATGTACTTAGCATATAGTGCGCTACATTAATCATGTTATTTTGGTAATATCTTTTCATCTCTTTCAGTTGTTTACTGTATTCACCGCAGTACACAATTGCATATGTCAATTACTCTCGAGATAAATTCGGGTTCGTTCATTTAGAGAACCATTTGTGTTAGGTGTCATCACCTAATATGTATCAATTTTAAGATGCAGCTAATGGCTTTGTAGGTCTCAATGACCGTCACATATCCTCCATTGCATGTTTTATATCAGTGTACTGAAATGTATTAGGAAGTTTGTTTGTGTTGTTTAGAGTCGTTGTTTGCGGAAGTTAATCTTCTCTCTTCATGTTTGGAAATCTTCTTTCTTGATTCATCATGAATTTAGTTTTGTGTTTTTAATTTAGTATTGTGTAAATACTGTGTAAAATAGTTCTGTAGTATGAATGATTTGTGTTGTTGAGTCTGTGTCCAGTTGAGATATTTGAAGTGTGTTTGATGAATTGTTTTAATGTTGTATTTCAGAGTCATATTTCTTCATGTGTGGTTCTCTTCTCTCTTGATTCTTCATGTCATTTGTCTGAGAAGTATGTAAAATAAGTGTAATTGGGTTTATAGTTTCATATGTAGAGTGATGTAAAGTTGTGTTCTGATATGTTTGTGCGAGTGGGTCTGTTGTATAGCATATATAGTGCTTTTTAGAGACAGTTTTCTTCATGAGACAAAATCTTCTTTCTTCATTCTTCATGTAGTGTTAATGTAAATGGTTTGATATGTGGAGTGTGAGTGTTGAAAAGGTGTTGTATTACAGTTACCTCTTGAGAGAGATACGAGTATGTATGGAGGATATGCGGTATACACGGTTGTGCGAATTTTTACATCATACATAGAGTTCTATATGTATCTGGAGATTTAGGCTTCGATTTATTCTATCATTGAACTTTGTCGATAATTAACAGCTTGCACATTTGTTTCTGGAAACATGGTAAGAATATTTTTTTACACATAGAGAGGTTTCTGTCACACTTGTATACTGGCATAATAGTAAATCAGATGTTTAGGTTTATTAGGTTTTTTCCTGTTTTCATTTGTAACTAATACATGCCAGAATTGTATACATCATAAGTGGTAATCCGTTTCAATGCCGAGGTGTCCGATACTTTAATCCATCCATGTACTTAGCATATAGTGCGCTACATTAGTAATGTTTTTGTGGTAATATCTTTTCATCTCCTTCAGTTATTTACTGTATTCATCACAGTACGCAATTGCATATGTCAATTACTCTCGAGATAAATTCAAGTTCGTTCATTTAGAGAACCATTTGTGTTAGGTGTCATCACCTAATATGTATCAATTTTAAGATGCAGCTAATTGCTTTGTAGGTCTCAGTGATCGTCACATATCCTCCATTGCATGTTTTGTATCAGTGTACTGAAATGTATTAGGAAATTTGTTTGTGTTATTTAGAGTCGTTGTTTGCAGAAGTTCATCATCTCTCTTCATGTTTGGAAATCTTCTTTCTTGATTCATCATGAATTTAATTTTGTGTTTTTTTTAGTATTGTGTAAATACTGTGTAAAATAGTTGTGTAGTATGAATGCTTTGTGTTGTTGTGCCTGTGTCCACTTGAGATAACTGAAGTGTGTTTGATGAATTGTATTAATGTTGTATTTCGGAGACATATTTCTTCATGTGGGGTTCTCTTTTCTCTTGATTCTTCATGTAATTTGTCTGAGAAGTATGTAAAATGAGTGTAATTGGGATTATAGTTTCATATGTAGAGTGATGTAATATTGTGTTCTGGTATGTTTGTGTGAGTGGGTCTGTTGTATAGCATATATAGTGTTTTGTAGAGACATTTTTCTTCATGAGACAAAATCTTCTTTCTTCATTCTTCATGTAGTGTTAGTGTAAATAGTTTGATATGTGGAGTGCGAGTGTTGAAAAGGTGTTGTATTACAGTTACCTGTAGAGAAATATACGAGTATGTATGGAGGATATGTGGTATAGATGGTTGTGCCATTTTTACATCGTACATGGAGTTCTATATGTATCTGGAGATTTAGACTTGGATTTATTCTGTCATTGAACTTTGTCGATACTTAACAGCTTGCACATGTGTTTCTGGAAACATGGTAACAATGTTTTTTTACACATAGAGAGTTTTCTGTCACACTTGTATACTGACATAATAGTAATTCAGATGTTTAGGTTTATTAGGTTTTTTCCCATTTTCGTTTGCAACTAATACATGCCACAATTGTATACATCATAAGTGGTAATCCGTTTCAATGCCGAGGTGTCCGATACTTTAATCCTTCGAAGTACTTAGCATATAGTTCGCTACATTAGTCATGTTATTTTGGTAATATCTTTTCATCTATTTCAGTTATTTACTGTATTCACCGCAGTACGCAATTGCATATGTCAATTACTCTCGAGATAAATTCAAGTTCATTCATTTAGAGAACCATATGTGTTAGGTGTCATCACCTAATATGTATCAATTTTAAGATGCAGCTAATGGCTTTGTAGGTCTCAATGACCGTCACATATCCTCCATTGCATGTTTTATGTCAGTGTACTGAAATGTATTAGGAAGTTTGTTTGTGATGTTAGAGTCGTTGTTTGAGGAAGTTCATCTTCTCTCTTCATGTTTGGAAATCTTCATTCGTGATTCATCATGTAATTTCATTTTTTGTGGTTTTAATTTTGTATTGTGTAAATACTGTGTAAAATAGTTCTGTAGTATGAATCCTTTGTGTTGTTGTGCCTGTGTCCAGTTGAGATAACTGAAGTGTGTTTGATGAATTGTATTAATGTTGTCTTTCGGAGACATATTTCTTCATGTGGGGTTGTCTTCTCTCTTGATTCTTAATGTCATTTGTCTGAGAAGTATGTAAAATGAGTGTAATTGGGTTTATAGTTTCATATGTAGAGTGATGTAAAGTTGTGTTCTGATCTGTTTGTGTGAGTGGGTTTGTTGTGTAGCTTATATAGTGTTATGTAGAGACATATATCTCCATGAGACAAAATCTTTTTTCTTCATTCTTCATGTAGTGTTAATGTAAATGGTTTCATATGTGGAGTGTGAGTCTTGAAAAGGTGTTGTATTACAGTAATCTCTAGAAAAATATTCGAGTATGTATGGAGGATATGTGGTTTACACGGTTCTGCCATTTTTACATCGTACATAGAGTTCTATACGTATCTGGAGATTTAGACGTGGTGTTATTCTGTCATTGATCTTTGTCGATAATTAACAGCTTGCACATTTGTTTCTGGAAACATGGTAGCAATCTATTTTTTACACATAGAGAGTTTTCTGTCACACTTGTATACTGACATAATAGTAATTCATATGTTTAGGTTAATTAGGATTTTCCCATTTTCATTTGCAACTAATACATGCCAGAATTGTATATATCATAAGTGGTAATCCGTTTCAATGCCGAGGTGTCCGATACTTTAATCCTTCGATGTACTTAGCATATAGTGCGCAACATTAATCATGTTATTTTGGTAATATCTTTTCATCTATTTCAGTTATTTACTGTATTCACCGCAGTACGCAATTGCATATGTCAATTACTCTCGAGATAAATTTAGGTTCGTTCATTTAGAGAACCATTTGTGCTAGGTGTCATCACCTAATATGTATCAATTTTAAGATGCAGATAATGGCTTTGTAGGTCTCAATGACCGTCACATATCCTCCATTGCATGTTTTATGTCAGTGTACTGAAATGTATTAGGAAGTTTGTTTGTGTTGTTAGAGTCGTTGTTTGATGAAGTTCATCTTCTCTCTTCATGTTTGGAAATCTTCTTTCGTGATTCATCATGTAATTTCATTTTTTGTGTTTTTAATTTTGTATTGTGTAAATACTGTGTAAAATAGATCTGTAGTATGAATCCTTTGTGTTGTTGTGCCTGTGTCCATTTTAGATAATTGAAGTGTGTTTGATGAATTGTATTAATGTTGTATTTCGAAGACGTATTTCTTCATGTGTGGTTCTTTTCTCTCTTGATTCTTCATGTCATTTGTCTGAGAAGTATGTAAAATGAGTGTAATTGGGTTTATAGATTTATATGTAGAGTGATGTAAAGTTGTGTTCTGATCTGTTTGTGTGAGTGGGTTTGTTGTGTAGCTTATATAGTGTTTTGTAGAGACATATATCTCCATGAGACAAATTCTTCTTTCTTCATTCTTCATGTAGTGTTAATGTAAATGGTTTCATATGGGGAGTGTGAGTCTTGAAAAGGGGTCGTAACAGTAATCTCTAGAAAAATATTCGAGTATGTATGGAGGATATGTGGTTTACACGTTCCTGCCATTTTTACATCGTACATAGAGTTCTATACGTATCTGGAGATTTAGACGTGGAGTTATTCTGTCATTGACCTTTGTCGATAATTAACAGCTTGCACATTTGTTTCTGGAAACATGGTAGCAATCTGTTTTTTACACATAGAGATTTTTCTGTCACACTTGTATACTGACATAATAGTAATTCATATGTTTAGGTTAATTAGGATTTTCCCATTTTCATTTGCAACTAATACATGCCACAATTGTATACATCATAAGTGGTAATCCGTTTCAATGCCGAGGTGTCCGATACTTTAATCCTTCGATGTACTTAGCATATAGTGCGCTACATTAGTCATGTTATTTTGGTAATATCTTTTCATCTATTTCAGTTATTTACTGTATTCACCGCAGTACGCAATTGCATATGTCAATTACTCTCGAGATAAATTCAGGTTCGTTCATTTAGAGAACCATTTGTGTTAGGTGTCATCACCTAATATGTATCAATTTTAAGATGCAGCTAATGGCTTTGTAGGTCTCAATGACCGTCACATATCCTCCATTGCATGTTTAATGTCAGTGTACTGAAATGTATTAGTTAGTTTGTTTGCGTTGTTAGAGTCGTTGTTTGAGGAAGTTCATCTTCTCTCTTCATGTTTGGAAATCATCTTTCGTGATTCATCATGTAATTTCATTTTTTGTGTTTTTAATTTTGTATTGTGTAAATACTGTGTAAACTAGTTCTGTAGTATGAATCCTTTGTGTTGTTGTGCCTGTGTCCAGTTGAGATAACTGAAGTGTGTTTGATGAATTGTATTAATGTTGTATTTCGCAGCCATATTTCTTCATGTGTGGTTCTCTTCTCTCTTGATTCTTCAGGTCATTTGTCTGAGAGGATTGAAAAATGAGTGTAATTGGGTTTATAGTTTCATATGTAGTGTGATGTAATGTTGTGTTCTGATCTGTTTGTGTGAGTGGGTTTGTTGTGTAGCATATATAGTGTGTTCTCGTGACATATATTTCCATGAGACAAAATCTTCTTTCTTCATTCTTCATGTAGTGTTAATGTAAATGGTTTGATATGTGGAGTGTGAGTCTTGAAAAGGTGTTGTATTACAGTAATCTCTAGAAAAATATTCGAGTATGTATGGAGGATATGTGGTTTACACGGTTCTGCCATTTTTACATCGTACATAGAGTTCTATACGTATCTGGAGATTTAGACTTGGAGTTATTCTGTCATTGATCTTTGCCGATAATTAACAGCTTGCACATTTGTTTCTGGAAACATGGTAGCAATGTATTTTTTACACATAGAGAGCTTTCTGCCACACTTGGATACTGGCATAATAGCAATTCAGATGTTTAGGTTTATTAGGTTTTTCCCATTTTCATTTGTAACTAATACATGCCAGAATTGTATACATCATAAGTGGTAATCCGTTTCAATGCCAAGGTGTCCGATACTTTAATCCATTCATGTACTTAGCATATAGTGCGCTACATTAGTCATGTTATTTTGGTGATGTCTTTTCATCTCTTTTAGTTATTTACTGTATTCATCACAGTACGCAATTGCATATGTCAATTAATCTCGAGATAAATTCAAGTTCGTTCATTTAGAGAACCATTTGTGTTAGGTGTCATCACCTAATATGTATCAATTTTAAGTTGCAGCTAATGGCTTTGTAGGTCTCAGTGACCGTCACATATCCTCCATTGCATGTTTTATGTCACTGTACTGAAATGGATTAGGAAGTTTGTTTGTGTTATTTAGAGTCGTTGTTTGCAGAAGTTAACCTTCTCTCTTCATGTTTGGAAATCTTCTTTCTTGATTCATCATGAATTTAATTTTTTGTGTTTTTAATTTAGTATTCTGTAAATACTGTGTAAAATAGTTCTGTAGTGTGAATGCTTTGTGTTGTTGAGTCTGTGTCCAGTTGAGATAATTGAAGTGTGTTTGTTGTATAGTGTTAATGTTGTATTTCGGAGACATATTTCTTCATGTGGGGTTCTCTTCTCTCTTGATTCTTCAGGTCATTTGTCTGAGAAGTATGTAAAATGAGTGTAATTGGGTTTATAGTTTCATATGTAGAGCGATGTAATGTTGTGTTCTGATCTGTTTGTGTGAGTATGTTCGTTGTGTAGCATATATAGTGTTTTGTCGTGACATATATCTCCATGAGACAAAATCCTCTTTCTTCATTCTTCATGTAGTGTTAATGTAAATGGTTTGATATCTGGAGTGTGAGTGTTGAAAAGGTGTTGTATTACAGTTATCTCTAGAAAAATATTCGAGTATGTATGGAGGATATGTGGTTTACACGGTTCTGCCATTTTTACATCGTACTTGGAGTTCTATATGTATCTGGAGATTTAGACTTGGAGTTATTCTGTCATTGAACTTTGTCGATAGTTAACAGCTTGCACATTTGTTTCTGGAAACATGGGTATAATGTTTTTTACACATAGAGAGTTTTTTGTCACACTTGTATACTGACATAATAGTAATTCAGATGTTTAGGTTTATTAGGTTTTTTCACATTTTCATTTGTAACTAATACATGCCAGAATTGTATACATCATAAGTGGTAATCCGTTTCAATGCCGAGGTGTCCGATACTTTAATCCTTCCATGTACTTGGCGTGTAGTGTGCTACATTAGTCATGTTATTTTGGTAATATCTTTCATCTATTTCAGTTATTTACTGTATTCACCACAGTACGCAATTGCATATGTCAATTACTCTCGAGATAAATTCAAGTTCGTTCATTTAGAGAACCATTTGTGTTAGGTGTCATTACCTAATATGTATCAATTTTAAGATGCAGCTAATGGCTTTGTAGGTCTCAGTGACCGTCACATATCCTCCACTGCATGTTTTATGTCAGTGTACTTAAATGGATTAGGAAGTTTGTTTGTGTTGTTAGAGTCATTGTTTGAGGAAGTTCATCTTCTCTCTTCATGTTTGGAAATCTTCTTCCTTGATTCATCATGAATTTAATTTTTTGTGTTTTTCGTTTATTATTGTGTAAATACTGTGTAAAATGGTTCTGTAGTATGAATGCTTTGTGTTGTTGAGTCTGTGTCCAGTTGAGATAACTGAAGTGTGTTTGACGAATTGTATTAATGTTGTATTTCGGAGACATATTTCTTCATGTGGGGTTCTCTTCTCTCTTGATTCTTCATGTCATTTGTGTGAGAAGTAAGTAAAATGAGTGTAATTGGGTTTATAGTTTCATATGCAGAGTGATGTAAAGTTGTGTTCTGATCTGTTTGTGTGAGAGGGTATGTTGTGTAGCTTATATAGTGTTTTGTAGAGACATATATCTCCATGAGACAAAATCTTCTTTCTTCATTCTTCATGTAGTGTTAATGTAAATGGTTTGATATGTGGAGTGTGAGTCTTGAAAAGGTGTTGTATTACAGTTATCTCTAGAAAAATATTCGAGTGTGTATGGAGGATATGTGGTTTACACGGTTCTGCCATTTTTACATCATACATGGAGTTCTATATGTATCTGGAGATTTAGACTTGGAGTTATTCTGTCATTGAACTTTGTCGATAATTAACAGCTTGCACATTTGTTTCTGGAAACGTGGTAACAATGTATTTTTTACACATCGAGAGTTTTCTGTCACACTTGTATACTGACATAATAGGAATTCAGATGTTTAGGTTTATTAGGTTTTTTCCCATTTTCATTTGTAACTAATGCATGCCAGAATTGTTTACATCATAAATGGTAATCCGTTTCAATGCCCAGGTGTCCGATACATTAATCCTTCCATGTACTTAGCATATAGTGCGTTACATTAGTCATGTTATTTCAGTAATGTCTTTTCATCTCCTTCAGTTATTTACTGTATTCATCACAGTACACAATTGCATATGTCAATTACTCTCGAGATAAATTCAAGTTCGTCATTTAGAGAAATATTTGTGTTAGGTGTCGTCACCTAATATGTATCAATTTTAAGATGCAGCTAATGGCTTTGTAGGTCTCAGTGACCGTGGAATATCCTCCATTGCCTGTCTTATGTCAGTGTACTGAAACGTATTACGAAGTTTGTTTCTGTTATTTAGAGTCGTTGTTTGTGGAAGTTCATCATCTCTCTTCATGTTTGGAAATCTTCTTTCTTGATGCTTCATGAAATTTCATTTTTGATATATTTAAATTTGTATTGTGTAAGTACTGTGTACGAGAGATCTGTTGTATGAATTCATTGTGTTGTCGTGTCTGTGTCCAGTTAAGATAATTGAAGTGTGTTTGATGTATAGTGTTAATGTTGTATTTCGGAGACATATTTCTTCATGTGGGGTTCTCTTCTCTCTTGATTCTTCAGGTCATTTGTCTGAGAAGTATGTAAAATGAGTGTTATAGGGTTTATAGTTTCTTATGTAGAGTGATGTAATGTTGTGTTCTGATCTGTTTGTGTGAGTGGGTTTGTTGTGTAGGATATATAGTGTTTTTTCGTGACATATATCTCCATGGGACAAAATCTTCTTTCTTCATTCTTCATGTAGTGTTAATGTAAATGGTTTGATATGTGGAGTGTGAGTCTTGAAAAGGTGCTGTATTACAGTTATCTCTAGAAAAATATTCGAGTATGTATGGAGGATATGTGGTTTAAACGGTTCTGCCATTTTTACATCGTACACAGAGTTCTATATGTATCTGGAGATTTAGACTTGGGGTTATTCTGTCATTGAACTATGTCGATGATTAACAGCTTGCACATTTGTTTCTGAAACATGGTAGCAATGTATTTTTACACATAGAGAGCTTTCTGTCACACTTGTATACTGACATAATAGTAATTCAGATGTTTAGGTTTATTAGGTTTTTTCCCATTTTCATTTGCAACTAACACATGCCAGAATTGTATACATCAAAAGAGGTTATCCGTTTCAATGCCGAGGTGTCCGATACTTTAATCCTTCGATGTACTTAGCATATAGTGCGCTACATTAGTCATGTTATTTTGGTAATATCTTTTCATCTATTTCAGTTATTTACTGTATTCACCGCAGTACGGAATTGCATATGTCAATTACTCTCGAGATAAATTCAAGTTCGTTCATTTAGAGAACCATTTGTGTTAGGTGTCATCACCTAATATGTATCAACTTTAAGATGCAGCTAATGGCTTTGTAGGTCTCAATGACCGTCACATATCCTCCATTGCATGTTTTATGTCAGTGTACTGAAATGGATTAGGAAGTTTGTTTGTGTTGTTTAGAGTCGTTGTTTGCGAAAGTTCATCATATCTCTTCATGTTTGGAAATCTTCTTTCTTGATTCTCCATGTAATTTCATTTTTGGTATTTTTAATTTTGTATTGTGTGAATACCGTGTAAGAGAGATCTGCTGTATGAATTCATTGTGTTGTCATGTCTGTGTCCAGTTGAGATAATTGAAGTGTGTTTGATGTATAGTGTTAATGTTGTATTTCGGAGACATATTTCTTCATGTGGGAGTCTCTTCTCTCTTGATTCTTCAGGTCATTTGTCCGAGAAGTATGTAAAATGAGTGTAATTGGGTTTATAGTTTCATATTTAGAGTGATGTAAAGTTGTTTCTGATGTGTTTGTGTGAGTGGGTTTGTTGTGTAGCTTATATAGTGTTTTGTAGAGACATATATCTCCATGAGACAAAATCTTCTTTCTTCATTCTTCATGTAGTGTTAGTGTAAATGGTTTCATATGTGGAGTGTGAGTGTTGAAAAGGTGTTGTATTACAGGTACCTGTAGAGAAATATACGTGTATGTATGGAGGATGTGTGGTATAGATGGTTCTGCCATTTTTACATGGTACATAGAGTTCTATACGTATCTGGAGATTTAGACTTGGATTTATTCTTTCATTGAACTTTGTCGGTAATTAATAGCTTGCACATTTGTTTCTGGAAACATGGTAAAAATGTATTTTTTACACATAGAGAGTTTTCTGTCACACTTGTATACTGACATAATAGGAATTCAGATGTTTAGGTTTATTAGGTTTTTTCCCATTTTCATTTGCAACTAATACATGCCAGAATTGTATGCATCATAAGTGGTAATCCGTTTCAATGCCGAGGTGTCCGATACTTTAATCCATCCATGTACTTAGCATATAGTGCGCTACATTAGTCATGTTTTTTTGGTAATATCTTTTCATCTCTTTCAGTTATTTACTGTATTCATCACAGTACGCAATTGCATATGTCAATTACTCTCGAGATAAATTCAAGTTCGTTCATTTAGAGAAACATTTGTGTTAGGTGTCATCACCTAATATTTATCAATTTTAAGATGCAGCTAATGGCTTTGTAGGTCTCAGTGACCATCACATATCCTCCATTGCATCTTTTATGTCAGTGTTCTGAAATGTATTAGGATCTTTGTTTGTGTCGTTTAGAGTTGTTGTTTGCGGAAGTTAATCTTCTCTCTTCATGTTTGGAAATCTTCTTTCTTGACTCATCATGTAACTTCATTTTTGGTGTTTTTAATTGTGTATTGTGTAAATACTGTGTAAAATAGTTCTGTAGTATGAATGCTTTGTGTTGTTGTGCCTGTGTCCATTTGAGATAATTGAAGTGTGTTTGATGAATTGTATTAATGTTGTATTTCGGAGACATATTTCTTCATGTGTGGTTCTTTCCTCTTGATTCTTCATGTCATTTGTCTAAGAAGTATGTAAAATGATTGTAATTGGGTTTATAGTTTCGTATGTAGAGTGATGTAATATTGTGGTCTGATATGTTTGTGTGAGTGGGTGTGTTGTATAGCATATATAGTGTTTTTTAGAGACATATTTCTTCATGAGACAAAATCTTCTTTCTTCATTCTTCATGTAGTGTTAGTGTAAATGGTTTGATATGTGGAGTATGAGTGTTGAAAAGGTGATGTATTACAGTTACCTGTAGAGAAATATACAAGTATGTATGGAGGATATGTGGTATAGATGATTGTGCCATTTTTACATCGTACATAGAGTTCTATATGTATCTGGAGATTTAGAATTGGATTTATTCAGTCATTGAACTTTGTCGATAGTTAACAGCTTGCACATTTGTTTCTTGAAACATGGATATAATGTTTTTTACACATAGAGAGTTGTTTGTCACACTTGTATACTGACATAATAGTAATTCAGATGTTTAGGTTTATTAGGTTTTTTCCCATTTTCATTTGTAACTAATACATGCCCGAATTGTATACATCATAAGTGGTAATCCATTTCAATGCCGAGGTGTCCGATACTTTAATCCTTCCATGTATTTAGCATGTAGTGTGCTACATTAGTCATGTTATTTTGGTAATATCTTTCATCTATTTCAGTTATTTACTGTATTCACCGCAGTACGCAATTGCATATGTCAATTACTCTCGAGATAAATTCAAGTTCGTTCATTTAGAGAACCATTTGTGTTAGGTGTCATCACCTAATATGTATCAATTTTAAGATGCAGCTAATGGCTTTGTAGGTCTCAGTGACCGTCACATATCCTCCACTGCATGTTTTATGTCAGTGTACTTAAATGGATTAGGAAGTTTGTTTGTGTTGTTTAGAGTCATTGTTTGAGGAAGTTCATCTTCTCTCTTCATGTTTGGAAATCTTCTTCCTTGATTCATCATGAATTTAATTTTTTGTGTTTTTAATTTATTATTGTGTAAATACTGTGTAAAATGGTTCTGTAGTATGAATGCTTTGTGTTGTTGAGTCTGTGTCCAGTTGAGATAACTGAAGTGTGTTTGACGAATTGTATTAATGTTGTATTTCGGAGACATAGTTCTTCATGTGGGGTCCTCTTCTCTCTTGATTCTTCATGTCATTTGTCTGAGAAGTAAGTAAAATGAGTGTAATTGGGTTTATAGTTTCATATGTAGAGTGATGTAAAGCTGTGTTCTGATCTGTTTGTGTGAGTGGGTTTGTTGTGTAGCTTATATAGTGTTTTGTAGAGACATATATCTCCATGAGACAAAATCTTCTTTCTTCATTCTTCATGTAGTGTTAATGTAAATGGTTTGATATGTTGAGTGTGAGTCTTGAAAAGGTGTTGTATTACAGTTATCTCTAGAAAAATATTCGAGTGTGTATGGAGGATATGTGGTTTACACGGTTCTGCCATTTTTACATCGTACATGGAGTTCTATATGTATCTGGAGATTTAGACTTGGAGTTATTCTGTCATTGAACTATGTCGATAATTAACAGCTTGCACATTTGTTTCTGGGAACGTGGTAACAATGTATTTTTTACACATCGAGAGTTTTCTGTCACACTTGTATACTGACATATTAGGAATTCATATCTTTAGGTTTATTAGGTTTTTTCCCATGTTCATTTGCAACTAATACATGCCAGAATTGTATACATCATAAGTGGTAATCCGTTTCAATGCCGAGGTGTCCGATACATTAATCCATCCATGTACTTAGCATATAGTGCGCTACATTAGTCATGTTATTTTGGTGATATCTTTTCATCTGTTTTAGTTATTTACTGTATTCATCACAGTACGCAATTGCATATGTCAATTACTCTCGAGATAAATTCAAGTTCGTTTATTTAGAGAACCATTTGTGTTAGGTGTCATCACCTAATATGTATCAATTTTAAGATGCAGCTAATGGCTTTGTAGGTCTCAGTGACCGTCACATATCCTCCATTGCATGTTTTATGTCAGTGTGCTGAAATGGATTAGGAAGTTTGTTTCTGTTGTTTAGAGTCGTTGTTTGCGGAAGTTCATCATCTCTCTTCATGTTTGGAAATCTTCTTTCTTGATCCATCATGTAATTTCATTTTTTGTGTTTTTAATTTTGTATTGTGTAACTACTGTGTAAAATAGTTCTGTAGTATGAATGCTTTGTGTTGTTGTGCCTGTGTCCAGTTGAGATATTTGAAGTGTGTTTGATGAATTGTATGTAATGTTGTATTTCGGAGTCATATTTCTTCATGTGTGGTTCTTTTCTCTCTTGATACTACATTTCATTTATTTGAGAAGTATGTAAAATGAGTGTAATTGGGTTTATAGTTTCATATGTGGAGTGATGTAAAGTTGTGTTCTGATATGTTTGTGTGAGTGGGTCTGTTGTATAGCATATATAGTGTTTTGTAGAAACATATCTCTTCATGAGACAAAATCTTCTTTCTTCATTCTTCATGTAGTGTTAGTGTAAATGGTTTGATATGTGAAGTGTGAGTGTTGAAAAGGTGTTGTATTACAGTTATCTCTAGAAAAATATTCGAGTGTGTATGGAGGATATGTGGTTTACACGGTTCTGCCATTTTTACATCATACATGGGGTTCTATATGTATCTGGAGATTTAGACTTGGAGTTATTCTGTCATTGAACTTTGTCGATAATTAACAGCTTGCACATTTGTTTCTGGAAACGTGGTAACAATGTATTTTTTACACATCGAGAGTTTTCTGTCACACTTGTATACTGACATAATAGGAATTCAGATGTTTAGGTTTATTAGGTTTTTTCCCATTTTCATTTGTAACTAATGCATGCCAGAATTGTTTACATCATAAATGGTAATCCGTTTCAATGCCCAGGTGTCCGATACATTAATCCTTCCATCTACTTAGCATATAGTGCGCTACATTAGTCATGTTATTTCAGTAATGTCTTTTCATCTCCTTCAGTTATTTACTGTATTCATCACAGTACACAATTGCATATGTCAATTACTCTCGAGATAAATTCAAGTTCGTCATTTAGAGAAATATTTGTGTTAGGTGTCGTCACCTAATATGTATCAATTTTAAGATGCAGCTAATGGCTTTGTAGGTCTCAGTGACCGTGGAATATCCTCCATTGCCTGTCTTATGTCAGTGTACTGAAACGTATTACGAAGTTTGTTTCTGTTATTTAGAGTCGTTGTTTGTGGAAGTTCATCATCTCTCTTCATGTTTGGAAATCTTCTTTCTTGATGCTTCATGAAATTTCATTTTTGGTATTTTTAAATTTGTATTGTGTAAATACAGTGTAAGAGAGATCTGTAGTATGAATGCATTGTGTTGTTGTGTCTGTGTCCAGTTGAGATATTTGAAGTGTGTTTGTTGAATAGTATTAATCTTGTATTTCGGTGACATATTTCCTCTTGTGCGGGTCTCTTCTCTCTTGATTCTTCATGTCATTTTTCTGAGTAGTACGTAAAGTGAGTGTAATTGGGTTTATAGTTTCATGTGTAGAGTGATGTAAAGTTGTGTTCTGGCCTGTTTGTGTGAGTGGGTTCGTTGTATAGCATATATAGTGGTTTGTAGATACATATTTCTTCATGAGGCAAAATCTCCTTTCTGCATTCTTCATGTAGTGTTAATGTTTGTGGTTTGATATGTAGAGTGTGAGTGCTGAAAATATGTTGTATTGCAGTTATCTGTAGTGAAATATACGATTATTTATGGAGGATATGTGGTATAGATGGTTCTGCCATTTTTACATTGTACATAGAGTTCTATATGTATCTGGAGATTTAGAGTTGGATTTATTCTGTCATTGAACTTACTCAATAATTAACAGGTTTCACATTTGTTTCTGGAAACATGGTAACAATGTATTTTCTCCACATAGAGAGTTTTCTGTCACACTCGTATACTGACATAGTAGGAATTCAGATGTTTATGTTTATTAGGTTTTTTGCCATATTCGTATCTTTACTTATACATGCCAGAAGTGTATGCTATCCCGTCTCAATTCCTAGGTGTCTGATACTTTAATCCATCCACGAACCTAGCATATAGTGCACTACATTAGTCATGTTTTATTAGTAATATCTTTTCATGTGGTTCAGTTATTTACTTTTTTTATCGCAGTATGGATTGGCATATGTCAGTTACTCTCTAGATAAATTTATGTTTGCTCATTGTGAGAACACTCAGTGGTAGGTGTCCTAATACGTATCAATTTTACGATGCAGGTAACGGCTTTGTAGGTCTCAGTGACCATCACATGTCCTCCATTGCATGTTTTGTGTCAATGTACTGAAGTTGGTAGCTTGTTTGTGTTGTATAGAGTCATTGTTTCTGGAAGTTCATCTTCTCTTTTCATATTTGGAAATCTTCTTACTTGATTCATCATGTAATTTCATTTTTATTGTTTTCATTTTGTATTGTGTAAATACTGTGTAAGAGAGATCTGTTGTATGAATGCATTGTGTTGTTGTGTCTGTGTTCAGTTGAGATATTTGAAATGTGTTTGATGATAAGTATTAAGTTGTATTTCGGAGACTTTTTTTTTTCATGTGTGGTTCCCTTCGCTCTTGACTCTTCATATCATTTGACTAAGTATGTGAAAAATGACTGTCATTTAATTTATGGTTTCTTATGTAGAGTGATTTAAAGTTGTGTTCTGATCAGTTTGTGTGAGTGGGTTTGTTGTGTAGCATATATAGTGTTTTGTGGAGACATATTTCTCCATGAGACAAAATCTCCTTTCTTCATTCTTCATGTAGTGTTAATGTAAATGGTTTGATATGTGGAGTGTGAGTGTTGAAAAGGTGTTTTATTGCAGTTATCTGTAAAGAAATATACAATTATTATTGGGTTTATAGTTTCATATGTAGAGTAATGTAAAGTTGTGTTCTGATCTGTTTGTGTGAGTGGGTTTGTTGTATAGCATATATGGTGTTTTGTAGAGACATATTGCTTGATGTGACAAAATGTTTTTCCTGTATTCTTCATGTGTTGTTAATGTAAGTGGTTTAACATGTGCACTGTCATTGCTGAAAATATGTTGTATTGCAGTTTTCTGTAGAGTAATATGTGAGTGTCTCAATGGGATAAATGTGCCAACAGTTTTGGTGACTAATTTTGTTTATGTGTAGTGTGTAAATCTGTATTTTTTAGTTAGTAAAGTTATTAGCCTTTCTTTATGCTAGTGAGCTGGTTTCATTTGAATGCCCCATATATTATTGTAAGTGGATTAATAGTAATCCTAGAGCAAAGGATTACTATGGTCTCTCCAATTAAGGTATTAAGTACTTCGGAAATGAAATTGTAACACCATTGACTAAAATACTCAACAAAATTGAAAATGAAGGTTATTATCCAGAATGTTTAACAATATCTGTAGTTAAACCAGTACTCAAGTAAGGAGATATAGCATCACCAGGTATCTGTTGACCAATATCACTTATACCACTAATATGAAAATTAATAGAATTCGGCATGAATAAGCAGATGAATCAGTATTTTGTACATAATGATATACTCTCTTCCTCACAGTGTAATTTCAGATCTAGCCTTTGTACAGTCTAAACAGTTTAGAGTATGCTAGCAAAAACATACAATTGTTCTGAAAATAAAGATAACTGTGCAACATTGTTGGACCTCAGGAAAGCTTTTGATATGGTCACCCACAATATTATCATTAAAAAACTCTTCCACTAAGGAGTAGGAGAGAATGCTCTATGCCTAATGCAGTCATACTTGGATAATAGAAAAAGGTTAGTTAAGGTAAATAATCTGATGTCAGAATGTCTCCCAGTTGTAAAGGGGGTACCTCAAGGATCTGTCCTTCGACCTTTCCTTTTCGTTATTTATATATATGATTCACCTGCAGTTGTATTGTGTATGTAGTGCTATATGCTGATGACACAACACTCACCACATGTGATACCAATCTTGAAAATGTGCAACACAGCATGACAGTGGCAATGGAGAGGGGCATTACTTGGTTTGAGGCAAATATACTGCAGAAGAATGTTAGTAAAACTGAAGTTGATGTATTCAACCTGAATGCTCCCAGTCATGGCAACAAAACAGTAAAATTATTAGGATTTAATATAGATAAAAAGCTCAGCTGAAATACTCACACAGGGAAGATACGTGGCAAATTGGCACGTGCCATATATCTGCTGTATCAGCTGAGGAGCAGTGTCAGTAAAGAACTTCTGTTGTATGCATATTTTGCATTCTTCCATTCGCACCTGAGTTATGGAATACAATAATGGGGCAATTGCGTAGGTTCAAAAGTAGGGTTTAAATGGCAAAAGAAAGCCATAAGGTGCATATCGTAATTTAGCCCTTGTGAATCATGTCGAGATCAATGACAGTGCCTGGCCTCTATATTTACAACTTCCTTGTCGTCATTAAAGAGAATCTGACTTGACTTAAGGAGAACAGTTCATGACCATAACATAAGAAGTGGTTCAAATGGCTCTGAGCACTATGGGACTCAACTGCTGAGGTCATAAGTCCCCTAGAACTTAGAACTACTTAAACCTAACTAACCTAAGGACAACACACACATCCATGCCCGAGGCAGGATTCGAACCTGCGACCAGACTGTAGCGCCAGAACCGCTCGGCCACCAGCGGCCGGCCATAAGAAGTGGACATACCATTAATATGCCATATGCTAGGCTTGCAAAGAGACACAACATCTATACATCTTGGTCCTGTCTACTTCAACAAATTACCAGAAAATACCTACACAGTGCCAGTATTTAAATTTAAAACTAGTCTTACAAGGTGGGTCAAAAGTAAAGTAATTTACTCTGCTCAAGAGTTCCTAGAGTATGTGACAAATGACCCACTTTGCATATGAGAATGAACTATAAATTAACTGCAAACTATACTTATGCTACACTGTGCAACTATTTTATTACTGTTTGATGTGTTTATTGTTAATTATCTGTTGGATTATTTATTTGTCATTTACCGAACTCTGTAGTTCATTTATCTTGTAATTGAGCAATTAGGAAACTTCTTGTTGTTATTTACATTTGCACAAATATATATTGCATCTGTCCAGGATTATTATATTGTAGTTAATAACATTTGTCATGTCGATGATTATTACTGTTGTTATTATTATGTATACACTGATGACACCAATTGCGTGTAAATATGCTCAATGGTGGAATAAAACATTTCTATTTTTAGTTCACTAGCTCTGAATCTTTCGGCTGTGTTATGTCATAAGTATGTACAAGAAATAAACATTGCCCAAGAATGCTTCCCTAGGGGGACTTAATAGTTGAGTCATGTATTCCAGTTTTATTATTAGGATCTTACCTTCATTTTTATAATGTACGTTTGCACACTGTCTTCTGTCATTGAGATACGAACTTAAAAAATTTGCTGCCGCTCCTATTATGTGATAAGCTTCTAATGTGGATAAAATTATTCCATGATCTCTGAATCAAAGGCCTTAGCCAGATGTAGAAAAGCCCCAATTACTTTGTTTCCTTATTTTCATTATTTCACATTCTGTTACATCCATCAGGACGAAAATGAATTACTTGTTTTGGATGAAATTATTTGTGGTCTTGATTCATCATGTGGTGTCACTGCCAGACACCACACTTGCTAGGTGGTAGCTTTAAATCAGCCGCGGTCCATTAGTACATGTCGGACCCGCGTGTCGCCAATGTCAATGATCTCAGACCGAGCGCCACCACACGGCAGGTCTCGAGAGACGTACTAGCACTCGCAGCAGTTGTACAGCCGTTTTTCCTAGGAAAGGTTCACTGACAACTACGCTCTCATTTGCCGAGACGATAGTTAGCATAGCCTTCAGCATAGCCTGCGTGAGCTTAAATGCGTGCCTTTCGGCTTCCTGTCCTAGTGGATTGGCTGTCTTGCCACAACAGTTGGCGATGAGCCCAAATCGCGTTCGTACCTATACTGATACTGCCCTGATTTACTTGTGTAATGGCTTCGCCACAATCTCCTGATGTACCGTCCAAATTTTATCGCTTACGGAATCAGCAGATGCAGGCCTTACTGGATGCTCTTGGGCAGCTCGTCCATGGTCTACGTGCAATGCAAAACGATGCGGCAGCTGCTGCTCCACCGCTACTGCAGCCACAACACGCTGTTGCACCAACTTTTCGTCCTTTTGATGCTGCACTGGAAAGCTGGACGGAGTGGTCACGCCAATTTGGATTCCATCTCGCTGCCTACAGAATTCAAGGTAACGAGCCATGCATATTTCAAAGAAACAGTCAATGTCGTTGCACAAAGGTATACGTTCTTTTGTACAAAACGTACGGCCGGTCAGACTAATAGGGAGTTTGAGTGTGAATGTGGACTCCCTTATTCAGATACAATGGTGCATGATGCAATTGCACAGAACATTTCTGATGTTCGTATACGGGAACAGATTTTGAAACTAGTTAATCCCTCCCTTCAACAAGTGATAGACATATTGGACTTTGCTCAGGAATCATTTGCAAGTTCGCCAGCCGTGTGTCACATTAACCGGCCCACCGGGCGCGCTGCACAGAACGGTAAACAGCCCTCGCGCCCGTCCGCGCAGCTGCCGCCACGCTCTCAACCAGGTGTGCCGCGCAAGCACGCAAATGCAGTGCTAAAATCATGCCCGCGATGTGCTACTAGACATTCGCGTGACAATTGCCCATCACGCCAAGCTATTTGCTTTTTCTGTAATAAGAAAGGACATGTTCAAAGTGTTTGCCAGAAAAAGCTCAGAACGGACACTCACAACCATTCCAGGCCCTTTGCTTCGCGCCGGAATCGAACCAAGGACACTCAGGCTCGAGAACTTCTGCCCACGGACATTCATGTAGTTAATTCCACTCCGCCCAGTGCCACTTTCTCTAACAGTGACTGTGTTCGTCCCACAAATAGTGTGCGTCGACGTCGACGGAAATCCCGTAAAGTCGCGAGTGTTTCTGTACCAGTGTCAGTTCAAATTGCACGAGACAGTCGCTCTTGTCGTCAGCAGGACAATAAACTTTTTGTAGACTTGGACTTTCATGGCCACGTGATACCATTCCAGCTCGATACCGGAGCTGCAGTTTCATTGATCAATCACGACACGTACAAACAACTGGGCAAACCTCCGTTGCGTGCTGCAAATGTTAAGCTAACTACATATTCAGGTCAGAATATCCCTGTGTTAGGACAGTGCAGCCTTCTTGCAACATACAAGGGACACACAAAACTTGTGTCATTTTACGTTCGTTCTTCTTCTGCAGTGAACTTGTTTGGTTTAGATTTATTTCAGTTGTTTAACTTGTCTATAGTAAATCCGGTCCTCTCAGTGAATCAGACTGTGCCTTCAGACAGTGTTTCTCGTCTATGTGAAGAATTTGCAGACATTTTTGCACCGGGCCTTGGTTGCGCTAAGAACTATGAACCACATTTGGAACTGAAAGTAAAGGCGCAACCGAAATTTTTCAGAGTGCGCAATGTTCCCCACACATTGCGTGATGAGGTCGCAAGAACGTTACACGATTTAGAATCACAAGGTGTAATTGAACGTGTGCAGGCTTCTCTCTGGGCCTCACCCTTAGTAATTTTGCCAAAACCTTCCAGAAAACTGAGACTTTGTGTGGACCTCAAGGCAACAGTGAATCCACAACTAGTGATTGCAACTTTTCCCATACCCCGCCCGGAAGATCTTTTTGATAAACTCTGCCCGGGTAAATACTTTTCGAAGTTGGACCTAGCAGATGCGTACTTGCAAATACCGGTGGACAAAGAATCCCAGCGAGTTTTGGTGGTTAACACGCATCTTGGTTTGTACCGATTCAAAAGACTGCCATTCGGGTGAGCATCCGCCCCTGCATTGTTTCAGCAATATTTACAAACTGTTTGTGCGTCGGTACCTACTGCAGCGAACTATCTGGACGATATTGTGATCTCTGGAAAGACGGAAGAAGAACATTTAACCAATCTCAGAACATTATTTTAGGTATTGCGACAAAATGGTCTTCGCTTGCGGAAGGACAAATGTGTGTTTTTTGCTCGTGACTTACCATATCTGGGACATGTAATCAATGCCCAAGGCATACATCCGAGTCCAGAGCACCTCCGTGCCATACAAGACTTGCCTTCGCCGCAGAATTTGAAGCAGCTACAGAGTGTGTTGGGGAAAAATTAATTATTATGCCAAATATGTGCTGCAAGCCTCTTCCATTTCAGCTCTGCTTCATCGCTTATGCCGTAAAGGTGTTCCGTTTGTCTGGACGATGGAATGCGAACGCGACTTTCGCCAGTTGAAATCGGCGTTGCTTTCTAATCCTTGCCTTACGCCATTCGATCCCCAGAAACCCCTTTTGTTGATGGTAGATGCATTGGATTTCGGGATCGGTGCTGTGCTTGCGCACAAAGATGGTTCGCATGATCGCCCTATTGCCTTTGCGTCCAAATTGCTCTCATCTGCGCAAAGAAATTATTCACAGATAGAGAAAGAAGCTTTGGCTCTCGTATTTGGTGTTACTAACTTCCATGATTTCTTGTATGGTCGTCACTTTACCAGCATCACAGACCACAAACCTTTGACATCGCTTTTTCATCCGAACAAGCCTGTACCTCCACGTACAGCGCAGAAATTCATTCGCTGGTCTATTTTTCTCTAGCAGTACCGCTACGATATCTTGTATCGGTCCACTGCTAAGCATGGAAACGCTGATGCGTTGTCCCGTTTGCCTGTTGCTGAGGATAGAGCATTCGATTCTTCCGAACTTGCTTGCATGTTCATTGATGCGGAAACCGATAACGTGGTCGAATCGTTTCCGATTGATTTTCGTCATGTAGCTACAGCCACAGCTGCTGACCCTGTCCTTGTTACAGTTTTGCGTTTTGTTGCTACGCAATGGCCTTTGTCAAAGTCGCGGATCGAGGATCCTCTGGTTCGCCGATTTTTTGCTCGCAAGGAGAGACTTTTTGTACGACGTGGTGTTTTGTTGTTGCGTTCTGATAATGATCAGTCCAGAGTCATGGTCCCACGTTCGTTGCAGTCCTCTGTCTTATGGCTTCTTCACCAAGGACATTGGGGTATAGTGCGAACGAAACAACTTGCTCGTCAGTACTGTACTTGGTTCGGAATCGATGCTGCGATTACGAAAATGTGCTGTTCTTCCATGGCGTGTGCCGAACAACAATCCGCACCGCCGCGGAAATTCTTTGCATGGCCGAAAGCCACTTCCCCTCGGCAACGCTTGCACATCGATTTTGCTGGTCCATTCTGGAATGCTCGATGGTTGGTTGTGGTCGATTCTTTCAGTAATTTTCCTTTTGTTGTCCGGATGTCTTCCACAACGTCATCTGCCACCATCCAAGTGTTATCTGCTATCTTTTGCATTGAACGTCTTCCACAGACTATTGTTTCTGACAATGGCCCACAATTCCTGTCCGCAGAATTTCAGTCATTCTGCAAGGCTAATGGTATTCAACATCTGACATCCGCGCCGTTTTCGCCGCAGTCAAACGGTGCCGCTGAATTGGTCTGGACTTTCAAGTCACAGATGTTGAAGTTGAAAGAGTCGTATTGTTGGGAGAACGCGTTGTTGCTCTTTTTGTCTTCGTATCGCCGCTGTCTGTTCTCCCGCCGGTGCCGCCCGCAGTGGACGCGTCGCTGCAACCGCCTGGCGCCTCCCTGGGTCACGCGCCGCCGATCGCTTCCCGTGACCAGATGTCCTCCGCCATGGACCTCTTGCCTGCTCCAGACCACATGGCGTCTTTGCGCGTCGGTTACCCCGACACTATGGAGGTCTACCCTTCGGCCCCTCCTGTCTCTTTACGGGCGCATACACCGCATGTTGGCGTGCACCCTGGACTAGGTTTTCAGGCGTTTCCTAGCTCCCCTCGGACCGAATGGCCGGGTGTGGGTGGCACAGCCTCGCCTGTTGTTAGGCTCCCCACCTCATCGCATACGTCAACATGGGGTCCTCCCCACGGCGGGCGGAAGCCTTATAACACAACCGTTCGCCGATTTGCGGGGGAGGAATGTGGTGTCACCGCCAGACACCACACTTGCTAGGTGGTAGCTTTAAATCGGCCGCGGTCCATTAGTACATGTCGGACCTGCGTGTCGCCACTGTCAGTGATCGCAGACCGAGCGCCACCACACGGCAGGTCTTGAGAGACTTACTAGCACTCGCCCCAGTTGTACGGACGACTTAGGTAGCGATGCAACACTGACGAAGCCTCGCTTATTTGCAGAGAGATAGTTAGAATAGCCTTCAGCTAAGTCAATGGCTATGACCTAGCAAGGTGCCATTAGCATTACATTGCATGTATCTAAAGAGTCTAACTTGTATTGTCAAGAGCGATATACAAATTATGGATTAAAGTTAAGTATTCCAGCAGCTACGTACTTTTCTTTATAGCATTCATTACGTATCCTGTGTCAGACCTCACACCAGCCTGCGTGAGTTTAACGCGTGCATTTCGGCCTTCTCTAGTAATACCACACATCAATTGTCTTTGTATGCCTTACTAAAATCCTCTTTCATAATGTTTTACTAATATTACTGGATTCATTTATCTGTTCAGTGTATTACTGTGAATTTAGAATGTTCAGAGATATCTCAAGTTTCCTACATTTTACAAATAAGCTTTCCACCTCATGGACATTTTTTATGGAAACGTATAATGGAATCATAGTCTCTCTGTCTAAATAAGATATAAATCATGAAACACTACTTGTCCAGCAAAATTTCTCTGTTTGTACATTAAAGCTCAAATATAACTTTCGTAATTCAATTGCCTGAACCAGAGGGCTGATCAGTAAAACTTATATGATATTGCAAATGTTATACTTAATCTCTTAAAGTAACTTTACAACCACAACTTGTCATAGAGTAAAAAAACAGCAATGACAGTTCTACATATGGGGAAATGTGATTTTATGATTTGCACATGTGGCTGCAAAATCCATTTGAACAAAACATTTAATTTTTGATGAATGGGTAATATATAATATTCTGTGATGTTGTCATTTTGGTCTTCAGACCAAAGACTGATTTTATGCACCTATCCCCAGTAGTCTGTCCTGTGCACACATCTGCATGGATACTCCTGCTACAGACCACCCTCCCTCCACCCCCTCCCTCCCTGCATTTTCTGCAATTAGCACATTGACAATCCCTTGATGCATCAAGATGTTCCGTATAAGTATATCTCTTTCTTTACTCTGGTTGTGCCATAAATTTCTTTTTACCTCAATTTGATTAAGTACATTCTCATTAATTGCATGATCTACCCTTCTAATCTTTGGCTTTCTCCTGTAAGTTTACGTTTTAAAAGCCGTTATTTTCTTCTTGTCTGAACCGCTTATTATTAGAGTTTCACTACTATACAAAGCTGCACTCCAGACAAATATACTCAGAAAATATTTCCTAAGATTTAAATTTATATGATATTGTGGTGCTTGTGTTGTTATGAAGAACAATATAAAGTTCCTTCAGATATGCAGTTATGTCTCAAGGAAAACTTACAGCAGCAACTTCAGCTGTTATGAAATATGTGAAATTTATTTGATGTTGCAAATATGAACAACCACATGCATGAATGCATGTGTGTCCAAAGGACCATTGCATCATTCTTCTTAACAACACATGCATTGCAATGTCATATTTCTCCGCTGATATAATTCAGTGACTTTCAATTAAAATATCCTCCCCTGTACAGGTATTGCCACTACATAATATGTGTGTGAGTACAGCTTTCAGCACAAGATTGATGACATATGGAAGCTTGGATCTGGGTATGAGTCCTGCACAGGAAGCCAAAGTGGTTAAGATTACCACTTACATAATGCAGAAAATCCTTGCTTGGGTTCTGGTCCACAACAGATTTCATTGTTGAGATTCCTTATACAGCTGATGGTTGTTCGTAATCACATCTGTGGGTACATTTCATGTATTTAAATTTTTATTCTACATTAACAAATGTATCTTTTTTTCAGACATCCTATGTTGGTTTTGCTGTTCTGCATTTTATATCCTCTGATTGGCCATTGTCATTTATTTGTTGCTGAAGTAACACACTTTACTTCTACTTTTAGTTTTAATTCCTTTTCTAGCTCCCTAAGCAGCACCTGATTTAATTCTAACACATTTAAGTGCCCTTATTTTACTGTTGTTCATGTGGATCTTGTAACATCTTTTCAATTCATGCTATTCAACTGATCATCAAAGTCATTTTTCCTCTGACAGAATTAGAGTTCCGTCTGCAAATGTCTGGATTTTAAATTCTTCAGCCTCAACTTAATTTCACTTTACAGATTTTTTTTTGTTTCCTTTACTGCTTGCTCGTTGTATATGCGCAATATTAAAATAAAGCACTAAAGAAGATGTACCACACGAAACAGCAACCAAGCTCTATAACAAACTACCTTGTGACATTAAAACGAGAAAAGATACTTCAGGAGTGGACTGAACAGATGCATGACAACTACTGTCTGCTATGATGAAAATTATCTGTGCATATGTAAACTTGTTTGCAATTTTTTTTTTTTTGTAGTTACTGTCATATTTAATATACATGATTAACTTTGGCTGCTTTTAATGTCTATAGTAAGTTCCAGAAATGTGACCTGTCCAGTACTATAATGTACTTGATGTACACAAAAATTAAAAGGACCAATAAATTATTTAACTTTGGCTGATAACTGACATTTTCATTTTCTCTAAGACTAGGTGTAATATGTTGAATACACACTCTCTGATCTCATTTTTTTTTTCTTTTTTTTTTTTCGCAGCAGGCCATGTGGTTGTAATTTTGTTTTCAGAGATTGGATTACGTCATTTTAGCCTATCACAATTATGTCCTTTCATACTTTGAGGTATTCTCTGTACTATAATTGTAACTGGGGTGTAGCTGTCTTCTACATTACATGTAGTTCATATTTTTCTTATTTGAGATTTAGCATAAATGGCCTCTTGTTCAATCTGCCAAGAGTTCCTCAATTAGAAATCAATAAGGTATACCACCTTAAGAAACACCTCATCCCTACCTTCCTGGTACTCTTAAGGGCCAAGTAGTATCAGAATTAAGGTACATCAACATCAAAGGGACAAATCACTAAACCTTATGATTAACATTCCACATTTAGTTAATAATTTCCTACTATTGCGGGAATCTCCTTTGGGCAGCAATATTTCTGCACAATTTAAAGGCTGAAAGAAAGTGAACACTTCCTAAAAGTAATTACAGGAATCTGACCCTGGCTAAGTTGAGCACCACTGTCAATATTAGCTGAGTATAAACTTGATAATTCACCTCTTCCACATTGCCATTGTAGGCTGTGTTTGTTGTGACTTCAGTTAGGAAAAATTGAGTTGTGTAGTGTGAGAGGGAGCTATGCCACAAAAATGAAAAACTGGGCTTTGGCTCTTTTCAATATTTGCTGCCACCTTGCATCTATCCTTTGAACTAGAACCACGTGACATAGCTGCTGCACTTTCTGCAGCAGTTGTCCTAAATCCTTGAATGCATCCTTTTGATCATTTTGAATGAGAGGAAGGGCTGTGCTACATAACGATGTCTACTATGTGAGTTGCAGATGTAGCAACATAGAACTGTTACAGATTGGTTTATCACTTATATGGGAATAACATATTGTCCCAAAATATATTTGTTTCCTCTATATCCATCTTCATTTTCAATTTTAAACTTAATTTGCATTTTGTCTCTTCACTGTAGTGAACATGTTATGTCATTCTTCTGTGTATGTAAGTTGTTGCACTCCTGGTAACAATGTTTTACAATAGTGAGAGAAATATGGATCACTGAGTATCAGAAAATGTTGGAAAGGTGGTAAAAATTCAATCATAATCTGCATAAATGAATGGCAGCAGATGTGAAGGGAAAAGAAGCAGTGGACATGAATATGTGAGTGATAAAACCGGTAAGTAAGTAACAGTAAAGCAATAAGGACCTGGATGTGACTGAAAAAAACAAATCAGATGTATCTAACTTCAGCTGGAGCAGCTATTTAATGTTAGATGAAGTTTCTGAAACCTCATTATTTTGTGAGTTTTACAAGCTGCAGGACTAAAATATTCAGAATACAAATCTCAGAGGTCTTGCTGAGCATAAGGGCTACTGTTGGAGCTATGCTAAAAAACATGATGTAGGAGTGTTCAGAAGAAAGCCGTCATTTGCTTACAAGGGAACATTGGTGACTGTAACATAACACAGAGTATGTTTTAGAAGCATTTTGAGCAAATTTTGCATCATCACAGAAAAAGGCGTCAACAGCTAGAGGGGACAGGAAAGTGGTTAATGTTTATGAAGATTAATTAGGGATGAAAATACTGATGAAATTAAAACATCATATCTTCGCATGCCATGTATAGATAAGATGTAGAAAACCTACCAGGTTGGATACTGTTCGAGGCTATATTTCAAAGTTGCAGAAATACAGATTCCATTATTCATAGAAAGACAATACAGGTTTGGTGTACGTTTCTGTGTCATCAGTCTTCTGACTGATTTAATATGGCCCACCATGAATTCTTCTCCTTTACCAACCTCTTCATCTCAGAGTATCATTTGCTACCTACATCCTCAGTTATTTGCTGGATGTCCCACTCTCTGTTTTCTTGTAGAGTTTTTACTCTCTATAGCTCCCTCTAGTACCATGGAAGTTATTTCCTGCTGGCTTCATGACGTTCTATCATCCTGTACCTCCTTCCTGTCAGGGTGTTCCATATATTCCTTTCCTCATCAATTTTATGGAGAACCCCCTCATTCCTTACCTTAATAGTGCATTTCAGTGTACATTGTAAATGTGAAATGCACCATTTCTATGGTGGAGAATTCCTACAAACATGAGTTTTATATGTAAAATGGGGAGCATATAATAAAGTTTTCAGTGCAAAGTTTTTATAAGCTTCATGTTACCACATACAGACACATGTAAAACTTCTGATGAGTACAGTGCTACTCCAAACAATGATATTCCTTTGGATGCCAGGCTACATCATCTTTGATCTGACAAAGCATACGCAATGTTGAGGTAAAACACAAAGGCTTGTTCCAGTAATGATTTCCAATAATCACTGCTCAGTCCTAAAATTCAAAGAGAGGCATTGTGCTACATAAAGGCAGGTAGTGTATATGCAACTTGGCTTCTACATATGCAACTCCATTTCAGGTATTATGTGCTTGTGGCCAGATGATATTGCCTCATGCAGTTCATCAGAAAATGCATCATGTATCATAAAAGTGCAGAGTGATCCCTCAAATTTTCATTATAAAAGAAAGTTGATTTTTTTCAGATCTTGCCCTGGACAAAAAACCAAAATGCAATACCGTGTTTGGCATGTACTCTTATTTTCAAAGGACTCTATGACACCATTCATCATTATTTCCCTTGTTCCTGGATTTACCTGTTTATGCACTGACCAAGATTCTGACACAATACAAAAGAAAATCTGAAAAACAGATCATATATACACAGCTGACCATTGCTGTGAAGTTGTAAAAATGCTAGAGTCATAAACCCATTTAAGGTCATTCCAACGACAACAGAAAATTTCAGGTATTTTCGGTAGCTGAACAATAAAATAGTTAGAAGTTGTGTTGTAGGAAATGATGTTACTGTTTATAGTAGGAAAATTGGTGCTCCAAAATTTGATAGACAACAGAAGAATGACATGGACTGGAACTATTCAAAAAAGTGCCAGGTCATTGCTCCAAAACCAGGATAGACCCAGTGGCTGATTATCCTGATATGACTAAACTTCTTGAGGAAATATTCTATCCACACAGAAGACCTGATCAACCCTGAAGTTAAAAGACCTTGTTCCACTAATTCCATACATTTCCCTAGTTTAATGATATCATTTTTTTGTTGAAATGGAAGCCTGATAACACGATTTATGGTTGGCCAACAGTATATCAACCAGGATAACACTTTTTGATATGTGTGTTTAACTTTTTTTAAATTGTTGTATTTGTTGTGGCATACAGTGTTGTAATCATTCCTATTTACATTAAACTTTAAATTTTTCCTTTTGCACAATGTATGTGAGAAAAAGTTAAGAAGGAAAAAGTTAACCCTTTATTGTACAAATAAGATCTTAATACAATGTTTTAGAAAACCCTATTTATTTCCATTTCTTCTCAAAGTAACATAGTTCCCTCTCTCACTAGACTCCTCACTTCACAGAGTATTTCTGAAATGTTTACTTTTTCAGTAACCATCTGCACTCTTATCAAGTCCTATGTTAATTCACCTTAAGGTATTGTGATTGGTCATAATACTGGAAAACATATACACATATATATTATGTGTTTACCTTGTTTCACATTTTTCATTCAGTCTTAGAGTACACATACCCTAGATGACTTGGACCAGCAACTTTGCTGTGCGTTGACTATTGATCTTCGTTATTATCGATACTGAACTTTAAATGAAATAAAGACAAATTTAAACATACACAGGTAGTGAATTGTAAGGAATGACTAACTAGTAAGTAGCATATCAACATTACAGGATCAGGAGTGGAATTATCAACAATGATCTTGATGTGATTCATTTCATGACTGCAGCTATAATAGCAAGGATGTCTATGATGCATTAAACTCTAGCTTCCCTCAGTTTAGCTGCATATGGCCAAAGGAACAGTTATTAGGTAATTATCTTCTCAGCAAGGAAAAAGGAATGGAGGAGGCAGTGAAGAAGTAGGACTTTGTGATTGAGTCACTAAATTTTTGTTAAAAAAAAAAAAATAGAAAATTAAAAAAATACTGCAGTGATGTGTGTGTGTGTGTGTGTGTGTGTGTGTGTGTGTGTGCGTGTGTGCGTGCGTGCGTGCGTGTGTGTGTGTGTGTGTTTTATAGCAGTGTTTTTGTTTGCTGAGAATTAGTGAAAAACAAACTTTCGCACATGTGAAGAAGGCATGTGCTTTATTAAATATGACACAGTGGACATCAGTGTTTGACGGAGACTAGACTTGTAAATACTGCCAACCACTGAATACAAAAGTACAGGCTTCAGTTACTAAACAATACCAAAGATGTAAAATACATCAACACTGTAGCATTACATTGGGTCATTGCAAATTTTTATCATTGATTTGGGTATGAGACTATCTGCAGGAAATGTCTATTGCATCAGCAGAGAAAGAGACTTTAAGTGTCTTGTAGCTATAATAAGAAATTAAACACACTAAATGTAATACTGACCTTTTGGGAAGAACTGACCTGTTAGCCTGGCTGTCTCCTGTGGTACAGTTGCACACAGTTAGCAGATGTGGAGCCCTAACCCGCCTGTTTCACAGTTGCAACAAGAAGAAGTTGATGCATGATAATAGTATTGCTGTCTCTTCTTAAAACATTCTGAAATAAAAAATATAAATGATTTCAACAGTCTCATTGATAATTCACTTCATATAATTATATAAAATGAAATACAGAAAGTCATTTCTGTTGCAAGAATGTATGATAAATTAATCATAAATTGTTATTTAGGAATGATACTATTGATATTGCCGAATAACTGAACCTTGAAATACTAAATACCCCTGTGAAAATGTTGCTTCAATTTTGTTAATAAACACGTATGAGTATAACTGTGACATTGAGTTTCGGTCAGTATGCACTACAGTATTGTGCCTTGTATGACTAAAATCTGGAATGGCTTCTGCTATCACAAATCTTACAACTGTGAAAATCACACAGTCAATTTTGTCAGTGTAAGAAAGGCAAACCCTTTAACCTCCAGACATTTTTGTGTAATGTACAGAGAAAAGTCAATCAATAGTGCTGATTATTTCAAAACTGCTCACTTCATAGTAAATTACAATTACCATTTTTGGGACAGGAAAAGCATATTTAGGATGTGAATGACAACGATCATTTCAACAGTGCACAGTGAAATATTGTAAAAGTTATGAATACCAGTTGAAAGCAAGTCACATGGCCTATTAAGTCCTTGCGTGGTTTTGCTGTGTAATAATTTTTGTTCACATAATGCCACAAGAAATGAAATAAAGCTTGATAAGTTTGAATAGATGTTGTTGGCCATCTTCTGTACACCCTTAACCCTTTAACTGCTATGGACGTGTTAACGCACATGCCTTTGTACCTGTCCCTGTGTGCTCTGAATGTGTTTACACGCAGCACCAGTCCTTCTGCCTGGTACTCTGAACGTGTCTACATGTAGACACATTCAGAGCACAACATAGAAGGACTGGTGGCTTGTGAAAGATGTTCGGAGCACACAGGGACAGGTACAAAGGCAAGTGTGTTAACACATCCAGAGCAGTTAAAGGTTTAATTTGGTAACCAGTGATTACTAGTTCTTCCACTATACATGGAAAAATGTAGCTTTTGTTACAGAATTTTAGTAATGGTGAAGATATTTAAGACATCACTGAATAATGGTTAAATTGATCAGTGGTGTAGCTCTGTGATGGTGGGACACAGAGGATTTTTGACATTGTGATGTGTTCTTTTACACTGCAATAAATGGTAATAGGAAGCAGTTTAAGGTTGTAAATTTAATAAATATATAGTGAAGATTCTATGTATGTGTTAGCGTTTTCTTAATAACCAAGTAGAACTTAGACACAACCACATTAATGAATGATACAAAATACACAGTTGTGGAACTAAATTACATCTGGAAGAACCTGTACAAGATACAGAAATTGCCCAGGACACTATCTCCCAGTAGGCAGATGACCTGGTTATTAAGACCATATCAGATGCAAAATGAGAATAAATAATTTATGTGGATGGTAGCTTCAGGATATTTATTTTTGACTGACATGTTTTGAGTTCCATGAGCTCAGGTAGAACAGAATGGTAGAGAAATCATCAGTGAAGAATACTACCAGTTCATTTGGACATATGTAATACAGGTAATCAGCAGTGATTTTGAAGAGACACAACTGTAAATTGTCTGAAGTTTTTTTTAAGGAAAGCCATGTAAAATTAAATATGGATGGCCAGTTAGCAATTTATATTGTCCTCCTCAGTACTGTTCTTCCTTGTAGGTCTTTTTCTGTTCATCTTTTACCTCTCAAGGCATATTTTATTGTTTTGTAAATTTAAGGTGCATCAAGGTGAAGGGAAAGGAAAGGGGAAGAACTGATGATATCAGCAACATCAGGACTTTGTGCAGAATCAGCAGCAATGAGCGAAAATGTGGGGTAGACTGGTACTCAAACACGGGATCTCCTGCTTACTAGGCAATTACATTAATCATTGCACCATCCGGACACAGCATTTATTTCAAATGAGGGAACTTTCTCGTTGTGCTCCCCAGCCCACCCAGTGCAATCTATCTGTAGTCCCTGTCTGTGTCCTTTGTTCTCACTAAGTTTAGATTCCCACAGGAGGTCAAACATAAATGTGCATTCTCACCAAGATTGTGGATAAAATCCTACCTCCTGTGGAAAATTAGTGAGTCTGGAGGACATGGACGGGGACTGCAGATACATGATGCTGGGTGGGAATGTGTATTTGCCAGGGAATGTAGCAAGATAGTTGATGCATTTGTGATGAACACTGTGTCTGGTTGTTGCAGTGGTTAATGCCACTGCATAGTAAGCAGGAGGTCCTGGGTTCAATGTACAGTCAAACACACATTTTCATAACATCACTGCAATTCCACATAAATTCCCAATGCAGCCCCTGTTCGGCCCCGGTAGCTGAGTGGTCAGCGTGACGGCATGTCAATCCTAAGGTCCCGGGTTCGATTCCCGGCTGGATCGGAGATTTTATCCGCTCAGGGACTGGGTGTTGTGTTGTCCTAATCATCATCATTTCATCCCCATCGACGCGCAGGTCGCCGCAGTGGCGTCAAATCGAAAGACCTGCACCAGGCGAACTGTCTACCCGACAGGAGGCCTTAGCCACACGACATTTCATTTCAATGCAGCCCCTTTCTGCATTTCCTCCTGTTGCCTATCCTTTCTCCCCCCCTCCACCATCAGTATACATAATAAGTATCTTAACCGCAGATTCTGCACGGTGTCTACTCTTTAGGATATATCCCGAAGAACAGATACTACACATCCGTATAAAATTGTTTTATTGAGGTTTTTTTGACTGCTTCTATTCTACTTTCCACTTTATACTTCTACTTTTTCTTTGGGCGACTGATTATTTTTGTACATCATTCTTATTTCCAGTTTCCATGTCTCCCTTGCATTTAGAATTGACAATATCATTTGGCAATTTTGCATTCAGAAGCTTAGCAGAAGTTGCAAAACTTAGCCAACCTAGAATTTCATAACATTCTCAAATTTTTTCCCTACTGGTACTTTATTTTAGACCATGTGTGTGTGTGTTTTTTACATGGTTTTATAGTGAAGAGACCAAACTGGGAGGTGGCAGGTATCAAAATTATGACAATATCGCACTGCAACTTACATCCTCCCCAATGGTTAGTAAGGAGGTGAGCAGTTGGAAAGTAAATGAAAAGTGTAATATTCACCTAGAACCATTAAAAATTGCCCCTGTTCAGAGGCATTAGGGCAGTAGACTATACTAAGCAATCATAAGGAAGAAGGAAGCATCAAACAAATTCTTGTCATATCTATAGAGAATGGGAGTTCAAGACGTCATTTCATCAAACGGCAGCAGGGTATAATTTTGCTTCCCATATATGCCTCATGATTGTGAAACCTGGAGTCTTAGACGAAAGACAAGCAACCTATTGATGCACTGTGTTGCTGCAGAATACTGCACATACAGTTCACTAAAAGAGGACAGATGTGTCCATTATGAGCAACTCATTATTTCCAGGCACCTTTCTTCTTGTGTCAAACAAAAAGTCTCCAGTTCTTTGACCAGGTTTTGAAAACAGATGGAGAAAATAATCATCGAGGGAAAGATCAAGGACATGAGACAAAGGGGGAGAACAATTAGCAGGTGGCCAGATAGAATAAAGGTCTGGTCTACTACATCAGAAAGCTGTAAGAGAAGCTGGTAAGCATCCAGGATTTAAAGTTTGATTCACAGGGTCACAACGCCTTGTGACAATGATGATGACATTCTTGAAGCTTTACTTAATGTACAAGACGTTATGCACATAACTGAGCCTTCTTACAATGAGATTTGTACTGTTTACGATTTTTAACGTACTATTTTTTAAATTTGTGTTGTTTTTAGTAGTTATGAAACTAGATAGCGATCAAGACTATTAGTTTACGATGATTTTGAAGCATTTTCGCTCATATCACTTAGAAAAGCCGTCGAAGGAAAGGCTATGAACGTGGCAGACAGTTCCAATTGCCAGTATCAAAAATTGGCAGTATTAATTACATATGAAACTTACGTGTAGTTACTTGGGATAAAACCAATCATATAAAATTTCAGATGTAAGTGTACTCTGTTCGACACATCAACTTTTAGATACTAGATGTAAGTTACTGACAGATATCGTTTGCGAGTAGGAGTCTATGTTGCAAGCGGACAAGCTCTCCATCTGTCTCCATTACTTTTAATAATAGATTTATTGCAGACAAACTGGCCATTTTGTGCGCGAATTACAGGAATTATTCTCTATTCACTATTATTATTCTTAGTCACTGCAGAATTTCACCAGCGATTCTGTTCTCAGCCTAAAGATTAACACATGATATCACTCACACTGGTCACTGCACATGGCACGTATGCAGCTCCTGCTGGGCTCATGAAAAATCTCGGTGTTGCTCAGTTTGTGGTGAAATCCATGCACGTAGGGTCTTGTTACTACGTGGCGCACTTCGTATCCTCCCTGCGTCTATTCACAGTTTGTCATGGCGTCTGTCACATAGAAATCCTTCCATATCTTGCGTTTCTTCTCATGTGGTTCCGTCAATAAGACCTAGTAGGTTTTCGTCTCTGGTAGTAAGTGCTTCAGCCGCATTTCTCCTATGAAGAAGGGATCCCTGGCCAGTCCATACACAAGCCACGTGAGTGTGTATTTAGAGAGGCATAGGACCCTTTTTAAGTACCGTAAGTAGCCTTCAGCTTCTCTATTTTTTCGATGTCTGTCTTCTTCAGATGAATCCATATGTTTTCCAATCCGTAAATTGCAACAGGTTCAATTTTTACGTTCAAACAGTCATAGGGCTGTTTACAGGGAGAGTTTGCCTATCGACTTGATATCATTTATGGCTCTCGTTGCAGTGCTGGCTCTGTAGTTTATGTGGCATGTGAATACTGTTCCCTGTGACTGTAGGGAACTCCTAGGTACGTAAAACTGATGACTGACTGTTTTGGTGTCTCTCCAACGTAGAAAGTGCCGGGTCTTCCTCCTCTTCTGAATGTCATGGAGACGGTCTTCTCTTCATTCAAGGATAGGTCGTGTTAGCGCCTGAGTGATTGGAATGCCACCAGAGACTGGCAACACCACAACTGTCAGCTACCAGTCATAGAGAGAGGAATACAATGAGGACCACCACACCCTCACCAGCGGAAGTGGCCAATCATAGAGAGGAAGGTTCGAATAGGAATGTCACGCTGCCACTGGCGGAGGTCGAGGTAGAAAAAGAAGAAGAAAACGAGGGCTACACGTTAGTCGAAAGGGGAAGACGTAGGAAACGACATCAAGCCAGGAGAGAAAACAATGAACGTCCCTTTGTGTTAGGGACAATGCAACCAACAGGGTTAGGGCTTCGAGCAGGAGAGCGAACCACCCGACTTTATGTGGGCCAATCCCATCAGGACACCACAAAGGAGGAAATCGTCAGACACCTCAGTGGACTGGAAATAGCGGGAGAAATCGAGTTCGATGAGCTGGAAACAAAGGGCCACCTAAAGGCCTTCAAAATTGAGGTGGCTTTTGACTGCCACGAACAAGCCATACAGCCAGAACTGTGGCCAATAGGAGTGCCGGGGAGGCAGTACTTTTCTTGGAGTAAGAAACCTGAAGCCCCCAGGTTCTAATACCATTCACAACAAACTCAGATTCAAAACATTAAACTGGAATATTGAAGGCCTTATCACAGCAGTGGCATGCGTTCAAGATAATTTCTTTAGACCTTGTGATATAGTGTTCCTGACGGAAATGTTCCTCACAAAAGACAGTAACAAAGTAAACATACATTACGCGATCAATGTTGTGGCGGAACAATGCCCAAAGGACAGACCTAAGGGCGGCATCACATGTCTCATCATGAAAATTTTCTCGCCCTTCTCAGTTTCCCACAAATCAAGGCACTCTCTAGTAGTAACGCCCGCCATTTGTGTTCTTATATGTGTGTACGTTCAGCCTGAGCTCACAGCAGTAAATATTATAGAGTAAATCAGTTTGTGTTTGGATACTACCACTCAGGACGACCCAGTCATATTGGCAGGAGACCTGAATTAGCCTGTGGACACCCCTTCACGGGAAACGACAGATGTCATGAACTACTTGGAAGAGGAAGGCTTTGCACTTGTCAATAATAAAGCAACCCACACTTACTTCTGTCATAACGGTGCAAGCACAATTGACCTCATATTTGTGAACTCCAAACCTAAACCACTAGAACAACGCATCATCCTGGGAGTGGAAAGGATACACCTACCAGTGGAAACATCGCTACAACTAGGGAACACAGTAAAAAAGAGGCCGAAAAATTCAGTCAAGCTAAGGAGGAAGGCAGACATATCAGCACTGGGCAGTCTCGACACCAGTGCAATAACATTGCTGCAAGGAGAGAATGTCAACGAAGGAGCGTCATGGATAGAAGGACTCATCCTAAAGTCAACTCACACAGTAGACATCGCAAAACGGAAAGCTAAATCGTGGGTCCCCTACGCAGGAGATTGTACTTTTTACAGAAGAAGAAATAATCCATAGAATTATGAGCTCGAAGAACAATAAAGTATGTGACCCAGACAACATCTATAGCGAGCACCTGAAAACTACGTTCCCTGTACTAGTGATTCCCCTCACAGCGCTCCTCAATGAGTGCCTGAAACGAGGAATTGTACCAGATCAGTGGAAATATTCGAAAGTGATAATACTGTACATGGGAAAAGGTAACACGGCTGACCCAAACGCGTACAGGGGCACTGCTCTAGAGAACACTCTATTCAAGATCTTTACAACACTACTGTGCAAGCGTCTTAGAGATATCCTCGATGAGAAACTCCCCGATTCACAGTTTGGTTTCAGATGTGGGAGATCAGTGGCACAAGCTGTACACTGTCTCCAAACCGATACAAAAATGGCCGTAGCGAACCGAGGGGGAAAGCTTCATGCAATTTTCGTAGACTTTACCAAGGCGTTCGACACAATCAATAGATTCATTCTAACGAAGAAACTGGAAACCTCCTTAGGTCCAAGACATTACCTGTTGCCAGTCATTAGAGACCTCCATTACTTTTTTTACAGATTGTTGAAACCATAACTGGAACGATGAGACACTTTCCATGTATGGAAGCTCATGGCTAAATAGCTTCCCAATATATCGATTACATATTGAAGTGATTAATATCTAGTCAGTACCGACAATGTAGTGGCATAGACGTAAGTGAAATTTGCGGAAATTTATGGTTGTAATACAACAGCAGTATGATGAACAGATGTACTGAAAGTACAGTAACTCATAGTATGCTGGCAGTTAGCAGAACGTTACCAAATTTCGTAACTTTTGTTGAAATATTGTGTTTTCGCCAAACGTAAATCAATAACCCTATATGATATCATCTTGTGTTACGAAACTGAACTGCATTGTAGCTGGAATGTAACGAACTATCATGCTGCATTAACCCAATTTTACAGAAAAAAAACAAGGTGCATAAGTAATGCTGAAATAGAGGGTTCAGCGTACTGTGAACGATTTAAAAATCAGGCAAATGGGGCTGTTAGCGTGGGCTGTTCGGTGACAAAAATACTTAACCAAAAAATAAATAAATTGCTGTGACACTTCACAAAGTAACTAATAAGTACGTAGCACTGAAATTTTATGGAATCTACGAAGAGCTGCACACCACCGTGATACATCGCATTGCAACTCTCTTTCTTGCCTGACTCAAAGCACTGCAGAGCAGATGCAAATCATTTTACTGACGATGATTTGGTCTATTTCCGTAAATATTCGAATACCAGAGTTCAAAAGCCGATGGTTAATTCTCAGATTACAAGAAAAGAATCATTTTAAAAGTGTTCTGATTTACTGAGCTGTTCGAGTCGTTGCTACCAATGACTAAAATTTGCTGAATTGCTTTCATCCACAAACAAGGGCGTCCCTGCGCGGGATGTGGGAGGTGCCTTTAGCTCTAGGAAAAGAAAAATAGCTATTTTCGCAACTGAGAGTGAGAGATGTGTCTATACAATATCAGTTTGAAGAAAGCCGCGTGTGGTTGATATTTACTTATAGCAAGTGTATCTCAGATCCGTTCGTCTTGAAATCTGAAAACCCATTCGCCGCTATTCTCCTTCCAAGAAAAATGTGAGGTGGCTATTGTTTCTGCAAGCTAAAAGCAGCATTGGACATTTAATTCGCAATTTTTTCCTTCATATTACCAGCCAATGTAAAAACTACCCTCCGGTATTAAAAAGATGAATATAGCCAGCAATCGTGTGTATCAGAATTTTACCTACGTACCTAACAGCAAAATTCATTAATATTTACACACTGGTAACTTATACAAACTGTATCTTCTCAATTTTAGTACGTAGTACGTAGCAAGGGCGGATCTACTTATTATAAAGTGGCCGCATTCGTATGTTTGCTAATTAATAAACAGTTTTTCAATGATTTTGAATTTTATTTTGTAAGAAACTGTTTGGTTTCCTCCATCCCACCGCCTTAGACAGTGTGTGTGCTGTTGAAATTTCCTAGCTCTGCTAACATAACTATTGTAGGCACTTACACGATCAGTTAAAATACAGTAAGCATTAAATTATTTCCTCATGAATAGTTTCATTCGTTTTAAAATGAGCTGCAGTAGCAGGCCTACACAATACACCAGCGTGATTTTGGCCGAGGGGGCAACATTTCGCTAATCAATGACTCGGAGCAACCATTAAATAATTTCGCACTTAGTATTTTTAAGATGACTTCAGTTCTGACTTGGACAGATTCACGTTGTAACCTAATTTCGTCAGTTCCAGGTGAGTGCACAGGAGCTACGTCTATTCCGTGTCGGTGGAATGTGGGGCCAAGGACTGGCGAAAGGCTGAGGAATGATAAAAGGTTGCAGACAGGACTGCAGCGACGCGCAATTAAATTTCAGCCGCCGTCGTTCTCTTTACGTACTTGATAGTAATGCGAAAGACAATATAACTGCTGTAGTTCCCATAAACCTCACCTGTACGGCTGGCTGTCGCGGCGCGAGCGCTGTAGATCTGCAGAGGCCTCCGACGTCTGTGTCGCGTCTCGCGGAGGCTGCTGCCGGGCAACGGCCTAATTGTCGGCAGTCTTTTGTTCTCAGCCGTGAACGCGGTTAACGGGAAAAACACTATAGGTGTCAAGCACTTACGACTGATGTTAAATAAGTGACGCATCCTACATGGAGTTCTCTTTTCAGCAAACGTTTAGCTACAACGCATTTTCTACGACATTCTGAGCCCGTTGACGGATCAATTCTTCTGTTACTTTTAACCTGCAGGTTCTTTTCCTTTGATACTGAACTGACAGTAACACTTGCATCCGAACGTGTAATTCAAGCAATAAAATGGCTTTCCTTGTTCCATTTGAGTGCTGCTTTTCAACTCTACAACGTACTACTATCGTATAAGGTTACAATATTTCCTTTTGTGCAGTTAAAAAGTATGACGTACCTGCACGAATAATTTTTTGTTTAGGTTTTGATAGGAGATGAGAGTTGTTATGTGAAGACTTTTCAAGAAGAAAAATTCTACTATTTTACGGAAGTACAATATAAATGTAATTCAGTTTGTGGCTTGCCTTCTTGAGCTTATCCAGGATCCGAAATGGTTATGGCAGAGAGATGCTCGGCCGATATTAGTCTGTTGGAAGAGGGAGGGATGGAGGAAACGAGGCATAATTTCTTACAAGTAAAGCTCAGCGTCAATTTAAGACTGTTTATTGATTATCAACGTAGGCCTGCTAATGCTACCACTTCGTGATGGTTACGGCTGCTGGTAACCTTCAACATTCGTAACGGAGAGAGTGGTTCATTTGAGATGTGAGTATATTATTTTGCTGTCAGACAAGTTACAACCAGATAATATGCTAATACTTTCTGTAGAGCCTATTCACATTTGAAGTAGTTTTTGACATCGGCTGGTAATACGAATTGAAGGTACAGTATTGATTTAGCCCTGTGGAACTAAGAATCTTGTGGCATTTTCAGTTGTAAGGAGAACAAGAAAACAATAGTTTTCAGATATCGGGACAAAGTCTTTGGGGTACAGTTGCTACTGCTATAAACATGTTATCTATAGATTTTCTTGCTTTCTTTAAATAATATGTCCATCATTGTGACATTTGAAGATGCAAATTCAGTTGCCAAACATATTTTTTATCATAATTTCATTATTTTTTTTTCTTTCCTAAACAACCAGTTACAAGCAGGAGCAGTTAGTTCCTACGCCGCAGATGTGTTTCAGTATAACAGTTAACCGTGTTTACATTGTCGAACACATCGCAGCGCGGGAATGTCAGTTTCCTCATGGCCAGCACAGTGACGTGGGGACTTGGTATGCGTTTCGTTTAGCACAAGGGATTAAAAGCATAGAAATCTACTGCTGGTTAGAGGTGTCTAAACCAATTGCTCTATCAAACCAGAATATTTTCTCCTGAACTATGCGATCGAAAATTATCTATTGCAGAATACCACGAACAAAACTTCGCTCTATTCCTCTATGTTGAGTTTGTTTTCTCCCCTTTGATATTGTAGCAATATAAACTTTTGCATGTAAATCGTTTCTTATCCCATAGCTACAAGTAGCAGTAGTAGTTCACTCATCCGTGGATAAGGTTTACAGGTATATTGCATTTGTCACATTACTACAATTTCAGAACAACGAAGACATCATAATTCATATCTACAGACAGTTACATATCGTATATCGGCAGACAGTGGTGGGACATGAAGTAGTCTTATGGTGGAAACTCTCCTGGCATTTGCCTGAAGAAGCCTAACTTAGGGAAACCATAGAAAATCTAAACCAGGATGGCGAGATGAAGAATATAATCTCCAGCCCCAGAATACACGGCCAGTCTGTTTAAAACATTGGTAGATCTATCGGTTCATGTCGGTAAAAGTAAATTAATATAAGTAAAAGATCATTTATAAAGATTTGCACACACTGTCAGCCTGTTTCAGAGGACTGAACTGTAGTGTAATTGGAATGTAGCGAACTGCTATGCTCCGTTAATCCAGTTTTACAGAAAAAAACGAAATGCAGAAATAATACAGAAATGGAGTGATTCAGCATATTTTGAACGATTTACAAACGAGACAAATGGGTACGTTAGCGTGGCAATTAGATAGAATGCCAATGTTAAGGAGTCTACGACGAGTTGTACATCACAGTGTAACATTGCGGGACAACTATTGTTTTAGCTGTCTCAAACACTGTGGAGCAGATACAAATAATTCAGCTGAGGATGCTTGGGTCTATTTTCCGAAATAATCGAGGATCAGAGTTCTGAAAAACGAAGGTTAATTGTTCTCTGACTATAAGACACTTCTTTCGGCTGGCCACTGTGGCCGAGCGGTTCTAGGCGCTTCAGTCCGGAACAGCACTGCTGCTACGGTCGCAGGTTCGAATCCTACCTCGGGCATGTATGTGTGTGTTGCCCTTAGGTTAGTTAGGTTTAAGTAGTTCTATGTCTATGGGACTGATGATCTCAGATGTTTAGTCCCATAGTGCTGAGAACCATTTGAACAATTCTCTCTGGAGGATCGTCATTTACTGAGCTGTTCGTGTCGTTGTTACCCACGACTGCAAAATCCGTTAAATTGGTGGCCCCAGCGAGGGATACAGGAAAGTGGTTGTAGCAAAAGAAAAATAGTTATTTTCGCAACTCAGAGTGTTGGAAGTATCCATAGAATACTCGTATTAGTTTCAAGAAAGCCGCATGTCATCTATATTTACCTGTAGAAAGTGTATGTCACAGGCATCCGTCGTAAGCTCATTCGCCGCTATTCTCTTTGAGGTTGAAATACCACGTATCTCTGGGTACTGCAAGCTTCAAGTGGCGCTGCACGATTTTTTCCTCATTTTACCAGCCAATGTAAAAACTTCCCAACGCTATTAAAAATGTGAACGTAGACAGTAGCCGTGTGCATCTGAATTTCATCTACCTAAGAGCAAAATAACGTTAATATATCGATAACTTACACACATTTTTACTTTCTCAGCTCAGTACATTATAGGTAGCAGGTAGGTCTACTTATTACAAAGTGGTCGCATTAGATTGTTTACTAATTAATAAAAAGTTTTTCAGTAGTTCTGAGTTTTATTTTGTAAGAAACAGTTTCCTTTCCTCACCCCAAACCAGAGTGTAAGAGTACTGTTGAAATTTCCTTTCTCAGCAAACATACTGTTGTAGCCACTTAACTGGCCAGTGAAAACCTTGGAAGCTTTATCTCATTATGAATAGTTTCTTTCGCTTTAAAATGACGCACAGTGGCAGGTCGACACATTACAGCGTGGTTTTGGCTGAGAGACCAACGTTTCGGTAATCACTGGCTCGAGGCAACCATTCAAAAGCTTTCGTACTTAATATCTTTAAGCTGACATCAGTTCTGACTTGGACAGGTTTACGCTGTAACTTTCGTCAGTTGCAGGTGAATGGACAAGAGGTAGGTACTTTTCGCGTCGTTGGAAAGTACGGTGCTCTGTATGTTCAAAGACGCAAGAAACATGAGGAGTGATCAATGGTTGCAAACGGGACTGCAGCGAAGCGCAGTTTAATATGACCCCGTCATCGTTCACGGTAGATGCTTGATATTAATAGGAGAGGGTTAAATAACTGCTATAGCTCTTGGGAGCTCCCGTAAATCTCAGCCGTGTGGCAGGTTGCCGTGTCCTGGGCCCTGCAGGGCTGCAGAGACTGAGGCTGCTGCCGGGCAGTGGCCGTATTGTCGGCAATCTTGTTGTCAGCCGTGAACATGGTTGATGAGACACGCGCGGAAAAGATTATGACTCTTACTGTAGCCCCAAAATGCAACTAATGGTGTCAAGCATTTACAGTGTTTAATTTAATTTTATTTTTTATATTTTCTACATTTAGTTGTTGCAGGATCAGCAACGTCTTTTTTATATGTATATTTTCATAAATGTTTATCAAAAAGCTGTCGCAGATGCAGTACATATGTTTGGCGACTAGTTTCGAACCAACTGGTTCAATCTCAAGCACGACCTACTGAGAATGCAACGAAAGCGCCTGATCTTAATAACGGACATCAAAATGACAAAAGATGATTTACAAAGTAATCGTAGACGACTGCAGAATTAACACGTGCCTATTTAGCAAGTCAGAATGAAACAGTCTGATACTGACTTCCTAATTAGATACGTGTTAAATCCGAGAGTCAAGTACGATTACTTTTTAGAGCTTGTATAGCCATTTTGATATTCGTTATTAAGATCAGGCACTTTGAGTGCTGCCTCAGCAAGCCATGCTTGAGATTGAACCAGTTCGTTCGAAACTAGTCGCCAGACATGTGCACTGCGACTGTGACAGATTTATTGATAAATACTTCCCGAATTTAAATAATGGCCGGCCGGAGTGGCCGTGCGGTTCTAGGCGCTACAGTCTGGAACCGGGCGACCGCTACGGTCGCAGGTTCGAATCCTGCCTCGGGCATGGATGTGTGTGATGTCCTTAGGTTAGTTAGGTTTAATTATTTCTAAGTTCTAGGCGACTGATGACCTCAGAAGTAATGTCTCATAGTGCTCAGAGCCATTTGAACCATTTTTAAATAATGGAAGTATCCATAATGAAAGCCTCTTTTCAACAGTGTTTCGATATAATGAATTTTGTACGACATTTTGTGACTATTGAAGGATCCTCCTATTACGTTAATCTGTAGGTTCTTTCCTTTGGTAATGTACTGGTCTTTGACGAACACTTGCATCCAGACGTCTAATGCATGCAATAAAGTGGATTTCGTTGATCCCCTTTGAGTATTGCTTGTCAGCTCTACCACTTACTACTGCTGTATTAGGTTACAATATTTCATTCAATACAGTTAAAAATTCTTACATTTATGAACTTTTTGTTTAAATATTAAGAAGAGATGAGAAATTGTTTTGCGAAGACCCTTGGAAAAGAAAAAGTCGAGCATTTTTGAAAATACGGTGTAAAAGTATTTCGGTATTTGGTTTGCTATCAATGCGTATCCTGGATATATGTAGGATGGTTAAGGAATAGGAGGATTCGAGTCATATTAGCTTGTTGGAAAGGTAGCGATGGAGGAAGCGTAAAATCTCGCAAAAGAAATGCTCAAGACCAACATAGCTCTAGTACCGCATCCACTTTGAGATTGGTGGGACTATTTGCAATCCACGATGTTCCTAAGTAATATTCATGAAATTTGTACATGTTATTTTGCTCTCATGTAAATGATTTTCAGATGCGATAGGGACTATTCACATCTGCAGTAGTTTCAGATATTCGCGAATGACAGAAATTGATGGTACTAATTTGGTAGTGTGGAACTCAGAATCATGTAGCATTTTCACTTGCGAGGAAAATAGCGGCGGAATAATATTTTCGCGACAAAAGACTATGAGGTACATTTACTATTGCAGTAAATAGGTTATCTACTACAAGCTATCTTCAAACAACACCTCTGTCTATGTGGCACTGCAAGATGCGAGTTCGGCTGCCGAACGTAAATTACGCGGGTTAACAGTAAAAATGCTTCGGATACAAAAATATCTATTTATTATTAATTTGAGGGAGCTGATAACGATTATGACATAAGCTTTTGAGGGTTGGTTCATGTTTCGAAGTAACATGTTATCGCCGGATACGCCCATGTGAGCAAAATAAGCGTTCATGACAACGGCAATTGTCTGCTTCGTTAATAAACGTCCACTTTTTGGCAGTTAGATATATCGCTGATCTTATTGCTAGCACTATAACGTCAACAAAAATAAATCTACACTTTCGTCAATGTTGCCAGTTTAGTAGTTTTTCGATTAAATTTGCTGGACTTGGGATATTCTTTAGACGGAAAAAAATCTTCCTAAATTAACATTACTTTTATGTGGTATATTAGCGGGTTTCTAAATTATTGCTAAGAGGGAAAAAGTATAGTTGTACATTGAAAACATAAAAGAGGATTTTTTTTACCACCGTTAGGTGCTTTTTCTTGAAACTAATTAACCACACTGAAAGTCATGCTTTAGTTCGTATTAAAAACTTCACCTGGGAAAACGGTACTTATTGAGTTTAGGGGGACAACATTTTCGAAAATGTTTTTTCCCTACTTTTTGATCAGTTAGACTATGTTGATCTCGAAGATGTTATTTATTTTCATCCTCGATAAAAACATTTTAATATATCGAGAGAAAAAAAATTTTAACGAAAATTTTTTTTCCTCATTTTTTGATCAGGCCACGAGTATGTTATTTGCAAATATCATTTGTTGTGAAGTGGGAGATATGGACGAGAAGTGGTTGCTATTCGTTTGTTGTAATACGTGTTCTACAGATTTGTGGGACTGGCTTCATGTAAAAAGACCAAGCATGCCTTTAGCTGTTCCCGTGAAATGGAGAGAGGCGACCAATCATTCTACAAACTGCAATTTTAAAATGATTCCTCCAACTAAGCGCGTATCCGGAAAAAAGTATCCGTCCATTTGTCCCAACACCCCTTCAGCTATTCGTCCTGTGCCACTCTCTCAAGAAGTACCTGTTCCACAACCACCCGCATTTTACTACAGTGGCTCACCCGATGAAGCCTCCAGGCAAACTCGACACAGGTGTGCCAAAATCAAATTTTCGCTCTAATCCACCACGTTGCGTTCGTTTTTTTCTCTCTTTACGTTGTAATAACGTCATCTTTTACATGTAAATTGTCTGCACTTTACCCCACAGGTACAAGTAGTAGTAGGAATGGCGTTCCGGTACCTCCCTGAGTATTTTTTTGAACTCAGTGTAACAAGTCGGCATCGAAGATTAAAAATAATACACTATTATTAAAGCCGGGACCACACATGTAGCTAACATCACGCCACAACTTGTGGCCTTCTGTAATAGTACCATGAGCGACCATTCACAAAGGATGCAACAAATTTTGTATAGTTTCACAGCTTTCAGAATGGTGTCAGTTGAAATAATAAGGGTGGGTATCAATGTTATAGCGTAGATTATGAGTTAAATACAAGTAAGACTAAATTCAAATGTTGTAGCCAAAAACAGATTTTATGAAGGGACAAATCAGAGGCCACAAACACATTTATAAAAGAAATAACAATGACGAAAATGCTGTCTGCTGTCATAAACTAACCAACAACTGGCAAGAAAATATCAGCTGAACTCATACTACTCTTCCAAGATATTAGAATGTTATTGGTTTCCTGAATAACTAAGTTATAGTTTAACACATGCCACATTACACTCAGGAACTATTTCCCCACATTTAAGCAAAATTTATACAGTGCTTGCACTCACAAATCACAACTTGCATCATTGGTTACATTTTATTTATTTAAGGCCATTTCACCCTGGACGTCATGGCACTGTGACGTCATGGCACCATCAAGTCAAGGTGTAATGACACTGCCTGGCACATCATTGCATGTCAAGTCAATTCAAGTCACATGATATCTACTCACATAACTGTCTTCTTTCTTTTTTTTTTTGGGGGGGGGGGGGTGAATTTTAATCTTTGCAATGATATTCAAATGAATTTTTTTTTAATTGCAAGAAGAGCACATACAAAACACAAAAGCATATATACATAGAAACTGGAACCCACATTTGTACGAAAATGACAAATGTTCATCACATTTTAATTGCTGATCAACATACATACCTAAAAATTTTGTGCTAGCTACAAACTCTATGATCTCATGTTGTACTTTAAGGCTTATTGTATTAGTTATTTTACTTATATAGAAGTTCTTGATATTAGTCTCTTTTATATTAAGAGTAACCATCTGGGACTGATATAAGTGCCTTGTTAGCTTTTACTCCTAACATTCCTGGTGTCCTTTTTGCAATTATTAATTTGCTGTTGTCAGCAAGTAACACTCTTAACTTTCTGTGACCTGCAGTGGGAAGCCATTAATGTGGAGTTTGTTTGAAAAGTTCATTGAGTGGAATAGAAATAAATGACTCACGTCAGAGAAACTTTTTTATGTTTCATTTTTGTCTTCTGTATATTAAAACATTTGCCCCAGTGATGTTCCAATGCCTTACTTGTGTCAGCTACTGTGGGTGTCAGCACCAACACAGACAAAGAAGGAGAGAAGTTGTGATGGTTGGTGGCAGAAGTGCAAAATCATCTTTACAAAACACTTGAAGATTACTGTAACACTTCTTTTCTACAAGGAAGAGAACCATAATTTAACTTGTAGAGCCTCATATTATGCAAGTACGTTGACAATCTATTACTACTCACAGAACACAGGCCAAGTATAATCTTCCTTCAGTACCGATGCTTTCAAAGTCTGCAGTCACACTGGCCAGCCGGGTGGCCGAGGGATTCTAGGCGCTACAGTCTGGAACCGCGCAACTGCTACGGTCGCAGGTTCGAATCCTGCCTCGGGCACGGATGTGTGTGATGTCCTTAGGTTAGTTAGGTTTAAGTAGTTCTAGGTTCTAGAGGACTGATGACCTCAGAAGTTAAGTGCCATAGTGCTCAGAGCCATTTGAACCAGTCTGAATCACACTGAGCTGACCAGTTATGGGCTGTAAGTTAAATTCGTGTTGACAGGGGGGTGCCGAATCCTGTCTGCCTGAAGGTGTGACATTGCCCACTCTTTCTATTGACATGTGGGTCACTGCCTTCTTGATACCATTTCATGGTACTGCTCTGTTCAGTGTTCAGACAATGCTTTAGGACTGCACTTTCCTCCCCACAAAATGCTGCACCATTGTCATGTAGGGAGCGATCTTACAGCAACAGGTGATGGGGGAGAGGCAGGAAGCTGTATGACATGGGGAGCCACAATTGGGACCAACACTAAGTCCCTGGTCTCATCCCCAACATTTTTCCAGCACTCTGAGGGAATGTGAGTTGGAAAACCCCGGAAAGGTGCCCATTCTCTTCCTGAGCTGCTATGATAAAAAATGGAGACAGCAGTAATGACGACAGTGTTGAGTCTGTGGTGAACACCGGGATGAGTGCTTAGAAGGTCAGCTGATGCATTGCTGAGGACAATGGGATCCTGCTCCATCGGTTTTGCAGGCAGTGCTGAAGAGGCACCCAGGGGCATCCATACCAGCCACAGGATTCTGATAGGATGTGAATCTGGGGACAGAAAATCTGTGGCAGAATCTCATAAGTGACAAGCACAAATCTTGTTCTGATGTTGGCACAGCAACCCAGCAGGACCTCAAGTTAAACATATGCAAGCACACAAATTTCAAAGAATTGTTCCCCTCTTCTATCACCCGGTGCAATCAAAAACTCTGAAAAGAGTGGAAGCATCAGGAACAAAGCGATATTCATGGAGCATGGGAAGTGCCACGCACTACAGTGGAATTGTTCCCCTCTTCTAGGCAATCAAAAACTCTGAAAAGAGTGGAAGCATTAGGCACAAAGCAATATTTGTGGAGCATGGGAGGTGCCATGCACTACAGTGAGCGCACCAACTGGAGCAGTGTGTGGTGGCACTGGCACTGTAGAAGCCCCTCCAGTGATGGACCAGGGGGGGGGGGGGAGGGTTGAGATTTACTTGAACATATGCACAAATTGCTCAGCTTCTCCAATCAACTGAGGATGAAACAGAGCACAGGTAATAGCAATGATACCATAGGCCACAAAAACTGCTCGAAGTCCTGAGCTGTAAACTGTGGCCCATAGTCTGTAACCAACACTTCAGGCAAACCTTCCAAGCAAAAAATATATGACAAAGGCTGGATGATACTAAGCAATGTAGTCGAGTTCATGGGCAGTGCAAATGGATATTTGCTAAAATAGTCCATAACAATAAGCTGCAACATGGAGTGGCTGTGCCGTTTGAGGCAGGCGCCATGTCACAGATTTCGCAGCACCTCCCGCTGAAGTTCAAGTTCACCGTTGGGCATGGACTTGTGTGTTCTTCTTAGCATAAGTTAGCTTAAATAGAGTATAAGTCTAGGGACAGATGACCTCAGCAGCTTGGTCCCTTAGGAATTAACACACATTTGGTCATTTTTGAACAATAAGCCAATGAGTGTTCCGAAAGGTACCAGCAAAATCAGTATGCTCTCATTACTATGGCGATTGAGACTTTGGCTGAGCTAAAAACATTTGCGGTGGAACCAATAGAGTCTCAGCTTAAGTGCTACACTGTGACATCATCTGCTCAGTGTGGGTATCCATGACTGGTCAAGTACAGTGCCAATGTGCATACAATTCCCCAATGTCCTTGGTGAAGCAATCACAACAAATCTTTTTCCAATGCTTTAGGATTAAACACACACAATTATCCAGAGTCGTGTTGCAATAAAATCACACTGTACTGGATGGAGAGGCTATGCCTATGAGCAAAATATTGGCACACAAAAGAATTATGAATGTTTTTCACTGAACAAGGCCAAGCTGTAGAGATGTAGTCCAAGTCAGCATCTTCTTCTGTGGCCTGTGCAATTTTCTTATAGTTCAATGCAAAAGTTTAACAGTTCAGTACCCTGTCCATCAAATTCAGATTAAGAACCAACATAGAAAGAGCATCAGCATTTGTATGCTTTTTTGATGTGGGCTGATACAGTATTTCACACTGATACTGTGACAACAAGAAAGCAGCTTCTAAGCAGCGCATGGTGGTACAGATGAAACAAAGTCTGAAGTGCCTTATGATCCATCACAAGGCAATACTTCACATTAAACAGATAATGGTGAAACTTTATCATGCTTTAGATAATAGTGAGCGGTTCCTTCTTGATTTTGGAATAGTTACATTTAGTCTTGGTCAATAACTTGAAAGCAAAAGTAACCGGCCTGTCCTGTGAACAAAATCTGTATGAGAGCACAGCTCCCACTTCCGAAACCACAGTCTAATTGGGATCAAACTGAACAAGGCACCTGTCACTCAACAGGGCAATTTTAAGTTTCTGGTATGTATCCTGACACTCTTAGGTCAAACAAAAGCACATTCTTCTAGCACAAATGATGCAGTGGAGCCAAAACCTGTCAATATGTCAACTTCCCACGAACTCACAGCAATTCTGTCATGTTCTATTGGGCAGAGAGGTCCTGGATGTCCAAAAATTTGACTGAAGGGAATGAACTTCTTGGCTATTAAGAACATGGCCTAAGTACTGAATTTCAGTCTGAAAAAAGGCACAGTTGTCCTGGCGACACTTTAAATGTGCAGCTGAAAGTACTTGAAAAAGTGTATGAAGGTTACTGATATGCTCCTCCAGTGAACATTCCACATAATTTGAACACTACTGAACTTTTGCAGTAAGCTATTCCAAGTAGCATTGAAATATGCCAAGCATGGAAGTGCTGCCAAAGGGTAAGCACAAAAATTTGAATAACCCTAAATGTGTGTTGATTACAAGAACTTTCTGAGATCCACAACTAATTTGCAAATACACATTGTGTGTATGTCAGTTTTTGAAAAATAGTGTCTGGCACAAAACCTGTGCATCAATTCCTCAGGGTGAGGCAACAGATAAGTATCAATTATTGATTGTGGATCCACCGTGGATTTAAAGTCAACACAAAGATGAAGTCTTCCAGAAGGCTTTGGTAAGATTGCTAAGGGAAAAGCATATTGACTGGCCTGGATAGGAGCAATAACACCATTGTCTTGCCATTCTTTAAGTTCACTTGGAACATTGTCTCTGAGTGCCTAATGGATGGGATGCACCAAGAACACTTGGGTTGCACATTGTCCTTCATTTGCAATGTGCACCACAAAATTATTTGCTCTGCCACATCCTTCAGAATATAAATCAGGAAGCTCCTCTATCAATTGAGTAATACTGTCTTTTGTGTTGAAAGCAGAAACAGAAAGTACAATGCCCTGAATACAAGGACTAAACAGATCAAATAAATCTCACCCAATAATATCTTCACAGACTTGCTAACGCGGAATTGTAAATGTCACTGTTCTGGTGTGAAACGATTATACACAGTAAGTTGCAAGCAATATTTTGTCAACTATTGTGGGCCCAACTGTTCATTAGATGGCTCGATTAAGCAATGTAACAGAAGTGCCAGTGTCTAACTGAAGTTGCCCGACAAAGTTTACAGACAGTTTATTTGACTGTCACTGTACAGCACTCCAGAAGGGTGAAGGACTATCCTGAGTTTGATTGTTACCAGTATCGGTAGCTGGTTCAGAAAAATCTCCATTCATTGAATGAGCTTACAAGAGTGGATGTGGGTGGAATCCTTTTTCTGTTGCAAGCACACAGACTGTATATGACCTGGCTTTCCACAAGCAAAGCAAGTCATATTCGATGAAGGGTAATGTTGTCTTTTATGTGTGGAAGTCGTCGGGGTCATGATTTCACAGCAGACACACATGCTGACACTCCTTTACTCTGGCCACATCAAGGTAGCCTATTTGTGTGTGGTGTTCAGTTGCAAGGCCATAACTGTTTGACAATTTGCATTACACTGCAAATTTCTTTTACTCTGGCCACAGCACTGTAGCCTATTTGTGTGTGGTGTTCAGTTGCAAGGCCATAACTGTTTGACAATTTGCATTACACTGCAAATTCGAGCTACCTCTAAGTTTTGCATGGCATATTATGAGTTCTGATGTTCAATAATTTGTTTCAATTTAGGACAAAATGTTTGAGAATTTGTTAATGAAACCTTTTGTCCGGCACATTGTGTGTAATTGCATCACAGATCATTGCGTTACTATAGTACTGTCCACAGCTACAATGAAAAGGACACTGTTGTGTCAAACCCTGAGATTCAGTGATCCGCTGACAATATGACCATTCTGGCTTTTTCCTCAAGAAAAAGAACTCGTAATTAACTGCAACAACCTGTACCTGATTCTCATAATACTTAGTGAGGGAGGAAACGATCTTCAAAATCTAGCAACTCCAGCATACTAGTTGGTAATGACTTCTGGGTGAGGTGGTAAACTCCTGTGCCGGCCATTGACAAGAAGTAATGAAGTTTGACAGTACCTCACATCTGATGTTTGGTGCAATGAGCAATGAATTGAGCATAGTACTCATTCCATTTCTGTTGTTTTGCAACAAAAGGTAGGAATGGTGGAATGCATGGAGGTGGTGTTGTAGATGTGGTGGCTGTCTGTAGTAGTGGAGCTGATGCAGCAGTGGCTTGTTCAGTAATGAGCTGCTGGACTAGATGGCATTTTAAAGAGAGGAGCACCACAAAAAATTATAAGTAGAAGCCAGGCAAAAGAAAGAACAATTAGTTGTAATGTGCTTCTCAATGAAAAGGGAGTCATATTAGTTCCACTGTGTGACAGGGCAGAGTACAGCAGAGGTAGGTGACAGGAATCCAAAATCATCTAGAAAACACTAGAAGGTTAATATAACACTTTATTTCTACAAAAAAGAGAACTATTACTTAAATTGTTGTGCCTCCTATGTGCAAGTAAACTGACAATCTATTACTACTCACAGAATGCAGGTAAAGTATTGTCTTTCCAATACTCAGTACTGATGTTCTTGAAGTCTGTAACCAAACAGGGCTGACCAACCATGTGTCACTGGTTAAATCAGCATTGACAGGAGGAGACAAACTCTTGAGTTTCTGGAGGTGTGGCACTGCCTGCTCTTTCTATTGGCATATGAGACAGTACCTTTTCGATACTGTTTTTGGTACTGTGCTGATCGATGCATGATTAGTGCTTTAGGACTGCACAGTCTTGATCTCATCACAAAAATTAGATCCCTTATGCCTGCAAAAAACCAACAACTTTGGCTGTCAGTTCATTGTATGTAGACAGTCTCTGTCCACCATGGAAAATATTGAGCTTAAGGAAGAGATGGAATCCTGATGGAGCCAAATAAGGCAATAATTCATATCTTAGTTCATATGATTTTTTAATGGCAACAACATTGGTGTGAATGAGTACACACTGTCGTGATGAAGACTTTCATTCTAACCAAGCATGACCTGTATTCACATATTTTTAGCTATAATTGGACCAGGAAGTTAGCATGGTATTATCCTGTGATTATATGTCCACAGTAAAGGTAATCTATCAGCAGAATTCTTTCTGCGTCTCAAAAAGCTAATGCCATGACTTTCCTGTTGACTGAATTGCATTTGATTTCTTCAGTAGTTGTGAATCATTATGTTTCCAGTGCTTTGACTGTTGTTTTGTCTCTGGGTTGTAGTAATGTACCCAATTTTCATCCGTGATAACAAACTTGGCACAAAATTCCTGTTGGTTGCTCTGAAAGAGGTCAAACATTCATCAGACATTTCCATTAAAGACTCGTGGAACCTGCCTAGCAGACAATTTCCTCATTTCCGATTCCACTGTTAAAGTGTGATACACCCATTCGCATGACATTCCTACATCTTCGGCAATTTCTTGCACTTTCAGTTGGCATTTGTTCCTGATAATTTTATGCTCTTTACATTTACTTCTGGGCTACTGGTGTATCTTGGGGGATTGTTTCATGCTGTTAGCAGAGGCACTTGCCTAGATGTCTGCTGCCATAACCCATTAATGCCAAATTTTGCCACACTGTCCTAATGGAAACACCTGTTACACATCCCACATTGATTTGTGCAGCTATTTCAAGCAGTGTTCCTTGTCTGTTAATAGCGGCAACTCTACATAAATGCCACTGCTCTCCATCATTAAATGAAGGCCACTAACCACTGCCTTGTCTGTGATGAGAGGTAATCCTGACATTTGCTATTCTTGGCACGCTATTCATACTGTGTATTGTGAAATACTGAATTCCCTAATGATTTCCAAACTGGAATGACCCATTTATGTACCTCTAACTACCATTCTGAATTCAGAATCGGTTAATTCCTGTTGTGCAACCTTAATCACATCAGAAACCTTTCACATTTATTTATTTATTTATTTACGTCCAGAACCTTTGAGGTACATATACCATACCTTAGATGTTGGACAAAATGACATTATATTAATATACTGTTACATTGATTGTATACACTACATTTATAAATTGTTACATTGTTATATTGCTATATTGTTACATTACATTTTTATATTGTTACAACCGAAATTAACTTACTTTTCAAAATACTGTGTTACTGAGAAAAAACAGTTTTTCAAGAATATGAAGTTACAGATTTTTTAAAGCTATGGATTTTGTTTATGGCCTTTAAGTTACTTGGCAGTTTAATAAACAAATGTGAACCTGAGTGATATACACCTTTCTTGCACAGTGTGGTATAACAATATGTCTGTGTATGTCATTGTTTGCCCTTGTATGGTTTTCATGTACAGATTTATTTTGAATAAATACTTTCCATTTTTAGCATTTTTTTAAGGTACATGACAACTTCTAGTATATAGGTACATGGTAGGGGTAGAATCCCCCAGTTCTTTAAAGAATGGTTTGAATGATTTTCGGCTCTTAGCATTTTTCATTATCCTCACAATCTTTTTTTGTTTTCGGAATGTTGTTATGCTATGAGGAGAATTTCCCCATAATATGATGCCATATCGCAATAGGGAGTGTATGCAAGCGTAATACACTGCTCTAACTGTTTCAGGACTTATGTTGTTCCATATAATCCTCATCGCATAAGTCATTCTCGATAGTTTAGAATTTAATGATGTGTTGTGGGAATTCCATTTAAGATTCTCTTGTAAGTAGATGCCAAGAAATTTTGTTTCAGTGACAGTGTTGATTCTTTGGTTTCCCATGGACATGTTTGATTTTAATGGGTTTTTATTTTGTTGTGTATGGAAGTGTAAGACGACTGTTTTTTGAGGGTTTATCACTAATTTATTCCTCATAAACCACTCTGTGACATTTTCATTTGTGACTTTAGCATTTAAACTTAGAGCCATTTCGTTTTCACCTTCAATTAGTATGCTTGTGTCATCTGCAAATAGCACTGGTTCGGAGTGTTGAACGTGTAGGGGGAAGTCGTTTATGAAAATTAAGAAGAGAAAGGAACCTAAAATTGAGCCTTGTGGTACACCATGGGTTAATGTATAAGGTTTTGATTGATAAACTTGGAGTTCATTTTTTCCCATGTGTTTTACCTCTGTTGTCTGAGAGCAATTTTCTAGGTAGGATTTCAGCCACTCGTGTGGCAGGCCTCTTACACCATACCACACTAACTTTCTTAGGAGAATTTCATGGTCTGTTAAATCAAATGCTTTTGTTAAATCCAGGAAAATCCCCGAAACAATTTGTGATGATACACTGAATTTAAAATACGATTTATGAGGCAAAAAGTGGCTGTTTCAGTACTGCACTGAGGACTGAAGCAATGCTGACATCCTGAGATCATTTTTTTTGTTAAAAAAATCAGTTAATTGTGGCAGAACTAGTTTTTCAATGATTTTTTGAAAAACCTGAGAGGAGTGACACAGGCCTATAGTTGACCATCTGCTGCCGATCGCCCTTTTTGTAAAGGGGTACAACTTTTGCAGTTTTTAGCTGTTATGGGAAAATACCACTTCATAGTGAAGAATTGCATCTATCTAGCAGTGGTGCGAGTATCTATTCAGCTGATACTTTTATAATATAGTCCACCGTTGTGCTTCCTTTGTCAGCTGGGAGCCGGCAGCAGTGGCCGTGCGGTTCTAGGCGCTGCAGTCTGGAACTGCGAGACCGCTACGGTTGCAAGTTCGAATCCTGCCTCGGGCTTGGATGTGTGTGATGTCCTTAGGTTAGTTAGGTTTAACTAGTTCTAAGTTCTAGGGGACTAATGACCTGAGAAGTTGAGTCTCATAGTGCTCAGAGCCATTTGAACCATTTGTCAGCTGGGAGAACCAAAATACTATCGTCGTCATTCAGGAGTTTATGGATGTGCCGACTATCTGAGTAAAATTACTGATGTACTGGATCCGCAAGCATATAGGAAGCTGAATAAGGACCCCAATAACAACGTTCTGAGAACTGTGTCGCGGTTAATAAAAAAGTCCTCCATTGAAGAGAGTGTACAGAAAGGTCTCTGCAATTCGGTTGCGCTACCTCCGAGGCTTTATGGATTGCCCAAAATTCATAATGAAAATGTGCCGTTAAGACCGATACTAAGTGCCATTCGTTCGCCCACCTACTCGTTAGCCAAGTTTTTGACAACGCTGTTAAAACAACATGTGGGCCGTTCGGACTCTTATATAAAGAATTCGACACATTTCATCAGCAGATTGAATGGCATAGTGGTCCAGCCGGAGGACATATTGGTCAGCTTCGATGTGGTATCGCTGTTTACCATGGTTCCACATAATGATGTATTGGAACAGCTGGATCGAATTTTTCCTGCCGACATTTCAGAACTGTTTAAGTGTTGTTTGACGACCACATACTTCAAGTGGAATGAACAGTTTTATGAGCAAACGGATGGCGTGGCTATGGGAAGTGCCCTAAGTCCCGTAATTGCAAACTTCTTTATTGAGAAATTCGAAGAACAGGCCTTAGGTACTGCGAGCAAAAAACCAAATGTATGGTTCAGATACGTGGATGACACGTTTGTGCTGTGGAGACACAGTAGGGAGGAACTAAGCCGGTTCCACGAACATCTGAATAGTATAAACTCAAGAATTCAGTTTACAATGGAGGAGGAGGTAGACGGCAAATTAAATTTCCTCCATGTGCTTAATTTTAGAAATGAAAATGGTAGTTTGGGCCACTCAGTATACCACAAACCCATGCACACGGACCGTTATTTGCACCGGGATTCGAACCACCACCCACATCAGAAGCGGGGTGTTATCAAGACGTTAGCGGACAGAGCTAGAAATATTTGTGAACTTGAGTTGCTCGACGCTGAGATGGAACATCTCCACAATGCACTAATGAAGAACGGATATTCGTCCGCCGAAGTAAAACGTGCGTTGAGGCAGCCACGCAGAAATCATACTGACGTACAGGCTAGTGCAAAATCTAAGGTTTTCCTGCCGTTTGTTAAAAATGTAACGGAAAGAATAGGGAGGATCTTGATGAAGCGGAATATTACCGTAATTTACAAGCCCACCAGGAAGATACAGGAATACCTTAAGCCTGCCAAGGACGCTCGCAAACGATTGGAAAAAGCTGGAGTGTATAGGATCCCATCCTGCTGTGGTGATGTTTATGTGGGTACCACCAAAAGAACTGTTTCTAAACGTTTAGAAGAGCACAAGGGAAATTGTAGAAGAGGAGAAATGGAACGATCAGCTGTTGCGGAGCATGATTTCCAGCCAGGGAACCACAATATTCGTTTCGAGGAGATGCAGGTACTAGCGGCCACAAGCGGATATTACGAAAGGCTCTACAGGGAGGCAATCGAAATCGCTAAACACGCAAATAATTTCAGCCGAAAGGAGGAGGGAGGGAAATTAAACGGTATATGGATGCCAGTGTTAAAGTAGATGTGTACCACCCGTCCACTACTGGGTGATGGCAACTGCGATCGATGGTGACGGACAGCGGCCAATTGCACTGACATTTTCAAAACACGTGACGTCACGCCGCGGTGCGGGAGCACGCGGACACGGAATTTAGCGGCCATCAGTAGCGAGCCAGTGGGTGTGTTGGACCTTCCATCGAGCTACGGACCCCGTTGAAGATGTCTCCCGCAGTCGGAGATGAAACGTTGGGAATCGACACAGAATTCGTCATCCGACCATGGCATAACAGCCCGGATAATTATAATGGACATGATATTTTCTGCCGTGTAAGTCTACATTTTTGTGTTGTAACTGTTGTAGATTTTATTCCACAAGTGGGTACTTAGCATATATTTGAAGTACTCAATATTTTGTATGCTGAATTTTCTCTTGTAGATAACACTTCCATTCCTAGACAAATCAATACTTCCACATACGGCAAGTGGCTGTGCATTGTGGTAACTGTAGCCGGTATTAAAGTTTTCTGAGGTGTGCACGTCAGTGTTTACAAAGATCTGATTAATAAGTGTAGCACTAGTTTTTGTTATGTGTGTAAGGGAGTTTATTTTAGTGCACAGGTTATAGTCTTGAATAGTTATAGTCTTGAATAATATTAAGGAATTTTTCTCTTTGGGAGCTGCGTGTTAAGAGGTCAATATTAAAATCGCCACATAGAACTATAGTTTTGCAAGTATTTTTAAGTTTCCCAAGTGCAAGGTCAAGTTTTTTAAAGAAAATATTTACATTGCTGTTTGGGTGATCTGTAAACACACATTATTATGGCTTTTCCTGATATTATTTCAATAGCTGAGGCTTCAAAGTGTTTTTCACTTCCTAAGTGATTTACACAGTCTATTATCTTATAGTCTATGTTTTCTTTTACAAAAATGCAGCTTCCTCCAAGCTTTGATACTGATCTGCAAAAGTAATTTGCCAGAGTGCAACCGGTTATGTTTGAATACTGTAAATGGTCCTTCTCTAGCCAGTGCTCACAAAAACATAAAACTGATACCTCCTTCCACTCATTGCTAAGAAGCACATTTATTTCATTAAGTTTGTTTGGTAGGGACTGTACGTTTTGGTGAACAACTTTTAAAGTGTATGTATAAGTTTGTTCTGTAACACAGATGAATTGCCTGAGTACAAATTACAGCTCCACCACTGAAATTTCCTTTTATACCTTGTGTACATGATACTCGTACCACGTGCATATGTGCATATTGTTATCCCATCGCTTTTGTTACCTCAGTGCCTGTTGAAGTATCTGAAGTTCTATAATACATATGTAACCCACCACTTCCGTTATAGAGTTTTGGAGTTTATGCCTCTGAGTCAGTTCAGATGTTGGGAGACTGAAGGTATACACTTCAAGGTTTGAAAATTATTCCAGATAATGAAAGTAGATACAATGAAATCGATATACTGACAGCATTTACCCATGGGATAGGATCTTCAGTATGATAGACTGTTGACAAATCCAGCTGTTGAGTGTTTTCACATACTAGCTCACTTAACAACTGTGAATAAGTACTCAGTAAACTGAAAGTATCTCTACTACATAAACACAAGCTTAGTGAAGTTATTTTGTCTACTCATGTAAGAGAACTGGGCAGGAAATCCTGGAAGAGTAAAGTCCATCTGTAACCTGACAATTGAGCAGTGCTCACAGTCGAGAAACTTGCCTTTCCTGGAAGAACACTTCAGCTGCCTTACAGAATGACTAAGAATCAGTTTCCTCTATGGCAGTGTAGAACAGTATGCAGATATTTATGTATATTATGTCCATGAGCATTTCTTGTGTTTATGTTACTAGTAACTCATATTTGCATTTCATGTAGTGTTAATGCATTTAGTGTACAATAAACAACCCCCGTATATGTCTGTGTGTTGTGTCAAAAGTGGCTGACAAGGCCCACTGTGGAGGATCAGCATAATTTCATGGAACATCCTGCAGTTGCTTCTTGTGACATAGTGGGGTAGATACAATGGGGATTAACCTGCTCAACATTCAGTTTGCAAATTTTTGAAGGGAGGAAGTCCCCGAACCAAAACATACAACCTACCTTCCCTTTGTGCTTCTACTCCAGATATTTTGCTTCCACCCTGTTACATCCACAGAACACAATTCATCCATTAACAGAGCTCTATGGCACTTAGATGTGGTACACACATTTAATACCTATGTTTTCAACCCACACCATTAAAAGTAAACATTAATTGTAGGCTGGTAAATCAATATTTTTGACAGTATGCGGTTTTTCCATACTTTTCAGTGCAGGAACTACTTGGCCTAGAGAACAAAATGAATAGGAAATTTTCTGTAGGAAATTTAATGTAGTTTGATTTTTCACTGGGAAATGTTTTCCCTAGCACCCATATTTTTTTTTATTTATTTGGGAAAACATGAGAAAGCAAACTTTCAACAACTCCCCTCCCCCCCCCCTCCCCCACCCTTAACTACACTGCTCAGGAGTTTTAGTATGTTGTTTGTGACACTCTCTTGTAGCACTGTACAAAAATTTGTGACTGCATCATTTCTTTCCTCTAAGCGACCTTTTTTTTTGTCCATTTACTGGGCTAAGAAAGACATCTGTACCATGGACCTCTACCCAGGGCACTCACACATCATGTGATTACCTATAAAGGGTGACCTATTATTATGTGGGAACATCATTGCGCTAGCACTGATATGTGGTGATGACTCTGGAGTTTTCAAACTAGCATCATAAATGAGAAACAGTACTGCGCCTAACACATCCCCTTGAGGGGCTCCAATGTTCAATTATACTGTACGTGAAAGATATTTCACCTTGTAGTGACTTCAACTGACAGTCACACTATCTAATGGGCAAATTGTGAACTTACAGCACTGGCCCGACATGGCACTGGTTAGTCAAGCAGCAAGCATTGCCCAGTGTGCAACAGTGCTAGTATGAGGATGCACCAGTCCACATAAAAATATAACACTTGATGCCCAATGGTAGAGGCTGAAAGTTTTGGGCCCAATTTTTAGTAACAATAATTTCATCCAACTGTACACCCAATTTAAGTGTATGATTCAAAGGTTTCAGATGGGATCCCATTGCTGTAATGTCACTTTACCTCCATATAATGCTTAATCACAGATACACAAGGCAGAATGTCTTGTGTTGGTGTCATAATTTCAGTGGCCACTTGTGTGATGGGGCCTGTTGTGGCTTCGGTGGTAGCATAAATACTGGTAACTTGAGCAATGGGATGTGTTAGTTAGGGTGTCACTTATGTTCCAAATTCAGTATTTTTCAATACTCACCCTCCAATGTTGTTTGAATGACTCTAAAAACATGCCTGTAAAAAATTCTGTTGCAGTCAAACAATAGAAAAGTTCCAGATGAGCTGCTCCATGTGCTTTTGCCTATCTGGCTGCCTCGGCAGGCACGTGCCAGCCTTGCAACTGAGCAGACACATGCACTGTAAGAATTAGCGTCCTGCACTGACACTGTAGCTGTGGCCCTAACTGCAGCCCCATGTTCTCATGCAGGTTGTGTTGCCACTACCAACAAAAGCAATGCTGCCTCTGATGTGATAACTACGCCACCTTTCTGCACAGTGGGCTACAGTACTTCAAAACCCACCTGGTCAGCCAGTAATTCCAGCTGGTTATGGCCCAGATTGAAGCCCTCACAGCTCAAGTGTCTGCAGGTTATGCATAGCCAGCTGCTGTTCCCACATCACCTCATCCTCACCAGCACACTCATGAATGTTGTCCTTCCAAAGACCAACCCACTATGTGCTGGAATCACTCCACCTTTGGCAAGCAAACTTCCCAGTATTGCCCACTGTGCAACCACCCAAATGCCAGCAGCATCTGCAAATGAGGACATACAGTTGTCACACTGCCTCAAAGTGCTTTTTCATCTCGGACAGAAAATCTGAGCCTTGTTTTCTTATAGACATATGGTCTGACTTGCATGACAACCCACACACACCGTGCTCATTGGGTGTTGACCAACACTATTTTAGCAGTCAGCTCCCAACAACTCACCCGTCACCACTCGTGGTGCCTATTCTTTCTATTTGGATCTAGGATTGCAATTTTCCTTCAGCTGTAAATTCACCATCACAATTGTGGTGTCACCGCCAGACACCACACTTGCTAGGTGGTAGCCTTTAAATCGGCCGCGGTCCGGTAGTATATGTCGGACCCGCGTGTTGCCACTATCAGTGATTGCAGACCGAGCGCCGCCACACGGCAGGTCTAGAGAGACTTCCTAGCACTCAGCCCAGTTGTACAGCCGACTTTGCTAGCGACGGTTCACTGACAAATTACGCTATCATTTGCCGAGACGATATTTAGCATAGCCTTCAGCTACGCCATTTGCTACAACCTAGCAAGGCGCCATTACCAGTTAATATTGAGATTGTAAAACATGTACCGTCAAGAGCGATGTTCACCAATTATGGATTAAAGTTAAGTATTCCAGAAGCTACGTACCTTTTTTGCTAGTCTGAAGACCTTGTCCTGTTCCAGACCTCACACCAGCCTGCGTGAGCTTAAACGCGTGCCTTTCGGCTTCCTGTCCTAGTGGATTGGCTGTCTTGCCAGTCCACAACAGTTGGCGACGAGCCCAAATCTTGTTCGTACCTATACTGCCCTGATTTACTCGTGTAATGGCTTCGCCACAATCTCCCGATGTACTGTCCGAATTTTATCGCTTACAGAATCAGCAGATGCAGGGCTTACTGGATGCCCTTGGGCAGCTCGTCCAGGGTCTACGTGCAATGCAAAACGATGCGGCAGCTGCTGCTCCACCGCTACTGCAGCCACAACATGCTGTTGCACCAACTTTTCGTCCTTTTGATGCTGCACTGGAAAGCTGGACGGAGTGGTCACGCCAATTTGGATTCCATCTTGCTGCCTACAGAATCCAAGGTAACAAGTGGCAGCCTGTTTTGTTAGCATCCGTAGGCGTCCAGACGTACCGTGTGATAGTGAAATTATTTCCCCGACGCGACGTAGCAACTCTGTCCTATGACGAAATTTTGTCTGCATTAGATGCATATTTCAAAGAATCAGTCAATGTAGTTGCAAAAAGGTATACCTTCTTTCGTACAAAACGTACGGCAGGTCAAAATAATAGGGAGTGGGTTGCAACTTTGCAAGGCCTTACTAGGGATTGTGCTTTTGAGTGTCAATGTCGACTCCCTTATTCAGATACTATGGTACGTGATGCAATTGCACAGAACGTTTCTGATGTTCGTATAAGGGAACAGATTTTGAAACTAGTCAATCCCTCCCTTCAACAAGTGATGGACATATTGGATCGACAGGACACACTTGACTTTGCTCAGGAATCATTTGAAACTTCACCGGCCGTGTGTCACGTTAACCGGCCCGCCGGGCGCGCTGCACGGAACAGTAAACAGCCCTCGCACCTGTCCGCGCAGCTGCCGCCAAGCTCTCCGCCACGTGTGCCGCACAAGCCAGCAACTGCAGTGCTAAAATCATGCCTGCGGTGTGCTACTAGACATTCGCGTGACAATTGCCCGTCACGCTAAGCTATTTGCTTTTTCTGTAATAAAAAAGGACATGTTCAGAGTGTTTGCCAGAAAAAGCTCAGATCGAACACTCACAACCATTCCAGGCCCTTTGCTTCGCGCCGGAATCGGAATCGAACCAAGAATACTCAGGCTCGTGAACCTTCGCCCATGGAAATTCATGTAGTTCATTCCACTCCACCCAGTGCCACTCTCTCTAACAGTGACTCTGTTCGTCCCACAAATAGTGTGCGTCGACATCGCCGGAAATCCCGTAACATTGCAAGTGATTCTGTACCAGTGTCGGTTCACGTAGCACGAGACAGTCGCTCTTGTCGTCGGCAGGACAATAAACTTTTTGTAGATATGGACATTAACGGCAAAGTGATACCGTTCCAGCTCGATACCGGAGCTGCAGATTCACTTATCAATCACGACATGTACAAACAGCTGGGCATACCTCCGTTGCGTGCCGCAAGTGTTAAGTTAAGTAGTTATTCAGGACAAGCAATCCCTGTGTTAGGACAGTGCAGCCTTCTTGCAACATACAAAGGACAAACAAAACTTGTGTCATTTTACGCCCTTCGTTCTTCTTGTGCAGTGAACTTGTTTGGTTTAGATTTATTTCAGTTGTTTAACTTGTCTATAGTCAATCAGGTCCTATCAGTGAACCAGACTGTGCCTTCAGACAGTGTTTCTCGCCTATGTGAAGAGTTTGCAGACATTTTTGCAATGGGCCTTGGTTGCGCTAAGAACTATAAAGCACGTTTGGAACTGAAAGTAAACGCGCAACCGAAATTTTTCCGAGCGCGCAATGTTCCCCACGCATTGCGTGATGAGGTCGCAAGAACATTAAACGATTTGGAATCACAAGGTGTAATTGAACGTGTGCAGGCTTCTTTCTGGGCTTCACCCTTAGTAATTTTGCCAAAACCTTCCGGAAAATTGAGACTTTGTGTGGACTTCAAAGCTACAGTGAATCCACAACTAGTGATCGCAACTTTTCCTTTACCCCACCCGGAAGATCTTTTTGACAAACTGTGCCCGGGTAAATATTTTTCGAAGTTGGACCTAGCAGATGCATACTTGCAAATACCGGTGGACGATGAATCCCAGCGCATTTTGCTGGTTAACACGCATCTTGATTTGTATTGATTCAAAAGACTGCCATTCGGGTGTGCATCCGCCCCTGCATTGTTTCAGCAATATCTGCAAACTGATTGTGCGTCGGTCCCTACTGCAGCAAACTATCTGGACGATATTGTGATCTCTGGAAAGACGGAAGAAGAACATTTAGCCAATCTCAGAACGTTATTTCAGGTCTTGTGACAAAATGGTCTTCGCTTGCGGAAGGACAAATGTGTGTTTTTTGCTCGTGACTTACCCTATCTGGGACATGTACTCAATGCCCAAGGCATACATCCGAGTGCAGAGCACCTCCGTGCCATACAAGACTTGCCTTCGCCGCAGAATTTGAAGCAGCTACAGAGTGTGCTGGGAAAAATCAATTATTATCATCGCTATGTGCGCCACGCCTCTTCCATTTCAGCTCCGCTTCATCGCTTACGCGGTAAAGGTGTTCCATTCGTCTGGACGACGGAATGCGAACGCGCCTTTCGCCAGTTGAAATCGGCATTGCTTTCCAATACTTGCCTTACGCCATTCGATCCCCAGAAACCCCTTTTGTTGATGGTGGATGCCTCAGATTTTGGGATCGGTGCTGTGCTTGCGCACAAAGATGGATCGCATGATCGCCCTATTGCCTTTGCGTCCAAATTGCTCTCGTCTGTGCAAAGAAATTATTCACAGATAGAGAAAGAAGCTTTGGCTCTCGTATTTGGTGTTACTAAGTTTCATGATTTCTTGTATGGTCGTAACTTTACCATCATCACGGACCACAAACCTTTGACATCGCTTTTTCATCCGAACAAGGCTGTACCTCTGCGTACAGCGCAGAAATTCATTCACTGGTCTATTTTCTACTCACAGTACTGCTACGATATCTTGTATCAGTCCACTGCTCAGCACAGAAACGCCGATGCGTTGTCCCGTTTGCCTGTTGCTGAGGATAGAGCATCCGATTCTTCCAAACTTGCTTGCATGTTCATTGAAGCGGAAACTGATGACGTGGTCGAATCGTTTCTGATTGATTTTCGTCATGTAGCTACAGCCACAGCTGCTGACCCTGTCCTTGCTACCATTCTGCGTTTTGATGCTACGCAATGGCCCTTGTCAAAGTCATGGATCGAGGATCCGTTGGTTCGCCGATATTTTGCTCACAAGGAGAGACTTTTTGTTCGACGTGGTGTTTTGCTGTTGCGTTCTGATAATGATCAGTCCAGGGTCGTGGTCCCGTGTTCGTTACAGTCCTCTGTCTTATAGCTTTTCCACCAAGGACATTGGGGTATATCTGCTATCTTTCGCATTGAAGGTCTTCCACAGACTATTGTTTCCGACAATGGCCCACAATTCATGTCCGCAGAATTTCAGTCATTCAAGGCCAATGGTATTCAACATCTGACATCCGCGCCGTTTTCGCCTCAGTCAAACGGTGCCACTGAACGATTGGTCAGGACTTTCAAGTCACAGATGTTGAAGTTCAAAAAGTCGCATTCTCGGGAGGACGCGTTATTGCTCTTTTTGTCCTCGTATCGCTCTCAGCCCCGACATGGTCGCTCGCCGGCTGAGTTGCTCCATGGTTGTCCTCATCGAATCTTGATGTCTTTGCTAAATCCGCTGCGTTAGGTTCCTGTGCAGCGGCAGACACCTGCATTTGCTCCGGGCGACGTTGACTACTATCGTAACTATCGAGGTTCACGGTGTTGGCTCGTAGGGCGCATTCTTCGCTGCCTCGACCGCGCTATGTATCTGGTTTTGGGGCCCTCTGGTGAGGTGCGTCGGCATCTCAATCAGCTGCACCTCTGTCGTCGCACAGGTTTTGCCGCTCCCCTTCTGCTTTCAGCGAGGGTGCCGTCCAGTCAGCGCCCTGGGGACCCATCTACTGGCTCGCCTCAGCCCCAGGTCTTACCGACGCTGTCTTCCATTTTGCCCCATGGCGACGCGCCACCGCCGCCGCTTGTTCTCCCGCTGGCGACGTCTGCAGTGGACACTTTGCTGCAGCCGCCAGGCACCTCCCTGGGTCATGCGCCGCCGACCTCTGACATGGACTTCTTGCCCGCTCCAGACCACACGGTGTCTTCGTCTGTCGGGTGCCCCGACTCGATGGAGGTCGACCCTTCAGCCCCTCCAGTCTCTCTACGGGCACATACATCACATGTTGGTGTGCACCCTAGAGTAGGTTTTCAGGCGTTTCCTAGCTCCCCTCAGACCGAATGGCAGGGTGCGGGGGGCACAGCCTCGCCTGTTCTTAGGCTCCCCACCTCGTCGCATACGTCAATATGGGGTCCTCCCCACGGCGGACGGAAGCCTTATAACACAACCGTATGCCGATTTGCGGGGGAGGAATGTGGTGTCACCGCCAGACACCACACTTTCTAGGTGGTAGCCTTTAAATCGGCCGCGGTCCGGTAGTATATGTCGGACCCGCGTGTGCCACTATTAGTGATTGCAGACCGAGCGCCGCCACACGGCAGGTCTAGAGAGACTTCCTAGCACTCAGCCCAGTTGTACAGCCGACTTTGCTAGCGACGGTTCACTGACAAATTACGCTCTCATTTGCCGAGATGATATTTAGCGTAGCCTTTAGCTACGTCATTTGCTACGACCTAGCAAGGCGCCATTACCAGTTAATATTGAGATTGTAAAACATGTACCGTCAAGAGCGATGTTCACCAATTATGGATTAAAGTTAAGTATTCCAGAAGCTACATACCTTTTTTGCTAGTCTGAAGACCTTGTCCTGTTCCAGACCTCACGCCAGCCTGCGTGAGCTTAAACGCATGCCTTTCGGCTTCCTGTCCTAGTGGATTGGCTGTCTTGCCAGTCCACAACAACAATTGTCGCAGAAATAGTCGTTGGTGCTGATTTCTTAACACATTTTCCGCTGCTCACTAGCATTTCTGTCTCTCATCTCATTGACAAGGACTGCACTGGCACAACGGTGGGTTCTGTAGCATTGTCCAAAACTTAGTGCTGAAGCTCATCTATGCTGCAGTAGCAGGATCTTCTTGTCCATCATCCAGCCATCGCACTCCCACCTGGAGCACCAAGAGAAATATGATACAACACAGTGCATCATATTCACATCACACCTGGACCTCCAATTTTCAGCATGCCATGACACCTAACACTGGAGCAACTTGTTGCTGCTATAGCCGAATTCGAGTTTATGCATTGGAATGGCCTTATTTGCCATCTGAACAGAACCTATAGTAGGGACAGCATAAGAAGGTCCCTGACAGCTCTGTTGCCAGCTTTCACCTGTGAAGCACTAACAGCTGTAGGTGACAACAGCAGCCAACTACTGAGGTGTTGCCACAGAGATGTTTACAAAATGGCGTTATGATATTGGTTGAGAGAGGCCAGTGAAGATGCCATACCTAGCTCACTGCAACTGTCAGGGATCAACTTACAGCAGCTCAACTGTATTCCTCTCTTCTCCACCTCACACTGAGAAAGGGTACATCTTGACAAATTTGAGGCAAATATTGCACTCCTAATGCAAGCACCTAACACTTGGTTTAAGAATCATGATAGAAGGTTGTATACATGGAATAACCCTGGAGATACTAAAAGGTATCAGATAGATTATATAATGGTAAGACAGAGATTTAGGAACCAGGTTTTAAATTGTAAGACATTTCCAGGGGCAGATGTGGACTCTGACCACAATCTATTGGTTATGACCTGTAGATTAAAACTGAAGAAACTGCAAAAAGGTGGGAATTTAAGGAGATGGGACCTCGATAAACTGAAAGAACCAGAGGTTGTACAGAGTTTCAGGGAGAGCATAAGGGAACAATTGACAGGAATGGGGGAAAGAAATACAGTAGAAGAAGAATGGGTAGCTTTGAGGGATGAAGTAGTGAAGGCAGCAGAGGATCGAGTCGGTAAAAAGACGAGGGCTAGTAGAAATCCTTGGGTAACAGAAGAAATATTGAATTTAATTGATGAAAGGAGAAAATATAAAAATGCAGTAAATGAAGCAGGCAAAAAGGAATACAAACGTCTCAAAAATGAGATCGACAGGAAGTGCAGAATGGCTAAGCAGGGATGGCTAGAGGACAAATGTAAGGATGTAGAGGCTTATCTCACTAGGGGTAAGATAGATACTGCCTACAGGAAAATTAAAGAGATCTTTGGAGATAAGAGAACCACTTGTATGAACATCAAGAGCTCAGATGGAAACCCAGTTCTAAGCAAAGAAGGGAAAGCAGAAAGGTGGAAGGAGTATATAGAGGGTCTATACAAGGGCGATGTACTTGAGGACAATATTATGGAAATGGAAGAGGATGTAGATGAAGATGAAATGGGAGATACGATACTGCGTGAAGAGTTTGACAGAGCACTGAAAGACCTGAGTCGAAACAAGGCCCCCGGAGTAGACAACATTCCAGTAGAACTACTGACGGCCTTGGGAGAGCCAGTCCTGACAAAACTCTACCAGCTGGTGAGCAAGATGTATGAAACAGGCGAAATACCCTCAGACTTCAAGAAGAATGTAATAATTCCAATCCCAAAGAAAGCAGGTGTTGACAGATGTGAAAATTACCGAAATATCAGTTTAATAAGTCACAGCTGCAAAATACTAACGCGAATTCTTTACAGACGAATGGAAAAACTGGTAGAAGCGGACCTCGGGGAAGATCAGTTTGGATTCCGTAGAAATGTTGGAACACGTGAGGCAATACTGACCTTACGACTTATCTTAGAAGAAAGATTAAGGAAAGGCAAACCTACGTTTCTAGCATTTGTAGACTTAGAGAAAGCTTTTGACAATGTTGACTGGAATACTCTCTTTCAAATTCTAAAGGTGGCAGGGGTAAAATACAGGGAGCGAAAGGCTATTTACAATTTGTACAGAAACCAGATGGCAGTTATAAGAGTCGAGAGGCATGAGAGGGAAGCAGCGGTTGGGAAAGGAGTGAGACAGGGTTGTAGCCTCTCCCCGATGTTATTCAATCTGTATATTGAGCAAGCAGTAAAGGAAACAAAAGAAAAATTCGGAGTAGGCATTAAAATTCATGGAGAAGAAGTAACAACTTTGAGGTTCACCGATGACATTGTAATTCTGTCAGAGACAGCAAAGGACTTGGAAGAGCAGTTGAACGGAATGGATGGTGTCTTGAAGGGAGGATATAAGATGAACATCAACAAAAGCAAAACGAGGATAATGGAATGTAGTCGAATTAAGTCGGGTGATGCTGAGGGTATTAGATTAGGAAATGAGACACTTAAAGTAGTAAAGGAGTTTTGCTATTTGGGGAGCAAAATAACTGATGATGGTCGAAGTAGAGAGGATATAAAATGTAGACTGGCAATGGCAAGGAAAGCGTTTCTGAAGAAGAGAAATTTGTTAACATCGAGTATAGATTTAAGTGTCAGGAAGTCATTTCTGAAAGTATTTGTATGGAGTGTAGCCATGTATGGAAGTGAAACATGGATGGTAAATAGTTTGGACAAGAAGAGAATAGAAGCTTTTGAAATGTGGTGCTACAGAAGAATGCTGAAGATTAAATGGGTAGATCACGTAACTAATGAGGAAGTATTGAATAGGATTGGGGAGAAGAGAAGTTTGTGGCACAACTTGACCAGAAGAAGGGATCGGTTGGTAGGACATGTTCTGAGGCATCAAGGGATCACCAATTTAGTATTGGAAGGCAGCGTGGAGGGTAAAAATCGTAGGGGGAGACCAAGAGATGAATACACTAAGCAGATTCAGAAGGATGTAGGTTGCAGTAGGTACTGGGAGATGAAGAAGCTTGCACAGGATAGAGTAGCATGGAGAGCTGCATCAAACCAGTCTCAGGACTGAAGACAACAACAACAACAACAACAATGCAAGCACCATCCCAGACATGTATGCTATTCTACAACTTTGCTACTGCAACCATTGACCTAAGCTGCACTTCAATATTCTTCACAGAATGAACTCATTCATTCAGGTACCATTCATTCAGGTACCAGTCACCACAGGAAACAGTCCAAAGACAGCCTTCAACACACCCTTTGGCCTGTTTGAATCACATTGAATATCATTTTATCTCCAAAATTCTGCATAAATGAAGTAAAGATGCATTAATGATGTGCTTCATGACTTTTTACTTCCCCTACCTTAACTTCATACTGGCACTTTCTTCTTCACTGCAGCAACACTGAACTGCTGACTTCTGAGAAGGTTATGTATTCTCTAATAGTGTCTTACCTTCACAACAAAATCCTCTCCAAATTATAGTTTGGGATTCAGAAGAGTTGTTCTACTGAGAATGCAATTTACATGTCCACTAGCCAAATTTAATAAGCATTAAATAATAAAATAGTTCTGAAATTACAATTAAATCAATACCATTAGCTGCTGATAGGCATTGATATACATCAACAGGGACAGGCGAAAGTGTGTGCCAAAACCAGGACTTGAACCCAGAATATCCTGTTTACACTGCAGACACTCTATCCCTCTGAGCCACCGAGGGCACAGAGGATAGTGCGACTGCAGGGATTTATTGTCAGCATGTTTCCCGTGAGACCCACATTCTCAGCTTATAGTGCACACACTACATTCATAGTGCCCCTGCCATTATACCCATTACTCGCGTAAGAACAGATGCCATCTTCATATAAGAGTTCTGGTTGATATTATCTGTTTTCTGTGACCTATCTATGGTATCTACTGTGTGAATCACAGTATTTTCTGATATAAACGGACATTTTATGGTATTGATGATACATATAGCCAATGTAGTCTAGGGACATAATTCTGTCAGGAAAATCAAATATTTCTTGTAAGTCGAAACAATATGCCAGCAAATATACAACAAGCAGATAACAGTAGTATTGCAGGTTTTATACACCCTAGGGCAAATGGGTAAAACTCAGGAATTTTTTAGACTTCTGGGAGTTTTTAATTTTATTAGTTTTCAGTTAAATGTTTGTAATTTCGATTGGCAGTAATAGATATCTCTAACAAAGAGTTTTACTTTAGGCCTCTGCTGCAGAACAATAATTCAGCAAAAAACGTAAATGAGAGAATAACTCCAAAATAAAACTTTAATTACAAAGAAAAAGCATCATTTACAAAGAGAAAAAAAAAAAAATTACACAGTGCACACACAAGTTTCTGCCAGCAGCAAAATATGTCAAAGACTAAACAGTAACTCATAACAACAACTTGCTTGGAACATGCCTTTCTCATGGCCTTTGTTTCAATCAGTGTGTTATTACAACTGCTTAAATTTGTTACAGGTTGTGGGAAAATATAATGAATGGTAGTTGGAGCAATATTACTTTCAAAATATATTTCTTTTTCTACAAGATGAATTATGTTATGTGTGAGAATGTGCATTGCATTTCTTAAATCACAGAGCCTTAGACACTCATTCACAAATTAACAATGAAGACCAGACATTTATGCTGTTATTTAGTATTTTACTGCCATGTTTGTGGTATGGTATATCTTAAAGGGTAAAGCAAGTTGAAAAACACCAAGTTTCAAGGTTAGTTCTTCATGCTTATTTTGGTTATTTGTAGATTATAAATTATGCAATAACACTGGCAAAAAGTTTAATTGTTCTAAAAAGGAAAATGGGAGAAGTGAGTTCTTGAGCAATTACATACATAGCTGGCTTTTCTATGCAAAAGTCAAAATGCTCAGCAGAACATGTGTTCAGGTAGGTAACCCATGAAACATTTTGACACACAGCAATAAAATTTATAGTAAGGCTTGTCAGAAATTTTCAGTCCCACAATTTAAGCTGTGTTCTTAGGATCCTGCATAATCATAAGATCAGAAAAGAAAAACAGCAAAACATTTTTGAGGACTAATATTACATGTCAAAGCTTAACTTTCCTTGCAGCTAAGCTGTATATACATTAATTTAAATAATCAACTTTTCCTATTTGTGTGTCTGCGCTACTTAACAGTAATGTCACTATTGGGGGAGTACATCACGTTTCCTGTGTTCTGAATATCTGCTGTCAAAGGCTTGCCAGATCATGTGACATGAACTATGACCGTCTGACAAAAACACATCCCAAACTTGATTTCAGTGTTTCAGTAGTTACCATGCTGTATCTGCAGGAGTTCCATTATACTTCCATAATGCAAACACATACACTTGAAAAGGATTATCGGGTAGGTTGCACCAATAATGACACCCATTTAGTAATAGTTCATTTATTAACCTTAACACATACAAGAACAGGTAGGCCAGCGGTTTGCAGGTGGAAAGGAGCGATGACGACGATGTCTCTGGTGGGCACGGTGAACACACAAAGCATGTCCAGGTCGACATCAGGTGGGAGGGAAACACATTTCACCAGGTGGCAGGGAGTGGCGGAGGTTGTGTCATGAGCGCTGGATGAAGAGAAACACACGACGAACAGTGAATAATCGTGCAGTATTATTGAGATGTCATGGGTTATGTCCGGGGAAACAGCCACAAACACCTCGAGCAAGGCCACGTTCAAGCGTGAGAAACCTCAACAGAGCGAGGCAGGCAACGGTGGAGAGGTCAAAGGGACCACCAAAGGGCACGATCGTAGGTAAGCTCGACGTGGGGAATATGTGCTCACTCGATGGAGTGGGTGAGACCAGAGTAGAGGGCGAGGTCAGAGGAGAGCTCGACGATTGGAGCTGGAAGTCACTTGACGGAGTGTGTAAGTCTGACGTGGAGGGAGCGATCGCAGCGTCGTGAGCCATGGCAGTGAGTGGCGTGGTCGTGGCCTGAAGGGGGGTAGAAGAAGGCTCAACATGAGCAGGCTTAAGACTGTTGAGAGAGACTGTAACAGCTGAATCTTTCATCTGGATGTCATAGGTGTTGGCTGAGTGCCGGAGAACCCGGTATGAGCTGGTATATGGAGGTTGGAGGGGAGCACGGACAGTGTCGCCTCAGAGCATAACGTACACACAGTTGTCCAGAGATTTCCAGACATGAACCTTAGGGCAGGAATGGCTGGCGGGTGGAGGGATATGAAGGTTGATGAAATGGCATCTGACTTGGTCCATGAAGGAAGGTGAGTCAGACTGAGGGATAGAAGCAGAAGGGCTCACAAGTTCACCAGGGAGAACAATGTTCTGGCCATATACGAACTCGGCTATTGTGCCTTTGAGGTCTTCCTTATAAATTGCACGAATTCGAGTAGCACAAGGGGAAGGGCCTCCATCCGTAGAGAGTCATGGCATCGAAGAGCTGCCTTGAAAGTGTGGTGCCAGCGCTCGACTAGTCCGTTACTTTACGGGTGATATGTTGTGGTACGTATGCGACGGATGCCGCAAATGTTACAAATCCCATTGAACAGGGCAGACTCAAATTGTCTGCCCTGGTCAGTCTTGATGATAGCTGGACATCTGAAATGCGATACCCAACGACCTCTATAAACAACATAGACTGGCTATGGCACCGCCATCTTTGAAGCAACTTGAAAACTGAGCCGCCATATCATGTAACGTCAAGGTGCAGCCTACACGTCGTCTGCTAATACTGAATGTAGTTATTGTTTACTATGCATGGCGTAAAAAAAAGCCAATCTGTACAGACAATCTGATTTCTCTACTGTAAAATATATAGTGATGAAGGCTAAAAGAAATGAAACACATTTCTGACATCGATTAATTGGAAGTTTATTTTGAAATGTTGCAATTCATTTCGCTGCAGTGCCATATAGATTAGGTCAAAAACAATTTTAAATAGTTCAGTAGGTCCAAAACCGATCAATTGTCAGCACCAGAGCTTTCATTGTCCCTTAAACAATATAAGTTTGTATATATTTGCCGAATATGTTTCCCTCTTTCTTCCATTGCCTGGTTTTTGCACAAATGGTGTACCCTACAATTAAAATACTATTTTAACAGCATCCTGGCTAGAAAAGAGTAATGTGACTCTTCTCCAAATTCAGCTGGCACCATTAGATGGTCAAAATCGAGTAAATAAATTTGGCCTGTCACCCAACATTCTGAACAATTCCACACACAGCTACAGAAGGAAATTCTTCTTCCATATTAAGGTTTGACAGTCCCTGCCACTGTTAAAAATTTGAATACACCCTTTGGAGCAGTATAAAAACTATTTTTGATGCATTTTATTGCAATGAAACGTGTTTTCCATCAGTTTCCTCCAATTTACGGAGGTACTGCTGCAGTAAATTAAGTTTCACACTTACTGTTAAACCATTAAGAAAACAATAGCCAACAGGAATTTTCCAACTTCTATTAATCCCAGTGATCATATACGCTTGTGCCTCTTTTGCTGTTTGGCTATCATCACTTTCCTCTTATCCTTGCCCTAAGTCAGCATAATCCCAGACCTTATTACCATCCCATATTAAGTCTTTTTTAAGAGCCACCTCATCGAACATAAGTGCAGCTAAAATAGGTCCTGAACTACGTTGAACCTCATCTGCTAATTTTTTTAAGCTTTCTTCTGTAAATCCAGGACTGCCATTTACTGTAGTTGCCCACCTGCGGAGTGTTCGAGGATGGGGTAATTTAACAAACTTCCTCAAATAATTATAAGTTTTGGAGGAGTAAAAATCGAGTGTAAGGACAAACTGTCTTATTTCTTTAGGATATTCATAAATTGAACATTTGTTTTGCATTGCAAAAAGTGCTTCAGAATATCACTATTTTTGTCACATCCTATCACTTCAGAAGCTCAGTCTTGAAGTCTCTTATTTAGGCCTACAAACATTGTTTTATATGTCACAAATTTTCTTCTTTCTTGAAACACTTTGCCTATGTTTCGCTTGCTTCCTCAGCTTCTCGGTCCTTTTCTGTAATGCCTCATAATTCTGTTTCAATTTTTTGGTACTAGGCAAACAATAAGAATGATCTGTATGATCATTCTGATTCACTCTTTCACCTACAAATATGAAGTATTATCATTAAGCTTTATTTTTCTATAAACATACATTGATTAATAGTACAATTCACACATAACCCATGTAACAAATAAATAACAGGGAAACTATTTTACCTGGTTCATTTGATAATGAAGCTGATTCTTCACTGACAAGCCGTTTCCTTGGTTGTCTCTATACTATAGTTGATTACTGCAGATGGTCAGGAAACATAAATATTGTCGATACTGCATTTGCCAGAAGTCGCCTTTTCTCATTTGTACTATACATGTATCTATCTTCAAAGTGAAATGAGCATATGTAGCTATATTGAGTTGGCTGCCACTTATCTCGCCTTATATTGGCTACCCACCTACTTAACAGCTTTTTCTTCTTCAGAGGAAATCTAAAAATAAAGAGACATGTATACAGTAGCTTATTTACATTTTGTATACAGCTTAAACACGAAAATGATGCACAAGACGATAAGTACAACACGCATTTAGATACTCAACTGAAATATGATGTTCCAGTTGTTTTATTACTTCTATTAGTGCACATACACTGGGCATGATTTGCGATCGGTCAATAAGACTTTTAAAACAAATTACAACCAGAAAACAGTGATTTTCTAATGCCAGTACTATACACCAAATGTAAATACACTGACATGTAGCTGTTTCAAAAAATGGCGGCTGGTGTTGCTTTTCGCTGCTGCTGGGAGCGCTGTTACCTCACAGATAGCCACTCTATGTAGTTTATATATCTCCTTGGCGATATCCATGACTCAACAAAAGCTCGAGCAACAGTTTCTGCTGTAATACTGGGGAGGGGGACAGCCATGACCCAGCGAGTTGTTTGGTTGATAGATGAGAGAATGTAACAAAAGGCATTAGAGGCAGAGAAAGGCCGACAATGTCAATATGAATATTCTGGAAACACCCAGGAGGAATCGAAAAGGCGCCGATGGGGGTGAAGTGTGCTTGTGTACTTTGCAGCGTTGGCATGCAACGTAGGAGCGTGCCCATTGCTGGCAGTTCTTGTTGACATTTCTCCATACAAAGCGCTGCGCTACGAGGCGGGCAGATACATGAACACTGGGGTGGGCTAAATTATGCAATGCGTTGAAGACAGCTTGACGGAGTGTGGTTGGGATGAGAGGGTGTAATGTGCCTGTACTGTCGTCGTACCAGATCTCACCAGAAATGCCAGGGTAGGTGGTGCGGACGAAGTGTAGTGAAGAGGTAGAGTCTGAAATCAGGTTTTGTGTTTCCTTGGCGGCGGGTTGGAGGTTAGGCAGTTCAGAGAGGTCTAACAGCAAATGGACGGCATCGACTCTTGAAAGGAAATCAACAATGATATTGTCAGCACCCTTTATGTGTCTGACATCAGTGGTGAACTGAGATATGAAGTCCACGCATCTGAAGTGGTGAGGAGGCAGGTCAGCTGGCGGGTTTGTAATGGCTGCAGCCAGGGGTTTGTGGTCCGTTAGAACATAGAAAGAGCGTCCCTCAACGTCAGTCTTAAAATGCTTAATCGCTTTGTAGACCATGAGCAACTCCCTGTGAAACGCGGAATGTTTCTGTTGTGCATTGGTGAGCTTGTGCAAGAAGAACTGAAGAGGCGAAGTTTGGCCGTCGATTGTCTGGCTAAGGACAGCGCTGATGGCAGTATCGCTCACTTCTGTGGTGATGAAAAGCTGTGCATTGGGATGAGGATGCACGATGGTGCAGGCCTTAGCAAGAAGATTTTTGAGGGCAGTGAAAGAGTCAGTCATAGCAGGGGTCCATGGAATGGGCCAAGATCCAGAAGTGTTGGTGCCTGCCAAGGCGTCCGTCAGTGGAGCCTGAATCTCTGCAGCCCAAGGTAGATGTCAGCGATTATAATTAACCATCCCCAGAAAGCGCCGGAGATCTTCGAATGACGGAGGTCTGGGTAGCTTTAGTATTGTTTGTACTTTGTCAGGGGGTGGGGGGTTTGAAATGCCATCGGCAGAGACCCGAAAACTGAGAAAAGTGACAGTAGGTTGATGTAGCTGTAATTTGTCCTGGTTGGTCTCTATGCCTGAACTGCGAGAGTGTTCATAACAGTTTGCACAAGTCAAATGTTGTCCTCAACAGAGGAGCTGAACACGAGAATGTCATCAAGATATGGAAAGCAGAATTTTAGATCGAATAGCACTTCATTGATGAAGCGTTGCCAGGCCTGGGTTGCGTTTTTCAGACGGAAGGGCATGAATCAAAACTGAAATGACCCAATCAGGGTGGTGATTGCTGTCTTCTCGATGTCTTCGGGTGCCATGGGGATCTGGTGGTAGGCCCGTTTGCAATCAATGACAGTGAATGTGGTCGCACCTGTGAGGGAACTGGTAAAGTCAGCAATATTGGGTACGGGGTAAGTGTCCATAATTGTTCGTGCATTTAGTCGATGGTAGTCTCCGCACATGCACCACGACCCATCTTTCTTGGGTGTCATATGTATGGGCGTAGACTAACTACTGGCAGTGAGTTCCATGACGCCGGAGCTTAGTAGTTCAGAAATCTGATTTTTAAGTTCGGAGAGGCGCTTGGGACAAAGTTGACGTGGTGTACTGGAGATCGAGGGACCTGGCAGGAAGCGAAGCTTGTGAACCGTGCCATTGGTGACGATGAAAATGTTGCTGGCAGTGCAGGAGGTGGTTTGTTTAAAATGTGTGGCAGGCGGGGCAGGCAAGGTGTGGTCGTGGTGTTCGGAGCCACTCAGCAGGTCTGATGGGACCTGAGGCGGCAAGATGGCCACCGGCCCGAAGCATTGGCACTGTGGTCGAGAGAGCTTGGTAGAGCTCGTGAGCTGTTAGTGAGTCCATTGCCTGAGGGCACGGCCTGTGGCAGCACGGTCTTGGGCGAAACACTTGGCACGAGTGCACGGTTTGTGTTCGCATGGCAGCACACTGGAGCCAAAGTTGCATAGTTTGAGGTGCTGCCCGTGAGGGTTGTCGTAGGAGCCGTCAGTTCGGGAACATGTACACTCGTTGCACATGTGCACTTGTGTCGGCCGAGTGTCATAGACTGCCGTGTTAGGAGGGTGTAGCCCTGTGGAACGGTCAGTACACATTATGGCAATCTTGATAGCACAGTTGCGAGTGGTAGTGGGAGGTAAACACATGAAGGCACGATTGCTGGGATTGCAAGCTTATTCGGCACACTTACTGACCTTGCTTTGCCCTTGCTGTAGTGTTTGTAATTCCTTTGCTGCATCGGAGAGCTGGAGCTGTGTTTCGTGGAGCCGGAGGGAGAGCTCAAAGTTTTCCTTGCGTAGGCGAGTGACATGTTCAAGCTCGACAAGGCACTTGTGCGTGGTTTCTTTCTTGTAACGTCGTCGACAGAGACAAGTATTTATGGATGAGATGGGCCCAGACCGATGTGTCGGGGGTGGGGGGGGCGTTGCTCAACAGAGCACAGGGGAAGTGAGTCTTTGACAGATGATGAAACACGGTGTTTCACACTAGGTTCGGTGAAAGTTTGTGGTGTCGCAAGAAGTCAAACCCTAGTATAGGTTTGTCAGTTTTGTGCACTAAAAAAGTCCACTCGAGTTTGCAGTTTGCGGAGAGTGAGACGACGTGGGAAGTTGAACCCGAGCATTGTAGTTTAGTCGAATTCATGGCTTGCAGTGAATGCAGTATGATGAGGACGGCTGTTCGACAACGCTAAGGACGTAGGCAGCAGCGAAACATTCATTGCCTGTGTCCACTAGGAAAAGGTATCCCGACGAAATGTCTTTAATGTAAAGTCGTCCTCGATTATCCAGTTGTTCCCAGACAGAATGCAGCACGGGGGGTGGCTGTCATGTTGTGTGCAGGAGGCGGCACCCGGACCTACCTGCGACTAGCATATGGGAAGCAGCAGGGTGGTCTGCAGTTCCGTGCCGCCTCACCAAACCGTGTGTGGAAGTAACAGTATGGGTAGTGTGGTTGCATTTTCTGCGAAAAGTTCATTGCCAGTGGTGGTGGCCGAGGTTTGGTGGCCACAGCAGGTTTGGTTGCAGGAGTGGCGTGACCACGGATGGAGCCGGTGACATCCCAGTTGCTTGTTTACTGCTTCCCAGAGCGAGTGGAGCAGTAGGCACAGTACGGCCCCGGCCGCGTCCGGAAGCAGGGCGATGAGCCTGAACCTGAGACGTGTCAGGTAGGCAGTGGCTGGCGAAATAGAGTAGTGATGCTTCGTGTAGCTTGTCAGCAATTGTCATTCTTTACTCAACAGGTTCAGGAGGCCTTTGAGCCAGAGCAAAGCGGATGTGAGGAGCACTTGCTGTATTACTGCCTCAGTTGAGCGTGCAAGCCAACGTAGAACTGTCTTTTTGGCTAGAGTGTACCGGGTAGACGAGTCTGGGGCGTCGACCAGGTCAGCAATCAAGTCCTCCTGGTCATGCAGGTGCGTGATGAGCCACAGAAACCTGGTTGACTCGTCGAGTATGTAACGCTCGAACACTTTGTCCACAATTTTGAACCATGGTGTTGCTCTGTCAGGGTTAAATGGCGCCAGCGTCGGTAAGTGTTGTAGAATGTTCGGAAGAACAGGTTGAGTTGAGTTCGTTGGAACACTGCCTGAATTGAGCTGTTGTTGCTGTAGTATTCCAGGAGAGTGTGCCTCCAGGAGATGTGGCAATGATGGCTGTGCAGTTGGCAGCTTGAGTCGACACATTGTGGTTGAGCACGATCCGTTGTGACGCGGAAGACCAACGCGGGTGAGACACCATAATGTGTTGTTTTCAGTTGCGGAAGCTCATCACGTTGTGGGTGTATTTGGATTGATGCATCACAGAAGACCGACACAGAGGCATTGAGATGTGCCGAGAATGGTAGCAGAAGCTCGACTGGATCCAGTGAGGGGGCGACAGAAAAAGTTCAAAGTTTGTGAACGCATGTTGGTCCGCAGAAAGCTAGACGTATGATCATAGCAAGGACCACCTGTGTTGTAGGGAGCTGTGTAGGTGCGGGCTGTCCAGAAGCACAGTGTGGGAAATGACGTCGAGCGTGGGAGGGAATGTGTGAATGTTCACTGTTCATAGTCACTCCACTCAAAATGGTGTGTGGATAAGGTGAATGTCGTGGAACAAAACACTGAGACGTAGCAGTGGGATGGAGGTGGAAGTCAGGCACAGATAACAAATTATTGTTCCTGTTGCAGGCTGAGGCATCGAAGTAGGAAGGCATGTGCTGATGCTGAACCAAGGCAGGCGAGGGCATGTTCAGTTGCTGAGGAAGTAGACCTGTGAATGAAGCAGTTCCAGCCACGTGGAAGGTATCCGCGTGGTACTGCACGGAATGCGGTGTGGAAAATCGTTGTCCTGGCGGTAGGAGGTTGTCCGACAAAGGCATTGGTCCCACACTGCATGGAGATCCGTAAGAGGTAACTGCACAGCTGATGAGGGAGGGCACATGTGGTGGGAACAAATGCGTTTGATAGCTGGAGTCATGCACACTCCTAACCCTACTTGTTGTTGCAGGCTCAAAAACGTCCGGCGAAATCGGTGGAATCATCAAGTGAGAGGCACTGTGTTGCAGTCCTGGCGGGTGTACATTACCCACAACATGATGCATGTTGATATGTTGATCACAAAATCTGATGTTAGGTGCTGGGCCGAAGTCATTGTTCAAATGCTGTGTCGGTTTAATACACATGAAAATAACCGACGCGGAGCTTGCGGACACAGTAAAACGGCGAAAACGGAAGACGTTAAACCTTGGGTTTACCAGTGAGGAGGATTACTGGGTAGGTTGCACCAATAATCACACCCATTTAGCAATAGTTCATTTATTAACCTTAACACATACAAGGATCACAAAGAAATGAACTGAACATGGCGGAACAGTCAAAGATAAGCTTAGAGTCCAAGAACGAATGCAAATCGATGTTGGTGTCGATTTCATCGGTGCCACACGCTATAAATGTTGTTGTGCATTAAAGATCTTTCCAAAATGCATTGTTTTTTTGCTGGGTTTGATTTTCCAAAGTGCCGGGAAATTCTTTGCCACTGTATAACACATTCAGCATTCAAAGGAATGACAAGATTTACAACTCTGAGCCAATGTATACTGGCATGGGGAAAAAATGTACTTTTACCAGAGTTATAGTGTATTTTCACTCTGGAAATAGTGTATTTTTAACTGGGAGATATGGAAAAAGTTCTGGAATTTTTTTCTTGTACATGTACTCCCTTATTGTAATCAATCACCTCACACATACAGAAACTGAAAAAACGGTTAACAATTTTTTTAAAAGTATGATTGACTCGTTTTCTGCAAATTGTCCCACCTTCATTTTAAAAAGATGTCACATATTCAGTTCTGCGTATCTAGGTGTACTACACCAGTGATAAGTGTAATAAACAGCAAGGAAATAATAAATAGGTGTCCATATTGATGAGTACTTAAACTGAAAAAGCACAATTTGAAATTCCTAAAACTACTTAGTTCAGCCACTTTTACACTTAGAATCATAGCAAATATTGTGGCAAGACTAATCAGTAAGGTAACACATTTTGTCTGTTTTCTTTCAATAATATTATATAAAATTATGGGGTAATTCATGTTTAAGAAAGAAAGTCTTCTTTGCTCAGAAATATGCTGTAAGAATAATATGTGGTGCTCACCCACAAACATCTTGTAAACTGTTTAAAGAGTTGGGCATTCTGACTACTGCTTCACAGTATACGAATTTCTTCTCTCATGAAGTTTGTTGTAGGTAATTCACTACAGTTCAAAAGGAACATTGATATACATAATTACAATACTAGAATGAAAAAGACATTTATTCTTGTATGTTGTCTTCAGCACAAAAAGAGGTGCATAGTGCTGCAAAAAAAATTTTTGATTGCTTGCCCAGTAATATAACATGTCTGACAGCAAAATTAAATTTGAAAACAAACTTAAAAAGATTCTCCTTCGCATCTTCTTCTATTCAACAGAAACTCTTTATCTTAATGTGTGAAAGGTAATGGTTGGAAATTAAAATTACAAACTCAAACCTGTATTTTTAAAAAAGCCTTATAAATGTTCAGCATGTAATGGACAGAATGAACAGTTAAATATAGTAGTAAAAAAAAGACACACCATGATCACAAAAACAAAAGGAAAAAAATATGGAAATCTACGGGAATTGGACACTTCCCTTGGCCAATATAGGTCAACCGCAGCTGATGATACCAAAAAACCAATACCTACATATAAAACTACGAAAATTGGAATCAGTCATTTCCGTTGACCTATATAGGACAACCATAACTACTGATACGAAAAAACCAACATCTACAACTACAAAAAACAAAAGAAAAACAACAACATCTCAAAAATTCATAAGTCAAACATCCCTATATAAATTAAAACTCATTAAATAGACAATAAATACACAAAAAATTACAACTCGAGAAAGATAGAGCCAAAAAAACAATTACTTACCACCAACATATTTCGGTGCTGCATAGTAGGTCGACCATCCCAAACACACACACACACACACACACACACACACACACACACACACACACATGGCACTATCAAACACAACAGGATGACTCTACAAACACAACCAACTCATAAACTCCGCGCTGTTATGATGTCACTTACCACAAAACCCGTACGTCATGGATCAAAGCAGATGGGTGGAATCGGATGCTGCCATTGACTCCCCCATCTGAGCCCATCTCTTTGCACACCCCTCAGATGTCATTGCCACCACCTCCCCAGTTAGCACAACCACTGGACCTATAAAACTCTGGGCAACAAGTGTGTTAACCAGGTCAATTTGCCCAAACATTCTGCTACTTCCCTGTTTGGGGTAGCGACTGCAACCAGCAACTTCACAGTTTGACCAGGCACAGAACTACAATCTATCCAAGTCATGCACTTATAGCAGAGGCCAAAAGGTAGCACTGGAAATACAGTTAGTCAGGCTGTGAGCTTACAGCATTGACGACATTGTAGCAGTGTCAGTAAGCGAGTGGCCAGCCTACACGGAAATATAGTACAGGACCCAAACAACAGAGGCTGCAAGTTTCGTGTCTAGGCTATATCAAAAGAATTTTTATCCCACTGTGTGCCCAGTTTGAGGGGGTCCAGCACAATTATGGAGCAGAGGTTTCAGATGGATCCCTGCTGCTGCAGGTTCACTCGACCGACCTGCGTATAATGTATAATCACACACACAAGACAGAATGTGACCATTCATTGTGTGTTCTTCAATGGTTTAGTGGTTTTAGTGGTCACTTGTGTGATGGAATGCATTGTGATTTCAATGGTCATCTAAATGATGGATTGTGTAGTGTAAAAGGTGGTTACTTGTGTGATGTGATATGCTGTGGTGTTAGTTGTCACACAAGTGACAGATCTTGTACTGAAACTAGTGCTTGCTTGTGTGACACGATGTGGCAGTGAGTGCAGTTCTCACCTGAGCGATGGACTATTTTAAGTGTTTTTCAGTGGTTGCTCTTGCAGCAAACCCTATACCGTGAATAAGTGTTCTCCCTGCAATGGGCGTTTTGTGACATTATGATCTTTTCTGTCAATAGTTTCTTGAATCAACAGTGCTGTCAATAACTGTTAACTTAGTGAGCAATTATCTCTTTTATGTGTGAGAATGTGCCTATTGTACTTCCTATGTAAATTATCTCAATACCATATATTTTCAGCCATCTGAAATTTCAGAGATCTGTACTGCTGTGCCCTGTTTGATAGGTAAGATCTAAACCAAACCATCCTTTCCACAGAAGTTGATCTTTATTTAAATAATCCATCGGTCAGTTTTTCATAATATTGACTATTATTTTTGAAAATGAAGTCAGTGGGGTTGTAGTTCTCTACATTTTCCTTATCACATTTTTTTGTGGACGGGAAGAACTTTTGCTTTCTTTAGGTAATCAGGGAAGCAACCTGGAGGGAATGACTTTTGTATCATACCTTTGAGAGATGCCTTTATGCTGCTAATACAGTCTCTTAGTAGACACACAGGAACATCATTTAGAAATGTGGACAATTTATTCTTAAATTAATGCACGGTCTGAGTGATTTACTCTCCCATTTCAGCAGCAGCAGCATTATGTGAGGCACATAGTTATTTGTATCTGTATATCATGTTAGGTAACTTTTCTTGCAGTTTGATTCCTACATTGCTAAAGTAACTGTCTATAAAGTCATCCAGATCCTTAGGCTTATTAATTTAACCACCTATATTTCTGATTTTTGTATTTGTCTGTTTTGGCTTTGTGCTACCAGTTTCTTGTTTTAATATATTTGTTATTGCTTTGCTCTTATTGTTGAACATCTGTATGGCCTTACTAATTTGAATTCTTTTTGCATCTTGCAGCAGATATGTCCTTTTGTATTTGAGGAAAAACTGTAAGAAGACCCTCTCATTATCTTTGCTAGAGCCGAGGTACTTGAATGTTCTAAGCATTCTGTTATCCTTGTTACCCAGTTTTCTCTGGCAGATTCTCCACAGTGTGTGCTATTTTAGGAAATCTCTCCTGAAATTTTAGTTAGAATATAATCATAAATTAGCTGAATTTTTCATTTACATGTGTTCCTGAATATACTTATGGCCATTTCTTGCTGGTGCAGTATATCTTTTTATATTTTGTCTAACATGCACACTCTTTGCTCCAGGTATGTATACTGCCTTGGAGCAGACAAGGCACCCATCATTTTATGCCTAGGCTCTGGGGACAAAGAAAAGAATTTACTCTCAATCATTAATCATCTTGTGAGGTAGACAAAAAGATAATTACTTCCTTTTTAATGTGATGCAAAACAAGTTATAATTATTCTAAATTGTCTGATTTGTGCACAGTAGTAATATTACTCACAATATCAATAGGCAAGGGTACAACATTATTGTACTTTCTCGAGGATAAAACTCAAGATGAGATCTTTATTTCAACTACATCTAATTACTATTATCTTCACCCATGTTCACATGTAGATGAATTTGCAGGTCACAGGGGTCATTGCAAAGTGGACCAGCAACAAGAACCTACACTTTTTATCAAGCCCTGTTGGAGAAAATTTTCATTTAACTCTCTAAAATGCAGGATTGCAGCTGTGGCCATTAGTCAATGACAGAGCTATTTGTGGCATTACATGCGAAATTCTGGTTTATGCAAGACTGGAATTTTTTCACATAAGGTAAGAAATTTGCAGCCAACATTTTACCTACCACATAATGTAGTCTCATAATGTTTCTAATATTAGTAAACGATCAGATGAATCTACAAATCAAAATTATCAACATCATAAATAATAATAGCAATAATTAAATCTTCATCTTTTAAATTGCATTATAAGGGTGTTCTTTGTGTTGTTGCCTCGAATGATGATTACAGGAATATTTTGTCAGGATTTGTTAGTGGTAAGTCCTTGAGGTATGGCAATACACGAACACCGAGAAGTAAGTTTAAACAGTTTTCTTAACAAAGAAGGATTATAAAACATGCACACTGTGTGTACCCATCATCACTGTGTCTGACATCCCAACAGCGGCTAATTGCGGTTGTATCGAAAGGCTCCATGTTGAGCTAAGAAAAGGAGACATATTCGCACCTGAGGCCGTGCTAGTTAATACGGGGTGCTGCAGATGGCAGGTGGTGGCACAATCCCTGCCTCACACTCCAGCCAGATGCCTCATGTACTGACCAAGCAAATTGTCAGCATTCCAGATAGGCTCACTGGCGAGCGCGTGTCACGTACTGTACGGCTGTGTACAACCTGTAGACCCTTACATCTTTCTCCCCAGAGAAAAAAAGCAACCATAGCTGGCTCAAAATGACCTCTTGGGCATTATGAATCTATTTCACCATTTGTGGCATCAGAAGGCATTGCAACATATATTTCATTTGCAGACACAGTAACGTTTGGTACAGAGAGGCATGCCTTCAGGTTAACAACTTCATACATGACATGCTGTTGACAAAAGACAAATTAATAAAAGCAAAAGAAACACCATAGTGACAATCAAGTATGCATTAACATTACTGGAAAAATCGAAGGACTTAATCTATTCCCTGCTTCAATGAAGCTTAACTCATTATTGGAAGAAATTACATTTTCGTGGATGTCCTTAATTAAATTATTGTCTTCAGAAAAAACATGATAAGGAATGCTTTCCATATGTTAATATGTATGAATCATTGTAATAAACAGATAACCTTCTCGTTAGTGGCAAATGTCCAGTTGCATGAAATGTAGTTGGCAATACACTAGGCATATCAAATAGTTAACATGATAAATCACAGTTCATTCAAGATTAATACACTATTATTCAGTTTGAGTGTAAAGGGTAGTGCAGGTGTATCATAATTTTTACATGTAAATGTGACGTCAAGGGTGGAGTTAAATGAGAAAATTATAGCTTCAGAACATCGTTTAAGAAATGGATGATAAAGATGCATTAAAATTCTAGGACAATCATTTCTTGGAGGATGATTCATAAACAATTCTTTCTCACAGCTGTACACTCTACTGTTTACGAATACTGTTGATTCAGGGAAATTAACGTATGATTATGTTTACACATATACAAATCTTTTTCATTTAGGGACACAAAATATCTTCGATCCTTGCTGATCAGTAGATAATCATTCAGTATGTACTTTACATACATGAGTATCTGTCTGTCTCCATTTCACAGGGTAGCTATAAATCTTATACATTTCAAAATTATGTTTTGATCTAGCAATGAGTGTAGAATAAATAACAGTTAATTCATCTTCAAACACTAAAGAGTGCGTGGTGGTTAACTTATTGCAAGCATATAAATTGTAAGAGTTAACTGGGTAAATCATAGTATAGGTTGCATCTGGCTTTTGCTCAGTTGATAGTAGGATCTGTAAAAATAGTAGTACACTGTTCAAACAATAATTTGAACTACTTTTAAAGGCTTTTCTCAAGTTAAGGGCATCAATTCTAGCACTTGATAAACTATCAGTAATCCTTAACAAAAGAATGTTTAGATCTAAGTGAATCTAAATGAATCTAATGAACATGGTTAATTAGTTCTATATATCAGAGTTAACAATGAACATAAATTAAATGAGTTTCTTGTGGTAACTTGTGGAAGAAAAGGTTTGGTTTCACTCTGCACTTGTGCAATAGCTTCAATACTTAAATTTCACATAAGCACATGGCTAAAATAAACACTCACATTGCACTCTCAGACACTACACCCATTTACGCAGATTGTAGGGGTGTCTGGAACAGGATCGCTCAGAATGTGGCGATGCCTTGGCCTCGAAGTCTGGACTGCGAGCTCGCTGTTCTTGCTTCCTGGGTTTGAGAACAGCAGGTCGGCCTCTTGGTCGGTCCTTGTCATCTTGCGATACTACAGGAAAACTACCCAGAAATGACTTTACATGATTTACATGTACGACAATCAAACAAAAGGTCAGTTGGAGCTTAAGAGTGGCTGGTGACAACACCTCCAAGATCAGATATGGTCCTTTCCAAAACTTCTTAAACTTTTTGATTTGTCTCTTCTTCAACAGCACGTCACTCAGATACACAAGATCTCCATTTCAATACTGTGGCATTGCTGCTTGGTGGTCATGTTGTCTTGCTTGCTGAAGAAAGGACTGATAATTTTGCTGTTTGTCTCCCCTCCATGCTTCCTTTAGCTTGCATGCTAGATCCCTTATGTGTTCATTGCTGATTCCGATAGTTGATTGTGCAAAGTCCAAGGGTGAATGCATTCTTCTTCCATAGATGATCTCATATGGACTTGGCCAGTTGAGCTGTGCATTTTGGCATTGTAACTACTTACCAAGTATGGTAAACAGACATTCCAATTGTCATGTTTGCTGCTCACATAATGGCTAGCCATTTTAATAATTGTTCTGTGGACTCGCTTGATTCTTCCATTTCCTCCTGTGCTGGTGTAGTCCTTAACTGAGTTATTTGCATGGGCTTACAAGTCTGTTTAAGTAATTCACCCATAAAATTCGTTCCTTGATCACTAATTATACTTAATGGTCATCCAAACTTAAGAATCCATTCTTTTACAAAAACTTTAGCTATAGTCTCAGCACTCTGATCAGATATTTGTATTATGAGAAGGTATCTAAAGAAATGATCCAACATTGTCAATATGTATTTGTTTCCATCTTTAGTCTTAGGCAATGGTCCTATGACATCTGGTCCTACTCATTCAAATGGTTCACTTGTTTCTGGCAGTTCTTGCAATGGTGCTCTACTTTTTCCTACATTATTCCATCTGTTACAGGAATCACATTGTGACACAAACTCGAAAATGTCAACTTTGTGGCTTGGCCTCCAAAACATTTGAGCTATTTTAATGTTTGTTGCTTTTTTACCGCAATGTCCTATTAATAAAGAATCGTGTTGCTCTCTAATGATTTGCTCTTTCATGCTTTCTGGAATAACTAGCCAATTTCCTTTACTAGTGATTGTTTACAATAATCCATTTATTTTGACAAAATGTTGATCATTTTTTTGATAATTTGTATTGTGGATCTTCTTCTTGAGCTGCCTTTAACTTGTCTTCTTGACTTATTGTAAGACAAACATTGACTTTGCAACTCACTGCTTCAGCATTCACATGTTGTTTACCAGGTCAGTGAATAACCTTAAATTGGTACTCACTCAGTCTTAAAGCCCATCTTGTTAATCTGGAACTTGGATCCTTTAAGCTCAATAACCATTTAAGTGTGGGATGATCTGTAATAACTATAAATTCTCTTCCTATTAAGATACATCTGTTATGTGTTATACCAAAAACCAAAGCTCAAAGCTGCTTCTCAATAGTAGTATAATTACATTCTGCTTTGTTTAATTGTCTGGAAGCAATGTAGTTGCTACAGCCGAGTCTCATCTTAATTTGTGTGGCAAATATCTCTGCCTCATTAGTGGACAAGAAATCAAATCCAAGTACACAGTCGTAACGCATTACATTATTTGAAATTACTTGCACCCTTGCTGTGTATTTATCTTTATCTTTATTTTCACCTTTATCTTTGCGATGGCCAAGAATTAATTCTACATCAACTTCTCCATAGTTACATAGCTTTCCTCCATTTAACCCTCACACTTTTAATAGTGGTGGTTTCAATTTATCCTGTTTATCTATGCAAGACCACATTAATGATGTCTGTGCTCCTGTGTCAATAAGTAGTTTGATGTTTCTCTCATGGTATACAGCACCTATCACGAAATCATGTTTGGTCTGATTTTCGCTGGAACTAACAGAAATCACTGTCTCTGGCAAGGGATGGATGAAGTGGTGGCATGTATGTCCACATACTTGTTTAAAGATCTGGCAGATTGTCTGTTGTTTGCATTACCTTTCTTCTTGTTGCAAGAATCTCTCAAAACATGACGCTGCATCCCACAATGATAGCAGATTCGATTCTCTTTACAATCCTTATGCTTGTGACCCAGCTTATTGCATCTGTAGCATTGTACTGTTGTGTTGAAAACTCTGTGTTGTTGTTTCTGCATCTCGTTTGATCATCTTAGTGCATCAACGAAACCAACAGCTGATTCTAATACTTCCTGAAACGTTTTACATTGTGCCAATGTAACAGCTTTGCTTACTTCCTCTCCGTGCAACCCATGAGTGAATGTGTCCAAGGCTCTCTGGTTGGCTTCGAACAACTGAATGTGATCTTCATTTGTGTCTTCTACTAACTCGTACATTTGAGAGTTGATGTTTTGAATTTTGTCAGCAAACTGCTTGATAGATTCGTCTCGTCACATGTAAAGCTGCTCTCTGTAAAATATGACTGCGTTTTTACATTTAAATCTCGGAACAACAAACATTCTAAAGTCATTGTAATCTTCTGTTTTCATGCAGGTAGGCTCCACAATAATGAAATCTAATGCTGCTTCCTGAATTCTTAATTTGGCAACCAGTAGCTTAACGGAATCCGTCCATGATCCTAACAGCGTGGCACCTTAAATTTTACAAAAAAGCACTTTCAGATCATCTTCAGGTTTCTCTGGTACTGATGGCAATAATGAAAAATTCTTTATTGTAGTTGTCCCTGTACTGCATGAACTATCATTTACCAAGTCTTTTGTAATGTTACTCTCGCTTCTTTCTGCTTTTAACTGTTGAATCTCTTATTGCAGTTCATTAATAACAGTTTGTAGATTGACAATGTTACTCTGACTGGATTGCAACCTTTTGTCTAGTTTAACGCCAATGAGTCACTGAAATGTAAAATAAAAATCCATCACTGCCTTTTGCATTCTAGCCAAACTGGAGTAGGCCAACCTGAATTCCAGTTCTGGATGTCCATGAGTAGTCGAAAGATGTTCAGGCTGCTGTTGCTCGAAGTTCAAGTTGTGCTGCACCTCTTCAGAACTGTAGATTTTCCATAATTATCCCCATGCTGACACCACATCTATAAGGGGGTTATGTGTTGTTGCCCCGGATGATGATTACATGAATATTTTGTCAATATTTGTAAGCCGTGGGTTTTTGAGGTACGGCGGCAATACGCAAACACTGAGAAGTAAGTTTAAGCAGTTTTATTAACAAAGGCAGATTATAAAACACGCACACCCTGCGTAACCATCATCACTGTGTCTGACATCCTAACAGTGGTTAATTATGGTCATATTCAAAGGGTCCATGTTGAGCTAAGAAAAGAGACATATTCGTGCCCGAGGACGTGCTAGTTAATACTGCACACTGCAGCCAGTGGTCTACTCGCTGCCTTGCACTCCAGCCGGACACTGTGTGTACTGACCAAGCAAATTGTCAGTATTCCAGTTAGGCCAGCTGGCGAGTGCGTGTTACATACTGTACGGCTGTGTACAACCCGTAGACCCTTACAGCATCAACTTTAAAAAGGTCTTGAGGACACATCACTTTGTATTGTATTATTGTATTCTGTTGTTAACCATTTTTGTTGTAAGTATTGAAAATTCTATGGTTGGAGGTCAGGTGCAATCAGTGCTGAGTCCATGTCCTTTACAGAAGAACTTCACAATGCAGCAGCAAGTAAAATCAGAGCATATAACTCCTGCTTTCTTGGCTAGATTGTCCCCTTACCAAGCTGTAGGGTTTAGGTAATCTTCTAGGGTAGAGAGCTGGTACAGATCATGTCTTTCTGGGATTGTTCTCCAGTTTCAGAGTAGTATTCTTCACAATATGTGTCATAGAAAACTGTATTTCTGATCTCTTTTTTAACAGCAATTATCATTATAGCATCCTTATCTATGTGATGATATTGTGTGTGTATATGTATTATGGATAAACTGTGTTGTAATTTTATAGTAGGCACAAGGTTCTCATCCAAATTTGTTTATGTGTTACGGTCAAAACTTATGCTCAGTATAATATGGAGTCGGTGGACTTAGTCAATGTTGAGGTAGAGGTAGTGGAAAGCAGTGGCATGTAAACCACAAACTCAAGATCCCTAAAATTAAACTCTGCTGCAGTTGTGAATTCTAGCTGCAGAAGGAACTGACATGGCCACTCAGGTTGCAGCATAAGTCACAAAGCAAAAAGGGATGACTACTTGTGGGGAAGCGAGACGCATTAGGCAACATATGGCTTTCGTGAGCACTCAAATTATGAATCAGTGGAGAAACAGGAAGGCAGAGTGAAGGAATTAGAATTCCTGGATCTATGGAGAAGCTGCCAACAGAAGTGAATGAGAACCATGGTAGGCAGGAATCCCTAGGTGACACGGTAGGCTGACTTTTAGACTGAGTGATGAATTAGTCATTACAGTAAGAAAAAAATTATACAAGAACAGCTGACCATGGACAGGAGCAAGTCTCAATAGAGATAGATGCTTAGGCAAAGTCTAAGGAAGATCAAGTCCCACAATGCGTGAATGAGGAAAAAACAATCTGAATGCAAATCAACCAGTTCAAAATATTTCACTTTCTAGACATGACATGCTGCTGGCAACAACACTACCCACAACAGTAATAATAGAAGATGCTTAAGAATAGAAAATTTTAAATATTTTCATCAGATAAGAAGATGGTATATTTTGTGGTATTCATTTCTTACTTTGCAGGTGTGTTGCCATGATCATGCAACAAGGCACAAAAGATAAGTTATGTAAACGAATATATAAATGGTGATGGAGCCCTATGGGTAACTAAAATAAATGATTCATGTGAAACCTACACTGAGGTTATAAAAGTCATGGGATAGAGATATGAACATATATAGATGGCAGCAGCATCACATACACAAGGTATAAAAGGACAAGGCTTTGGCAGAGCTGTCATTTGTATTCACACGATTGGCGTGAAAAGGTGTCTGATGTGATTATGGACACAAGACAGGAATTAACAGACACTGAATGTGGAATGGTAGTTGGAGTTAGATGTATGAGACATTCCATTTCAGAAGTCATTAGAGAATTCTATATTCTGAGATCCACGATTGAAGAGTATGCTGAGAATATCAACTTTCGGGCATTACCTCTCACCTCGGAAAATACAGTGGCCGATGATCTTCACTAAAAGACTGAGAGCAGCAGCATTTGTGCAGAGGTGTCATTGCAAATAGACAATTACGTCACATAAAATAATCACTGAAATCAATGTGGGATATATGACAATTATATCTGTTAGGACTGTGCTGTGAAATTTGTTGTTAATGGGCTGTGGCAGCCGACTACCAATATGAGTGCCTCTGCTAACAGCACAACATTTCCTGCAGCACCTCTCTTGGACTTTTGAACATATCAGCTGTACTCTAGATGACCAGAAAACTGAAGTCTGGTCATATGAGTCCCAATCTGAGGTAATTAGAGCTGACATAGGTTTCAGGTATGGCACATACCGCATGAAGTCATGGACCCCAATTGTGAACAAGACACTTTGCAGGCTGGTGGTGGTTCCATAATGGTGTTTACTGTGTTTACATGGAATGGACTGGGCTCTCTAGTCCAACTGGACCAACGATTGACAGGAAATGGTTGTGTTCAGCTACTTGTAGACCATTTGCAGTCAATCATGAACTTCATGTCCCTAAACAACAATAGACTTTTTGTGGATGACAGTACCCCATGTCACTGAGCCACAATTATTTGCAGTTGGTTTGAAGAACATTTGGAACAATTTGAGTGAATAATCTGATCACCCAGAGTGTCTGACATGAATCCTATCAAACATTTCTGGTACATAATCAAGAGATCAGTTCATGTACAAAATCCTGCGCTGGCAACACTTTTGCATTTATGAATGGTCATAGAGTCAGTACCTCTCAATATTTCTGCATAGGACTTACTATGACTTGTTGAGTCCATGCCGTGTTGAGATGGTGCACTACTCCTTGCAGTCAGCCAGCCACTTCCATCTGCTATTTTGTCTTAGCTCCCTCTACCACTTACTTCCTGTGTTGTCCATATTTTACTGCTGGCGGCATGCTTCATTCCACGCTTCGGTGTAGGTAGGCCCATATTTTTCCAAGCTTGTTACCTGTGTTTTTGGTTCTGTTTTATCTTACTGTTCTGAGTTTTTTCTTGACACCCGTCTCAATCTGTTACTGAGCGGGCACTGAAGACCTTGCTGTCGTGCACCCATACAACCCTCTCCATCCATCATCCAAGCAAAAGGGTGTTCAACACAATATTAGTTGGTATGAAATGACTTTTGACCCCTCAGCGTATGAAGATTTTGAAAACGCATTTCTTGCCCAATCAGGGTCCAGTGGTGTACAGTTAATACTATGGAAGAAAGGTTTTACTCAGAGCCTAATCTTTTCAAATTGGAAGCTTGTGCCAATATTTGGAAAAATAACTTAATATGGCATGCTACTATGGTTGAGGATGTTCCAGTAACTATTGCTGTAGACATAGGAGCATTTGTCAATGTGATTTCAAGAAGTTCTTTCAGTAAAGTGTCCACAAAAACCAAGTTTCATGGCATTGCTGTTCAGAACTGCAAGATTATTGAAGGCACTCGCATGTGATCCAGAAATATTAGAATGATTGAGATGTCAGTAAAACTATAAAATGTAGCAAAACCGTGCATCCTTCTAGTAGCTGTAGACTTGATTGTTGACTGTATTCTGCGCCTTTATTTTATCTGTGAGGACACAATATTGACTTCTGTACCAGTAAGGTTTTCTTTCTCACTGACAGTGAAAGAGCTAAAGTGGAGCTACTGTGGAAGGATGGTAGCTACAGACGGTAGTGCCCAGGTTTTCAGATCAATTTCTATTGTTAAGGAACAAGAGGGGATAAGAGCATTTCTAATCCTGTTGAACAAAGAAGTTGAAGTCACATTACAAGTATAACAGAAAATATAAGAGCCAGGGATCCTCACCAGCAAGGAAAGATAGCAGTAGCACGGAATCAGTGTGGGGATACAATTGAAGAGAAACCTGGAATAATCCAAGGAAATACATATGACCTTGTAAAACAGTTTCTATCTTACCACATGGTCACAGTGGGAAGCACTAGATAATGAAATTGGAAGGATGCTTAGAGAACATAAGAGGTTCATAAGGACATATTGTCATGACCAGCCAGCGCTACTGATTGACTACATGAAACCATTTGAAGAGATAGTGAATCATCTGCTTCATTTGTCAAAACACTACACAACAGCAGAGCTAATGTTTCACATGAGGGGAAAGAATGATATGGATGGACCACAGGGATCCACAGGTTGCCAATGACAGAGATTAATGGGAGAAAAGGTTCAGAAAGCTTTGATCAGTTTCAGACACAAAGCATTCAGAAGAAAGCACAAGTGTGACAAGGAAGTGGTAAAAATAGTAAGGTATCTAGTGGTGAAGAAAATATTATTAAGAAGCCACCCACCTTTTGAACAAAAGGAACAAAATGTGGCAGCCACTGTATATGGGACATTTTTTCCATTCTAAGAATTTCACATCGTGGTGCATATTTATTAGGGAACTCAAGTCATCATTGAATTAAAGGATTTTACCCTCTTCAAGATTTATGGAAATGTTATTTGTAGTGGAATTAGTGTGCATCATTGTAGGAACACAGGATCAGTTGGAATGGCTGAGCATAATATTGCATTTGTGTAATGCATAAAATTGGATTCTTTTAATTTTACAACATGTGGAACATCATTGAAAGAATACAGGATCAATTGGAATGATTGAGCAGAATATTTGCATTAGCATAATGCATAAAATAGGATTTTTTTTATTTTTACAGCATGACATTTTAAATTTAGGCTTAAGATATATATTTGGTTTTGTGACTATATGACGTGGGTTTATGTATTGTTGTGTGTAGAAGATAAGTATTACCCTGTGAAATATACAGAAGCTCATGAATGATTCTTGAATTATATTTAGTCATGTCCTGAGAATACATACAGTCATTTTTCATAGTAATAAGGTCTGTTTAAAAATGATGCATATTATTACAACATAGGGTAAGACGAACTTCTCTGTCTATGTAGAGTGAATGATTCTGAGCTGACAGTCTTCAGATCACTATTTGGTACATCTACATCTAGATGATTACTCTGTAATTCATGATTAATTGTCTGGCAGTGTGTTCATCAAACCACCTTCAAGGTATTTCTTCAATGTTTCACTATCAAACAGCAGTCAGGAAAAATGAAAATTTTAGTCTTTCCATACGAGCTCCGTTTTCTCTTATTTTACTGTGATGATTATTTCTCCCTATATAGGTTGGTGCCAACAAAATGTTTTCACACTCTGAGGAGAAAGTTGGTGATTGAAATTCCATGTGAAGCCTCCACTGTGACAAAAAATGCCTTTATTTTAATTTAGGTTAAGTAGTGTGTAATCATAGGGACTAATGACCTTAGCAGTTAAGTCCCATACGATTTCACACACATTTGAACATTTGACAGGAAATCCTGAATCCATTCACACAACTAGACAATTCACCATAGGCAAGAAATTTGATTAGGACTCGTGTATCATATCGCATGGCACTCTCTCCCCCATTTTGTGATAATCCAAAATGACTTCTTTGAATTTTTTTGATGTCCTCCATCAGTTGCATCTGCTGTAGAACCCTCACTGCACACCAATTCTCAAGAAGTGAATGGAAATGTGTAGTGTGAGCAGTCTCTTTAGTACATCTGTTGCATATTTTAAGTGTTCTGCCAATAAATCACAATCTTTGGTTTGCTTTCCCCACAACATTATCTATGTGATCATTCCAATCTAAACTATATCTAGTTGTAATCACTAAGTACATAGTTGAATTGACAACCTTTAGATTTGTGTTATTTATCATTTAAACAGATTTTAGCAGAATCCGTTTAGTACTCATGTGGATGACTTCATAATTTTCACTATTTACAGTCAGTTGGCACTCTTTGCACCATACAGATATCATGTTGAAACCATTTTGCATTTTGTTTTGATCATCTGATAACTTTACAAGGCATTAAATGGCAGCATATTTTGCAAACAATCTAAGAGGGTTTCTCAGGTCATCTCCTAAATTGTCTATGGAGATCAGAAAGAGCAGAGGGCATACAACACTTCCTTGGGGAATGCTACATGTTGATTCTATTGTACTTGATGACTTTCCATTGATTACAGTCAACTATGACCTTTCTGATAGGAAAGGCTGCACAGGATTAGCTGAGCGGTCTAAAGCGCTGCCTTCATACACTGTGCAGCTGGTCCCGGCGGGGGTTCGAGTCCCCCCTCAGGCATGGGTGTGTGTGTTTGTCCTTAGGATAATTTAGGTTAAGTAGTGTGTAATCATAGGGACTGATGACCTTAGCAGTTAAGTCCCATACGATTTCACACACATTGGAACATTTAACAGGAAATCCTGAATCCATTCACACAACTAGACAATTCACCATAGACAAGAAATTTGATTAGGACTCACTTGTGAGAAATGATGTCAAAAGCCTTATGGAAATATAAAAATATAAACCAGATTAATGAATGTAACAAGTGACTCTAATGTGAAGTATATTTCAATGATGATAGTAATTATAATTTCTAAGACTTTCCCGGTGATTTGTTGTCATCTCGTAGAATCAGGTGTACTGCCGGTGGTCCGTGTCTTCCCAACCCGATATTTCGACGTCGTAACTTGACGTCTTCATCAGGAGTTCCGTGAGACTGGCTGACGAGTTGACCTTGTCCCATATTTATGCCTGGGTGGAGTGTGGCGCTCCTACGCCACCTGCGCCCACTGTGGCAATTTTTGGTGGTGGTATCAGCCTCTAGGCGCTCCATCTTTGGTTTGCGCCCATTGCGGCTCTCTTCTGAAGTAGCAGTCATCTCAAAGCATTTCCTACTGGGTCCGCACCCGTTAGGCACGATCCTAGCACTATCATGGCTCTGTTGAAGTACCTTATGCTGTCCACGACAGCGGCGAGTTTCTCTCGTGGCCAAGCCATTCTCCTGGCCTTCTGGACCCGGTATGCACCTGTGTAGTGTGCTTCCTGTGGCATCCAGCTGATGTTGGAGCTGCATATTATCATGGCCATCCTCCAAGGAGCTTGATGCCGCCTGGTATCAAGTATGCCGTTCTGTCCATCTACATCTACATCTACATGACTACTCTGCAATTCACATTTAAGTGCTTGGCAGAGGGTTGATCAAACCACAATCATACTATCTCTCTACCATTCCACTCCCAAACAGCGCGTGGGAAAAAGAAACTCCTAAACCTTTCTGTTCGAGCTCTGATTCTCTTATTTTATTTTGATGATCATTCCTACCTATGTAGGTTGGGCTCAACAAAATATTTTCGCATTCAGAAGAGAAAGTTGGTGACTGAAATTTCGTAAATAGATCTCGCCGCGACGAAAAACGTCTTTGCTTTAATGACTTCCATCCCAACTCGCGTATCATATCTGCCACACTCTCTCCCCTATTATGTGATAATACAAAATGAGCTGCCCTTTTTTGCACCCTTTTGATGTCCTCTGTCAATCCCACCTGGTAAGGATCCCACACCGCGCAGCAGTATTCTGACAGAGGACGAACGAGTGTAGTGTAAGCTGTCTCTTTAGTGGACTTGTTGCATCTTCTAAGTGTCCTGCCAATGAAACGCAACCTTTGGCTCGCCTTCCCCACAATATTATCTATGTGGTCTTTCCAACTTAAGTTATTCGTAATTTTAACACCCAGGTACTTAGTTGAATTGACAGCCTTGAGAATTGTACTATGTATCGAGTAATCGAATTCCAACGGATTTCTTTTGGAACTCATGTGGATCACCTCACACTTTTCGTTATTTAGCGTCAACTGCCACCTGCCGCACCATACAGCAATCTTTTCTAAATCGGTTTGCAACTGATACTGGTCCTCGGATGACCTTACTGGACGGTAAATTACAGAATTATCTGCGAACAACCTAAGAGAACTGCTCAGATTGTCACCCAGTTCATTTATATAGATCAGGAACAGCAGAGGTCCCAGGACGCTTCCCTGGGGAACACCTGTTATCACTTCAGTTTTACTCGATGATTTGCCGTCTATTACTACGAACTGCGACCTTCCTGACAGGAAATCACGAATCCAGTCACACAACTGAGATGATACCCCATAGGCCCGCAGCTTGATTAGAAGTCGCTTGTGAGGAACAGTGTCAAAAGCTTTCCAGAAATCCAGAAATACGGAATCAACCTGACATCCCCTGTCGATAGCAGCCATTACTTCATGCGAATAAAGAGCTAGCTGCGTTGCACAAGAACGATGTTTTCTGAAACCATGCTGATTACGTATCAATAGATCGTTCCCTTCGAGGTGATTCATAATGTTTGAATACAGTATATGCTCCAAAACCCTACTGCAAACCGACGTCAATGATATAGGTCTGTAGTTCGATGGATTACTCCTACTACCCTTATTAAACACTGGTGTGACCTGCGCAGTTTCCAATCTGTAGGCACAGATCTATCGGTGAGCGAGCGGTTGTATATGATTGCTAAATAGGGAGCTATTGTATCAGTGTAATCTGAAAGGAACCTAATCGGTATAGAATCTGGACCTGAAGACTTGCCCGTATCAAACGATTTGAGTTGCTTCGCAACCCCTAAGGTATCTACTTCTAAGAAACTCATGCTAGCAGCTGTTCATGTTTCAAATTCTGGAATATTCCATTCGTCTTCCCTGGTGAAGGAATTTCGGAAAACTGCGTTCGATAACTCCGCTTTAGTGGCACAGTCGTCGGTAACAGTACCATCGGCACTGCGCAGCGAAAGTATTGACTGCGTCTTGCCGCTTGTGTACTTTACATAAGACCAGAATTTCTTCGGATTTTCTACCAAATTTTGAGACAATGATTCGTTGTGGAACCTATTAAAGGCATCTCGCATTGAAGTCCGTGCCAAATTCGAGCGTCTGTAAATTTTATCCAATCTTCGGGATTTCGCGTTCTTCTGAACTTCGCATGCTTTTTCCGTTGCCTCAGCAACAGCGTTTGGACCTGTTTTGTGTACCACGGGGGATCAGTTCCATCTCTTACCAATTTATGAGGTATGAATCTCTCAATTGCTGTTGCTACTGTATCTTTGAATTTGAGCCACATCTTGTCTATATTTGCATTGTCAGTTCGGAAGGAATGGAGATTGTCTCTTAGGAAGGCTTCTAGTGACACTTTATCCGCTTTTATAAATAAAATTATTTTGTGTTTGTTTCTGGTGGATTTGGAAGAAACAGTATTGAGCCTAGCTACAACGACCTTGTGATCCCTAATCCCTGTATCAGTCATGATGCTCTCTATCAGCTGTGGATTGTTTGTGGCTAAGAGGTCAAGTGTGTTTTTGCAACCATTTACAATTAGCGTGTGTTCGTGGACTAACTGCTCGAAATAATTTTTGGAGAAAGCATTTAGGACAATCTTGGAAGATGTTTTCTGCCTACCACTGGTTTTGAACAAGTACTTTTGCCAACATATCAAGGGAAGGTTGAAGTCCCCACCAACTATAACCGTATGAGTGGGGTATTTATTTGTTACGAGACTCAAATTTTCTCTGAACTGTTCAGCAACTATATGATCGGAGCCTGGGGTTTGGTAGAAGTAGCCAATTATTAACTTAGTTTGGCTGTTAAGTATAACCTCCACCCATACCAATTCGCACGGAGTATCTACTTCGACTTCACTACAAGCTAAACCACTACTGACAGACACATACACTCCACCCCCAATTCTGCCTAATCTATCTCTATCTTTCCTGAACACTGTCTGAGACTTCGCAAAAATTTCTGCAGAACTTATTTCATGCTTTAGCCAGCTTTCTGTACCTATAACGATTTCAGCTTCTGTGCTTTCTATTAGCGCTTGAAGCTCAGGGACTTTCCCAGCACAACTACAACAATTTAAAACTACAATTCCGACTGTTCCTTGATCCAAGCACGTCCTGTATTTGCCATGCACCCTTTGAGATTGCAGCCCACCCCGTAGTTTCCCGAGGCCTTCTAACCTAAAAAACTGCCCAGTCCATGCCACACAGCCTCCGCTACCTGTGTAGCCACCAGCTGAGTGTAGTGAACTCCTGACCTATTCAGCGGAACCCGAAACCCCACCACCCTATGGTGCAAGTCAAGGAATCTACAGCCAACACGGTCACAAAACCGTCTGAGCCTCTGATTCAGATCCTCCACCTGGCTCTGCAACAAAGGTCCGCAGTTGGTTCTGTCAACAGTGCTGCAGATGGTGAGCACTGCCTTCATCTCGTAAGCAAGACCGGCAGCCTTCACCAAATCAGATAGCCGCTGGAATCCAGAGAGAATTTCCTCAGATCCAAAGCGACACACATCATTAGTGCTGACATGTGCCACCACCTGCAGCTGGCTGCACCCTGTGCTCTTCATGGCATCCGGAAGGACCCTTTACACATCAGGAATGACTCCACTCGGAATGCACACAGAGTGCACACTGGATTTCTTCCCCTCCTTAGCCGCATATCCCTAATGGGCCCCATTACGCGCCTAACATTGGAGCTCCCAACTACCAATAAGCCCACCCTCTGTGATTGCCCAGACCTTGAAGACTGAGAATCATCCTCTGAAACAGGGCAGGCAGCTGCATCAGGCTCAGCCAGAGACAGTGCCTGAAACCTGTTTGTCAGACGCACCGGGGAGGTTTTCTGATCAACCTCCAGGGACGTCTTTCGCTGCCTGCCACGCCTTGGAACAATCTCCCAATCAACCACAGGCGAGGGCTCAGCCCCACTGCGGGCAGCAACTGGGGCAACCACAGCGGCAGACCGATCTGGGGACAGACAGGACGAGGTTGACATCACCGTGATACCCAAATCTGTTCTGTTCTTTATGCCCTTGGATGTCTGTACTTCATTACTGTAGGAGGGAACTTTCTTCCATTGTTTCTGTAGTAGCTCCAAAGCAGGATTCCACGCAGTACGAAGCTGATATCCTGTTTCCCGGTGGATCAAGTTCTCTGCCATCTTGATTTCAGTCGATTCATTAATGCAACTAGCCCAGAGGCAGGATCCTGGTTTTGTAATAATCCGTGGTATTCTCAAGGTTCAGGCAATGTTCTGCTATTGCAGATTTAGTTACCTGTCATAGCATGGTGTGTCTCTTGTGTTTTTTACATCTTATTTCAATTATTCTGGTAGTCTGACCAATGTAAGGCATCCCACATTCATAGGGTGTATGGTAGACACCAGGTTTCCTTAACCCCAAATCATTCTTGACAGTTCCAAGGAGCGTCCTTATCTTTATAGTGGGCAGAACACACTCTTGATACTTTGTTTCTTCAAGATTCTGCTGATCTTGGCAGATATAGGCCCAGCATATGGTAGAAAGGCTACTTTCCTGGTCTCTTCTTCCTGCTCCTCTCCTGTTGCCTCAGGCCGTATAGTGGGTTGGAGGGCTTTGCGGATGTCCCTGGTGGAGTATCCGTTGTCTGTGAACAATCTGTAGATGTTCAAATTCTTCTGTCAGGCTGCCTGAATCAGAAAGTGTTTTGTCTTGGTGTACGAGTGTTCTCTGCACTTCATGCTTCTGTGCTGGGTGATGGCAGCCGTCAGCCTGTAGATATAAGTCAGTGTGTGTTGGTTTTCTGTACATGCTGTGGCGTAAGGTGCTATCTGCCTTCCTCTTTACCAGGACATCGAGGAATGAGAGCTGACCATCACTCTCTAGTTCCATAGTGAACTTGATGTTGGGGTGTCTTGTGTTCAGATGGTCCAGGATCGCATCTAGTCTTCTCTTGCCATGTGGCCAGATGATGAATGTGTCATCAACGTATCTGAAGAAACACATCAGCTGTTAGGCAGCAGTTGTAAGTGCCTCATCCTCGAATTTCTCCATAAACAGATTCGCCACTACTGAAGATAGGGAGCTACCCTGGCCACTCCTTCAGTCTCCTCATAGAACTGGACTTCACAAAGGAAGTACGTCGATGTCGAAATATGCTTGAAAAGATCCAGCAATGCTCCATCAAATATCCCACTAATTATATCGAGTGTGTCCTGAAGTGGTACCCTGGTGAATAGAGACACCACATCAAAACTGACCATGATGTCTGTGTCCAAGATACGTAGGTTGTTGAGACGTTCCACAAAGTCCAAGGAGTTGCAGATGTGGTGGACACACTTTCCCGCATATGGTGACATCATTTTCTTAAGGTAGGAGGTTGTGGTGTAGGTGGCTGGGCCAATATTACTGACGATCTGGCGGAGTTGGAACACCCTGTATATGGATATTGAGTAATCCATACAGTCTGGGTGGTACTGGTGCCTTAGCTTTTAGTTGTTTAACAACCTTCTCCAAAAGTTGGCAGATCTTTTGGTCATAGTCAGTCTTCAGCAGTATGACAGTAAATCCCGCTCTCATCTTAAGGAAACAAGATGGCGGAGAACTTTATCAACCGGGAAGGAGGATATCAGCTTAGTACTGCATGGAATCCTGCTTTGGAACTACTACAGAAACAATGGAAGAAAGTTCCCTCCTACAGGAATGAACTACAGACGTCCAAGGGTGTAAGTAACAGAATGGCATACATGATACCAGGCAGCAGCAGGCTCCTTGGAGAGAAACTCGTTGCGGTCACCAACAGCATAAGGAACTTCAACAGAGGCATGATAGTGATAAGATTACGCCTATCGGGTGCGGACCCAATAGGGAACACCTTGGGATGTCCACTACTTCAGAAGAGATCCACAACAGTTGCGGACCGAAGATGGAATGCCTAGAGACTGATACTACCGCCAGAAATGGCCACAGTGGGCGCGGATGGCATAGGGAGCGCCACACACCACCCAGGCGTAAATATGGGACAAGGTCAGCTCGTCAACCAGTCTCAGGGAACACCTGATGAGGACGCCGAGTTACAACGTCGAAATATCGTGTTGGGAAGACGTGGTCCACCAGCAGTTCACTCAGTCCTACGAGATGAAATGATAGTCATTCATTTAGAAGTTGGTCTAGCTTGTGACTAAAGCTGCACCAACATTCATACCGGTAGGATATGTCATACAATTTGGTGGGATGTCTTCTAGACTCTTAAGTTTCATCCTTCTTCAGAGATACATGCTTGATTTCTGAATATTGAACTTGGGTGTTTGGCATAATTTATTTTCCATTGTCTGAGATTAAGCTACTTGCTCCACATATCAGCTTAATTAAATGAATTCATGAAAATATGAGGTGGTGCTGTTCAATTACTATAGTTGTCATGATTTATGGAACTTTTATGAGAGGGGTTTATATAAATATGTGGAACAATAAACATCAAGAAAAAATGTTGATATTTTGACAATAAAATGGGCATAGATTCATGAACATATGTGCGTACAGTGATTTGAAGAAGGGAACACATTCAGTGCGCACAAAGTGTATCAAATGACAAATGATCACTCATGAATGTGGTATGACAATTGGCCCATAAAGTCTGCAGCGTTGCCACTGAAGCAAAGCTAATGTGTATAAGGATGCTGTTTTATTTGAAGGATTTGTGAAATGTACCACAGACATTCTGTGACTGTGCTGTATTGGCATTAACCAGTTTGCCACTGAAACTAAGGTTTCAAGTGATGGTCTAATGATAGTCTAAGGAACATTTACGATTGCATAATAATTAACCTTGTAATTAAACTTCTCCCAAATCCAACAAATTCAGCACAGCTGATAATTTAAAATTATTGATCAATATGGTGTCAGGTGAAACCTCCTCATGTAATGATGATGTCTCAGTTACTATAAAATGTGATAGTGATGTGTGTAAATTTTTTTTAAAAAAGGTTATGTGAGTTACCCAGGGTGTATTGAGTGCAAGTTGTGGTACCATGATAAATGTGTAATAGTGAATCTGAAGTATATAAAAGTTGATCATGACTGGATATGCCATCAATGCTTTATGAGTCCCTTGAAAAACCAAATATTTAACACACTAAAATCAAAAGAAACAATAATAATGGTTCTTACATACAATTTAGTGACTATAACCATGTAATACCATGAACTCCAGAAGAAATTTCAAGAACTAGAAATTAAATACCAAGGATTGGAGTAAAATCATCACGTAGCACAAGATGTTGCTGCCAACGGCCTTTCTATGCTAGTGCCGACTAAAGCATGAAAACAAACAGTAAGTGCAGCTCTGGTGACACCGCTATCAAATAAATACTTGGTTCTGTAATAAAACAGCAAACACAGATGAACCAAAATCAGTAACAAAATGTCCAATGAAGTGCACAATCAAGGAAAGGAAATATGAAATCACCATAACAGCTGCATAACAAGAAAGTCAGTCACAGCCACAGTATCAGTGCAACCAGGATCATCATTTGAACAAAAAGAGGCAGTGCCAGAATCATCTTCAGCAAAAACAGCTAGAAAATGTGAGGGTCCAACAGAACAAACAGTGGTCAGTGCATCAATCAGTAGGATAACTGTAACACCTCATCACCAAATGCATGTTTAGACCAAGGCACGAGAAACATAAAGTTTTCACGGTAAGCAGTGCTCAGTGCTTCTCAATCTTCCACCAAACTATGCAATGCATAAGAAACAAAGTGCAACAATTAGAAGTGTCTATTGACAGCTCACTTGTTTGCATAACAGAACGTTGGTGTAATAATTCAGAATTAACAAATGTAGCACTAAATTCATGCAGTCAAGCCTGTCATTACAGTAGAAGCACTTTGAAATGTGGTGGATCATGCATATATGTGAAGGAGGGGATTAAATATAAAATAAGAAATGATGTTTTGGCATTAAGTGAAGCTTTAGAGATAAGAAAACCTAGATTATTCCAAAGACGAACTGTACTGTGTATTTATCATGCTCCCAGTGGTGACATGGACACATTCACTACAAAGTTATAATAATAATATAATAAACCCCATAGAGGTTCGGGAAAAGAATAGGCCTTCGGTATGTTCTGCCAGTCGTAAAAGGCGACAAAAAGAACAAATCACTAATAGGGCTAACCCCCCTTTTAGTGTGATTAGTTGGTTCAGGACAGAACTAATGAAGCCTCGGACAAGCGCTGTCATGGTCGGGGACGGCGCTTGAACCCTGTGCCCGCCCACATTGGAAACGACACTGCTAGCCACTCGGAAAATGATTTAAATCCAAATAGAGGTGTTTTGCAGGATATGCTTCCTGCAACCACCCTAGAAGGAAAACAAAGACAGAGGATGAGATGGTCAGATGAAGTTAACTGACACCTCATGTTCTGTTATTAACAAGCAACAAACTTAGGAATGAACACAACTGGATACATATCATGAGTATACACACAATTTATTACCAGATACCCAGAATTAAAATTTTTAACAGAACAAAGACTAGCTGATCAGATCTGTGTAATAATAAAAAATAACAGGATACCCCAGTCAGAATTAGAAAACATCAAACAACAAGTACAACATATACTGGAAAAAAATAATGTGCAATCAGAAGAAGAAGAAGAAGAAGAAGAAAATACAGTAATGGACACAAACATCCCAGAGCAAACAAACAAAGAACAACACACATCAATTAAACAATCAGAGGAAAACGAAATCTTAAGACAGCCACCAGAACAAGCACAAATAGAACGCGAAGTGACACACACGTTAGATATAGAAGAAAAATTTCAGCTGACATATATAGAATACAAAGACACAAATACAGACATTAGACCATTCTTGCATAGACCACCAAATAACCCACAAGTCGAAACAACAATAACAACTATCAACACAATCATACACAACAAAATAAATGAAAATACAACTATGGAAGAGTTACAGCTACTGGTTTATATAGGAGCACTCACTACACTAAATATACACACTAGGCAGAGATCAGAACCAACCAACACACAGAAGAAACCCACAAAACCAGCATGGCAACACAGGCTACAGATCAGAATAGAAAAACTGAGAAAAGACATCGGACAGCTAACACAATTTATAAGAAATGAAATATCAGACAAAAAATGAAAAAGGTTAGGTAACATCTCACAACAAGAAGCGATGGAGCAATTAGATGAAAAGAAGCAGAAATTACAAGCATTGGCCAAACGACTTAGAAGATACAAAAAAAAGTGAAAATAGAAGGAAACAAAAGCAAACATTCAACACAAACCAAAAGAAATTTTACCAGACAATAGATAACACACACATTAAAATAGACAACCCACCAAACATAACAGACATGGAACAGTTCTGGAGCAGCATATGGTCAAACCCGGTACAACATAACAGGCATGCTCGGTGGATACAAGTAGAACCAGACACATACAAGACGATACCACAAATGCCTGAAGTGATAATTTTGCAACATGAAGTCACCCAAGCAATTAATTCTACGCACAATTGGAAAGCCCCTGGAAAAGATAAAATATCAAATTTCTGGCTAAAGACGTTCACCTCAACACATTCACATCCACATCTAACTAAATTATTTAACAGTTACATTGCAGACCCATACACATTCCCTGATACACTTACACAAGGAATAACTTATCTGAAATCTAAAGAGCAAGCAGACACAGCAAACCCAGCAAAATATCGCCCCATAACATGCCTACCAACAATATACAAAATACTAACTTCAGTCATTACACAGAAATAAATGGCACATAAAACACAGAACAAAATTATAAATGAAGAACAAAAAGGCTGCTGCAAAGGAGCACGAGGATGTAAAGAGCAACCGATAATAGATGCAGAGGTGACATATCAAGCTAAAAGTAAACAAAGGTTGCTACACTACGCATACATTGATTACCAAAAAGCTTTTGATAGTGTACCCCATTCATGGTTACTACAAATATTGGAAATATACAAAGTAGATCCTAAATTGATACAATTCCTAAACATGGTAATGAAAAATTGGAAAACCACACTTAATATCCAAACAAATTCAAATAATATCACATCACAGCCAATACAGATTAAGCGTGGAATATACCAAGGAGACTCATTAAGTCCTTTCTCGTTCTGCCTTGCTCTGAACCCACTATCCAACATGCTAAATAATACAAATTATGGATATCATATTACTGGAACATACCCACACAAAATCATACATTTGCTATACATGGATGATCTAAAAATACTGGCAGCATCAAATCAACAACTCAACCAATTACTAAAGATGACAGAAGTATTCAGCAATGATATAAAAATGGCTTTTGGAACAGACAAATGTAAGAAAAATAGCATAGTCAAGGGAAAACACACTAAACAAGATTACATATTGGTTAACCACAGCGACTGCATAGAAGCGATGGAAAAAACAGATGCCTATAAATATCTAGGATACAGACAAAAAATAGGAATAGATAATACAAATATTAAAGAAGAACTAAACGAAAAATATAGATAAAGACTAACAAAAATACTGAAAACAGAATTGACAGCAAGAAACAAGACAAAAGCTATAAATACTTATGCTATACCAATATTGACTTACTCATTTGGCGTATTGAAATGGAGTAACACAGACCTAGAAGCACTCAATACACTTACACGATCACAATGCCACAAATATAGAATACATCACATACATTCAGCAACAGAAAGATTCACATTAAGCAGAAAGGAAGGAGGAAGGGGATTTATTGACATAAAAAACCTGCATTATGGACAGGTAGACAATTTAAGAAAATTCTTTATAGAACAAGCAGAAACTAGCAAAATACACAAAGCAATCAGTCATATAAATACATCGGCTACACCACTGCAATTTCATAACCACTTCTACAACCCTTTAGATCACATAACGTCAACAGATACAAAGAAAGTAAATTGGAAAAAGAAAACACTACATGGCAAGCACCCGTATCATCTAACACAGCCACACATCGATCAAGACGCATCCAACACTTGGCTAAGAAAAGGCAATATATACAGTGAGATGGAAGGATTCATGGTTGCAATACAAGATCAAACAATAAACACCAGATATTACAGCAAGCATATTATTAAAGATCCCAATACCACAACAGATAAATGCAGACTTTGCAAACAACAAATAGAGACAGTAGATCACATCACAAGTGGATGTACAATACTAGCAAATACAGAATACCCCAGAAGACATGACAATGTAGCAAAAATAATACACCAACAACTTGCCATACAACATAAACTAATAAAACAATACGTTCCCACATACAAGTATGCACCACAAAATGTACTGGAGAATGATGAATACAAATTATGCTGGAACAGAACCATTATAACTGATAAAACAACACCACATAACAAACCTGACATCATACTCACCAATAAAAAGAAGAAATTAACACAACTAATTGAAATATCCATACCCAATACAGCAAATATACAGAAGAAAACAGGTGAAAAAAATTGAAAAATACATCCAACTGGCTGAGGAAGTCAAGGACATGTGGCATCAGGATAAAGTTGACATTATACCAATTATACTTTCAACTACAGGAGTCATACCACGCAATATCCACCAGTACATCAATGCAATACAGCTACAGCCAAACTTACATATACAACTACAGAAATCTGTAATTACTGATACATGTTCAATTACCCGAAAGTTCCTAAATGCAATGTAACATATACCGTACAGTTAAAAGGAAGCCACGCTTGATCAATGTCCGCGTCATTTTCCATTTTTAACCAGACCTAAGGTCTGAGAAAGGAAAGAAGATGATGATAATAATAATAATAATAATAATAATAATAATATTATTGTCGTGCAGCTGATAACAGCAATAGACAAAGTCAATAGCATATATTCCTACATAAACTACTATATCGATGTAAATTGGTTTACATAAAATAGGTACACGTTAGAATATAGTATTTTCATCTTCAAAGAATTCATCAATGGTGTAAAACGGATTGTTCACTAGTAGCTTGTATAATTTAGCTTTAAAGATATTTACAGACAGTTCTTTAAAGTCAGCACTTAGTCTATTAAATATCCTTTGTCCAAGAACTAGGTAAGAGTTATGCAATTTTGATAATCTATGATACGGTACGTCTACAGATGTTCTGTTTCTAGTATTATGGCTATGAAAATCACTTCTCAACACAAAATTAGACACATTGTTTCTAATGTACATTAAAACATTGTAGATGAATAAGTTCACTACTGTAAGACACTGCAATTTAATAAACAGAGGTTTACAATGTTATGTTTCATCAGAATCTGTTATTATTCTTATTACTTTCTTCTGTAAAAGTAAAATGTCATTTACATGACAGCTACTACCCCTCAGTAAAATTCCATAAGAGATGATGATTTAGAAGAAGGCAAAATATGCTGATCTCACATAGTTATTGGGAACATGTCTTTTTTTAAATTGCTAATTAGATAAATAACTCTTGAAAGCCTAGCCAATATATTTTTAATGTGTGGTTCCCACGTCAATTTATTGTCACTAGTAACACCTAAAAATTTAACAGTTTCTAATTCCTGGTAGTTAGGAATCTCTTTGAGGCTAAAGTAAAGCGTGTGGGTTTTATTTTCATTTAGCAAGAAGCCATTAGCTTTGAACCATAATGAGGACTGAGCAAGGGTATTTTCGGTCAGTGTTTCAGTGTACCTAGAGCAGAGCTTTTATGTAGAAAAGTTGTGTCATCAGCATACAATATTGTATGAGAATTTATGAATAAGGGCAGGTCATTAATCATTAGTATAAACAGTAAAGGTCAAAGCACCGACCCTTGAGGCACTCCGTACCTAACATTAACCAAATTTGATTTCTCCCTACCAATGCACACAACTTGTTGACTGTTCTCTAGAAAAGACCTGAACATATTTATACTGTTGTCATCAAAACCATAGTAAACTAGCTTATTCAGCACAGTGGCATGCTCTACACAGTCAAAGGCTCTGCTCAGGTCACAAAATGTAGCCTGGGCATAGTCCCTAGCATCGAACACATCTAGGACTTCTAATAATTTCCGGGTATGCAGCCGGATCCCGTCGACATTCTGCCACGATATTTCGGCCCAGAGACGTCCGGCCATCATCAGGTGAGTACACAACTACTGAAGAGCCCAGGTGCAGTCGCGGTATTTATGCCGAATCTCGCGCATGTGAAATGTACTGGCATCCTACAGCGCATGCGTCAGGTGTTGACATGCGCAGCATAGCCGAGTTGTACGTGCTGCCCTCGGTGGTGGAAATAAAGGTTCATCTAGTCATTGAGTATCGAATGACACTGTCGATTCCGCTGTGATTGTATAATTTTAATAACAGGATTCCAATTTTTATCCAGCTGAAAGCCGTTGTCACGATTTATAAGATTATTGGCAAGACGTATTTCCACTGATTCCTTGATTACGGAATCCCAAAAACCGGAAACCGGGGATAAAATTTTATCCCCGGTTTCCGGTTTTTGGGATTCCGTAATTATTAGAGTATTGTGTAAAATTTGATGCCTCTTGATGATAATTTCTTCAATTTTTCTGAGCAGTTTTTTCCCCATGTTGTTAACGTGCAATCCATGTAACGTGTGGAATCTGCGCCCAATATTGTTAACATTTACGAGTTCTACATTTCTGAAATGTTTGCAGAGTAATGAAATTTGTTGGTCGGCATTGATTATTTCTTTATTTACGCATGACCAAGAGGGTAAGTCATGCCGATGTGAGATGTTCAGCACTAAAACGTTTGTGTGTGTCAACTGTCCTAAGCACCTTTTTAGTTCTTGTTTTGCTTTGTGTGTTTCATTTTTATATACATCATTTGACCCACCAATTAGCACAACAAAGTCTTCAGAGGATAAGTCAGCAACGTCTGTGGATAGTACATGATTGCAAACTTCCGACATAGAAGCACCAGGCTTTATGTAAGCAATTGTTTGTACACTGGACTGACTGTTCAGAAGACGAGCAAATCCATGACCATGACTGTCTGCCATCACAACTACTTTTCTTCGTTATGTTTCTCTGCATGTTTAGAAGGCCCACCGGCATTATGGCCCAACAATTTAGTATCAGCCCTGGACAAATACTTGATATTTAAGTCACGCAAGTGTTCAGGTCTTTCAGTTTCATTTCCTTTCATAACAGTAGTTGAGTTGTTAGGCATTCTTTTGGATGTATCACTCCGCATATTTATAGTTTCATATTCAACTTGGAAGTTAGTTTTATCACATGCACAATGTTCCTTATCTTGCACAGTTGATTTCACACTCGACCTGCTTGTAAATGCGATATTAGGCTCATACAATAAGCTTCATTGAGAATGAGGCACTTTGTTTTTCACTTTGCCAGGAATTTCGTGGTTACTGTGAGGCAAGTTTGATGTAGGTTCACACTTTCCGGACATAAGTTTTTTTAGTTCACTCATCAGAGTATTAATGGTTAGTTGTAGACTACTTATATGATCATTTAGCTTTCTGATTTCATCACTACAATTCGTGCACACGCTGTTTTTATCGGTGTAATTTTCACTTTTTCCGCCTGAACACTATGCATATCATCACTAGCTGCCATCTTATTAGTTGCTATTTATCATACATACAGAAAGATCTATAGAGAAGTATTGTTAGCAGCTAAAAGGTACCAAAATGACAAATTTATAGAAAAAAGCTAATAACAAAATCAAAGTAGCGTGGAAAATCACCAAACAGGAAACTAATAGGACAAAATTAAAGCCAATAAACATGAAGTTTCAACACAATGATACCAAAATAAATGACCCCAAAAAACTAGCAAACTTTGTCCATCAGTATTTCAGCGCATAGTAACCAAACTACAACAGAAGTTCAACAGAACAAAACATTTAAAAATGCTGACCAAAATTGTTAGAACTTCAAGTTTAACACATATATTTAGGAACAACACAACAACACATATAAGTCACTGAGTAAGTTGACCTGTGTACAAGTCGGCATTCGATTAAACACTGAGTCTCAGTCTAGCGGCCGCTGCTCGGCTGGCCGCTTAGGTGGCGCAGCTGCTGCATGGCTGGCAGACAGCGCCGGACGTAGAGGACGTGTGTAATTGCGCGGCGGCACTTTGAATAATCGGCGAGTCACAACACTTTTCCCCCCTTTGAAATTGTTGCACTGGTCTTGATGGAGGTGTCCTGGAGATGGCTAACGTCCATAGGCGTTGTTTGACTCACCGTAAAGTCTCAAGGAGGCGGCTTCCCATACGGATGGAAGTGTCCCCCATGATAACGGGTCGAGATGACAGGAGACGTGCGTGATGTGTCGGCGTCCGTTGGAGGAGGAGGCGAGTAGATGTACTCTGACAGAGGATGATCCTCCGGTTCCTGTATGGGCACGTTTCCTGGTGGCGTCCGGTCTGGTGCTGGCAATGTGATGACGGTGAGAGGGCTGTGTTGTGATTATTGAGAGATGCCAAGATCCCGAGCATCAGGTAGAGCCAAAGGTGGTGTGGCGGCATTCGGAACAGGCGTTGCTGGCACCCGAGGCTGAAGCTGGTCCGAATGACGCACTGCAACACCCGTGTCCATCTGGATTTCATACAGGCGTCTGCCACAATTTCGTAAGATGCGGCCCGGGCTCCATTTTGGCCACCTGCCATATCCCCGTACCCAGACGAGGTAGTCGGTGGTGAACCGGCCAAGTGAAGGCACCCGCGGCCGTGAGGTGGGAGGCTGCAGAAGATGAAGTAGCGTGCGGGGCTGTCGGCCATGTAAGAGCTCAGCCGGGCTGTGATCGCCCATGGGGGTGAAACGGTAAGACGCCAGGAACTGGATAAGCGCATCATCAGCAACAGAAGAAGTCAGAAGTTTCCACATCTGAGCCTTAAATGTGCGGACCAGCCGTTCAGCCTCACCGTTGGATTGTGGATGGAACGGCGGGGCCGTGACATGCATAACGCCGTGACGAGCACAAAAATCCGCAAAGTCGGAAGAGGCAAATTGCGGACCATTATCAATAACAAGAGTAGAGGGGAGGCCTTCTAAAGAAAAAATGCGGGTGAGAGCACCACTGGTGGTTGCCGCGGTGGTAGGTGACGTGCAACGGACAATGAAAGGAAAGTTAGAGTAGGCATCAATTACGAGGAGCCAATAAGTACCTAAAAAGGGTCCCGCAAAGTCAGCATGAATGCGCTCCCAGGGCTTCTCAGGCGAGGGCCACGGTGACAAAGATGACTTCGGGGCAGCGGCCTGTGACGCACAAGGGCCGCAGGCAGCGACCATGTGTGCTATTTCAGAGTCGACGCCAGGCCAGTACACATGACGGCGCGCCAGAGGTTTTGTGTGAGACACACCCCAGTGCCCCTGGTGAAGGAGGCGCAAGACCGAAGCACGCAAAGACGCAGGTACCACAACACGCGGCGAAGCATTGTCAGTGGAGAGGAGGATAACACCATCCCTAGCCATGAGGCGGTAGCGCAAAGTGTAGTAGTTCCGCAACGGATCAGAAGTCTTAGCGGACAGGCGATCTGGCCAACACTTCTGAATACAGCGTAAAACCCGGGAGAGGGTAGGGTCAGAACCCGTAGCAGCCGCCAGCCTGTCCCCAGTGATGGGGAACCCGTCCACAACCCGCTGCTCGGCAACATCCAGGTGGAAACACAAAAGTTCGTCCCTATCGAATGACTGATCAGGACCCATGGGAAGGTGAGGCAAAGCATCAGCATTCGCATGTTGAGCCGTTGGCCGGAAATGAATCTCATAATTGAACGGGACAAGTAAAGAGCCCAACGCTGGAGGCGGTGTGCAGCCTTGTCGGGAAGAGACGTTGATGGATGGAACAAGGAAACAAGTGGTTTGTGATCCGTAACAAGATGAAATTTTGAGCCATAGAGAAAAACGCCAAACTTATGAAGAGCGTAAATGATGGCCAAAGCTTCTTTCTCAATTTGAGAATACTTTTGTTGGGCATCCGTGAGCGTTTAGGAGGCATAAGCGATGGTTTGTTCCGAACCGTCAGAAAAACGGTGTGCAAGGACTGCACTGACCCTGTATTGAGAGGCGTCTGTAGCAAGAACAAGATGTTGGCCAGGTCGATAAGTAGCCAGGCACGGGGCCTGTTTCAGCATAGTCTTTAATTTCCGGAAAGCTGCGTCACATGACGCGGACCAGTGAAAAGGCACGTTTTTATGCAACAGGCGATGCAACAGGCGATGCAACGGCTGAGCCACCGACGCCGCAGATGGTAAAAACTTGTGATAGTATGCTATTTTCCCCAAGAAGGCCTGCAGTTCCTTAACAGACGTAGGGCGAGGAAGGGCATCGATCGCAGCGACAGTGTGTTGAAGCGGACGAGTACCATTCCGAGAGAGTTGAAACCCCAAGTACGTGATACATGCCTGAAAAAATTGTGATTTCTGAAGATTACACTTAAGACCGGCAGTCTGTAAGACATTAAAAAGTGTGCGGAGATTTTGAAGATGTTCTTCAGTGGTGGAGCCAGTGACAACAATGTCGTCCATGTAATGGATACACCCAGGGACAGGGAGCAATAATTGTTCCAAGAATCACTGAAAGAGAGCAGGGGCACTAGCAACCCCGAAGGGCAAGCATTGGTATTGATAGAGGCCGAAAGGCGTGTTAAGGACCAGAAACTGCCAGGAAGCAGTGTCGAGAGGAAGTTCATGATAAGCTTCTGACAGGTCAATTTTAGAAAAATACTGTCCTCCAGCGAGTTTAGTGAACAGTTCTTCCGGACGGTGCATAGGGTAAGTGTCTATGAGGCATTGAGCATTTACATTGGCTTTGAAATCGCCACAGAGACGAATATCACCATTGGGCTTAGCAACAACGACGACAGGAGAGGACCACTCACTGGAAGTGACAGGAAGCAAGACCCCTGACGCAGTGAGACGATCCAAATCCCGTTTTACCCAATCACAAAGGGCCACAGGAATGGGCAGAGCCCGAAAAAACTTAGGCCGAGCAGTGGGTTTGAGCGTGATATGAGCTTCAAAGTCATTCGCATGGCCTAACCCAGGAGAAAAAAGGGACGAAAATGTAGTCTACAAGGAATCCAGTTGAGCATAAGGAATAGCGTCAGAGACAATATTGACAGAGTCATCTATGGAGAACCCAAAAACGCGAAAAACATCGAAACCAAAGAGATTTTCTGCGTTGCTCTGGTCAACCACAAATATGGGAACAGTGTGAACGACGAATTTGTAAGATACCTCAGCATTAAACTGGCCCAAGAGAGAAATCGTCCGTTTATTGTACGTCCGTAATTGCCGAGTGACAGGGGACAGGAGTGGAGAACCCAGCTGAAGATACGTCTGAGAATTAATTATAGTGGCGGCAGAACCAGTATCCACTTGCATGCGAACATCTTGACCAAGGATTTGGACAGTGAGGAATAACTTCCCTGAAAGGGAAGAAGTGCAATTGACAGACAACACAGAATCAGAATCAGCGTCATGTTCATGAACATCATGTATGCGGTCGGATTTGCAAATGGAAGACACATGACCTTTCTTTTTGCAGTTGTGACACACAGCCCAACGTTGGGGACAATCCTTGCGTGAATGTTTCGTAAAACACTGCAGACATGAAGGAAGTTGCCGGGGATTTTGCTGCAGTTTCGTAGTGGGTTGTTTACGGCTAGGTCGAGGCCGTGCGTGGGAGCGCACTGCAGCCACGTTGGCCGGGAGAGACGCGCCGCACGCGTCGTCAACAGCGCACAGAGGTTGTATTTCCCCGACGTCACCCCATGCTTCTATTTGCGCCCCAGCGGCGCGAGAAATTTCAAAAGACAGCACAATGGAGAGAACTTCATCTAGAGTCGGATTCGCCAACTGAAGGGCACGTTGCCGAACTTCTTTGTCGGACGCCGACCGGATAATAGCATCCCGTACCATGGAATCGGCATAGGATTCTTTGTGAACGTCTGTAACAAATTGACACTTTCGACTGAGGCCGTGAAGTTCAGCAGCCCAAGCGCGATAGGATTGATTCGGTTGTTTTTGACAACGATAAAAGGCAACACGAGAGGCTACCACATGCGTTTGCTTTTGAAAATAGACAGACAGAAGTGAGCACATTTCAGCAAAGGACAAAGATGCAGGATCCTTCAAAGGAGCCAATTGCGACAACAACCGATACATTTGAGGTGAAATCCAGGAAAGGAACAGAGACTTACATGGTTGTTCGTCCGTGACATGAAATGCCAAGAAGTGCTGTCGAAGACGTTTTTCATAATCAGACCAGTCTTCCGCCGTCTTGTCGTAAGGTGGAAAAGGAGGTACAGCCAACGACGAGAAATGCCCCTCATTTGACGCCGCAACGAAATCGCGAATCGTCGCTGTTAGAAGCGTTTGCTGATCGCGAATCGCCGCCGTTAGAAGCATTTGCTGTTCAAGGAGATTTTGCAAGAGTTGCTCGACAGTAGCCATGGAACCCTGTGAGTCAATGGTGAAAAGGAAAAATCCAATCCTCGTCGCCAATTGTTAGAACTTCAAGTTTAACACATATATTTAGGAACAACACATATAAGTCACTGAGTAAGTTGACCTGTGTACAAGTCGGCATTCGATTAAACACTGAGTCTCAGTCTAGTGGCCGCAGCTTGGCTGGCCACTTAGGTGGCGCAGCTGCTGCATGGCTGGCAGACAGCGCCGCACGTAGAGGACGTGCGTAATTGCGCGGCGGCACTTTGAATAATCGGCGAGTCACAACAAAAATACTACACACAATGATGCTATGATCAACTACAGCAGAAGAAGTGTGCAATGTTGTGAGTAACCTAAAATGTAAAAATTCAGCAGGCATAGATGAAGTACCTGCATGCTTATGATGGACTGCATAGACAACATGAAAGACGCTTTAGTGCACATCATCAATGAATTCTTCTCCACAGATTTCTTCCCAGTCATACTAAAGCATGCAAAAATCCTACCTATACATCAGAAAGGTGACCCAGAAATCATAGAAAATTGCAGACAAATTTCATTACTCTCATCCTTTTCAAAAGTCATAGAGACCATAATGAAAAACAGGCTCATGGGGCACTTTACAAAGTTCAATGTTCTGAGTTTTATTTATTTATTTTATTTGTTTATCTCTTGTTCCAGTGATCCATGTTGTGACACTATCACAGGATATGGAATATGTCAATTTTACAAGCTTTTGGCCAGAATTTATGGTAATACATAAAACAAAACAAAAACAGTAAACAGTAACTTAGTCCCACTACAAAAAAATACATTTTAGAGATAGATAAAGATTACAAAATAATAAGTGTTACAGAGAAATAAATGTTGTAAAATATATGTTTACAGTAAAAATATTGAGTATTACAAATACAAATTTGGGCATACATTTGCAATTTACAATACAAGAGATGTTAAACACTGTAGTTCAGGAGCCGGCCGTGGTGGTCTAGCGGTTCTAGGCGCTCAGTCTGGAACCGCGCGACTGCTACGGTCGCAGGTTCGAATCCTGCCTCGGGCGTGGATGTGTGTGATGTCCTTAGGTTAGTTAGGTTTAACTAGTTCTAAGTTCTAGGGGACTAATGACCTCAGAAGTTGAGTCCCATAGTGCTCAGAGCCATTTGAACCATTTTTTTTTTTTTTTTTTGTAGTTCAGGAACTCTTCTAATGTATAAAATGATCCTTGCAATAGGAATTGCCTTAAGGTTTTTTTAAACAAGAGATCATCATCTACCAAACACTTAATTCTTGAAGGGAGGGCATTAAAAATCTTACAGCCACTGAAATGGACTCCTTTCTGCACCATACTTACATTTGGCTGTTCATAGTGGATATCATGTTTCCTTCTAGTATTGTGACTGTGTTATGCACTATTCAGCTTAAAGATGGATTTTTCTTTCCTTATGAAGCACATCAACAAGAATATTATATTGCACAGTGGATGTAAGTATTTCAAGCTACTTAAAAAGATTCCTGCATGTGGCTCTAGGATGGGCTCCACACATGATCCTTATGGCTCTTTTTTGTACACACAGTACTTTTTTAGCCAGTGGCTGATTTCCCCAAAATATAATTCCAAATGCCATAATTGCATAAAAGTAACCGTAATACGCTGACCTCATGGTTTCCATATTTCTATAAGAAGAAACAATGCGCAATGCGTATGTTTCTGAACTTAGTCTTTTGACAGATCCACAATGTGGTTTGACCAATTCAGTTTGCTGTCAATATGCAAGCGTAGGTATTTTGAGGAATCTGCCCTGGTTATTGTCTGCTCACCTATCTTTACAAATATTTCCTCATCTTTGGATGTTTTGTGGAACTGAATGTAGTTTGTTTTACAGTAATTTAAAATAAGACCATTAATGTTGAACCAGTTCACCGTTTCATTTAAAACCTTATTTGCCGTTACCTCAACTTTATCTACTAAATTATCAATAAGTAGCGTAGTGTCATCCGCAAAAATGGTGAATCTACAATATTCCGTAGAGAGAGGAAGATCACTTATAAATATAATAAAAAGTAGGGGGCCCATAACTGAGCCCTGCGGCACTCCACATGTGATGGTACCCCATTCTGAAGATACTGGGACACCATGTTCACTATCTACTACATTTTTTTGTCTCCTGTTTGACAGATATGAGTCAAGCCATTTCCCTGCTGCACCACTTATACTGAGATGTGCAGCTTTTTGTAAAAGAATTTGGTTATTTACACAATTAAATGCTTTTGTTAGGTCACAAAATATGCCAATCACTTTCAGTTTTTTGTTGATAGATTCTAAGAGTTTGCCAGTAAATGCAAATATTGCATCTTCTGTTGACAAACCTTTCTGAAATCCAAACCGACTTTTGCTGAAGCTATTGTGTTCACTGAGATGCTTAACTACCCTGGCACGCATTAGTTTCTCTAAAACCATTGAAAAGCTTGTCAGTAGTGATATTGGCCTATAGTTAGCAGTATCCGTCTTATCACCCTTCTCATACAGCGGTTTTACAACTGCATACTTAAGCCTCTCAGGAACTATTCCTTGCTTAAGTGATGCATCAAAAATGTGGCAAAGGACTTTACTTACATGGCTGGAGCAGTATTTTAATAATTTGTTAGAAATGTTGTCAATTCCTGCAGAGTTTTCACTTTTCAGGGATTTAATAACTCTTTCAATTTCTTGAACAGTGACTGTTTTTACCTTCATGTGCTGTACTGAACCAGGTACTCTAGCTTTCAAAAGATTGATGGCTTGCTTCATGGACCCTTGTAAACCTATTTTTTCTGTTACCGTTAAAAAATTGGTGTTGAATGTGTCTGCAACTGTTTTTGGATCGCTAACAAGTTTACCCTCAGTTTTGATTTGGATATTTTCACTACAAACTGCATTTTTCCCCATTTCATTCTTTACAAATTTCCAGATAGTTTTTACTTTATTGCTCGAGTTGTCAATTTCTGCCTTCAAGCACATGTTCTTTGCTACCTGAATGGTTTTATTCAGAACTTTATTGTACATTTTATAGTGTGTAATCCTACTGTTATCATTTGAACTCCTGGCTTCAGCATATAGTTCTCTTCTTGTTTTACAAGAGATTCTGATGCCTTTAGTAATCCAAGGCTTGTTTCCAGATTTGAACAGGTTTTCTCTCCCTGATTTTTTAGGAAATGCTTCTTCAAAAAGGCTTGTAACTTCATTGATAAATATATTAAATTTTGAATTAACATCAACTGTAGCATATACAGGAGACCATTCACAAGCCATAATTGCTGATTAAAGGTTTCAGTGGTGTGTCTGTTTATAATCCTAAATGTTTTCCAAATGAAATTTTCTTTTCTTTGTACATTCATTTGGCTTAGAGTGAGGAATTGCCCTTCATGATCAGAGAGACCATTTATAATATTTTTCATTGTTAAATTATTGCAAATATCCTTATCTACCTCCCCCCATGAACCATGGACCTTGCCGTTGGTGGGGAGGCTTGCATGCCTCAATGATACAGATAGCTGTACCGTAGGTGCCACCACAACGGAGGGGTATCTGTTGAGAGGCCAGACAAACGTGTGGTTCCTGAAGAGGGGCAGCAGCCTTTTCAGTAGTTGCAGGGGCAACAGTCTGGATGATTGACTGATCTGGCCTTGTAACACTAACCAAAACTGCCTTGCTGTTGTGGTACTGCGAACGGCTGAAAGCAAGGGGAGACTACAGCCGTAATTTTTCCCGAGGGCATGCAGCTTTACTGTATGGTTAAATGATGATGGCATCCGCTTGGGTAAAATAGTCCGGAGGTAAAATAGTCCCTCATTTGGATCTCCGGGTGGGGACTACTCACTACTACAAACAGCACAGTGAATGTATTATAGTGGCCAAGATAGACACGAAGCCCAGCCTACTACAGTAGTACAAGTTTATATGCCAACTAGCTCTGCAGATAACGAAGAAATTCAAGAAATGTATGATGAGATAAAAGAAATTATTCAGGTAGACAAGGGAGACGAAAATTTAATAGTCATGGGTGACTGGAATTCGACAGTAGGAAAAGGGAGAGAAGGAAACATAGTAGGTGAATATGGATTGGGGCCAAGAAATGAAAGAGGAAGCCATCTGGTAGAATTTTGCACAGAGCATAACTTAATCATAGCTAACACTTGGTTCAAGAATCATGAAAGAAGGTTGTATACATGGAAGAATCCTGGAGATACTAAAAGGTATCAGATAGATTATATAATGGTAAGACATAGATTTAGGAACCAGGTTTTAAATTGTAGGACATTTCCAGGGGCAGATGTGGACTCTGACCACAATCTATTGGTTATGAACTGTAGATTAAAACTGAAGAAATTGCAAAAAGGTGGGACTTTGAGATGTGACCTGGATAAACTGACTAAACCAGAGGTTGTACAGAGTTTCAGGGACAGTATAAGGGAACAATTGACAGGAGTGGGGGAAGAAATACAGTAGAAGACGAATGGGTAGCTCTGAGGGATAAAGTAGTGAAGGCAGCAGAGGATCAAGTAGGTAAAAAGATGAGGACTAGTAGAAACCCTTGGGTAACAGAAGAAATATTGAATTTAATTGATGAAAGGAGAAAATATAAAAATGAAGTAAATGAAGCAGGCAAAAAGGAATACAAACGTCTCAAAAATGAGATCGACAGGAAGTGCAAAATGGCCAAGCAGGCATGGCTAGAGGACAAATGTAAGGATGTAGAGGCTTATCTCACTAGGGGTAAGATAGATACAGCCTACAGGAAAATTAAAGAGACCTTTGGAGAAAAGAGAGCCACTTGTATGAATATCAAGAACTCACATGGAAACCCAGTTCTAAGCAAAGAAGGGAAAGCAGAAAGGGGGAAGGAGTATATAAAGGGTCTATACAAGGGCTATGTACTTGAGGACAATATTATGGAAATGGAAGAGGATGTAGATGAAGATGAAATGGGAGATACGATACTGCGTGAAGAGTTTGACAGATCACTGAAAGACCTGACTCGAAACAAGGCCCCGGGAGTAGACAACATTCCATTAGAACTATTGACTGCCTTGGGAGATCCAGTCCTGACAAAACTCAACCATCTGGTGAGCAAGATGTATGAGACAGGTGAAATTCCCTCAGACTTCAAGAAGAATATAATAATTCAAATCCCAAAGAAAGCAGGTGTTGACAGATATGAAAATTACCGAACAATCAGTTTAATAAGTCACAGCTGCAAAATACTAACACGAATTGTTTACAGATGTATGGAAATCTGGTAGAACCGACCTCGGGGAAGATCAGTTTGGATTCCGTAGAAATATTGGAACACGTGAGGCAATACTGACCTTACGACTTATCTTAGAAGAAAGATTAAGGAAAGGCAAACCTACGTTTCTAGTATTTGCAGACTTAGAGAAAGCTTTTGACAATGTTGACTGGAATACTCTCTTTCAAATTCTAAAGGTGGCAGGGGTAAAATACAGGGAGCGAAAGGGTATTTACAATTTGTACAGAAACCAGATGGCAGTTATGAGTCAAGGGACATGAAAGGGAAGCAGTGGTTGGGAAGGGAGTGAGACAGGGTTGTAGCCTCTCCCCGATGTTATTCAATCTGTATATTGAGCAAGCAGTAAAGGAAACAAATGAAAAATTCGGAGTAGGTATTAAAATCCAGGGAGAAGAAATAAAAACTTTGAGGTTAGCCGATGACATTGTAACTCTGTCAGAGACAGCAAAGGACTTGGAAGAGCAGTTGAATGGAATGGACAGTGTCTTGAAAGGAGGATATAAGATGAACATCAACAAATGCGAAACGAGGATAATGGAATGTATTCGAATTAAGTCGGGTGATGCTGAGGGAATTAGATTAGGAAATGAGACACTTAAAGTAGTAAAGGAGTTTTGCTATTTGGGGAGTAAAATAACTGATGATGGTCGAAGTAGAGAGGATATAAAATGTAGACTGGCAATGGCATGGAAAGCGTTTCTGAAGAACAGAAACTTGTTAACATCGAGTATAGATTTAAGTGTCAGGAAGTCATTTCTGAAAGTATTTGTATTGAGTGTAGCCATGTATGGAAGTGAAACATGGACGGTAAATAGTTTGGATATGAAGAGAATAGAAGCTTTCGAAATGTGGTGCTACAGAAGAATGTTGAAGATCAGGTGGGTAGATCACGTAACTAATGAGGAGGTATTGAATAGGATTGGGGAGAAGTTTGTGGCACAACTTGATTAGAAGAAGGGATCAGTTGGTAGGACATGTCCTGAGCCATCAAGGGATCACAAATTTAGCATTGGAGGGCAGCGTGGAGGGTATAAATCATCGAGGGAGGCCAAGAGATGAATACACTAAGTAGATTCAGAAGGATGTAGGCTGCAGTAGGTACTGGGAGATGAAGGAGCTTGAACAGGATAGATTAGCATGGAGAGCTGCATCAAACCAGTCTCAGGACTGAAGACCACAACAGCAATGGGTGACTTCACCACAACAGCAACAACATCCTTATCTACAAATACATTATCTATTAAAGTGCTAGAGCTGGCAGTTACTCTAGTTGGAGTGTCCACCAATGGTACTAAATTGTAACAGTACATTAAATGTTCAAAATCTGTCTTGTTTCTATTTTCTGTTAAAAGGTCCACATTGAAGTCACCCATAACAATGAGAGATTTAGTTTTCCTACATAGGTGGGCCAGAGGTGATTCAGTTTGTCTTAGAAATACATTTAGATTTCCAACAGGTGCCCTGTAAACAACCAGAACAATAACAGTTGCACTGTCTGCTGTTAACTCAATGCCACACACCTCAAAATGTTGCTCATCGCAGTATTTGCTTAAATCTAGGGATTTATACACTATATTATTTTTTATAAATATTGCAACACCACCTTTTTCCATAACATATCTACAGTAATGAGTAGCTAAACTAATGTTCTCAATGTGTATCATGTGGAGGAAACAATTAAGCATGTATGCCAGTGGATAGAGGCTAATAAATTAACCCTAAATGTAAAAAAAAAAAAAAAAAACAACAGTATTAGTTTCCACTTAAACAGAAAACTTAACAGTACCACACTAAAAGTTAATGACAAGCACATAGAATGTGTACCAACAACAAAATTTTTAGGCATGCATGTTGACTCTTAATCATCATCATGTCATCCCCATTGATGCAGAAGTCACTGAAGTGGTGTCATATCGAAAGACTTGCACCCGGCAAACAGTCTACCAGATGGGAGGCCCTAGTCACATGACTGCAGTACTTGGAATACGAATAGCTTCAGAATGCTATGCACTTAGGATAATGAATTCAATGTGTAGTAGCTCAACTACTAGAAATGCATTTTTTGCATGTGTCGACTCTATAAATAGTTATGGCATATCCTTCTGGGGAGCAAATGAGCAGAACAGACAAACAATATTTAAGTTGCAAAATACGGCTGTACAAATCATACCAAAAAGTAGCAATAGATCCCATTGGACAGAGTTATTCAAATCTTTGGGTATATTGACAGTTCTTTGTGAATATCATTTTTCAGACAGTGATATACATAAAAAACACATTGACCAGTTTCTAATAAACAGTTCCATACATGCACATGAAACAAGACACAGGCAACACTTTCACATCTATAGGAAAAACAAATCAAAAACTCAAAATAGCATGTTACACAATGTAATGAAATTGTACAAAAATCTTCCATGAGAAATCAAAGACATAAGCGAAATAGATATCTTCAGGAAATCGCTAAAAATATATCTCTTGGAAAAGTGTTTTTATACTTTCAAGGATTACTTGGAATGATGTCAATATATAGCTACATGTAAAAATTATCAATTGTGTTATTAAGTGATTTAGCAATGTATCTTTATGTTACAATATTCATGAATTCCAATTGTGATAATTATAAATTTGTTTACCTATTGTATATACTCATTTGACAACATCCATACAATCCTGATTGTCTATGGATGGATAAATAAATAAATAAATGAAAACAAATTACTCTGCACAAATTGTCATTGATAAACTGGTAAATTCCTTTAAAGTTATTCATATCAATAAAGTTTTGCTCTTTTATGTTCAACTATGTTGTATATTCACATGCCATCAGTGCTGACATGGCATAATGTCGGTCAGATCACCATCATTCTACCATTCCTTGGATCAACCCTATTTCCTGTCCATCTCACATCATGGATGAAATCAAGAAGGGCTCCACTGTCCCGCACACTAAATTCATCACCACCTTCCCTTCAGTTTTCTTAGGGACATCATATTGATGTTATTACATCTGATTAATATGTTTCCATTTTCATTGAAATATTGGTGTGGTACCTAAATCTTCATCCAAGAAACATTTGCAAAATGTACAGATTGAATAGCTTTATGTAACCTAGATTATAAGTATTTGGACATCAAAGCATAGTAGGGTAGGGATGGGGATAATCAAGTACTGGCTCTAGGAGCAGACAGGGACCTGCCTGGTGTGAAGAGGGTTGGGCAGTAAGGCACAGTCAGGAGGTAGACAGATGATTTGGTGGGAGGGGGGGGGGGGGGGGGAAGTGCGCAAAAAAGAGAGAAGTAAAAAAAAAAACGAGAAGGAAAATACATGGTGGAAGAGAGGGCTGTGTAGTACTCAAGTGGGAACAGGGAAAGGGACAGGTGGGTGAAGGACTGCGACTGATGAAGGTTGAGTCTAGGGGGATAGGAGTGTAGGGTTTATCTGCAGGGAGAGTTCCTACATTTTCAGTTCAGAAAAACTGGTGTTGGTAGTAAGAATCCAGATGGTACAGACTGTGAAGCAGTTACGGAAGTGAAGAATTTTGTGTCGGTTAGTGTGCTCAGCAACTGTGTGGACCAACTGTATGTAGGTCAGAGGCCATTCATTCGGACAGACAGCTTGTTAGTTGTCATTCCCATGTAAAATGCAGCGTAGTAGTTGCAGCTTAGCTTGTTGATCATATGATTGCTTTCACAGGTAGTCCTGCTTTAATTGGGACATGTGATGTTTGGACTGGACTGGAGTAGGTGGTCTCGGGATGATGTATGGCGCAGGTCTTGCAAGTAGGTCTAATACAGAGATATGAAACATGAGGCAAGTGAATGGGAGCAGGGGTGGAGTAGGCATGCAAGAAGATGCTATATAGGTTTGTTTGCCATTGGAACAGCACTGTGGGAGGGGTGGCAAGGATAGTGAATAGGATGCTCTTCCTTTCACGGCACAACGAGAGATAGTGAAAACCCTGATGGAGAATGTGGTTCAGTAACTCCTGTCCTGTGTGGTACCAATTTATGATGGGAATGCTCCTCTGTGGTTGGATGGTGGTATGTTGCGTGGTGATGGGTGACTGCAGAGATAAGGCATGGAACATCTATTTCAGTACAAGACTGTTAGATCTGTGAAGGCCTCAGCGAGATGGTTGTTTCATTTTGGGAGGGACTGCTTCTCACTACAGAAGCAAAAAGGCATAAGTGGTTAGGATGTTTGCAAGGGAATAGGTAAGAGCAGTCAAAATGGTGGTATTCCTGGTGGTTGGTAGGTTTGATATGGATGGAGTTACTGATGTAGCCATCTCTGAGATGGAGATCAACGTACAGGAAGGTGGCCTGTTGGGTTGAGGAGAACCAGGTGAAGCAAATGGGGAAGAATTTGTTGAGAGTCTGGGGGAATGTGAGGTAGGATGCCCTCACCCTGGATCCCAATTACAATAATATCATCAGTGAATCTGAACCAGGTTCAGGTTTTGAGATTCTGGGCTGTTAGGAAGGATTCCTCTAGACGGCCCATGAATAGCTTGGCATGGGATGGGTGCCATGCAGGTGTCCATTGCTCTACCTCAGATTTGTGTGTAGGTGATGCCTTCAAAGGTGAAGTAATTATGAGTTAGGATATACTTCGTTATTGTGACTAGGAAGCAAGTTGCAGGTCTGGCACCCTTTGGGCCTTAGGAAAGGAAGTGTTCAATAGCAGGAATACCATTGGCATTAGGGATGTTAGTATAAAGGGAGGTGGCATCAGTAGTGATAAACCAGGCACCGTGTGGTTAAGGAACAGTAACTATGGAGAGTCAATGGGGGAAATGGTCAGTGTCTTTTATGTAGGAGGGAAGGCTGCAGATGATAGGCAGATGGTGTTGGTCTACGAAGCAGAGATTCTCTCAGTGTGGGTACAATATTGGAAACAATGGATGGTGGAGCATATGGACTTTATGAAGCATGTAGAAGGTAGGAGTGCATGCAGTGGTAGGTGTGAGGGCAGATAGAGGCAGAGAGAGAGAGAGAGAGAGAGAGAGAGAGAGAGAGAGAGAGAGAGACTCAGTGGAGAGGTTCTGAGATCAGCCTAAGTATGTGAAGAAAGACACCGCAGCCCCCTCCTTAATCATATTACCCAGATTTCATCTCCCATCATGCACAGTTATTCGAAGTTTGCCTCTGCAGCCAGACATAATGGTCGTGTGTGTGTGTGTGTGTGTGTGTGTGTGTGTGTGTGAGAGAGAGAGTGTGAGGGGGGATTGGGGGGGGAGGGGGTAGGGCGGCATGTTGACTTCAGAAGAAGGCCCTTTGGCTCAAGAGGTTACATGTTTGGCAGTATTTTCGTTATGTCTGTCTGGGACACAACATCTCTAATATCTGGAGAGTAGAAATCTATCATTTTTATAGTATTGTCATTATGATTTTGCAAATACACTGCTGGCCACCGTAAATGCAACACCAAGAAAGACAAGAGGTAGCATAACAAAATTTATTTTGTAGATAAACATGTTGACCAAGTATCAAATGGTTACGTTTACAGACGTCTGTAACATGTGGTTCCTGCCAGAATCAGTAGCCAGAGTAGCCGCCATTGTTGGAGATCACCGCTGCCACACGTCTTGGTATTGAATCAAAGAGACGTTGGATGTGTTCCTGGGGTACAGCAGCCAAAGCAGCTTCCACACGTTGCCAAAGATCATCTGGTGTGGCAGCTGGGGATGTAATCTGGGTCACTCGTTGAGCAACCATGGACCACATGTTTTCTATCGGCGAAAGATCCGGAGAGCGAGCCGGCCAGGGAAGCAATTCAATCTGGTTATTGACGAAGAACCTTTGGACAATGCGTGCCATGTGTGGTCGCGCATTATCCTGTTGAAATATGGCTGTGGCCGAGCCCTGAAGGTAAGGAAGGACAACTGGCTCCAGCACCTCGGATATGTAGCGCCAGCTATTTAAAGTACCGGCAATGCGTACTAGAGGCGTGCGAGAGTAATATCCAATACCTCTCCATACCATAATACCCGGTGCAAGATCAGTGTGGCGGTGCATAATGCAGCTGTCCAGCATCCTCTCTCCACGGTGTCTCCACACTCGAATCCGACCATCGTGGTGCTGCAGACAGAAGCGTGCCTCATCAGTAAAGACAACGTCATTCCATTCTGCCGTCCACATCCGTCTGTCATCACACCATTGGCGACGGAGACGTCTGTGGTTCTGCGTCAATGGTAGACAAAGCAATGGACGTCTTGCGGACAGACTACTCTGCTGTAAACGGCATCGAATGGTACGCACAGACACTGGATGATGCGTTACAGACGCAATGTGCTGTGCTATGGTTCGGGATGTCACTGAGTGATCCGTCACTGCCATGTGCACAATTTGCCAATCAGCACATGCAGCGGTGCACCGAGGTGAATGCGATCGACCACGTCGGTCCGTCGTACTCTCCTGCATCCAACGATCACATATCCGCTTTACAGTTGTTTGGTTTCGTCCAACACGACTAGCGATTTCTCTGTATGATAATCCACAATCTCGGTAAGCCACTATCCTTCCTCTGTCGAACTCGGATACTTGATCAAAAGATGTTCACTGTTGTCTACGAGGCATAACTGATCGTCTTGTGAAACAACCACAAGGTAAACACACGTGCCGAACGTACACTCGTCAAAATCGCCAAGCCTTAAATGGCGCTATGAGGTGGCGCCACAGGCGTGCGTGATGTGCATCTGCGCTGAAATTCTAATCAGTTGCATATTTCATCGCTGCAAACTCATGGTGTAAATTTCACTTGATTCGGATGCTTCCTTCAGGGTGCTGCATTTACGGTGGCCAGCAGTGTATTTTATTATGAACCAAGACTGATCTAACTTTGCCCACAGTTGCGCCTACTTTCCCATCTCAGAATTAGCCCAAATGGGGAAGCTAATCCCCAGTAGCACTAACTGCTAATGAGTAGAAGAAAAATTACTAATTGCCTAACCTTTGACAAGCTAGCAATAAAGAATAGTGTCTTACTATAACTCAGGTGAGAGGTAGGAAAAGACATTGAGAAATGCTGCCTGTACACCATGCTCCCACTCACCATTAATTTCCATTAATTTATCAGGAGTTTCTTGACGCCCTGTTACCCATTGCACCTGAAACTTTCTGGGAATTTTTTTCCATATTTGAGTAATCACCCTGATGAACATTTATATGAATTTTACATATATGAACATTTAAAAGAATTTATAACAGATATTCTGAACTTCAATCAGTTTTGATGGGATGTTTCCAGAAATCATACAATTTAATCTTAGCAGTCATTAATAAATAATTTAGCAGAAATATTAATACATTAACCCTCCATCCATGGGCAATGTTGATGGGTGCACTTAGCTCTCTCCAGACAATTTTACAGGGCCCATTATTATGGTGTCAGATCTGTTTTCTGCTCTGTCTGCACCTCACAAATCATGATCTTTCTGTCAGTTACTTTTCTGTTGCTCTGGAACATAATAGGCTGCTATTTTCCCATCAAATATTTTTCTTTTACTCTGAAACATCATAGGCTGCTATTTTCACGTGAATTTTTTTTTCTCTCTCGCTCTCTGAGACATTTTAGGTCACTGTTTTCCTATCTATAATATTGGGATTCATGTTTTTAATGTTCTCTAGTCTCATACATATACTTACACATGTACCTTCTGGTGGAAGCAATTTTGTATTCATATTCCTGAGCTTTGCATAGAACCTTCCTTTAAGAAATGAACGACACAGAAAACTTACCAGTAAGTTTACTCAGTTTTTATAATACTAAATGGAATATTCAAATTTTTCTGATTATTTACCAAACAAAAGCGCTGGCAGGTCGATAGACACACAGACAAACACAAACATACACACAAAATCTAGCTTTCGCAACCAATGGTTGCCTCGTCAGGAAAGAGGGAAGGAGAGGGAAAGACAAAAGGATTTGGGTTTTAAGGGAGAGGGTAAGGAGTCATCCCAATCCCGGGAGCGGAAAGACTTACCTTAGGGGGAAAAAAGGAGGGAAAAAAGGACAAGTATACACTCGCACACACACACATATCCATCCTCATATACACAGACACAGGCAGACATTTGTAAAGGCCTTTACAAATGTCTGCCTGTGTCTGTGTATATGAGGATGGATATGTGTGTGTGTGCGAGTGTATACTTGTCCTTTTTTCCCTCCTTTTTTCCCCCTAAGGTAAGTCTTTCCGCTCCCGGGATTGGGATGACTCCTTACCCTCTCCCTTAAAACCCAAATCCTTTTGTCTTTCCCTCTCCTTCCCTCTTTCCTGACGAGGCAACCATTGGTTGCGAAAGCTAGATTTTGTGTGTATGTTTGTGTTTGTCTGTGTGTCTATCGACCTGCCAGCGCTTTTGTTTGGTAAGTCTCATCATCTTTCTTTTTAAATATATATATATATATATATATATATATATATATATATATATATATATCCCCACATATACAGACACAAGCAGACATTTGTAAAGGCCAACTATTCTAATTACTGAAATAAAGCCCCACTATTTTCATAGATAAACAGGAAAATACACTTGTGGTTAGAGTGTTAAGATTCTGCTCACCTAGGGAGAGGGACAGTGTGGTACAACTTTTTATATTTTGTTAATTATGCTCATACTGTGTGCCAGAGATAGTAGTTCATATCGCCTTCCTACACACATACAAAGTGCTTATAATTCTGAGACCTGTTCACATCCTTTTCTGCCATGGTTCTGGGGATAAAAGAATTTGCTGTTTATTGTTAATCATGTTGTGAGACAGACAAAAAAGTAAATTGTTTATTGTAATATTACCGGGACGGAGTTGTAATCATACTAAACTGTCCAGATTGTGGATGATACTAACGTTATTAACACTAGCACTAGACAAGGGAATAGGATTATTGCATTTCCTCAGAAATAAAACTCAAGAAAAGATCTTTATCTTGATGACTTCATTACCATTATCTTCACACACGTTCCTAGGTATATGCAGTTTGTGGATTGGAGGGATCACTGGACAGTGGGTCAACAACAAGATCTTGAACTTTGTATCAAGCCCTGTTTGGGAAAATTTTCATTTAGCTTCTTAGAATACAATAAAATGTTTGCTGGCTATTAGCCAGTGATAATGCTAAGTCTTGGACAAGTTTTCTCTAGTTTTCTTTCTTTTCTTTGTTACTCTGGCCTCCTTTGTCATGCATTCAGCAGTTTTTTTACCTTCACTGACACACTGTCTGTCCACCAGTAGAAGCCCATTTTTTATTGTGTCTCCAGATGATTAGTCTGTTTAAGATTTTGAATCTGCTTGTAACTCCATCATTAAAGTATATTATGACATCCATCACACCAATCTGAAAGGCTGACATGCCAAAAAATTCAGTTTTGGCAAGTGGTCCCAAATGCAACTACTGAGAGCTTTTTTTGGATTCTGCATTTTGCCTTGTAAACATTTTTGCAGGAATTTATAATCTGAAAGACCTTCGTATTTTGGCTTTAGTTCTACCACAACAGTTTCTAGCATGGGTTGTGCATGTGTATGTTTTCATCCTTTTGCTTCACATCTGTTGTACTGGCACAATTAAGTATTAATCCTAACCCCACTTCACTGTGACATAACAACTCCTACAGTTTTAATATCATTTCCAACAATCCACTTGTGCAGTTTACCATCAAATTTGTGACTTGAATTCAGTTTGTTAGTTTTTGACATTTTGTCATGCTAAATCATTGAAATACACCTAGCCCAATCACAACACAAGGTTTACAACATAAATGCATGCAAAAAGCACACGTAAACTGAAGTAAACTACTTGTATTGACAGAAGGGTCAATTGCAGTAAATCCCCGCTGTCAGTAGAATGTTGGCACTGTTTTTCATCTCAGAGTAGCACTTGCAAACTCTGTCCTCAATTATTTGTTAGATATGTTCCAGTCTCTGTCTCCCTCTACAGTTTTTACCCTCTACAGCTCCCTCTAGCACCCAGAAGTTATTTCCTGATACATTAACATATGTCCTATCATCCTGTCCCTTCTTGTTTCCAATGAGTCTTTTCTGTACCACACAATTCTGAGCTGCAAACATACATTCTGAGATATTTCCTCCTCAAATTAAGGTCTATATTTGGTATTAGCAGACTTCTTGTGGGCTCCTGGGCACTTAAAAAGCACTCACTGCATCTGCTTTAAAAAGGCATTTAAACACAAAAGTGATGAGGTTGCATATTGTACATAAAGTACATGTTTGGAGAATTGTGAAGAATTACAGAATTTTTTTAAATAAAACAGAAAATTTTCATTTTTTGAACCCTCATGATGTCCAGACCCTTTAATCTGTTAAGTGGGTAGTTTGCATGCGCGCCTCTTCCACAGTGGGTAATATAAGCCAGCGCGCCCGTTCTCGATGGTGCTGCGCACTGTTCTCACGTTTTCCTTTGCATTTTCATTGTGGAATTTAAATTGATATTGGGTGGAAATGAATAAAATATATTGCAGAAGTTAACAAAACTATATTTTCACAATATTACATATCGTTTTCAGAGTGAAACATTTTAAAACAAGGTGCTGCACATAAGGAAACTTCGCATTCTGCACACCAGTATGAAGTCTCTTTGCGAAGGCCTTTTCTCATACACACCACACACCTTGCTGGTCTTTTCTTCGTTGTGGATCGCAGAAGGTCTGGAAAATGCCTGGCTGTAAGGTGTGTTGCTTTTGGTGTTCGAGGTGGGCGTCCTACTGATGTCCCTTGATGTGGTGAAGATATGGTCAACTGTTCACCAAGGCTAATCAGGAAGCTCATTCTACTTTGTTCGCCACCATGCTTCATGTACAGAATGAATGTCTTGTAGCATGCAATGTCCAACAAGTGGCGGAAAATCTTCTGATAGTATTTTTTCCGGCTGCTTCTGGCCATCTGGTAGCTTTGTAACTGAGAATTGCACCTACCCCCACCACCCCCCACCCCCCATATTCTTGTTGTAGTCAACGAAAACTTGTGGCTTTTGTACGATTCCCTTCTTTGAGTTTACATCTACAAATGTATCATCATGGAAGGTGCTGACCATTACAACGTCTCTTTTGTCTTTCCATTTCATTACCATCTGCTTGCCTTTGTACCCTGTTATGTACTCCCCTTTCTTCAGTTTTTCCTTTTTTATGGAGTCAGGGAACCCCTACCTGTCTTGCCGCATTGTGCCGACAACATCGGTGTTATTGCTGGTTAGTTTGTCCACCATATACGTACTGGTGTACCAATTGTCAAGATAAATACAGTGGCCTTTCCCAGGTAGATCGTGTGCAAGCTCTAAAACAATTCAAGAGGTTATTTTTTCGTCTGGATAGTGGCTACCATAATTAGTGTCCTTTCCAGTGTAAACAATAAAGTCCCATACATACCCTGAACTGCTTTCACAGAGTTTGTATAATTTGATGTCAAATCTGCTACGCTTTGATGAAATATATTGCTTCCATCCAAGCCATCTTTTCCAGAGCAACAATGGTTTGTCAACGGTGATGTTCCTATCTGGCATGTACATTGATCTGAATTTACGCCACAGATGCTCCGTAATGCGGTAAATTTTGAATAGTTTTCTGCTGATAGTGCCTAGTGGATCATATGAGGTATTGTCAGCAAAGTGGAGGAATTTCAATAGAAGTTGAAACTGCTTTTCACTAATCACTTTCTTGAAGAAAGGTGTGTCAACTGATTCCCTCTTTGAAAAGTACATTTTGTGGTCTGGTTTGTGAAGAATTCCTTGAAGTACAAGCATTCCAATAAGCGTTTTTACCTCATCGCATGTAGTATTCTGCCAACTGTGAACCCTGGAACATGCTGCTAAATTGGGATGAGAAGCTATGAACTGTTCTGCATATAAGTTCTTCTGTTCAGCTATCATTGTGCGCAAAGCATCATCCACTAAACACATAAAACAACTCATCACATCATTTTGTTTTAGAGGCACAACTGTACCGCTATCACCACTGAATAAATATTGAACATGAACTGAACTAGCACGCACAAATTCACTAGGTACCATCTGCTGCAGTAGTGTCTCGTTGTCAGATGGTTCTGAATCAAAGTCACTTTCACTAGCCTCAACATCTGTATCTTGGAAACTTTCAGAACTGTCACTGAAATTATCATCACTTTCTAAAAGCAGCTTCTCAATCTGCGAATATGATAAACGACTTCTTTTCGCTATTGCAAAAGATCACTCACTAACACTGCGGTAAACACAGATGAAAAAGGCACGCTTTTGCAGCTGCTTCACAGGACGCATTTTCTCGACGTGCGCTCGGGTGGACAATGTTATAACTAGCCTAGAACACGCTGTGTTGCATGACAAGAGCTGCCATCTAGTTGACAAAGCTCAACTAATACCACAGTGTCAACGGCAGGCTGATAACTCCTCAATCCCACTAGCTATTAGCCACAGAATGCAGTGGACGGATATATCCGTCAAACCCACTGTGCAATAGCAGAGCATGGACAGATATATCCATCATGCCCACTTAAAAGGTTAAAACTATTAACAAAAATGGTACTTATATTTTAACAGCTGCCATTCTTTCCATGTCAAATGTTTCCTCTCATACAGCACAGGCAAGGCAAACACATTTATTCAGATGCAGGCTCTTTACAGGGATAGATCACCTTTCCCATTTCTGTCTTCACTGGACATAATTACAGCACCACCTCAGCTCAAAAGCAGATTTCCTCGGCCATCAATTCCAGTTCTGGTACTACTGATCCCTCCAAATAATTCCTAGGAATACACTTGTTGTCACTCAGTATTATCCTGGCCTTGGAAGTATTTATCAGTTACTTCAACAAGCCTATGTCTCCCTAAAATCATACCATGAAATGAGGTCCATTCTATCTGACATTTTGTCCATGACATGTAGAATAGCTTGTCATGTCCCTGCCAATAACCACATCCTTCTCAGACCTGATGCTTCTTCCATACTTATTCCTACTCTATGGTTCCTAGCCCTGTGACTGTCTCCACTGTAAGGCTTAACCTATGCACCCTCCTACCATCACTTATACCAACTCTGTATCTGTCAAAACATATTCTATCAAAGGGAGAACTATTTGTGAAATGACACATCTCCTGTACCACCTGTTACATAAACACTCTTCAGCTTTTTTACATTGGTACGACTACCACCAGGTCATCAGTTTGGATGAATTTTCATAGGCACAGTGTGTATGCTGGAAACACACAACATCCTGTTGCAGAACTTGCTCTGCAACATGACAGTGTTAACCTCAGTGCTGTTTCATCACACATCCCATCTTGATTCTTACCACAGAAATATATTTCTCAGAGCTCCACAGGTGGGAACTGGCATTACAAGTCCTTGCTTCTTCATTTTTGTTAATTTCTTTGGTTTCAGTATTCATTTCTTCACATCCATTTAGTTTTGTGTACCTTAGTTTTCAGTCCCATCTATTCCCCCTCCAAGCTTGCCAATATGCCCTCTTCCCCCCCCCCCCCCCCCTCCCCTTGCCACTATCACATACTTATCTTTCTAAACTTATTAGATTGTGCACAATGTTGTGTCAGTCATACTTGTATTATATATTGCCGTATATTCCACCTTTAAGCTCTCAGATTTATAGATCTCATGCAATGCAGTCCTCAGCAATCCATCTTTCCTTCTTATCCTCCCTTGTAAGTCTCCCTTGACTGGGGGTTCCTCTTACCATCCCTCCGACGAAGCAACCGTTGGTTGCGAAAGCTAGAATTTTGTGTGTATATTTGTGTTTGTTTGTTTGTCTATCGACCTGCCAGCACTTTCATTTGGTAAGTCACATCATCTTTGTTTTTAGATATATTTTTCTATATATACATAATAGAGGGAAACATCCCACGTAGGAAAAATATATCTAAAAACAAAGATGATGTGACTTACCAAATGAAAGTGCTGGCAGGTTGACAGACACACAAACAAACACAAACATACACACAAAATTTTAGCTTTCGCAACAAATGGTTGCTTTGTCAGGAAAGAGGGAAGCAGAGGGAAAGACGAAAGGAAGCAGGTTTTAAGGGAGAGGGTAAGGAGTCATTCCAATCCCGGGAGCGGAAAGACTTACCTTAGGCGGATAAATGGACGGGTATACACTCACACACACACACATATCCATCCACACATATACAGACACAAGGAGTCATATTTAAAGACAAAGAGTTTGGGCGGAGATGTCAGTCGAGGCGGAAGTGCAGAGGTAAAGATGTTGTTGAATGACAGGTGAGGTATGAGTGGCGGCAACTTGAAATTAGCGGAGATTGAGGCCTGGTGGGTAACGGGAAGAAAGGATATATTGAAGAGCAAGTTCCCATCTCTGGAGTTCGGATAGGTTGGTGTTGGTGGGAAGTATGCAGATAACCCGGACGGTGTAACACTGTGCCAAGAAGTGCTGGCCGTGCACCAAGGCATGTTTAGCCACAGGGTGATCCTCATTACCAACAAACACTGTCTGCCTGTGTCCATTCATGCAAATGGACAGTTTGTTGCTGGTCATTCCCACATAGAATGCATCACAGTGTAGGCAGGTCATTTGGTAAATCACGTGGGTGCTTTCACACGTGGTTCTGCCTTTGATTGTGTACACCTTCCGGGTTACAGGACTGGAGTAGGTGGTGGTGGGAGGGTGCATGGGACAGGCTTTACACCGGGGGCGGTTACAAGGGTAGGAGCCAGAGGGTAGGGAAGGTGGTTTGGGGATTTCATAGGGATGAACTAACAGGTTACGAAGGTTAGGTGAACGGCGGAAAGACACTCTTGATGGAGTGGGGAGGATTTCATGAAGGATGGATCTCATTTCAGGGCAGGATTTGAGGAAGTCGTATCCTTGCTGGACAGCCACATTCAGAGTCTGATCCAGTCCCAGAAAGTATCCTATTACAAGTGGGGCACTTTTGTGGTTCTTCTGCAGGAGGTTCTGGGTTTGAGGGGATGAGGAAGTGGCTCTGGTTATTTGCTTCTGTACCAGGTCGGGAGGGTAGTTGCGGGTGCGAAAGCTGTTTTCAGGTTGTTGGTGTAATGGTTCAGGGATTCAGGACTAGAGCAGAATTGTTTGCCACGAAGACCTAGGCTGTAGGGAAGGGACTGTTTGATGTGTAATGGGTGGCAGCTGTCATAATGGAGGTACTGTTGCTTGTTGGTGGGTTTGATGTGGACGGACGTGTGAAGCTGGCCATTGGACAGGTTGAGGTCAACGTCAAGGAAAGTGGCATGGGATTTGGAGTCAGACCAGGTGAATCTGATGGAACCAAAGGAGTTGAGGTTGGAGAGGAAATTCTGGAGTTCTTCTTCATTGTTAGTCCAGATCATGAAGATGTCATCAATAAATCTGTACCAAACTTTGGGTTGGCAGGCCTGGGTAACCAAGAAGGCTTCCTCTAAGCGACCCATGAATAGGTTGGCGTATGAGGGGGCCATCCTGGTACCCATGGCTGTTCCCTTTAATTGTTGGTATGTCTGGCCTTCAAAAGTGAAGAAGTTGTGGGTCAGGATGAAGCTGGCTAAGGTGATGAGGAAAGAGGTTTTAGGTAGGGTGGCAGGTGATCGGCGTTGAAGGAAATGCTCCATCGCAGCGAGGCCCTGGACATGCAGAATATTTGTGTATAAGGAAGTGGCATCAATGGTTACAAGGAAGGTTTCCGGGGGTGACAGACTGGGTAAGGATTCCAGGCGTTCGAGAATGTGGTTGGTGTCTTTGATGAAGAATGGGAGACTGCATGTAATGGGTTGAAGGTGTTGATCTACGTAGGCAGAGATACATTCTGTTTTTTAAAAGCTGGTTACTAAGCCCCCACAGAACGTCAATATATCCTCTCTTCCCATTACTCACCAAGCCTCAATCTCCACTAATTTCAAGTTGCTGCCACTCATACCTCACCTGTCATTCAACAACATCTTTGCCTCTGCCTTTCCGCCTCGACTGACATCTCTGCCCAAACTCTTTGTCTTTAAATATGACTCCTTGTGTCTGTATATGTGTGGATGGATATGTGTGTGTGTGCGAGTGTATACCCATTCTTTTTTCCCCCAAGGTAAGTCTTTCCGCTCCCGGGATTGCAATGACTCCTTACCCTCTCCCTTAAAACACACTTCCTTTCGTCTTTACCTCTCCTTCCCTCTTTCCTGATGAGGCAACAGTTTGTTGCGAAAGCTAGAATTTTGTGTGTATGTTTGTGTTCGTCTGTGTGTCTGTCGACCTGCCAGCACTTTCATCTGGTAAGTCACATCATCTTTGTTTTTAGGTATATTTTTCCTTCGTGGAATGTTTCCTTCTATTATAACCATATCATTAATTTGAACCCAACAATTACGTTTGTTATTGTCGCCTTTGCATTTCGAAATCTTTCCTGTCGTCTTAATTCTCTTTTTTCTCTTTCTGTTTTTACCAGTAGTTTCACTTTGTATTCACCTTCCCCTTTTACCGTAATCTACTATACAATTTTATCCCGCCTATATATGCTCAACAATTCGTAACCCACTTCCAAACCACATCCAAAAAAATTTTATTTTCCGCTTTCAACACTACCGCTGCTATAAAATCCACCGTTTCTAGTTCAATAACAGCTGCTTTCACGAATTAAACAACCATTTCAGTTCTAATAACTTTAACTTTATTTCCACTTCCGTTTTTCGCACATCACTGATCATTTTAGCCGCTCCCCACAGGTTTTAACGTCATTATTTCTACAATTGTTAGCCCCATTTTCGTAATCTTTCACCACTACACCACTCCTTTAATACGTTTTTTCGAAATTTTCTCGAAATTTTCCCGAATTTCTCCGTCCTTTAACGTGATTTAGCGGCAACACAACCACCTAACCTTTATGCACTTCGCTGTCTACCAACTCAAGTTCACCACAGGATCAACTTAACCAACACTTTTTCGCCATTTTTCATACCAGATCTCCAATTGCTTTCTAGTTCACCTTTATCTCTCCCCATATATTTCTATCTTTCTTTTTCATTTCAACCTCATGTTAAACTTTCCACCTTCTAATACCATCTCACCCTCACAACACCCCCACAACGACCCCATTAAGTTTTATTTACATTCCCTCCGCAAACATGCCTTCACCCTAGCCAGATTACGCTCACATATTTTATTTTCTCAGGCTTGTCTGACATTTGGCATAACCCCCAAAGGCCTCACACTTGAAGTTCCCATCTCTGGCTGCAACCCTTCTTTCCATCAGTCCCTATACCAGTTCCAAACTGAACAATTCATTGCCCTCACCCACCTAATCCTTCACCTACACATCAACTCAGCCAATGAACACACCCGTCAACTCCTATCCTTAATAAAAGTCCTCAATCTTTCCTCTCCCACATCCACACCGGCTATTCAGAGCATCCTCCTACAGGCCAACCGCCAATTAGAACAGCATGCCACCCTTCACCTCAAAAAACTATCCAATCTCCTGGTTTCCCACCTCCGGAAAGGCAACTCACTCACCCTTCACAACCTTTCCAGCAAACCTCAACCACTTCTCATTGCACACAAACCCAGTCTCTCCCATCTACTCAATCTCCCACTTCCAGCTCCACTCCCTCCAAAACCTCAAAATTCCGATCAACACAATCTGGCACCACAACACCCTAATTCAGTAGTTAACCTTTCCTCCAAACCTCTCTCCCAATCCGAAACCTTTTTCCTATCCAAAGGCCTCACCTTCAGCCTCACTCCCAGATTCAACCAAACAGCCCTCGTCAAAAATTTACTGTCCTACACTCGTACTCTCTGCTGGAAGTATCACTTTGCCACGAAGAAAAATGATCCTAATCCTACCCCTAATGATCCAACTCCCCAAGACACTATCCAAATTGAACCCTGCCTGGAACAGTTCCGTCCTCCGTCACAGCGGGACCCACCTCCTCTTCCTCAAAATCACCCTCTCCAAACCTTCCAGGAATTTCTGACTTCCAGCCTTGCCTCTCAATCCTTCTTAAAAACCCTTAATCGTACTCCCAACATCACCACTGCTGAAGCCCAGGCTATCCGTGATCTGAAGGCTGACCGGTCCATCGTCATTCTTCCGGCGGACAAGGGTTCCACGACCGTGGTACTTGATCGTCGGGAGTATGTGGCTGAGGGACTGCGTCAGCTTTCAGACAACACCACATACAAAGTTTGCCAAGGTAATCCCATTCCTGATGTCCAGGCAGAGCTTCAAGGAATCCTCAGAACCTTAGGCCCCCTACAAAACCTTTCACCTGACTCCATCAACCTGCTGACCCCACCGACACCCCGCACCCCTACCTTCTACCTTCTTCCTAAAATTCACAAAGCCAATCATCCCGGCCGCCCCATTGTAGCTGGTTACCAAGCCCCCACAGAACGTATCTCTGCCTACGTAGATCAACACCTTCAACCCATTACATGCAGTCTCCCATCCTTCATCAAAGACACCAACCACTTTCTCGAACGCCTGGAATCCTTACCCAATCCGTTACCCCCAGAAACCATCCTTGTAACCATTGATGCCACTTCCTTATACACAAATATCCCGCGCGTCCAGGGCCTCGCTGCGATGGAGCACTTCCTTTCACGCCGATCACCTGCCGCCCTACCTAAAACCTCTTTCCTCATTACCTTAGCCAGCTTCATCCTGACCCACAACTTCTTCACTTTTGAAAACCAGACATACCAACTATTAAAGGGAACAACCATGGGTACCAGGATGGCCCCCTCATACGCCAACCTATTCATGGGTCACTTAGAGGAAGCCCTCTTGGTTACCCAGGCCTGCCAACCCAAAGTTTGGTACAGATTTATTGATGACATCTTCATGATCTGGACTCACAGTGAAGAAGAACTCCAGAATTTCCTCTCCAACCTCAACTCCTTTGGTTCCATCAGATTCACCTGGTCCTACTCCAAATCCCATGCCACTTTCCTTGATGTTGACCTTCACCTGTCCAATGGCCAGCTTCACATGTCCATCCACATCAAACCCACCAACAAGCAACAGTACCTCCATTACGACAGCTGCCACCCATTCCACATCAAATGGTCCCTTCCCTACAGCCTAGGTCTTCGTGGCAAACGAATCTGCTCCAGTCCGGAATCCCTGAACCATTACACCAACAACCTGACAACAGCTTTCGCATCCCGCAACTACCCTCCCGACCTGGTACAGAAGCAAATAACCAGAGCCACTTCCTCATCCTCCCAAACCCAGAACCTCCCACAGAAGAACCACAAAAGTGCCCCACTTGTGACAGGATACTTTCCGGGACTGGATCAGATTCTGAATGTGGCTCTCCAGCAGGGATACGACTTCCTCAAATCCTGCCCTGAAATGAGATCCATCCTTCATGAAATCCTCCCCTCTCCACCAAGAGTGTCTTTCCGCCATCCACCTAACCTTCGTAACCTCTTAGTTCATCCCTATGAAATCCCCAAACCACCTTCCCTACCCTCTGGCTCCTACCCTTGTAACCGCCCCCAGTGTAAAACCTGTCCCATGCACCCTCCCACCACCACCTACTCCAGTCCTGTAACCCGGAAGGTGTACACAATCAAAGGCAGAGCCATGTGTGAAAGCACCCACGTGATCTACCAACTGACCTGCCTACACTGTGATGCATTCTATGTGGGAATGACCAGCAACAAACTGTCCATTCGCATGAATGGACACAGGCAGACAGTGTTTGTTGGTAATGAGGATCACCCTGTGGCTAAACATGCCTTGGTGCACGACCAGCACACCTTGGTGCAGTGTTACACCGTCCGGGTTATCTGGACACTTCCTACTAACACCAACCTATCCGAACTCCGGAGATGGGAACTTGCTCTTCAATATATCCTCTCTTCCCGTTATCCACAAGGCCTCAATCTCCGCTTATTTCAAGTTGCCGCCACTCATACCTCACCTGTCATTCAACAACATCTTTGCCTCTGCACTTCTGCCTCGACTGACATCTCTGTCCAAACTCTTTGTCTTTAAATATGTCTGCTTGTGTCTGTATATGTGTGGATGGATATGTGTGTGTGTGCGAGTGTATACCCGTCCATTTATCCGCCTAAGGTAAGTCTTTCCGCTCCCGTGACTGGAATGACTCCTTACCCTCTCCCTTAAAACCCACATCCATTCGCCTTTCCCTCTCCTTCCCTCTTTCCTGATGAGGCAACAGTTTGTTGCGAAAGCTTGAATTTTGTGTGTATGTTTGTGTTTGACTGTGTGTCTGTCGACCTGCCAGCACTTTCATCTGGTAAATCACATCATCTTTGTGTTTAGGTATATAACATTCCACGCGGGAAAAATATATCTAAAAACAAAGGTGATGTGACTTACCGAACGAAAGCGCCGGCAGGTCGATAGACACACAAACAAACATAAACATACACACAAAATTCAAGCTTTTGCAACAAACTGTTGCCTCATCAGGAAAGAGGGAAGGAGAGGGAAAGACGAAAGGATGTGGGTTTTAAGGGAGAGGGTAAGGAGTCATTCCAATCCCGGGAGTGGAAAGACTTACCTTAGGGGGAAAAAAGGGCAGGTATACACTTGCACACACACACACACACACACACACACACACACGCACACACACGCACACACGCACACACACACACACACACCCATTCACACATATCTCTGCCCAAACTCTTTGCCTTTACAAATGTCTGCTTGTGTCTGCATGTCAGTCGAAGCGGAAGTACAGAGGCAAAGATGTTGTTGAATGACAGGTGAGGTATGAGCGGCGGCAACTTGAAATTAGCGGAGGTTGAGGCCTGGTGGGTAACGGGAAGAGAGGATATACTGAAGGGCAAGTTCCCATCTCTGGAGTTCTGACAGGTTGGTGTTAGTGGGAAGTATTCAGATAACCCGGGCGGTGTAACACTGTGCCAAGATGTGCTGGCTGTGCACCAAGGCATGTTTAGCCACAGGGTGATCCTCATTACCAACAAACACTGTCTGCCTGTGTCCATTCATGTGAATGGACAGTTTGTTGCTGGTCATTCCCACACAGAAAGCTTCACAGTGTAGGCAGGTCAATTGGTAAATCACGTGGGTGCTTTCACACGTGGCTCTGCCTTTGATCGTGTACACCTTCCTGGTTACAGGACTGGAGTAGGTGGTGGTGGGAGGGTGCATGGGACAGGTTTTACACCGGGGGCGGTTACAAGGGTAGGAGCCAGAGGGTAGGGAAGGTGGTTTAGGGATTTCATAGGGATGAACCAAGAGGTTACGAAGGTTAGGTGGACGGCGGAAAGACATTCTTGGTGGAGTGGGGAGAATTTCATGAAGGATGGATCTCATTTCAGAGCAGGATTTGAGGAAGTCGTATCCCTGCTGGAGAGCCACATTCAGAGTCTGATCCAGTCCCGGAAAGTATCCTGTCACAAGTGGGGCACTTTTGGGGTTCTTCTGTGGGAGGTTGTGGCTTTGAGGGGATGAGGAAGTGGCTCTGGTAATTCGCTTCTGAACCAGGTCGGGAGGGTAGTTGTGCAATGCGAAAGCTGATATGAGAATGCTGTTACTATGAAAAGGTTACTTCCTGGTCTCATCAAATGGTACCACACTTTGCAAGTCCAAGTATCCCACAGTACCTATGAAGATAGTGATAGGAAAGGCAAATGGTCAGCTTTGGATTATTGGGAGCAATTAAGAAAGTGTGGTTCATCTGTAAAGAAGACTGCATATAGCACTCTAGTGTTACCTACACTTTTGTACTGTTCGAGGGAATGGGATTTGCAGCAGATCAGACTGAAGTAAGACATTAAAGAAATTCAGAGGCGGGGTGCTAGATTTGTTACTAGCAGGTTTCATCAGCATGCAAGTGTTACGGGGATGCTGTGGGAACTCAAATGGGAATCCCTGGAGGAAAGAAGACGTGCATTTCTAAGAACATGACAGTTAAGAGAATTGGCATTCGAAGCTGACTGCAGAACTATCCTACTGCTGCCAAAAAACGTTTCATATAGGGACTATGACACAATATTTGAGTATTTAGGACAGATTTGGAGAAATATATCATTTGTTTTCCACTCTCTCTATCTTAGACTGGAACAGAAAATGGAACTACTAGTAGTGGTATAATGTACCCTCAACGAAGCACTGTGCAGTGGCTTGTTGAGTATGTAGATGTACCTCCAGCTGTGCAGGTCAGATGGAGTTCTCAACCAATCTATGCTGTTTTTGCAGAAGTTGGAGGAATTAATCTTTCAAATCATGCTCACAATTTTTTTTCTTCCAGGAAACCAAATTTAGTATCTATATCAAGCCTACCGTTGTCATTTGATTCACAATTAGATCCTGATTTTCTTTCTGTGATACCTTCATCCACATTCGATTTCGTTTGCAAAAGCACATAAGGGAATGTCAATGTTTTAAACCAAAGCAATTAAATGAGATTATTGCATTGGATGAACACTTGGAAATTATATTTTGACAAATTTTTTTCAGAATTTACAAATTCGGAAAGTTTATCAAACTACAACACAACATATTTTTTGTTCTACAGCAAAGTGTGTGCTGATATGAAACTTCCTAGCAGGTTAAAACTGTTTGATGAATTGAGTTCTGGACCTTTGCCTTTTGAGGGCAAATATTCTATCAAAATTTAAAAGTTTTATATTTGGGAAAATTACATCAGTATTGTATTTGGTGGTCTTTGTTACATTATCAATCTGCAATACTCCAATTATAAGTATGCAATATCATTTTATGAATTAATATATAAAAAATCAGTTACAAGTCAAAAATATGTTGAAATACCTGCTATGCTTCGAACACAAATCTCCATTTTCAAGAAAGAAAATTATTTAAATGTTAAAGAAACTTAGTTGGCAAATATAACCAAGGTACAAGAACACCTCCTGTTTCTATGTACAAGATCTTCCATGACTGATGACATGTGGACAGATGAGTCCATGTTTTATGTGATACATTTCAAAATATGTTGATTCTACTCACCTTATATCTCTGTAACTGAAGAATGAACAAGTTATTATTAGTTGACATTTACAAAAGCTGCACCCATGACTCAAAACAAGAAAAACAGTCAAAAATGACCAAAGCAGTCTATGGCAGATTCTACTCTACATTCCTTGGTATGATTCCAAAAATTTTTCACTCGACCAAAACCTCAGCCAGAAAAGATTTGCTCCAGCTACAACACTCTCCCCACCACTCAGGTGATGAAACATTGTGAAACTATTTTGAAAGCAGACCTAAAAATGCCAAATCTTTTTCTAAATGAACCCAAAGGCATTTACGGTGCAAAACAGTTTTGTTATGCGTTACCCTACAGGTGAAACATGAGGAACAACACAATTTTGTTTCCATGTGAATAATTTTGAAAATTGATGTTGAAACCTGTGGTAGTGGTTGGAAAGTCAAAACTCTTAATGGTAGGAGAAGGGGGACGATAATGATTATGATAGGACCAACAGAAGGAAATGCAGGGGAAAAGTTATTAGATTCCCAGATTTTACAAGTCGGACTAACATTTTACTGTCAGCTTGTTGATATTTATTGCATTAACCAGCTATGAGAAGTGCTTTGTAGGAACAATTACATCATATGATTACAAAGATGACTCCAAGTCATAAATATTCCAGTGCACCATGGACATTCCTCACTCTTGAATTTGAAAACTGTCCACCATCATACGGAAGGGAACCCAATAAAGAGTACTCAAAACATTAACCTGTGATCCTTACAGGGCCCCCAGTGAATGGACAGAGTTGATTTTTTCCACTGTTTATGCACCCTAATGGAGAGATTTTTAAGTGCTTCAGTCCTCAAACCAAGTTTTGTAACTATGAAGTTACAGTGTAGTTTTCTGCACTCAAATTTTCTTATTTTCTTTTGTTGCATGTAGTTTAATGTATGGTAATATACACACACAATTCTTGTAAATTCATTAGATACACCAGAAGTAACAAGAAACTTTGAGTGATTGCAGCAGTGAATGCTAGAGTCAGCCAGAACTACAGTTGTGAAAGGAGATGGCACGGGAGCTTATTTCATCGGACTAAAATGCATTCCACTCCAAAGATATTTGCTCAATTTCACAGTTATCCAATGACAACTGAAGTTACAATTAGCCAATGAAACCATTCTGTTATGAGTGTCATATTTTATAGATTATCCTGGCTCACAGGGTATAATTAAATACCAAACGTGTAATGTTTTGGAAAGATTTTTGCCCAAAGTCATAACTTATGGAAGTGTCAGATTTGTGATGACTCTCAAAACACATGAAAGCACATGAGTGTACAAAGGACAGGCAAGAAAAGTAGTCAATACAATATGATGTACTGTAATGTTGTGCATGTTTCTTTAACAGTTACCTGTTAGTTTATTTAAGAACATGCTTATGATGGATGCCATTCCTTTGTTAATATTGTGTAAGTTGCTTTGCTGCATGAAAATGATTACCACATATCCTGTTTCTTTGTCTAGGCCTATGGCAGGTAAAGGAACACACTTACAGCATATTTTGTTGTATTCATAATGGTTTGTACATTCACAGGAGGAAACTTTGAATGCAATCTAATTAAAAGACTGATTTATGGGGTAGTCTCTTTTCAGACGCACAAACAGATTGCCACATACCAACGTATCTTAGATTACAGGGTATGCTACAGATTATTTACTACCTCAGCCCATATTCTGTGGGATGGTGGTGGGCACTATCACACACTAGCCATATTTTGTAGGATAAGAGAAAGGCAAAAACAGTTTTTGTAGATACCAGTAATTAACTGTTTTTTCTTTGCATGTAGCTTATTCCATAGCTTATAATCTTTGGTGATGTAATTTTTTATTTCTTCCTCTTGGGAGTCAGTGTGGTATTGACAGTGCATCCCGCTGCCCCACCCCCCAAGAAAAAAGGAGGAGCAAGAGAAAGTTGTTAAGTTAAAGAATCAATTTTCTATTCTAATTATGGTGCAAAGTGTCTGTTCAGTTATGAGGTAAAATTATATACTTTAGTTGGAGATTAAATGTGTTATCTTAAGAAAAGGAATTTTACAGAATCAAGCAAAACTCTTAGAAATGACAATAGGCTGCACGCGTCTCTTGTGATCACCATGGATGGCAAAGTGTGCTCTGCGATGTGGTGCCATTCTGCCCCCACATTTGGTATGCAGTTTTTATGGTAGGGCTTTCCATTCATCAGCATTGTCGATAATTGCACGACAGTTAACTGTGGATGTGGATGCGCTGCAGTATGTCTCCCCAACACACCCACCCATGCTACATGGGAATTAAAGCAGGGGAATGGGCAAGCTGTCCCACTGGTCAAATATCTTCTCACACCTACAGCTCTTGCACCTGTGCTGTTAGATGCAGTCCTGCAGTGTCTTCCATAAAAATGAAGTCAGGGCCAAATGCACTTTTGGAAAGGCAGGTGTATAGAAGGAGTAGTGCCACAAAGACGTTGACCTGTAAGTGAACTGTGTTCAATGATTAGTAGACAATATGCCCATGCAACATTATCACTGTCGACGCCCTAAAACCACCAAATTGATCATGTTCAACAATATTCCTGTATGCAATATGTGTGACCTCTAGGTGAGAGCACTAGTGCATCTCACCAACATTGCCTGACATCATCATTTTGGTAGTCTAGTTGTCATGATGTAAAAGGCACAATGTTGCAAGGGCATACTGCCTTCAATCTTTGAACACAGTATACTGACCAGACAACACCATTGTGGCACAGTACTTCTTCCCAATGTTTGCTTTTTCAGGAGTGCATTCGGCTGTGACTTCATTTTCATGGATGGAAATGCCTGACTGCACCGAACAGTGCATGTGGAGATCTTGGAATGCAAGGATATCTGACGAATGGACTATCCTGCATATTCCCCTGACTTAGACCCTATCGAACATGTTGGGGAGATGCTCATTGGTGCATATGGCCATGCTGCAATGCATCTAGCTATTGTTAACTGCACTGGAGGAGGAATGGAACACTGTACACAGGAACTCTTTACCAACCTTGTGCCAAAATTGGTGCACATTGCAGATCATGCATTGTCACTCTTGATCACACACCCTATTAAGAACCATTTTCTGTCTTTTGTAAGCCAGAGGACGTTCATAAGTCATGGCCACTTCAGTGTACTTATTTTCTTTGAATGAAAGCATCATTTCTGTTTGTCAGTTTCTGTTTCAGTTTCAGTTGCCTTCTGTAAAATATTTAAATACTTATTTGTATGTACAGTTTCTCTGAGCTATGTTACTTGGCTGTGACACCATGCAAAAGTTGCTTTTGTCCTTATATTTTTCAAGCCAGTGTAATATGAATGTATAGGCCTATGAGCTTCCACGAACCTGTTGCTGTTTACTGTGGCACAAAGCTAATGTGTGGCATGTGTTCTACAATCTGATGCATGTACAACATGACCACCATCGTGAGATAAGTAAATGGAGACCCAGGTTCCTATCGAAATCCCCATGCTTTCAGTGACTTATTTCTCTTACTGATCCACTGCTGCTATCAATCTGCTGTAGTTGTTAACATGAGGTTGTTCTCTAGACATTGTGTTGCATTGTAGATCAGGCACAAGGGAGGTGCCAGATTTCTTGCTGTTATTGATTTGTTAAAGATGACATTTCCTAACACCCAGTGGGTGAATGCCAGGGAAAAGCAATGTCAAAGTTAGTCTGTCACACTCCAACATAAGCCAGCTCAAAAGAACTTTCTGGAATTCTACAAGAAAAACAGCTTCTATCAAAATTTATATTAATTCAAAGTATATGTATCACCTACTAGGTATTGTATAACACAGTGCTGAGTTGCTATTATTTGAAACAGTTACCACATAACTCCATTATGAACACTTCATTAATGCAGTGAAATGTTAATGTTTACTGGAGATTATTTCACATTAGGTTTGATCCCAGCATCAAACTATGTGTGATTAGGCTTGTTAGGAACACTGTTAATGTTAAAAAATATTGTGTTTCATGTTATAATAATGGAATTTGTTGATAACTAAGGCAGCATCTCGTGTAGAAATAAAGTAGTTTTAATTATGAAAAATTTAAATTAAAGAACATGAATGTTGTGCCAGTTGGACTGATATCTAGTTAAATTTATGAACTGTAATGTTATTGTATGAACAATTATCCATACAATAAATGTAATGTCTCATAAAGGGTGCAAAACTAAATTTTGTTGTTGATAAATATACATTCAAGCTGTTGGTTGACTGTTCACTTTGTGCTAAATAAATATATCTGAATGAAGTAAGGAGGCCCATAGAGGAAGAATCATCCTACAGATGAAAATCAAGTGGTGCCTTGGTAATACTTAATTTGAGTGTTGTGGCAAATGTGTGGAATCATGTTCCACTGATAAGATGTATCCGATGAAAACATTTTCAAAAAACAATGATAAGCACATTCTGTATTACAAATTGATCAGTCTTCATATGCTTTCGGTATATTGAAATATAAACCTAATAATATCATCATTCCAGATAAAGCACTAGCAACACATTATTTTTGCAAAGAGTATAATTTTTCAGAATGAGATTTTCACTCTGCAGCGGAGTGTGCGCTGATATGAAACTTCCTGGCACATTAAAACTGTGTGCCTGACTGAGACTAGAACTCGGGACCTTTGCCTTTCGCGGGCAAGTGCTCTACCAACAAGTTTATGAAAGATGCACACCTTAACTTGAAAAACCCAACTACTGTTCTTATTGGTAAAGATTATACAATACGCTTTACATATTCCCATATTAAAAACCTAGAGGTGAGTTCAGGAACCACACTTATGAGGAAGTTGACTTCTACTCCTGTTTACTCTCAAACTGAAAGCAATACAATATTTGGATTGGGGACTGAACAAACTATAGTGCGTTGAAAGATGAGAGTGATTAAATTAGTTAAAGCTAGGAATTTGGAATAATAAAGTTAGATAAAAAGTGAAGGAGTATTAGGAGCCTGAATCTGTGTGTGTTACACTCAGTTGTGCAGTTCACTGCTATGATACTGTGGCATAATTGGTCGGTGGAGTGCCGAGTACAGTAACACAGGATAATGCTGTGTCAACAGCCAGTTCACCATACAGGAGAAGACATGACAAGAAGCAGCTCACTGCAAGCCAGGGCACCAACATCGAGGCAGTAATTGGATCAGATAGGCCAGCTGAGCAACACCAGAATATTCCCCTGACCTACTGGGAAAGAAAAACAGCAGACCAGCAAAAGAAAGCCACATTTAAGGACCGGCAGCCCGCTCATCAACATCATCTGTCTTGAGGTGTTTGAGTGGCACAGAGCCGTGTTACTTACCACCACCACCACCAGTTCAGAGTTGTAACTGCAATCACAATCATTGTTATAGTCACCGTCATAATGCAGGTAGTTTCCCAGGAGGTGCCAGAGTGACTCCACTGCCATAACTATCCTGCCTTAATTATCTTCGGACACTGTCTTTGGAGCCATTGCTTGGGGTGATTTGTGATAATGCACTGTTGGCATTGTGCTGGATGCTGCTGGCTTGAATACCATGACTGGGGCAGGGCCAGGGACCCTGGACCATTCACACCAGATTGTCGGTGCTGGGGATGTCTGCTGAGACAGGGCACTGGTCTGTCCTGCCACACCCCCCAGTTGCCAGCATGACTGAGTCCCACAGTGAGTGGTTCCAGCTGCAGCAAAATGTCCTGGAAGGCTGGAGTGCCACTGGCAATGCAGCAGACTCAAGTTATGCCAATGCAATTACAGATGCAGCAGCCGGCGTGTGTGTGAACATCCTCCAGTCACCTCTGTCACCAGCAAGAATATTACGAATGGAAGCAACCCTCGCCTAGAGTGACCACAACCAATATATTGCTGTTTATTAATAAATGTTGCTATTTTGACACCAGGAGATATCCATGGACATATTCCCATCATCTTCCTCACACCCAGCAGAAAAACCAGCAGTGTAGTTCAGTGCCTGTTAAAACTGCCCAATTACACTGGTGTAGATGTGGCCATTGACAAAGCACCTTACACTAAGTATCAAATAAACATATGTTTTGGAACTGCTGTGAGCATTTGCTGCACAAGGAATATTAGTTTTTGTCAAACTATGCTGAAATTACTGTAACTTCAGACAGTGATTGCATTTGCTACTGTGGTACTGTGTGATAGGAGAGAGAGGCAGGCTGATTGATGAGCAAATTTACTTGCATAGAAGCATTTGACGTGCATAGTATTTTCTGGTGGTAATAAATATGGAATAAGAGGCATGTTAGTATAAAGCTGTATAGTGTACATCATTTGCACAATTTCTGTATATCAGTTCACAACTTTTCTACAAGACTGATCAAGAGTCAGAGGGCTTAACAGATAATGCACATATGCATTAGTCATACCTCTGGAACACTTGGGGGTACCAAAATCAGCATAATCCACATATCATTTCCTAGTAGGGAAACAATCAGTGATTTTAAAAATCTGTTAGGGATGCAGGTATGGAAGGCGCTATATGTAAGCACAACTCTGAAACACGCACAGAAATTTATAACACACTATGTACTAATGAACATACTGTTGGGATAAGATGAATGCAACTCTATACAATGATGTAGAAGAAACTGGATATGCAAGACATTTTCCAATGCTTTATTCTTCTGGAAACATCATTCACCTTCCTAACTCTAACAACTGTGGCTTGTGTGTGTGTGTGTGTGTGTGTGTGTGTGTGTGTGTGTGTGTGTGTGTGTGTGTGTGTGTGTGTCATTTTTTGTTGTGCATATGGAGGCACCAAGTAACGTATCAACTAGCCATAGTCCAGCAGTCTATATGTAGTGAATCACCTTCCTGAATTAGCAACTGTTTGCAATCTCTTGGTTTTAGAAGGAGTGTATAAATCATTTCTTTAATGAGCTGCATGAATTGTGTCCCTTTGTTCACCTAATGCACTTCTGTTAGCTTCCATATGGCAGGCTCACTCCTCAGGAAAAAAATATTATTTCCATACTTTGAACCTCTGGAGGCACACATTACATTTTAAAGTGAAGGCCTTCTCGAACATGTTTGCATAGCCTGAGGTTTGACAAGCAACGAGAACTTCTATACAATTAATGTAGGTAGTTCACATACTTTGAAATTGTGTGGGTTGGCAACTGCAGATTTACTTTGTGAGAAATAGCATATAATGAATGGCCTGTCTTATCGTAGACATAACTAACAAGCATCTTTTATGGTAAGATAATTTTCTGAAAGTGTACATTATTGAGACACATCTGTCTGTTTAGACTATTCACTGCTGCCAGTTTTCATGCACAGTACCTACATAACACATCAATTTGTCATCTGCATTACAAGGATTTTACTTAGCCTATACTTCTACAAAATTTGAACAATACACTTATTTGTAATTGTTTCCAAGTATAATAATTTAAAAAATACTTAAAAATCCTTCTCAGACATTTCTGAGATTGAACATACAGTAATTTCAAGCCAAAAATTTATAAACTACAAGCTTTCGCTTATGGAAGAAATTGTCTGACAATCTCAACATGTAATTCACAGCCAACTATGTTTAGGGAAAATCAGGACATCAGATTTAGGTAAGAGAACGTTACAAAAGTACTTTTGCAATTAGAGCTACATAATGAGGACAGATTATGTGCATTAATTGCCACCAGCTAATGTCCCCACAACACAGGCATCTTACAGAACTGTACACTGGAATGTGTAAAAGCTTCCATTTAAGTAGCAGGGTACTTTTGAAAGAATAATATGACCATACTAAAAATAACATGTGGCATGAGATCATTCTTTGTAGTCTAAAAAGACACATCAGGCCATTGGAATTTGGTAGGGGTCAATTGTTACTTCTAAAGCATTTTTTAAATGGTAGGATCCTCAGCCTCTGTGAAACTGTGTGTCATCAGTTTCTGACTTTTGCTAATCACAGATCACACATTATACCAAGCTTTCTATTGCAACTGACAAAACAACTGTGCATTACATGATATTTCCAGGGGAGCCACATGGGGTCAACCAAATTTAACAGTGAAGGACTAATTCCAACTGCAAGATTTCATACAGTTGTAGGCTTACACCTTCTGACACATATTGGATTCCCTGGGGATTTTTGTCCTACATATGAATCGGACTGCAAGGGGTCCCTCACTTCCAACATAAAATACTGACACCTCGATTATTTGAAAGCAGTTATCATCCTTGTGTCTCCTCTACCTGCACTAGCCACCAACACAATTGTGCAACCATTTACTAATTACAAGAACATGACAACAACAAAAACTGAAGACAGGCAGTGACTCATCTGTGGGTAACTGATTTGTTGTGCACAGACACACACAAAGATTTGATGTCTCAAGATTTTTAGCTACAGATATTTTTGTAGCATGTGTGTTCTAGTGGAGATTTACACATGCGCACCGAGATAGAAACATGAAGCTACCTATTTTATGTGACAAGAACAGGAACAGAATCACAGGTTGCAAGAAGGCAGCACAAAATCATTGAAGCAATGGAAAATTGTACTGAAATGCAGGAGGATCTGCAGCGAATTGCCACATGGTGCGGGGAATGGCAATTCAATCTCAATGTAGACAAGTTTAATTTGCTACAAATACATAGAAAGATAGATCCCTTATCATTTAGCTACAGAATAGCAGGTCAGCAACTGGAAGAAGTTATTTCCATAAATTATCTGGGAGTACGCATTAGGAGTGATTTAAAATGGAATGATCATATAAAGTTGATCGTTGGTAAAGCAGATGCCAGACTGAGATTCATTGGAAGAATCCTAAGGAAATGCAATCTGAAAACAAAGGTAGTAGGTTAGAGTACACTTGTTCGCCCACTGCTTGAATACTGCTCAGCAGTGTGGGATCCGTACCAGATAGGGTTGATAGAAGAGATAGAGAAGATCCAACGGAGAGCAGCGCGCTTCGTTACAGGATCATTTAGTAATTGCGAAGGCATTATGGAGATGATAAATAAACTCCAGTGGAAGACTCTAACAAAAGCCCGTACCGAGCTACTGTGCGTCTCTCCTGCAGAGTTTCTAGAACATACCTTCACTGAAGTGTCAAGCAGTATATTGCTCCCTCCTACGTATAAAGAGACCATGAGGATAAAATCAGAGAGATTAGAGCCCACACAGAAGCATACCGACAATCATTCTTTCCACGAACAATACGAGACTGGAATAGAAGGGAGAACCGATAGAGGTACTCAGGGTACCCTCCGCCACACACCGTCAGGTGGCTTGCGGAGTATGGATGTAGATGGATGTACATGGAGATGTAGAAATTAATCTTTCTTTTTCTTACATCAAACCTCATAGTAGATATCTGTGGAAGTGATGCATAAAAGACATCTACACACACAATCTACACACTTCAAAAGATTCAGGCTGTTCTAAAGAAGGTAACACATCAGAACAGAAGTAAAGTTATCTGAAGCAGAATGGCACTGAATGTGGAACAGTTATTATAGACCTACTGATTGTACTTTGTGACATGTAATTAATACACTGACTGCTTAGAAGCTGCTGCCTTCACTTAGTTACAACTGCAGGACACGGTTAGGCCTAAAGTGGGAAACCTCACTAATCTAAACTCTTACAGCCCCAAACAGTTATCCTTTACAGAAACATCTTGTTTTGTACACCATAGCCAAGGTTAGAGATTTTGTTGTTGGTCAGATTTATATGGAAGACTGAAACACAGTGGTGTTTATACATGATAGCACTGCTACTGAAACACAGTGGTGTTTATACATGATAGCACTGCTACTGAAATATCCCACAACTCTAACAAGGAAACACAAAATTACAGGAGTAACTCCTTTCTTGCCATAGTGTTATATCAAATCTTTATAAATGTTTTGCTACATCAAAACATAGCATTCCCCGGCATTTATGCTGATATGTACACATTTTCGCCATTTAATGTAGTGTCCACATAGATTTTTATGTTTTTTGCAAGTGTCCATATCATTTTAGTGTTGGGAATTAGGATCTTTTGATTTTCGCTATCATCTGATAAACTACTTATATGTTTTTTACTTCAGTTATTGAATTACATCAACATGGACTAATGTGGATGAATCTATCAAATCTTTGTTTGATAGAAATACTAAAATTTATGAAGAAGTGTTTTGACCACTTTTCATATATAAAAAAGAAATCGTGGCCACTTACGACGGAAAATATTAACAAAGCCATGAAAGTTTTAAATCTCCTACCATATAGTTTGTCCTAAGTCTGACTAGTAGCTGGCTGCTCTAAATTTTTTGTCTGTGATATTACTGAGCTGCAAGCTTACCTGGCTACCATACCTATGACCTGAATTATGATTCCTCATCTGACATTTCAAATGCATTCATGTAGGTTATGGGAAACAGAACATGCTACTCTGTCCCCATTCCACAATCATGCCTGCCATCCCATCTTTATTATGTATATGTACTACCTGTACCTACTAGACCTCTATACTAAAATACATTTTTCTAGATAATAAACTATAGCTTTTCGTTGCTGATCTCTTCAGTTCACCAGGCACACTAGAGATCTGTGTCCTTCAAGTGAATCTGGCAGCCCACGTCTCACTCCAGCTGACTTACAACCTGTGTTCAGCTTTTTGTGGCAGCACAGTGCTCCTAAACTTTAGCTTAATATGAGTGCCTGTGCATATAGTTGGTGATTTGAATGTGCACAGCAGCAGAGGACCGTAACTGGAAAGCAACCTCTAGAGCATGAGGTAATGTCACCTAAATCTCTTCTTCCACCCAGACTGGGTGGAGCTCACCTTCAGAGCCATAGTTTGGAGGTTTCACACTTTGACAGAGTAGATGTTTGTGGATAATCCATTTTACTCTCTTTTACAGGTAAGGAAAATAGCAATAGCCATTGATTTTCTCAGCACATTTAACCACTTCAGGATCCCCAGTGCTTAATGGATGTACAAGATTAGGTTTTCCAGGCTGTCCTCTGGAATGCAATTACACCAGTTATACTGGGTAAAACAACAACAAAATAATACATTATTGTGAAGAACATAGTATCTAACTAGTGTCTTAGGTGGGTCAAGTGCAGACTGTATTCTGATTTCTCTCCACCTAGGATTCCTGTCTTGGAGATGACACACATTGCTGCTGACATGAAACACAGACAATAAGTGTTATCATGCACCAGAAAGACATTATATTTAGAACTTCATCCCTCAGAGCAAAAGTTACTGGATATTTATTCAGGTAAACATGGTGATGTGTCAGTTACTACATTGTTCTGTTCCATGACAAACTATTTTTAAATTGTATTACTGAAGTGAACCACTTCTGCATACACTAATTTGCAACTGAGAAGAAAGCTTAAAGGTTGGCAACCACAATAAACTTTGGTGTAATTATCAACAAAATAGTGGTGGAATTTCCTGAAAGGGTACATAATTGTGACAACTTCATATTCAATGGCTGTATAGGCCCATTAGGAAAGGGTAATGTACAGACACTTCATCTACCATCTAAACCCCTGATTTGGAAGAGAGAAGCTCCCAACCTGGTAAATGAAGCATCAGTTGTCAAGCAAAAATCCTGTGACATTCATATGGTACACCAACTGTCTATTTGCTAGTGCATCTTTGATCTTATTAAAAGCAGACTGGATTACTTCAGACCCAATCTAAGGGATCAGTCTGCGTACAAAATTTTGTAATTGTTCTGCATATAAAAACTGGTTTGGAACAAAATGACAATGTTCATTGGCTAAATCTGAAGATACTTTTAACTGCACCTGTTTGGTATACTGGGAAGTTATGAACTCTTTGTATTTTTGTTTTGTCAATTACGATATATTGAGGCATAATAATGTGCCAGAAGAAATTTATTCATTCTCTCTCTCTCTCTCTCTCTCTCTCTCTCTCTCTCTCTCTCTCTCTCTCTCTCTCTCTCTCTCTGTCTAGAAAATTTGTTGTCTTTCTTTTTTTTCACATTGCCTTTAACATCATATTGCTGAAAGTATTCTAAAACATTCTCTACCAATGACATGTGCACTTCCAAAATTTGTGTGGCATTCATCAAATCACCCACATATAAAGTAATTCTTTGTAGTAATTCTGGGCCTAACACATCATGTAATGTTATTATAAACACACCAACACTCACGTTTAGAGTAACTGATGTCATTCTAGATGGGTAGGTACGACATGCAGAAATAAAAGCAGTGTACTTTACAGGAGCTCTGTTTAGACTTGTCTGTCGATACGACATACTCAAATTGATGGAAACGAGGTACTTGATCCTTGGCTCCACTGTACTTGTTGAACTAAATTTTCTGCTCAGATTCTCACATGATTATTATTTTATTAATTGCCCTCATGTCCAATACCAGCCTAGTGCTTCTCCTAGTCTTACCTACAGCCAACAGGGGGTTGCAGTGCTGTCTTTTTGATGGGTTCCAATCCATCATTGAATGGTTCATGTGGTAGAATGTTGTCTCAATGACATAGTCTACTTTATGCTCAAAATCTCTCATTTATGCACAGTATGGAACTTTGCTAGGGAATGAAATTCTCATTTTCATCTTTTAGTTGACTGCAAAGAATTTTGTGATAGATACTCAGAGTTACACAATAGTTTTTACAAAAATTGCATGAGAACAATGATATAGTAGTCCTCTCCTGTAGCAAATGCCAGAAGCAGTGAACTAAAAAAAAATGTTTTAACAGATGTAACAGTATGCAATGTCTGATCTCTGGTGTCTCAGATCATGTAAAATATTGTTGTATGGATGATGCAATATGTGCTGCAATCCATCAAGACATATTTGGATTTTCCAGTAGTAAATATGGAGGTACGAGTGATTAATGGAGACTGGATATAAGTATGGAGTGTGGGTGCCTTTAAAGAAGCACTATAACTTTACGGATTAGGTATCTGAATGACGATTGTTAATTGGAAGCCATATGGAAATTCACAAGAAGAAAGAAGCAGCTTTGGATTGCATCTTATCTGATAAATACCAATAGCATTGGGCAAGCTACAATTAAGCAACTTTTGCATCCCCCCCAAAAATAATTTTTGGTACTAGTCAACTTGTACTTACCCAGCACTGCATTGTAACATATGTGTCACACCACTTGTATTTGGTTAGATGAGTAATGAACCTAAGAAGTAAAATGAAAGGGTCACAGGCCACAGAATCTTTAATGCCATACATTTGCAATGTAATCACAGTGTCACACCACAACACTCCCAGCAATGTCTGATGTTCCAGTCGTTAGCAAGACTTTCTGCTGGAATAGCCCTACCTAACTAAGTTAGATTCTCCTCTCTGGAGGGTACCTGTCTACATACAGACAGGTTAGTGTATGTAACGGACACAGGTCTCCACTCTGCAGCACCAGAAATACAACCTGGAGCCTGAACTCCCATGCTGCAGTCACTACAGACCCTTCTGTTAGCAGAGCTACCATAGCTCCAGGTCACATAGAAATACAGGGGATATACAGTGCACTCTGCAGTCCAAATGGAAAAAGCCTGTCAGTAGGAAGACAAAGAGTTAATGATTACCGAGTTTTCCCAGTTACTGTAGCACAGTGCCTTAAATATAGGCCATGTCTTTTAGTTACAGACCCTGCTTCATATGAAAACAGAGGTCTACTACTGAAGGAGAGCTTTTGTGCCTAACCATTTCTTCCTATAGCTGGGGCATCTTTCAAGGTTGTAAAAGTTGTGCAGTAATCTTGCATGCATTAAGTGTTGTGGGCACCCTTTAACTGTCTGAAACTCCTTTGGTCTTTCCTGCCAAGCAAAAATGGAAATGTCGTGTGGCTAGGGCCTCCCGTCGGGTAGACCGTTCGCCTGGTGCAGGTCTTTCGATTTGACACCACTTCGGCAACCTGCGCGTCGATGGGGATGAAATGATGATGATTAGGACAACACAACACCCAGTCCCTGAGCGGAGAAAATCTCCGACCCAGCCAGGAATCGAACCCGGGCCCTTAGGATTGACAGTCTGTCACGCTGACCACTCAGCTACCGGGGCGGACTTCCTGCCAAGTAAAAGCAATACCATCATGACAATTATAGGAAATGCAGCTCCTTCTGGCAAGTGATAGCTAATTACCATATCAGACAATTAACGTTAACAGGTGACATCTTGCTGACCTTCACTCATACCTCACATTCACTGGAGGGTAGCAAGTTTCCATCTAATGTGCACAACTACTCTGGAGTAGTTATCTATGGAGTTCGTGGGGAATCTTCATTGTTGCACAGTTTCTGATTATCATATGACATTGAGCAGTATTTGTATATTTTCAGTGATGAGGATTTCATAATCATGGAAATGAGCTAATTCTCTTGGTGATTTATTCACTGACCTGATGTGGCACTGGACAAATACACAACATGACATTGAACCACTTCTGCAGCTGCAAAGGTCTAAAAAATCCTCTAGTTCATACACCCCAAGAAATCAGCATTTTGGAACTAAGTATGTTGATTGCGGTGTTAAGAATATCTCACATGAAAGAACCTAGTGGCAGTCTTTTATATGCAAGTATTAGGTGAACAGAGTGTCTTTGGAATTCATACATCAAGAGCTTTCATACACAACTAAATCATTTGGCATAACACTATGATGTGTATTGTATCTGTATGTGAGCTCTCAGGAGCTGTGTACAATGTAATATAAAACTATGTTCATATGTGATCTTGCTTTCGTGTCCAGCATTACTATATCATTATTATTCATAACCAGGCTCCAGCCAGAACATAACATCAGCCAAGAGGTTCACCTGGCCAGCATCTTCTGGTGATTAATCCGGCACACTAACTCATTCAAACAGAAATTAAAGCATATAGCAGCTCCTTTGTACACTATCTAGGTCTACTACACTTGCACCACTCTAATTGTCCACCAGTGCTAAGCGTGACAGTGCACCGGCAGTGAAAACTTGCAGAAATCGAATACCAAACACTAATTAAAAACCAAACAGAACAGGGTTCCACACCCTAGCTGAAGGATACCCCTGTAATTCTGTTTATAATGGACATAAGGGGTATCACTTAATAGAGATCTGAAACCCTGTTTTGTTTGACATTAAAAACTACTGTCTTTGTTTTTGGCATCAATTTTTAGCAAATTCAAGTTCTCACAGCTTTAAGTATCTTTTCCTCAGGAACTATTTGCATTACAGAGTGAACTGGGTGGTGTTTTACTTGTGACAATTGAAGAGAGCAGTTTTTCTCACTTTCCTTAGGAAAGTGAATAAGGAAGTGAATGGAAGTTTTAATCAGATTTTGTCATCTTTTTTGGTGCTATGATTACAAATTTTAAGAATGTCCTATTTACTTAACTGCTTATCATGTTTTGTTTACTTTGCAATAATTTTTCTGTTCCCACCCACAAACTGTGTTTGAGTAACTGAGAATGAAAGTGATCTCAGCTTGCAGAATAGTGGTTTTCAGTAAACATCACACTCTCTATTCCAAAAGTTTGAGCCATGCACATTATAATTAGTATGAATGATTGTATGAATGTAACATGCAATTGTACACAGCTTGAAACAAAATGGAGAGAAAGTGAATTTCGGCGTTTTCAAAATGGGCATCTTCACTAGCCTGTGTCATTAATTTATAACATGGAAGTAATATCACATGTGATGGTGAATTTTGGGTTCAAGTTTAGTAAACCCAAAGAAATCACTTTCCAGTCAGATCACTATTCTCTGGAAGACAAGAAAAAAAGGAAAAAGCCAGTGAGTGCAGAAGTTATGTCACAACACACATTCACTTTTATCAGTAATCGCATCCCACCATGACTGATGCAGCAGTGAAAAACACTCCTTTCCAGAAGCTCTGAATTCAGCAAATGAGAAGTTGCAGGATTTACTAGTGGGCCAACTCAAGTCAATACAAATATTCCAGGTGTCCTTCAATCAGATTGACAAATTTGATGAGCTGCTCACTGAATTACAACAACCACCATAAACTATTAACAATGACGCAGATGATGACTTAAGTTATTGCATACTGCAAATAGGAATTAATTTCTCTCCCTACAGTTGACAGATTGAGGTAACTTCTAAACTTTGCACACAAGCAGACAATTCAATTCATATCCAGGAAAGGAGAATGTGAACGTTTGTTGAACAGAAAATATAAACATGAACATTTGAAAGCTGAATGTAGAGCAATATTGAAAATTATAAAATACTAGAATCTAAGAAGTTCGCGTAACATCCTTACACCTCTCACTGAAAGTTCTTCATCTGACCACCCTATGTCAGTGTGCTGATTATGTAAGATAGCACTGGGCTCCAAATGTCAAATACATCCAACTGTGGGATGTAGTGTAGTGTATCACATTGATATTTTGCTGCATGTATACCATTATTGAGACACAGTGCAGTTGTAACTGTGTAGAAGTGCAGAATCCAAAATGAGAGGATTATTTTAATACCAGTAATGGTAGACTTGGCTTTCAGAATAAATATTACTGTACTAACAAAGACCTGTTGGAGCATGAATTAGTCAGTTTTTAGTTTTGTTATTCCACATAATGACTGACCAACTCTGAAAATTTAAAATGCCCTCATAATCTGAAACTGCACATTAGGAAATATACTATAAGTTTAAAACAGAAAGAAACAAGTATTAGATTTAGGCACCGTGAACTTGTCTTTAAGAAGTGTAACTGACAGCATGCTGCTACCTGGGGTTTGTTTATCCAGTATTTGAGAATGTGACCTCTTAATGGAATCCAATTAAATTTTAGCACCTAAGTGGAAAAAGTTTGGGTAAGGTTTGCTGTTGTACTTGAAGTCAAATATTTAACACACTAACTCACTGTGAAGTAATCAAACTCATTTTAAAGTAATTGGACTATTAAAGTTGCTTCACACATGGGAGTTTGATTGTTTAATGGATCTGTAGTTTACTGGTAAATTTGTACCATGTCATCCATGTGCTACAAAATTTCCACAAGTAAATTAGACACGTTTGGAAATCCACTGCATTAACCTGTTTGTATTCAAGATATCTACATGATAACCATGCAAGCACCTTATAAATTTCTAACAAACTGTTGTCATGATATGTCCATAAAGTTGTTTGTTCATAACAACAATATTTGTCAATATAATAGAAATAGTAACATTAAGTAAGCATTAATCAAGTCAATATTCTGTCATTCATAGGTATTTATTTTTTAATTTTTGTACAACAAGTTTCAGAGCTACATCTCCATTATCACTGACTGTGTGAATGTAATGAGCATTACATTTGTTTCAATTTTTCACCTTACATCTAATGATACAATTGTATAGTTAACTTCCTTCAATGTAACATCAGCTAGGATGATGGCAGAGTGCAAAAGAGATGGAGAATTATGTCTACTAACATTACATACATCAGACCACAGAACTTCCTCTGTCTTGTGCATTTTTGAAATAGTTCCACATTTAGACTTACATTCTGAAACTATTTTTGAAATGTCTATGTCTATACTACATACTAATAATACATATTTAACCAATATTACAGTGATGTGATATAGATTATAATCGATTTACAATTATTTCCATTCACATAATTGAAGAAATAAAATATGACATTAAAAGATTATTTGGAGAACTATACACTAGCCATTTTAGTTTATGTACTAACACACTGAGCATAAATTTTACATTCTAATTTAAATACAGAGTGACTTTATACTCAGTGCTGTTTGCCATTTGCTGCTTCTATTGCTATATGAGCAACAGAACAGGTCGAGGGGAAGGGGATTTGGAGAGGGGGAAAAGTGTGTCTCACTGACATAAGAGCTGCTGATCATTAAACAGGCACTGTCATTACCACATCCTGTTGAGGTGCGGGCTGCTGCTTGCATCTTGACTATATTTCTTTTCAGCTGGCTGCTTTCTGATTAGGTGTAAGTAATAGTCCACTGGTACTAAATATTACTATCAGCAGAAAACTCATCAGAATACCTTGATGTGCCACATCTACTACAGTGAAATGTGCCAGAGAATATACTACCTGTAGTTTGGGACTAACTGCCATTTACAACCTCAGCATCTATAATGCTGACGGCCGTCAGGGAAGGTGAGACATGTACAGTACCGGTGAAGCATGTTGTTGGCCAGGTAGTCCTCTTGAATTGCCAATTCCACCAAGGCTGTTGCCCTACATGCAGTTGATGTCCTTTGCCCCAAGTGAAGTACTGCAGGTCCACATCTGGCTGGAACTCTTCATATGATGGCAAAGATGGAGAATGATCATAAGCAACAAACAGTCACTGTCTTCATAGTAATAGTCACGGACAGTAGGAACAGTGCACACATCCGTGAGCTCCAGGACAGAGACCTTCAGACATCGTACTACTTGAGAGGCCGTGCACTTAAGATAGACTGCCTTGGGAAGAAGTAACTTTTGGCAGTGTTCCATCACAGCATAGTGTAATCATTTTCACTTTGGTCTCCTCTTCAGATCTGGCAGCCACAATTATGTTCTTCATCTGCTGCACACTGTCATTGGTATTATAGAACAGGAGTCTGCTCTGTCTCATCTGTATTTATTCAGTAACCATCGAGTTCACCTCACTGATATACACCACTCCAGTATTGTCCATGTAGTAGTGGCAGCAATGTGAGATTACGTGTTTCCAAAACACCTCATAACGCCTTTCAGTGGAATCACAACCAAACCCAGCAACCCTTCTACCAAGGGTGCTTCCTTATTCAGTAGGCTCATGTTTCCATACCACTTACTTCATGCAAAGAACATCTCCAACTGTGGTCACATTTTGTTACAAAACCAGAGCTTAATCAGAGTGATATCATACGAACACTGCTCTCTACACATCCACAATAACCCTTTCCGACCTCACCGCCTCTTACTTCGCATTCGTATTTGAGGATGATTATTTTCAGGTGTGCGGGGACATCTACATGGGTATGTTACCAGCCTTAAACACATAACCTGCAGCTTGAAGGACCAGGCTTAGTATTATGTGATTGCTCTACAAGGAATGCTGGCTTCACAACACCTGAGCATGCCCTCCTCCCCCCTTCCACATAATGATTAGAGAAAGAATATGAAAGACACCGCCCAGCTTCACAACCTAATACCATTGGGGTCGAAAAATCAAGAGTTGGCCAAGGGAGGCTGACAGGAAAGGTGATAGTAGTCTGATAAATAAGTGGAATCAATGTCAGAATTAGGTAACAGCTTAGTCAGTCATGTGGTGGCATTTTCAAAGACTGTCAGAGAGTGCCTGATGAAAAAGGAGCATTGTTGTATGAAGGACAGAGTATTTCCATGGATTGTGAAATTTTGTACATGATAGTTGCAGTCTAACTACAATTTTATATCAGTGCACAGAAAAGGAATCAAGTTGTTACTTATACAGTAATGACACTGTTACTGAATAAATATAACTTTTAGAACAAAACCATTACAGACACTTCTTACAGGTTATCTTTTATTGCACATGGGAAGTTGTGTACATCTACACAACAAAAGCTACATTCAGGCTACAACTTAGCTATCAGTACCAGCTCTCTGAGTCAAATAATTAGCTGTTATTCTTGAAACAAAGTTGCTTCATCCCATCATAATATAAACAGTAAGTTATTTCTAACAAGCAAATTGTGCGACAATTTTTGTCTCTACCATTTAACAAAGCATGCCCAATACAGATACATTTTTACAACAGTCTTCATTACAATGCTTGAAAAAGTTACATTAACTTAAGAATTTCAGTAAGATTAATATGAAATATTTGCTTCCTTTAAAGGAGAGCAAATTCCAATGACATTAATCGTACAAATGACAGTGACACCAAACTTATGCATTACAAATATCAAAGAGTTTCTCTTTCGCAGTCAGTACTCCAAGCACACCACAAATTCCATTTTCACAAAGTACTTTGCACTGATGTTCACATGAATTTCCCAGTGTTATTGAAAAGTAAATAAATATGAAAAATTATCTAATTTTACACAAACTCTTCAGCACACTGTCAGACTGCAACAGTATTAACATACAAATTTCACACAAGGAAATTTATGTATCAAATGAAAAATTTAACTGCAAAATCTAAAGTTTCTGTAACAGTTACTTCCACAATCAGGAGAGGGTGGTATGTCTGGAGAAGTTAAGAAATGAGGAGGAACTCAATCCAAGCCCACAATCTGAGTCACCCCTTGAGGAGATGGTGAACATACAAAATGATCAGATGGTAGACAAAGATACTTTTGTGTTTAAGTCTTCACACAAAGACATTCATGTGCACTTAGAGTCTCCCTAAAATTGTTAGATAACTATTGTCTTTGAGAAATGCATGACACTGCTGCTTCCTGAAACTTATAACACCTGCTTTCTGTCATTGACCATCCTCACAGTTCCATATAATTGACAAAACTGAAAATAAAGCAATGTAACAATGAAATAGTGTATTATAGTTGAAGTGTACTTTTAATATTTGCAGAACAATATTTTGTCAATTGTCATACATTTCTCCACATAGGAAAAAAAAAAAATTGTCGCAATCAAAATGTAAGGAATGCAAACATACATATCCAGTGCTTCAGACTATACACTGTCTGTCAGGTACACATGTTTCATTTAAGAAGCCAACAAGGTAATACAAAGTAGATCATACAGATAAAGAGCATATATGTGGATAGCGTAGAGTGACAGTAAATGATAATTTTCAATGTATGTACTTCAAAATTTTTAAATTATTTACCCCATGATCAAACTGTATGTTCAGAGTGCATATATTGTATGTGTATATGCCACACAAGTATAATAAAAGAAACAGTGCACAAACTGCAATTTAAGTAAATGGCATACATATCAAATGTCATGAGGAATTTCATTATTAAGCCTACTTGAGTTCAATTTAATGAAATCATCAAGAAATATAGTAACACATTTATGTACTATATTACTGAAGTTTATAACACTAAGATGAGACTGGAATACATGAGTGATTAAATAATCATATTAAATAATGTATCATCTGGAAGTATATAGAAAATCACATTGAATAGCAAGACAACACATCAAAATAACCTGAGAGCTTCATAATGTAATCACACACTTGGTTTACTACTTTACTTAAGGGGCAGGGAGATCAATATGAATATATCACTGGCACTCTAGGTACCTGCATGTTATTTTTCCACATGCACAAAAACTAAAAGGAAATGGAAATATTCACAATTCAAGCATAATCATGGAAACAAAACATTTAGAGCAAAATACAGTACATAATGGCCACCAATTGATGAGGAAGTACTCATAGAGAGTGAAGGATTGGGAAAGCTTTGAAAGCACTAGAGGAGTAATATGTTTTTCTGTACTTATACATCACGTTCAGATTACACTGAACCCATCATTACAATTATTAACACAAATCTACACTCAAACCACAATGTTGAGTAATTAAGTAAAAACTGTCATGTGATATAACAAAAGAACAGCAGTCCTAACACTACATGACTGTGTAAAGATAGAACAAACATTTATACTGTATACAATAAAAGCCATGAGTGTTCAGAAGTCTGAAATTCATAAAATCAGGAATGTAATCTAATTTTGTTGGCCCTTGTTAACTTCAAAGGCGTATGATGCAATATGGTGGCCAAAGTGTGTGCTAAAACATAGCTTAAATTGGTAATGTAATTCTCAATGGACTAAATGTATTACAACTCAAGTGCATATTTAAAATACATTGAAAGGAGGCAAAATATAAACCACAGAAAAACCCTCCATCTGGAGAAGCAGTAATAGCAAATCAACATTAAACAGTGAACCTATGATATCTTAAGGAACCAAACACTCAAGTTTTTAAATTATTTGTAAAGCAATCAGATGTTTGCAGCAGTTTAAATGTGTTAAATATCTGAATCACAGGCAAAAAAGAAAAAAAATTAGATAACGTATGAACTTATGTTTGAGGTCACCAAGTTTTCTCAGTATGAAGCACTGCATTAATATAGTCTGTGTAATTTGCCAATCATGAGCTACACTGACTGAAAACACCATCATGTCCATATTACAGTCAAACTGTGTTAAACCTTTGACCTAACATTATACCTGTTAATGAGTAGATCAAAACAGGTATTTAATTATTGACTGAATATAAAAATATATATAAAATGTTGAAATTCAAATTCTTGTTGCCCCTGGAAACTGTTACATAGCCACCATGCATCTGGTGCTGGGTGTCATGAACCAGGTTAGTCATTAGATAGTATTGATGGAATACTGTTTGGGCATACAATAAATACTGACCTATATCCATTACTCTCTCTGATTTAGGCCAATGATGTACGTGCAGTTGTGAACAGTGCAGAGCAGTGGTTTCCAACCCATGGTAAGTGGACTGCAGTGTGGCAATGGGCACCAGCTACTTGAAGTCAAACATTTAACACAATAATTCATTTTTAAAGTAATCAAACTATTGACGCTGTTTTATGCAAGCGTGTTTGATTCTTTAAGGGATCAGATGTTTACTGGTACATTTTTAACATGTGGATGATAATGTGCAGAACATACATGAAGAAATTAGAGATTTATGGAAACTCCACTTTAGTGACTTGCTTGTATTTAAAATATTGATGTGATAACCATGCAATGAGGTTATTACTTTACAACAAACTGTTATGAATGAACGACTTTATGGACATCACATAACAAAAATTTTTGTGAACATGCAGTAACACAAACAAATGTAGTGAGTCTTGAGTTGGTTCGTATTCTGTCATTCACAAATTGATCACTTATTTATTATTTTGAAATGAGGTTTGGAGCTACATCTCCATTTTCACCAACTGTATGTATCTAAAGAGCATTAAATCTGCTACAGTTTTTCACACAACACACAAAAATGCAGTTGTTACATTTAAGGAGGTGAATTACACCTCATGTGGAATACTGGCAGGGTGCAAGAGCAATGCCACAATAATGCCTATTAACATTACTTGCATTTGACCACACAACTTACGTTTTCTGCATTGGTGAAATACTTCCACATTTTCACTTACATTTTGAAAAGACGTTATGACAATAGAGCACAACTAATGGTGCACATTTGACCTATTTTAAAATGATGCGATGCAAGTTGCAATGGATACACTGTTATTTTCATTCACATAATATGTAAAAGTATTAAGAAATTAAAAAATTACTTGGATTAGTGACCTGTAACAATATTATTTCAAGTGCTTACATCTTCAGCATGAAATTTTACATGCTAATTTAGACACAGAGTAGCGCTCTCACTACTTGGCAGGTAGAGCTTCTTATCTGTCACATTTCTATCACACTGTTATGGAAGGAAGTTGCCCTATAGGCAGCTGACATCTTTTCCCCAAGTGAAGGAGAGCAGGTATACATCTGGTTGAAACTCTTCATATTCCTGCTTGCAGGGATGCAGAACAATCTTGAGTGACAAACAGTTGTCATTCTCCAAGTAGTAGACACCAATATAAAAATGAGGATTGGTGCCGACATCAGTGAGGTCTAGGATCACAGACCTTTGAATATGGTACCAATTGAGATGCTGTGTGCTGGAAAGAGATTGCCTTGGGACGAAGTACATCAGTGACTCATACTTTCAGTAGTGTTACTCCACATCATAGTGTACTCATATTCATGTTTGGTCTCTTTTTCACATCTGCCAGCCACAAATTACATTCTTCATTAGTCATCTCCAGCCTGTTGCCCACTGTTACTGGTATTTTAGAACAGGAGCCTGCTCTGTCGCTTCTGCATTTAATCACTAGCGATCGAGGCCACTTCAGTGTTGTGCACCACTCCATCATTGACCATGTAGTATGGTGGCAAAATTCCTCATTGTGGTTTTCAGTGGAAACACATACCAGCCCAGCAACAGTTAATATTTGATGTGTTTTACACCGTACTACCGAGTGTGCATACTTATGCAGTAGGCTCATTCTCCATTCTGCTTACTTCATGCAGACAAACATATCTAACTCTGGGCACATTTCCTTCCCCAAATCAGAGCTGAGTGAGACTGGTATCATATGAACACTGGTCTATGACCTGTTCCATCATCACCACCCCTTACTTGTAATTCATATCTGAGGATTATTATTTTCTGGATTTTGAGGACAATTTTTACATGGTCATATTAACAGCCTTATATAACCCACAGCACTGAAGACTGAGCTTTGTGCTGTGCATTTGCTCCACAAGAAATGCTGGCTTCACCACACCTGAACATGCCCTCCTGCCCCCTTCCACATAATGATTAGAGAAAGAAAATGAAAGACACCCTCTGGCCTCGCAACCTAATACCATCGGGGTCGAAAAAACAAGAGTTGGCCAAGGGAGGCCGAGAGGAAAGGTGATAGTACAGTAGTCTGACAAATAAGTGGAAGCAATGTCAGACTTAGTTGACAGCTTAATAGCTGTCAGTCATGTGGTGGCATTTTCAAAGATTGTCAAGGACCATATGACAAAAAGAAAATTGTATGAGGCATTAGATATTCTCATGGATAGCAAAATTTCATGAATGAGTAACAGCACTGTTACTCATTAAACATAAATTTACAACATACACTCACTGCTCACATGTTATCTTGTATTCCACAATGGAATTTATGTGCTTTTACACAATCACAGTTACATGCACATATATCATAGCTATAAACAGAAACTTCATTAAATAAAGGCCTGTAGTATTTGAACCAATAATAATGAATGATGCTTGATCTGGTCAGAATATAAAAAATTAAGATTTTGTAACAACTCAACTGTAGGCCAATAATTTCATTATCTACCATTTACAAAATTATTTTGAATACAGAGAAGTATTTTTAAAACTCACTTTATTAGAATGCTAGAGAAGAGCATCACTAACATAAAAAACTTTTGTTTCCTTTCAAAGAGAACATATTCCAATGACTTTGATAACAGAAAAAGGTAATGATGATTACATAATGTAATATGAACATCTAAAAATTTCTCTGAACACAGGAAAAATAATCTATTGTGGAATCGATACAAGTACTCAAACACACCACAGATTCAATTTTTATGAAGTACTTTGGAGAATTTATGTGAAAATTAGTGCAAGTTATTGAAAAGTAAATAAACATGAAATAATTATCCAATTTTACACAAACTGCCAAGTACACAGAAAAACTGTAACAGAGTATATACTAACATAAAAATTCATACAAAGAATTTATGTATCAAATGAAAAAGTTAACTGTGAAAACTACAGCTTTTGTAGCAGTCATTTCCTCAGGATATGATGGTACATTGGGAGACAGTAAGAAAGGAAATACAAGCCCACAGTCTAAGGGACCCATCTATGGTGGTGGTAGTGGTCAGGGTACATGATAGATAATGATCAAATGGTATAACAGATACATTTGTGTGTGTGTGTGTGTGTGTGTGTGTGTGTGTGTGTGTGTGTGTGTGTGTGTGTGCCTTCATACAAAGACATTGATGTACACAGAGGCTCTGCCTAAAATTATTAAGCAAGTACTGTCTTTGAGAAATGCATGACACAGCTACTTTCTGAAACTTATTACAGCTGGTTTCTGTCACTGACCATCTTCACAGTTCCATATAATTGACAAAACTGAAGAAAACTCAATGTAACAATGAAATAGTATATAACATTGGAAGGGTCCTTTTAATATTTGCAGAAAAATTTTTTATCAGTCATCATACATTTCTCCACATATGAAGAAAAACTGTGGAAATCAAAATGTAAAGAACACAAACCGACATTTCTGGAGCTAAACACTATACATTGTCTGTCAGGTACATATGTTTCATTTAAGAAGCCAACAAGGTAATACACAGAAGATCATACAGATATGAGCATATATGTGGATAGCAACATACAACTGTTTCCTCTAATATGATATATATGTAGTTCTAGAACAAGAGTGACAGTAAATGGTCAGTTTCAATGAATGTGCTTTTTAAATTCTTGAAATATTTACTCAATGACCAAACTGTTTGTTCAGAGTGCATGTGTATATTACACACAAATGTAATAAAGGAAACAGTGCACAAACTGCAATTTAAGTAAATGTCATCAGGAGCTCCATCAGTAAGCCTACTTGAGTTCGATGTAATGAAATCATCAAGGAATTTAGTAACACATTTATGTCCTATATTTCTGAAGTTTATAGCACTAAGACGAGACTGCAATACAAGAGTCATTAAACATTCATATTAAATAATGCATCATTCAAAAGCATATTGAAAAATACATAGCAAGACAACCCACCCCAATAACTTTAGAGCTTCATAATGTAATCACACACCTGGATTACTGCTTCACTTAAGGGGCAGGGAGATCAATATGAGTAGACCACTGGCACTCCAGGTATCTGCATATTATATTTTCATATCCACAATAACTAAATGGAAAGAGAAATATTCACAATTTAACCATAATAGTGGAAAAAACATTTAGAGCAAAATACAGTACATAATGCCCATCAATTGGTGAGGAAGTACTCACAGAGAGTTAAGGACTGTGAAAGCTTTGAAAGCACTAGAAGAGTAATATGTTTTTTTGTACTTACACATCACATTCAGATTACACTGAACCCATCATTACAATTATTAACACAATTCTACACTCAAACCACAATGTCGAGTAATTAAGTAAAAACTGTCATGTGATATAAGAAAAGAACAGGAGTCCTAACACTACATGACTGTGTAAAGATGGAACAAATGTTTATACTGTATACAATAAAAGCCATGAGTGGTCAGAAGTCTGAAATTCACAAAATCAGGAATGTAATCTAATTTTGTTGGCCCTTGTTAACTTCAAAGGCGTATGATGGGATTAGAAGACAAGCAATATGGTGGCCAAAGTGTGTGCTAAAACATAGCTTAAATTGGTAATGTAATTCTCAAGGGACTAAATGTATTACAACTCAAGTGCATATTTAAAATACATTGAAAGGAGGCAAAATATAAACCACAGAAAAACCCTCCATCTGGAGAAGCAGTAATAGCAAATCAACATTAAACAGTGAACCTATGATATCTTAAGGAACCAAACACTCAAGTTTTTAAATTATTTGTAAAGCAATCAGATGTTTGCAGCAGTTTAAATGTGTTAAATATCTGAATTGCAGGTAAAAAAGAAAAAAAAAATTTAGATAACGTTTGAGGTCACCAAATTTTCTCAGTATGAAACACTGCATTAATATAGTCTGTGTAATTTGCCAATCATGAGCTACACTGACTGAAAACACCATAATGTCCATATTACAGTCAAACTGTGTTAAACCTTTGACCTAACATTATACCTGTTAAAGAGTAGATCAAAACAGGTATTTAATTATTGACTGAATATAAAAATATATATAAAATGTTGAAATTCAAATTCTTGTTGCCCCTGGAAGCTATTACATAGCCACCATGCATCTGGTGCTGGGTGTCACGAACCAGGTTAGTCATTAGGTAGTATTGATGGAATACTGTTTGGGAATACAATAAACACTGACCTATATCCATTACTCTCTCTGATTTAGGCTAATGATGTACGTGCAGTTGTGAACAGTGCAGAGCAGTGGTTTCCAACCCATGGTGAGTGGACTGCAGTGTGGCAATGGGCACCAGCTACTTGAAGTCAAACATTTAACACAATAATTCATTTTTAAAGTAATCAGACTATTGACGCTGTTTTATGCAAGCATGTTTGATTCTTTAAGGGATCAGATTACTTGGATTAGTGGCCTTTAACAATATTAGTTCAAGTGCTTACATCTTCAGCATGAAATTTTACAAGTTAATTTAGACACAGAGTAGCTCTCTCTCTCTCTCTCTCTCTCTCTCTCTCTCTCTCTCTCTCTCTCTCTCTCTCTCTCTCTCTCTCTCTCTCTCTCTGGCTATGAGTAATAAGTATTCAAACTAACATTACTCGCTGACTCCTCATAAAAAACTGGGAAACAACTTACACATTTGAGGTGCCTGGCAACTGCTGGTATCTTGCACTGTATTTCTTGTAAGCTGTCTGATTTCTAGTAAGTCTGAAGCAGTAGTCCATTAATACCTAATAATGTGCCATGAGTAACTACTCTGTTTAAGAGTGCCAGAGAATGCATGTGTGTAGTTAGGCACCCAAACTTCTATTCATTACCCTGGCTATTATAATGCTGAAGGGCATGTTAGCAAATCTGAGACACACACAGTACTGCATCAAGCACGCTACTTGGCAGGTAGAGCTTCTTATCTGTCACATTTCTATCACACTGTTATGGAAGGAAGTTGCCCTATAGGCAGTTGACATCTTTTCCCCAAGTGAAGGAGAGCAGGTATACATCTGGTTGAAACTCTTCATATTCCTGCTTGCAAGGATGCAGAAAAATCTTGAGTGACAAACAGTTGTCATTCTCCCAGTAGTAGACACCAATATAAAAATGAGGATTGGTGCTGACATCAGTGAGGTCTAGGATGACAGACCTTTGAATATGGTACCATTTGAGATGGTCTGTGGAAGATTTTATGGACAGATCAAGCACACTTCCATCTGACAGGATATGTCAATACGCAGAACTATCAAATATGGGCAAAGTAAAATCCACACTCAAATCATCCAGTTCCCCTTCATCCTAAAATGGTCATTGTGTGGTGTGGTGCTACAGCATCATTTACAAAGAGAAATGCTTTTGATCCTGTTACTTGTACCATCACTGCTAAGTGCTGTCAGTCTCTTTTGCACAACCACATCATTCCAGCTCTCCAACAGCTTGTATGTGTGGTTGGGATTATTTTTACGCAAGATGGCGCACCTCCACACATTGCAAATCCAGTTAAACAGTTGCTGAAGCGTCATTTTGGAAAAGCTCGAATAATCAGCCGCCATTTCCCTACATCTTGGCCATCCTGATCATTTGATCTTAATCCATATTACTTCTGGCTGTGGGGCTACCTCAGGGACATTGTGTTCAGTGTTCTGATTGCAAACTTAGCTGCACTGAGGTCATGTATTGTGCAAAACATTCTGAACATGACCCCAGAAACACTTCGATCAGTTGTGGAACATGCTGTTTTTTTATTTCAACTTGTTGCGAAAAACAGTGGTCAGGATATTGAACATATTTTGAGCCAATGGCACAGAAATTAATAATCTAATCTGATCTGATTTGATCTTGATTGATTCTTTTTATGCGGTTGATTATAATCACCCTATATATGGATAATCACAGTAAACAGCAAGTCAACACATCAAAGTACCACGAGAGCTTCATAATGTCAGCACACAACAATTAGATTATTACTCTGCTAAGGAGGAAGGAGTTCAGTATGAATAGTCCACTGATACACTAGATAATTCTGAGTCAGCACATGATTATTCCATAGGCACAATAACTGTAAACAGAAATATTCTAAATTCAACAACAATAGCTTAAACAAAAATTTAATTTAATACATCATATAAACTGCAGAGCAAGCTATAACATAGATTGAGAAAATGGGAAAGGTTCAAAAGGACAAGAATCATAATGTGTTTCTCTGTACCTATAAAATATGGTTCAGATAAGACTGAAATCATCCTCACAACTATTAATAGAAATGTGTGCTCAAATTACTATGTTATGTATTTAACCAAGGACTTACATCTGATCTAACAATAAAATAAGAGTCCTGTCATCTTGACTGTGTAAAAACTGTACTAATTTTGTACAGTATACAATGAAAGCCATGGATAATCAAAAAACTGATTGACAGAAAAGCAGGAATGTAATCTGTTTGTGTCAGGCTTTGTTAACTTCAAAGGCATATTATCGGATTAGAAGACAAGCAATATGGTGGCTAAAGTGTTTGCTAAAATCTAGTTTAAATTGATAATATAATTCCCATGCAACTTTCTATTAAGGCTCAAGCAGATAAAAATATTATGATAGATGTCCTAGTATAATCCATAGAACAAACCTCAGGCAAGACAAGTAGCTGTAGCAATTTGACACTAAACAGCAAACCTCCAGTTCCTTAAGGAATGAAACTCCCACATTTTTAAATTATTTCTAAAGCAATCTGAAGTTTCTAGCTATTTTAAGATCTAAATATCTGTCAGATATGTGCATGAAAAAATTTGGAGAAGGTTAGAACCTATAGTTAAAGTCGGAAGTCATGAAGTACTCTCAGTATGGAATACTGCACGAATGTAGTCTGGGTAAGTTGCACATCACAAGCTACAGTGCCTCTTTACATGTACTCTAGGCATTACATCTACAATCCGCAAATCACTGCGAGGTGCATGACAGAGGCTACTTTCCACTGTACCAGTTATTAGGCATTCTTCCTATTCAGTTGATGTATGGAGTGCAGTAAGAGTGAATGACAGAATGCCTCTGTGGTGACTACCACACACGTCGATTGCAGCCGACGCATAAAATTTGCGCCAACCACAGAGATTACTCTCCACAGTTCGCATGGGAGTCACAGAGAAGAGAGCTGTTGACTGTGATTCTCAAACCTACCTGTTTTCTCTTTGTTGTCGATTCTCTTTTATGTATTCTCTTACTTGACAACCTGTTATATATGAAAGAAATAAAAAGAGATACTTGAGTTCACACTCCATTAGTTTCCAATTTCGAACTGTGTTTGCGTGGGTACACACCTACTTACGCAACATTGGTGACCCGGACTGCAAAACAAACAGCAGATATGTATATGGACACGCCAGCAGTGTCAAGACTAGTGGTTCGCTTACCACCCTTTTGGCCACACAACCCTATGCTGTGGTACACACAGCTGGAAGCAAGTTTCACGTACGAGGGACTAACTGCAGAAACAACTAAGTTTCCCTCGTAGTAAGCCAACTCGATCATCATTACGCAACTGAAGTTCAGGATATCATAACAGCTCCTCCAACAGAGGATGCATATGAACGGTTAAAGACTGAACTGATATGATGCTTAGCCATTTCTCAAGGAGATAGAATCCAGCAAGTATTGACACAAGAAGAAATTGGTGACAGGAAACCTTCACTGTTCCTGCGCCATCTCCACAGCAAGGTGGACCCTGACATGATTCCAGATAGCATTCTGCATACCCTGTGGAGTTCCCACCTGCCACCACAGGTAAAAGCAGTCATCGGCACGCAGAACGAGACGTCACTGGACACAGTAGCAGAACTCGCCGACTGCATACTGGAAGCGATCACACCGAACACACAGGTCAGCGTTGTAGACGTAACTGTCAGCACAGCAGCTGCATCTACTATGGTGTCTTGGGCAGATTACGATGCACTAACCGCCAAGGTCAATCTCCTATGCACACAGCTCTCGAAACTAATGTCGAATGGCATCATTGTCAATCAGAGAAGCCATAGCCGATGACTACATGGAAGTCGTTTCTCATCGCAATCTACAACCGAGAACAGACAGACCATTTGTTGGTATCATAGTCGGTATGGAGAGCAAGCACGTAAATGCATTAGCCCACATTCTTTCTCCAAATGCTTGTTCACCCACTGCTTGAATACTGCTCAGCAGTGTGGGATCCGTACCAGATAGGGTTGATAGAAGAGATAGAGAAGATGCAACAGAGAGCAGCGCACTTCATTACAGGATCATTTGGTAATCGCGAAAGCGTTACAGAGATGATAGATAAACTCCAGTGGAAGACTCTGCAGGAGAGACGCTCAGTGGCTTGGTACAGGCTTTTGTTGAAGTTTTGAGAACATACCTTCATACCTTCACTGAAGAGTCAAGCAGTATATTGCTCCCTCCTACGTATATCTCGCAAAGAGACCATGAGGATAAAATCAGAGAGATTAGAGCCCACACAGAGGCATACCGACAATCCTCCTTTCCATGAACAATTTGAGACTGGAATGTAAGGGAGAACTGTTAGAAGTACTCAAGGTACCCTCCACCACACACCGTCAGGTAGCTTGTGGAGTATGGATGTAGATGTAGATGTAGATGTAGATGTAGAAATTGGGGCGGAAAGTGGCAGTAGATGCTACCTCCTATCTTCCTGCATCTTGACGCCTTTTTATAACAGATGGTGCGCCAGGCAGGAAATTTTTAATCGACACTGGTTCAGAGCTCAGTATACTATCAAGTCCTTGCATTGTTACCGGCCACGCACTACATTTAACTTATCCACTGCCAGCAATTCACAGATTTCAACATACGGATTACAACCAGAGAATCTGAACTTGGGACTCCCTAGAGATTTTAAATGGAATTTCACAGTAGCAGATGTCACAAAAGCAACACTAGGAGCTGATTTCTTATCACACTTCAGACTTTTGCCAGACTTGGCCAATGCTTGCCTGATAGACAGTCTCACCAACCTATCAACGGCTTGTTATTATCGTTACACAGATTGTACCAGTATTAAGTTAGTTCAAATGGCAGACACAGAGTACCGCGCAGTCCCTAGCAGATTTTCCTGAATTAATGAAACCACCTGGAGCACTGCACGAAGTGTTGCATGATACAGTACACTACATAAAAATCACAGACTGTGTCATGTCAACCTAGGACACTAGCACCAGAATGCCTCACTATAGCTAAAGCGGAATTCGAGCTAATGCTTAAACGAGGAATTATACGCCCGTCATCCAGTCCATGGGCGTCAGCCTTACACCTCGTACCAAAAAAAGGTGGAGCCCAGCGTCCGTGTGGCGACTACAGAGCACTGAACGCCATAACTATTCCAGATTGTAATCCTGTACCTTTGTTAAGGGACTACAATCACGCGCTGCACGGTGCCACAGTCTTTAGTGTGCTAGACTGCGCAAAGGGCTATATACAAATTCCTGTAGCGCCAGAAGGGGTACCAAACACTGCCATAACAACACCCTTTGGATTGTTTGAAAGTAATTTCATGACGTTTGGTCTGGGAAATGCTGCACAGACATGGCAACGTTTTCTGGATTCTGTATTACGAGGATTGACCTGTTTTGCCTACCTGGATGACGTTCTCATATATTCTGCAAACAATTTACAGCACAAGCAGCATTTAAAAGAAGTACTCCAATGCTTAGAGAAGTTTGGAATAGTGTTAAATACAGCGAAATGCCTGTTTTGCCAACCTGAAATGGAATTTCTAGGTCATCGCATATCCGCTACAGGTTCAGCACCCTTACCCGGAAAAGCTGAGGCTATTCTACACATGCCCAAGCCTATCATGGTCAAAGAATTAAGAAGATACCTAGGCATGTTAAATTTTTACAGAAGGCATCTACCACAGACAGCTGAACAGCAGGCACCGTTAAACTCATTATTAGCCGGCCCAAAGGTTCGCAGCAATGCAACCATGCAATGGAATGAGGAATCTGATGCAGCATTCGAAGTGACACGTCAAAGCCTGGCTCAGGCCGCACTGCTGGCACACAATAAACTAGAAGCACCTTTGGCACTGGTGGTGGATGCTAATCAGTTTGGTGTTGGTGCAGCCCTGCCACAATTGGTGGATGGCACATGGCAACCTCTAGCATACTATTCGCACAACTTGTCACCAGCACAACAACGCTGGAGTGCTTATGATAGAAAACTTTTGGCTGTATATTTAGTGATCGAACATTTCAGACCACAAGTAATTTTTACCGATCATAAGCCCTTGACTTACGTATTCAACAAGAATAGTGACAAATACTCCCCAAGGCAGTATTCTCAATTGGAGTTCATAAGCCAATTCACCACAGGCTTATGCCACATCGCAGGTTTAACTAACGTGGTAGCCGATTGTTTGTCACAAGTATCCAGTATAACACAGTCTGTAACTGTGGCCGAACTAGTGCAAGCCCAGCAAGAAGATGATGAGCTAAATACCCTGTTGAGTGACGACAACACGGCATTGAAGTTACAACTAGTTGATGTGCCCGGGGAATATGTATGATTACATTGTGACGTACAACATGATCGATCACGCCCTTACGTTCCAATCACACATCGCAGAAGAGTGTTCGATTGTCTCCATGGCGTATTTCACCCCGGTGTTCAATAAACTACCAGACTGGTGTCCGAAAGATTTGTATAGCCAGGAATAGACCCCAATTGCCATAACTGGACTAGATCTTGCCCATGCTGTCAGCTATTCAAAGTGAGCAGACACATGCACTCTCCAATTGGACAATTCCCGGATGTCAAGGCATGCTTCTCGCACATTCATCTGGATGTTGTAGAACCTCTTCCACCATCAGGTGGTAATCGTTACCTGCTAACAATCATTGACAGGTATATATGCTGGCCGGAAGCAATACCTACCGATAACATCTTGGCGGAAACTCTTGACAACGGCATTCATGTCAACCTGGATATCGAGAATCAGCTACCCACTCCATACAACAACTGATAGAGGATGGCAGTTCGACTCAGAACTATTTGCTCAGTTAGCAAGATTCTGGGGATACTGCCATCACCGCAACACCGCCTACCATTCAGCAAGCAATGGAATGGTAGAAAAATGGCACTGTACCTTAAAAGCAGCCCTCATTTGCCACGGTACTAAATGGATGGAAGCATTACCCATTGTACTGTTAGGTCTTAGGACAATCATTAAATCTGATATGGATGCCTCCCCGGCAGAGTTTGTCTACGGAGAAACAATACGTCTGCCTGGAGAGTTTGCTGATGACTCAGGGGTACCGAATGCAGATGTCCAGTCAGAATATTTACAAGGATTGAGAGATATGATCAAGGAAATCAAACCTGCGAAAGAGTCCAGACTTGGAGCTCCGGTATCATTCATGCACAACGATTTAAAAACTTGCACGCATGTATTGTTACGCACAGATGGCGTCAAACCACCACTACACCCGCCATACACTGGACCTCATCGCGTGATATTCAGAGATGCACACACCCTAAACATAGTACTGAATGGGAAACAAGCCACCATATCGCTAAGTATAGTGAAACCTGCTTATATACTTCAAGACACTCTGGCGATGTCAGCATCGTGCAGTGATCAGCACAAGACAACGATGCTGAACCCCACTCCGCTACCTCCGCAGTCAGTAAAGCAGCAGCCTTGATGCACCACGCATTCAGGCAGACAAGTGCACTTCCCTGCCCACTACAGAGAGGAACATCCGAGCTCCGCTCTCACCAAGGGGTCTCATGTGGTGACTACCGCACACGTCGATCGCAGCTGATGCGTAAAATTCGTGCCAACCACAGAGATTATTCTCCACAGTTCGCACGGGAGTCACAGAGAAGAGAGCCAACAACTGTGATTCTCATACCTACCTTTTTACCCTTTATTATTGATTCTCTTTTATGTATTCTCTTATTTGACAACCTGTTATATGTGAAACAAATAAAAAATAAACTTGAGTTCAGACTGTTAGTTTCGGATTTCTAACTGTGTTTGTGTGGGTACACACGTACTTTTGCAACACCTCTGTGCATGCAGTAATTATTCTTATCTTATCCACATGATCCCTATGTGAGGAATACAGAGAGGACTACAGTACATTTGCAAAGTCATAATATAAAGCTGGTTCTTTAAACTTTGTCAGCAGACTTTCTCAGAATCAATTGTGTCGATCTTCAAGAGGGTTCCAGGTCAGTTCCCTTAGTGGATTACAACCTCTGTTTATTCATACTGCCCTGATCTGTATACATTCAATATGCCCTGCTAGACTTATTTGGTAAGGGTCCCACACTCTTTAACAATATTCTAGAACTGTTCACACAAGTGATTTGTAAGCTATCACCTCTATAGACTGATTGTACTTCCCCCGTATTCTGCCAATAAACTGTAGTCTACCACCTTTACCCACAACTGAGCCTACGTGATCTTTCCTTTTCATATCCCTATGAGGGATTACACCCAGGTATTTGTATGAGGTGCCAGATTTCAACAGTTACCATTCAACATTTGACCTAAGATTATACCTCCTAATAAGTAGACCATGACAGGAATTTAATTACTGGCTGAAATTGAAAGATATTTATGAAATTTTGAAAGTCAAATTTCATTGGTCCTGGAAGCCATTACATAGGCAACATGCAACTGGTGCTGGGTATCATGAACCAGGTTAGTCATTTAGTAATACCCGTGGATTAGTGTCTGGGAGAGAAATGCGTCCTGTCCTGGACCCTCTTCGCCTTTATTTTTGTTAATTATGTACCTACAGTTGTGAATGGTGTAGAGTACAAATTTGCTATGTTTTCAGATGTCAAGCATTGCAACATCTTTCAAACAGTTGGCAGTAACACTTTATCAAAAGTTTTAACTAGTTTATGTTAATGCCCTTATTGTGTTTTGTTATCAATAACTCCACTGTGTCTGAATATGACACAGCAGTCCAGCTGCGTGGCAATGAATGTATGAAAAAAAGGCAGTAATTCAACGTGGCATATTGAGCAGTTCATTGACTGAAAACTTGAGTGTATTAGGTGTCGATAAACTTAATAGTATGGCAAGCATTTTCATTTAAGTACGATCTGTGCTTAGTAGCTGTTCAGGTTTTGGGAAATATGTTACCATAAACTTGCTAACATGAATGAAAGGGTTTGTACATGACTGTGTTTGGATTAGCATGGGCTTGGCAGTGAATGTGTAAATTATCAAATTCCAGAATATATCAATGTTTTGCCATTATTTCCACCTTTCATTCAAAATTAAGGCCTTTTCTGATGCTTGGAATAGTTACGTTGTATACTGCCTGGTGCAAGTTTCAGTACAGTAGGATTCTGCATAGCTTTCCTACCCGTGATCTGCCACAGTGGATTCACAGCTAGGTCCAGGTAATGGAAGAAAGAAACCATGCTGCCACAGACAGTCGAACTGGAGATGAGTGATCTGCGTTTAATGAAATCTGTGCATTCAGAGAAAATCCATTAGTAAAGATCATAAATATAATTTTTTACTGATAACTAATACAATTTGAATATCAAATAGCAAACAAATTAAGATTAAAAAACGTTTTAAGGTTGTATAATGCATACAGCTGTAATTTATGACAATGTATTCAATCAATTATTGATTAACACTAAAAATTTTGTTATCTGAAGACAGCTCATTTATTAGGAACTACGTATCAAAAATTGTATTTATGGTCTTCACTAACAAAAAATTTTTATGAGCCCCTATTTTTTTAAAGTGCAGTACAGCTAATGACATTAGCTGATGAACCAACCTGGGTACAACTGTCAAGAACTGGGCACGTTCTCAAGCAGAGAACATTAAACACTGTACTGGCAATTTCTTTGATCGGTGACAAAATTTGATGAGTTTAATGAAAAAAAAAAGAAAAGACAACTCCATGTAAAAAGATACTGACACACTAAAACGACAGCTTCTTTCAATCTGCAGCTTCATTTTCATTAAGCACTATTGAAAGTGGCAGAATATTACTATGCAATTCCCAGACTTATTATCGACACAAAGTCTGCACTCATTTCACAAAAAAACACAAACTGAAATCAACTAATACAACACTGTCCTGTACTTTAAAATTATCCTGTCAAAAATTCCGGAACCTGATTTCCAAGAAAACTAAAGTTCTTCTTAATATATGTTTAATTAGATTTACAAAAATATAAGAAGCTATACTTCAGTATCCATTTCTCATTTAAAGTAACCAAAGTTATTGGGTATAAGTTTTCTGTCTCTGTAGGATAGATAATTGTTTATTTTCTTTAATAAGGAACAAGTATTTTGACATACGAATAGCTTAGGAAAAAGGCTAAACAGTTCGGAAGACAGACCACTTAGTTGATACTATAGCTGCCTAATTACAAGGCTGTTCAATTTTTTTTCCCCATTAAACATGTTGCATGTTGATATCACAAATCTGACTACTTATTACATACGTGTGGCATGTTCCATCAGACATGCCCAGCAGAACATACTTCTGTTCTCGATACAGTGACTGTAATTATCAATTTTTGGAGGAAGATACCAATATCAGCATCAATTGGACATTGAAACAATTCACTGGTGAAAGCTAAAAATTTGTGGTGGACTAGGATTTAAAACCAGATTTCCTGCTTTACATGAGCAGTCACCTAAAACATTCTGGCTTCCTGAGCACACCCTTCATTTGATCCAAACTCTAAACCTATCCCACATACAAGATATGTTTGCAGCAATTTTCATATTCCCACTAGAGGTTTGAACCCTATCGTGCACATGCACTGAGGATGTTATCAGTTAGCGTGCTTGAAGTTGTGAATTTGGGTCAGATAGAGAGTGTGTTCAGATAGCTGAAACAGCTAAGGCAAACACTTATGTGAAGCAGGAAATCTGGCTTTGAGTCACAGTCTGGCACAAATTTTCACCTTTAGCAACTGAATTATTTTAATAGCTTATTGCAGCTAATGTTAGTACCCCCTCAAAGTAATTGTTGATCAAAAAGTGAAAATACACAACTGGTCAGTTCTATTTAAAGTGGTAGTCCAGCTTTTGGGACAAAATATGCATTTGAATGTAACACTAATCCCAGCTGGCAACCCTACCTCACATGCTCAGCTTACTGACCATTAGATATGGGCAATAAGCTACAAAATTCCTTCAGAGAGCTGAATCATTCTATAGAGTGAGGGACAGGTGGCTGGATAAAAAGGATATCTATTAAGAACCAAATGTTTCCTGTGATGTCAGCAAGTGGGATGAGTACTATAGGGTAAGTTGCTGCAACAGCCTGTGGTGTAACAGATGACAAGTGGTCTGTTGCATGCGCCATCTATCGCCCCTGGCCTAGCACAAATTCTAATTAAATGATAAAATTGAGTTGCGAGTCAGGATTTCTTAGTTATATGCATAAATACTGTGGCAGTATTTGGTTTTTATATGTGCAGATAATTCAAACACTGAGCCAGCAACTGGCGCGGACTTTCGTTGATGCGGCAAGTAGTGGGCCGCTATGGAGCAAACACAGTGAGACTGACGACGTTACTCGCTGGAGCTCCAGAGTCGCGGCAGCGGGATACTCCGACACAGTCGTTGGACTTCAGAGGAAACTAATGAAGAATGTATTATGAGGAACTTTGTGTATAACAGCGAAAGTAGGAAGAAGCAATTTAATGGGTGGTAACGCAGTAGACGGTACCTCAAGAGCAGACTGTACATAGGTATCAGAAATAAATTGCTGTAACTATTGTAGAAAAGGAATTCTGAATAAGAGTTATTATGAGAAGTAGTCAGGCAGCGTCAGTTACTGGTGAATGATCGCCATAGGTGACATTTTCTTCATCAGCTGCACTGTTCCTTCTTTCACTCGATGAATTTAGTCAACATTAAGCTGGAGCTGAACTACGCAAATAATAAAACTCATTAGTAGGGCGGCAACAGCGCACTTGGTGACCCTACAATTGGAAGACAATTTCGCATCCTTGAACCTTGAAGCAACAAATTAATCTAATTAAAATAAAAATGTTTACATAAGAAAGTAGAACATATGAGAGAAGTAAAACCTTTTATTCTTTGAAAGTGATCAAGTATAACGAAAATCACGAAGTAACAAAACGAATACAAACACATGATAAGATGGTTTAACCAGCACTTACAAACATCAAGAACAACCAACAAGTGAGCGATGCTACAAGTTACAGCTATATCACCAAAGAAGTTAATTACATCAGAGCAGACAACGCCAGCTGTGCTACAGCCGAGACACACCAGCAGACGATGCTAGCCAACAAGCCAACCACTACAATTCACATTTTGTGAGCTACAACTGTGATCAGTGATATTTGGAATAAACAGTGATTTCAATACAGTAACGTTTATTAGAAAACAGAGAGAAAAAGAAAAAGATATAATGATAGGCAGTGATTTCTGTACTGTGTATTGTTGTTGTTGTGGTCTTCAGTCCTGAGACTGGTTTGATGCAGCTCACCATGCTACTCTATCCTGTGCAAGCTTCTTCATCTCCCAGTACCTACTGCAACCTACATCCTTCTGAATCTTCTTAGTGTATTCATCTCTTGGTCTCCCTCTACGATTTTTACCCTCCACGCTGCCCTCCAATGCTAAATTGGTGATCCCTTGATGCCTCAAAACATGTCCTACCAACCGATCCCTTCTTCTAGTCAAGTTGTGTCACAAACTTCTCTTCTTCCCAATCCTATTCAATACCTCCTCATTAGTTACGTGATCTACCCACCTTATCTTCAGCATTCTTCTGTAGCACCACATTTCGAAAGCTTCTATTCTCTTCTTGTCCAAACTAGTTATTGTCCATGTCTCACTTCCATACATGGCTACACTCCATACAAATACTTTCAGAAACGGCTTCCTGACACCTAAATCTATACTCTATGTTAACAAATTTCTCTTCTTGAGAAATGCTTTCCTTGCCATTGCCAGTCTACATTTTATATCCTCTCTACTTCGACCATCACTGGTTATTTTACTCCCTAAATAGCAAAACTCCTTTACTACTTTAAGAGTCTCATTTCCTAATCTAATTCCCTCAGCATCACCCGACTTAATTTGACTACATTCCATTATGTATTTGTATTATGAGTATAATATTACTATTACATGCCAATATTAACACACAATATGAGTTCAAATATCGAGCAGCTATTACAACAAATGCAACAATTATTTGATCAGAACTTTCACGAACTTTACAAACACACAGGCTCAGAATTTAAATCAGGAACAGAAACAAGCTTTCACTGACTTTGCAGATCAACAAAACAAGAAATTTGACAACAGGCTAAAACTTTAAATGACTTAAAACAACATTTGGATAAAAGACTTAATGGCCAAATTGAAGCAAATATGAAAAGTCTTGAATCTTTTAAAACTGACATTCAAGATTACATTACTCAACAAATTAATGAAAATAATAATAAGCTTTATACTAATTTAGGTAAGTATAAAACAGAAATCAATCAAAACCTGGAAGAGTGGGATAAGGAAAACAGTTCTAACCTAGATATGATTAGAACTTAGTTGCTTACAGATATCCAAAAACCAGTAATGACCTTAACAAACATATGGGGTACCTTTAAGGTTGACATTGTGGGTAAGGTGCATACTATCTCTACAGCAACTGCTGTAATTCAAAGTAAAATAACATCATTAACGACCAAGTGTATACCCCTTCTTTCCCCCTAAGGCAAGTCTTTCCGCTCCCGGGATTGGAATGACTCCTTACCCTCTCCCTTAAAACCCACATCCTTTCGTCTTTCCCTCTCCTTCCCTCTTTCCTGATGAGGCAACAGTTTGTTGCGAAAGCTTGAATTTCATGTGTATGTTTGTGTTTTCTGTGTGTCTATCGATCTGCCAGCACTTTCGTTTGGTAAGTCACATCATCTGTGTTTTTAGATATAGTAATTTCTCATTAGTGTTACAGACACAATCTTTAACTGCCACCTCAAACTTCTTATTTAATTCTGGAAGATTAGAGTTGACTATCTTAATTTTTTAAATTTCTTTCTTTAGTTCATTCTTTAAACTAGTCATGTCTTCTTTCATGCACATACCACTCAAACTACTCATAACTCACATTAACATCACTTCCACTTTTCCATCTGCCATAAACTTTTGCCCTTGTTGATTTTTGCTACTAGGTTCCTCCTCCTTAACCTTAATTATCTCATCCACTTTAGTAGTGTTCTTGTCCATTTCGCTCACATCACCATACAATCTACATGACACTTATCATTCCGTCTACAATAGGACTTTTGTCCCCATCACTCAAAGTTACATTCATATCTGATTTATAATCACCACCATCTACAGTATCAGTCTCCTGTTGCCCCTTGTCCCCCATCACACTGTCTTGTTCATTAAGGACACTCATTATTTATCACTTAATACAAAAATGGAATTACCTTACTTTTAATCACTTGAGTCCTGTTGTTGCTGTTGTCATCTCGACTTGTCGTCCAAATGGCTGTTGCAAGTTTTAATTCTCTCAGAAAGGCATCTTTTTTATTCCAGTCAGCTGTGTCCACCTGCGAGCTGATTGGCTGCTCCCGTGCTCAGTGGCTGCTTCCACAGAACCTGCTCGCCAATTGGCTGTTGCACCATTGCATTGTAAACTGCTGTTAAGTTCACTGTTCAAAATTTGGGAGTCCTCCTTTACAGTGGTTATGTACAAGTGGCATCGTTCCCAAGAGGTGCACATTGCATTTCACAGTTGTTTCCTTTCTCTTTTCACACCCCCCCCCCCCCTCCCTCCCCATATCAATAATATACAGTTATGTATGGCCAGTGCACTATTGTTTAAGCTTTCGATAAGCCTCATTAATAGTTTTGAGGCAAACATCCACATACTGCATCAATAGTTTAGTGTTGAATATCTATGAGCAGTAAAAATGTAATTCACAGTTCTTCCAGAATAATCAGGTACATCAGGAATAGACACTGTCATTGTTTGAACACATGGGTTAATTGTGTTACACTTATATCACAGTGAAGTTGATACATTGTTGTTGATGTAAGTGACACCGGTTTCTCATCTGAAACTCTTCTGTGGACTGACTGTCTTGGGACCTAAAATTGGGCCCTTCTATATCTTCACAATAATAGGTGCTGAAACTACACATTGTTAAAAGTTTAAATTTACAGATATTACATTTGAAACTGAATACATTTAAAAATTGTTTCTTTTTAACAGTTTCTTGTACTACGAGGGTTAAGCCAATTATTTCTTTAAATCATGAAATTGAGAAATATTGTTAAACAACCAATACTTTTGTCAAAACTGTTAATTACTTTGGAATTAATGAAAGGCTGACTTTACTAACATGTTTTCGAATAGGCCCAAATAAATACTTAATGAATGCTAGTATTTCATCTTCCAAATGTTTATAATTATTATATAATTTATATTTGTTTATACATCAACAACAGGATTTAAGTTACAAAATAATTACTGATTTTGCCCTACAATGAAAGATAGTAACTAGTAATAGTCAAAATAAATTAACACATCAATTACATACATAAAACAAAGCACAAAATTAGATCTGGTGCTAAATTCCTTAAAACTGAGGGCCAACCTTTCTCTTATATGAAAACACAGATTATACTCCCATATGTAATTAGTCAAAAGTGAAAAAAATAAATTTTAAGGAAGCACATGGCAAAACAAGTGGGGAAGAAAAATTATCCTGGCTTTATTTGTCACAATGGATGAACTGAATCAATTGGTTCAGTGGTTACATTTGGTGGTATGTTTGTAGTGCTTAAGGATACATTCACTTGTTGATAGCTGCTCTTAATTGGCATCCTTGTTCATATAACAACCTCTGGGAACATCAATTTACCGAGGGGGAAGTTCAGAAATGCTGAATAATCAGCAAAATAAGCACATATTTGTCGGTTCTATAGTAAGCATATGGTCACACTAGTAGCTTCTTGTCAGCTGATCAGGACTGGACCTGATTGACAAAACTAGATGTGCAATGGGCTCATCCAACTGTTGATATTTGTGTAAAATTGTAAGCTGCAAAGCTTTCAGGCTACAAAAAAAAAAAAAAAAAAAAAAAAAAAAAAAAAAAAAAAAAAAAAAGATTGATATAACTGAGAAAACAACTATGTGGGGCAAGACACGGATGTCAAATCCATGAGGTATCAACACATTGATTACATATGTTGCACAATAACACATCTACCCTGCACAGCTAACTGCTATGAGAAACTAAGTCCACTCCACCTCCCCCCCAAAACCAGAATAATGCAGGTTCAGCAACTGAGAAGAGCTGTTGTCTCAATCCCTCACACAGTCTGTTGCACTTCTGACCTCCCCCACCACAACGACACAAGCCTCTTACATACATCCCCACGAACGTCTGATGACGGGACACAATGGGAGGCTGGCCGAGGCAGGAGAACTGCAGCCTTGGCTGCAGCATCCACAGCCTCATTCCCAGGCACTCCTACATGTCCGGGAACCCACAGAAAGCTGACAGAACCACCGTTATCAGCGAAAGAATGGAGGGACTGCTGTATCCGTTGAATCAAGGGATAGACCGGATAGGGAGCTCCAAGGCTCTGAAGAGCACTGAGTGAGTCAGAGCAGAGTATATATGATGAATGGTGGTGGCGGCGGGCATACTGAACGACCTGATGGAGAGCAAAAAGCTCGGCCGTAAAGCTGGAACATTGGTCGAGGAGCCGGTATTGAAATGTGGCGGCCCCGACGACAAAGGCACAGCCAACACCATCGTCAGTTTTGGAGCCATCGGTGTAAATAAAGGTGTGACCGGCAAGTCGAGCACAAAGTTCGGCAAACCGTGAGCAATACACTGCAGCCGGAGTACCATCCTTCGGGAGTGAGCTGAGGTCGAGATAAATATGAACCGGAGCCTGGAGCCAAGGTGGTGTCGGGCTCTCACCCTCTCTGAAGGTGGTAGGGAGGGCAAAATCCAATTGTCGAAGCAGGCGACGGAAGCGGACTCCGGGGGGCAGCAGGGCAGACACATACAACCCGTACTGACGGTCGAGAGAATCGGCGAAGAAGGACTGATAAGAGGGGTGGTCGGGCATAGACGACAGCCGGCAGGCATACCGACACAGCAGTACGTCACGCCGGTAGGTCAACGGTAACTCGGCAGCTTCAGCATAAAGACTCTCGACAGGACTAGTGTAGAAGGCTCCGGTCGCAAGACGTATCCCCCGATGGTGGATGGAGTTGAGCTGACGTAAGAGGGATGGCCGAGCAGACGAGTAGACGAAGCTCCCATAATCCAGCTTCGATCGGACTATGGACCGATACAAGCAAAGCAGGACAGTGCGATCCGCTCCCCAAGATGAACCGCTAAGAACTCTGAGGACATTAAGGGAACGTGTACAACGGGCCGCCAAATAAGAGACATGTGGAGACCAACACAGTTTCCTGTCCAACGTGAGCCCTAGAAACTTAGTTGTGTCCACGAATGGGAGAACAACGGGACTGAGATGTAAGGATGGCGGAAGGAATGCTTTATATCGCCAAAAGTTGATACAAACCATCTTTTCTTCAGAGAACCGGAAGCCATTTGCCACGCTCCATGAGTAGAGGCTGTCTAGACAACGCTGAAGGCAGCACTCCAGGAGGCATGTTCTCTGGGCACTGCAGCAGATCGCGAAGTCATCGACAAAGAGAGAGCCTGAGACATTAGGTGGAATGCAATCCATAATTGGATTGATCGCGATGGCAAAAAGGGCTACGCTCAAGACGGAGCCCTGAGGCACTCCGTTCTCCTGGAGGAAGACGTCGGACAATACGGAGCCCACACGTACCCTAAACTTTCGATCCGTTAAAAAGGAATCAATAAAAAGGGGCAGGCGACCGCGTAGGCCCCACCTGTGCATAGTGCGGAGGATACCTCCTCTCCAACAGGTGTCATAAGCCTTCTCCAAGTCGAAGAACACGGCTACCGTTTGGCGCCGTCGCAAAAAGTTGTTCATGATGAATGTCGACAAGGTCACGAGGTGGTCAACAGCGGAGCGGCGGCGACGAAAGCCGCATTGGACATTAGTAAGTAGCTGTCGAGATTCAAGAATCCAGACTAACCGAGCATTAACCATGCGCTCCATCACCTTACAGACACAGCTTGTAAGAGAAATGGGGCGGTAACTAGAAGGAAGGTGTCTATCCTTCCCGGGTTTGGGTATAGGAACAACAACGGCGTCACTCCAATGCATGGGGACTTGACCTTCGGTCCAGACGCGATTTTAGGTACGGAGAAGGAAGCTTTTGCCCGCCGGAGAAAGGTGTGCCAGCATCTGAACGTGAATGGCATCTGGCCCCGGAGCAGAGGACCGGGACAGTGCAAGCGCACGTTCGAGTTCCCGCATAGTAAAGGGGGCATTATAGGTTTCCAGATTCAGCGAGTGGAAGGAAGGTCGCCGAGCCTCTTCTGCCTCTTTCCTGGGAAGGAAGGCAGGATGGTAATGGGCGGAGCTTGAAACCTCCTCGAAAAAGCGGCCAAAGGCGTTTGAGACAGCCACCGGATCAACAAGGACCGCATTACCTGAGGTCAGGCCAGGTACCGAGGAGTGGGCCTTAATGCCCGACAGCCGGCGCAGGCTACCCCAAACGACGGAAGAGGGAGTAAAACTGTTAAAGGAGCCGGTGAAAGAGGCCCAACAAGCTTTTTTGCTGTCTTTGATGACTCTACGGCATTGTGCTTGGAGTCGTTTGTATTCAATACAATTTACCAACATAGGATGGCGGCGAAAGGTGCGTAAAGCACGTCGTCGAGCACGGATAGCGTCCCTACAAGCCTCGTTCCAACAGGGGACGGAAACGCGACGTGAAGAAGTAGTACGAGGAATGGAACGTTCGGCAGCATGGATGATAACAGCCGTGAGGTATTCGACCCGACTGTCACAACTGGGAAAATCGTGGTCCGGAAAGGTCGCCAGGGGTGAGTAAAGTCCCCAGTCAGCTTTCAGTATGTTCCAGCTCGAAGGACGTGGGGATGGGGTGTTGTGCAGGAGACAAACGATACAGGGGAAGTGGTCGCTCGAATAGGTGTCAGAAAGGACATACCACTCGAACCGACGGGCAAGAGTGGTAGAACATATCGAGAGGTCCAAGTGGGAGTAGGTATGAGTGGAGTCCGAGAGGAAAGTCGGGGCGCCGGTATTGAGGCAGACAAGATTGAGATGGTTGAAGACATCTGCCAAGAGTGAGCCTCTTGGACAGGATGCAGGAGAGCCCCAAAGGGGATGATGGGCATTTAAGTCGCCAAACAATAAAAACGGCGGGGGAAGCTGAACGATCAGGTGCATCATGTCAGCCCGACTAACAGCAGATGACGATGGAGTGTAGATGGTACAAACTGAAAAAGTAAAAGCAGAAAGAGTAATACGGACAGCTATTGCTTGGAGTGGTGTGGTCAATGGGATGGGATGGTAATAGACGTCGTCCCGAATGAGCAACATGACCCCACCATGAGCTGGGACACCGTCCACAGGGGTGAGGTCATACCGCTCCGAGGTATAGTGGGTAAAGGCAATACGGTCAGTCGGGTGCAACTTGGTTTCCTGGAGTCCAAGGACGAGCGGACAGTGCAGGCGGAGGAGCAGTTGTAAGTCCTCCCAATGAGATCGAATACCTCTTATGTTCCAATGAAACAACGCCATCGTTAGTCAAAAAGTCGGGGGAATGAGACGGGGGAAGAGCTGGTCACCTCGACGGCCGCGGAGGGCCAGGTTGCGAGGGAACAACGCTACAACCGACGGGAGGCGGATCCGGTTCCATCGACTCGTCGCCAGCTGCAGCCGCTGTCCCTGGTTGTGTAGGAGGGGCATCATCATTTGCCGACGAAAGGCCAGCTGAGCGCCTGGCAGCAGAGCGTCCCGGCGAAACTGAGGACGGCCGGGAGCAGCGACTCACGGATGGAGCGTCAGTCGAAACGCGCCGGGGTGGAGAGGGGGATAGAGACTTCTTCTTGGAGGCCTTCTTGGAAGGCCGAGGAGGCACAGGGATGGTGGGCTGGACCCGAAGAAGGTCCTCACGCGCGGGGTCCGTTTTCGAATGCCGGACCTCGGAAGCCGGGGTCCGGAACGTTTCCCCGATGGACGCCTGAGAAGAGGATCGCGTCTCAGGTGGCGTGGGGGGAGAAGGAGGAGGAAGGGTGGCCCCTGGGGCAGAGGGGGTGGGGGCCACGGGGGAGGAGGATTTGGAAGGGAGGGATTTGGGAGGCGGAAGCAGAGCCCCCTGATGGGCGGAGGATGCGGAGGGGGGACAGGAGAGGGGTGAGGATACCGCGGAAGGAGTGGACACAATTGAGGCAAACGAAGTGGTTAATGGCATGGGATGGAGGCGGTTGTACTTCTTCCTGGCCTCAGAATAAGACAGCCGATCCAAAGTTTTGATTTCTTGTATCTTCTTCTCCTTCTGATATGCGGGGCAGTCTGAAGATCTAGGCGAGTGGACGCCAGGACAATTAACGCACCGAGGTGGTGGGGTGCATGTATGTTCCTCATGAAGAGGACGTCCACAATCGCCACAAAGGGGCTCAGCCTCACACCGTGACGACATGTGCCCAAAGCGCAAACACCTAAAACAGCGCATAGGAGGGTCGCACATCACACCGGTAGCACATCACCTTTACCTTCTCCGGGAGAACGTCCCCCTCGAAGGCGAGGATAAAGGCCCCGGTGTCGATGCGTCGGTCTTTGGGGCCGCGCTGGACTCGCCGGACGAAATGCACACCTCGGCGCTCCAGGTTGGCCCTGAGCTCCTCATCAGATTGTAGCAGGAGGTCACGATGAAAAATAACCCCCTGCGTCCTATTGAGTGCCAGATGTGGGACAATGGAGAGTGGGATGTCCCCTAGGCGGTCGCAAACCTGGAGCACCGCCGACTGTGTGGCGGAGGTGGTCTTGATAAGAACGGACCCTGAATGCATCTTGCTGAGAGCCTCGATTTCCCCGAAGATGTCCTCAATGTGCTGAACAAAGAACATGGGCTTGGAGGTGGCGAATGTCCCCCCATCGGTTCGAGAACAGACCAAATGGCGGGGGAAGTACTTCGCTCCAAGCCGGCGGGCCTGTCCCTCCTCCCATGGAGTGGCCAAGGGGGAAAGGGCAGGAGAACCAGAACTAGAAACGGTACCTTTTCTTTTGAAAGACTCGGCCGCAGAGCGACCTGATACGTGGTGACGTTTCATCTGCGAAACGTCCGCCCCGATACCACCCACTCCGACCAGGGGCTCTCCCCACGGGCGCCACCCAGCCGCAGCAAGGGCCACCTGGCAGGATGACCATTGCCGGGAGTCCTGATGCCCCAAGGAGACGGGCATCTACTCCTTGGCCGACGTGGGGAGGGTGCAGCTCAGGTATCGGCAGTACGATCCCTGTGTTGTCAGGGGGCTACAACCTAGAGAGTACATGACGACCCCACCACAACGGGCTGGCTACTGTGCTGGATGTCTGGTGCCATGGAAAGTCCATCATGATCGCTGGTGCAGATGGAGACGCACTATGGGCGTAACTTGGACAACCCAAAAGGCGTTTAGGCCCAATTTGAGTAATAGTGGGTATGGTTACAACGCCGGTGCAATGCTGAGTGCCAAGGTCTGAGTGCACTTAGGACCAGTGGTACACCACGTAAGGTGTCCTTCCCCAAAAGGCTCGTACTTCTGTAGAATTTTGAAAAATGGAGGTCAAACCCCAAGGGGGACCATCATATGGAAGGCCGATACGGTTGAAACTCCTTTTAGTCGCCTCGTACGACAGGCAGGAATACCTCGGGCCTATTCTTACCCTGGACCCGCAGGGGGATCATGCTGTAGAGAAGGTACAGGAGGGGTTATATGCTATTACGGTTGTTGCCACCTGGCACCTCAGATTGCATCAGGTATGTATCTGGGCTTCTCACACACAAAAAAATGCCTGCTGCAAAAGAGCTGGGCAGAGACAGCAGGAATGACCACAGCCACAAACTCCGATATTCTCAAAGCAGCAGCGATTGCATGCAGGTAATAATGCAATTTGTGTTGTGATTACTACCTCTACTATGCATTGGATTCCTAGAGAGAGAATTAAAAGCACCTTTAAGTATGACATTGCTTATCAGAACAACAGTGCCTATAAAATCCAGGATGTATCTTTTCCTCAATAATGTGGATATTGCAGTCCAAAGATATCTTGAAATGTTTATTACATGAGGATATGCTTGTAACATTACTTCCTTGAGGATTACATTCTGAATTAGAAAACCAAGGTCTTCTGTCTACTTCTGAGCAAGACATGGAAAATGAATACTGTTGTTTCACAGAAAATATATCCTTATAAGGCAACATACAGAATGCTGTAGGAGATGTAGCAATGCAGTAGGGAGATGGACTAAATTTGTTGTGTTAATATGACATAAACGAACACTTTCCTCAACACTCTTGTTATTATCTACAAGCACTTCATGAACAATAAGTATGTTGCTATGCACACAGTGGTAGTACAAGAATCCAGGTGAACATCCTGTAGATTTAAGTTTGCTTATAGGTTCTCATAGGAAGGGATCATCACAATGATATTTGAACTCTGAAAAAAGAAAATCTTGAATGACTCCATATTCAATACACATGACAACTGCACTAATGGTTATTAAAAATATTCCCGAGATTGAAAATTTTGTTATTTTGCATTTTCAAACAAATGTCACAAACAAATGATAAGTGAAGCACCTAAATTTGAATCACACATCAAACAGCTTCGTAAAATGGTCTCTCCTTGTTACAAGCATGGCCAAAAGCAATTCCAGAAATTTTATTTAAATATTTTCCTGGTTCTTAAACTGACATCACAGGCACTTCCCATATGTCTTATTTATCTCTGGAATATCCCCAAATACGTCCCATTTAGTAGTTCAACAAGAACAACTTCCTTCAGCACATGCTTCACAGCATTGTAATTATGTACATCATTCATTCTACACCTACAGCAATGAGACCTTCAGCTACATGGACCATATTAGAAGAAATGCATTGTTTGCACTCAACACAAATAAAAGGAAAATAGAGACTAACCCAGTTACTTGAGAATTTTTTGGTTCCGGAGTAGTTGGGTGATACCTTTAGCCCCAAATGAACAGACCCAGGAGTGATTGCCTAAAGAAAAAGAACTGTAGGTAATTCCAGGATTTAGATAATGTCTGTTTTATATTTTGCAGTATATTTCATTTTTAATAACATTAGAAGCTGTTCATGATTTTATAGTGAGTTTTCAGTTTTGTTTTTTATTTTACATGTCTAGTTCTGTAGGACCGAATTGACAAGCAAAATTCCATGCTCATGGAACATGTCAGCACATGAAATTACAACATAAAAGCAATAAATAAAATGTTGAATCCCAGAAAAAAAACCAAGCTGTAAGTTCATGTAAACACAATCAACAACACGACACAGGAATGAGCTTTTCTTTTCGAGGAACTCCTTGGCAGAATAGAAGAAGTGACCCATGAGGGCACTCTTTCGTATAGATTTCAAAGTGTATGCATTAATTAAGATTTTGGAATTCTTGTGGTAGCTTACTGAAAATGGATGCAGCAGAACACTGCATGCCTTTCTGCTTCCTAATATTAAGTGAAAGTTGCTAATCTTTTGGAATACTATTAACAATAAATGACAGTAAAGAATATATGTAACTTACCACATATGCCCAAAACCACCGATTTCTGAGCTAAAAATACACTTCGAGAATGGGAAGAGTTATCCCAAAATATATCATGCATCATAAGTGAATGGGAAAAAGCAATGTAGACTACTTTTCATGCCCAACTACCACTTACTTCAGATACTGTTCTAATAGTAAACATGGCAGGATTAGGTCTGAACGAGATGCTGCAAAGTGGTTTTCCATGACAGTTTACTATCTGGACATCTAGAAATTTGAACTGTTCAGTCTTACTACTCAAATGCCCATTCTGGATAATTAAAATGTTAGGTTTTGTTGAACCCTTTGTTAGAAACTAAAAACTGAGTCTTACTGTGATTTAGAGTTAAGTTTGTAGAAAATGAAGTATGTCTTCAACTGCAGTATTTGAAACAGTGCCAATCATTGACACAACATGTACATTAGTGTATGAGGGTCACTCAAAAAGAAAGGCACACTACTTTTGTAAAAACACAGATTTCATTCTGCATCTGTGAAAGTTATACAGTGTGTAGATACATTCTTCCCACTTGTTTTCAAACCGAGTTCAACCTGTTCCCGTGAGTGGAGCCCTCACACCATGTCTTCAAGATAGGTGCTACACTTGACGTTTGTCAGAAGCAATGTGCTCTCATAGAATTCCGGTGCTGTGAAAACAAGACAGTGGGAAACATCCACAAGAGGTTGAGAAAGGTGTACGGAAATGCTGCTGTCAATCGCAGTATGGTTAGTTGTTTGGTAGGCAAGCAGGTTATGTGATGAAAGCGGGCACAGCAATATTGATGGTTGTCCTTGCAGTGGCAGGCCTCGTACCACACACACTCCAGACAATGTACAGAGAGTTAACAAATTGGTGACTGCTGACAGACACATCACAGTGAACGAATTGTCATGCTACATTGGGATAGGGGAAGGAAGTGTTTGCAGAATATTGAAAGTGTTGGTGTTAAAAAAGGTTTGTGCCATGTGGGTTCCCAGGATGTCACAGTGACTCACAAAGAAACAAGAAAAATGGTATGAAGTGAACTTTTGGAACAATACGAGAATGGTGGAGATGAATTTTTTTGGAAGAATTGTGATTGGTGATGAAACATGGCTCCATCATTTTTTACCAGAGACGAAGAGGCAATCGATGGAGTGGCATCATGGAAATTCACCCAAGAAAAAAAAAAATTCAAACACACACCTTCTGCTCAAAAAGTTATGGCTACGGTGTTTTTCAATTCTGAAGGTCTCTTGCTTGTGGACATAATGCCAAGTGGAACCACCATAAATTCTGATGTATATGTGATGACACTGAAGAAACTTCAAGCTCGACAGATTCATGTTTGACCACATCAGCAAAAGCAGGATGTTTTCCTATTGCATGACAATGCATGGTCACATGTCAGTCAAAAAACCATGAAAGCGATCACAAAACTCAGATGGACAACACTGAAATACCTGCCTTAGAGTCCTGACCTGGCTCCATGTGATTATTATCTCCTTGGGAAACTGAAAGACTCTGTTTGTGGAACAAGGTTTGAAGATGAGGACTCCCTTGCACATGCTGCCAAACAGTGGCTCCAACAGGTTGGTCCAGAATTTTACCATGTGAGTATACAGGCGCTGGTTCCAAGATGGCGTAAGGCAGTTGAGAGGGGTGGAAATTATGTGGAGAAATGAAAATATTGTTCCTAAAGGATGTATCTACACACTGTAAAACTTTCAAACATGTAGAATAAAAGATGGATTTTAAGAAAATAGTGTTCATTTCTTTTGGAGTGACCCATGTTTGAGTACCACTTACAATAATCAAGAAAGCTAAATATGCTGGGTATGCCTGCCAAAACAAACTGCTGACCCCGGACAAAACCTTCAAAATCGCCAGACATCTGTGTCAAATCATATTATTTTCCTAGGCACACACATTCTGTAGACATGATTTTACCCTGAACTCCAAAACAGTTACCAAAAACTACTTTAAGCAACACCAAATTTTAACATTTTGTTTGTGGAGGACCCCCAACTCTCCTTTTGTTAAGCGATATTCCATTCCCCCAAACCCCTTACTCCCTTCCCACCACATCATTTGTCCACCGCTTGACTGACCTAGAATTGCCTCTGATCTCTAGTGCTACAAGGCACATCATTTATATAAATAAGGAGCATGAGTGGCCTCAGAACTGACCCTATGTCGGCCCCCATTTAACTGTGCCTCACTCTGATTCCACATCGTAGCCATTCTCAGTGCTACGAAGAACGATCTTTTGTTCTGTTCTTAAGGAGATCAACAAATTGTGAGCCACTCCCCACATTCCACAATGGTCCAACTTCTGGAGCAAAATTTTGTGATTGACACAATCAAATACCTTAATTAAGTAAGGTGACTAGTGTTTGAAACCTTTTGTTTTATCCATCCAGTACCCCAAAGAGGAAATACACCAAAGAGCCAAAGAAAGAGGTACACCTGCCTAATATCCTGCAGGGGCCTTGCATGCACACAGAAATGCTGCAACAGGATGTGGCAAGAACTCAACAAATATCTGAAGTATTGCTGGAGGGAACTGATACCAAGAATCTGTAAGAGTACGATGGGATGGAGATCTTTTCTTAACAGCACGTTGCAAGGCATCCCAGATATCCTCATATCTGGGGAGTTTGGTGGCCAGCGGAAGTGTTTAAGGCCAGAAGAGTGTTCCTGGGATCACTCTGTAGCAATTCTGGAAACGTGGTGTGTCGCATTGTCCTGCTGGAATTGCCCAAGTCTGTCATAATGCACAATGGGCATGAATGAGTGCAGGTGGTCAGACAGAGTCATATCTAGACATGTCAGGGGTCACATATCACTCCAATAGAAAATTTCCCAAACCATTAAAGAGTGTCCACCAGCTTCAACAGTCCCCTGCTGACAAGGAGGGTCCATAGGTTCACGAGTGTCTCCATACCCATACACGTCCATCTGCTCGGTACAATTTGAAACAATACTCATCTGACAAGGGAACATGTATCCAGTATCAACAGTCCAATTTCAGTTATGACAGGCCCATGCGAGGCATAAATATTTGTGTCATGCAATGAAGGATACAAGAGTGAGCCTTCAGCTCCAAAAGTCCATACTGATGATGTTTCATTGAATGTTTCACATGCTGACACTTGTTGATGGTACACCATTGAAAACTGCCGCAATTTGTGGAAGGGTTGCACTTCTGTCATGTTGAATGATTCTCTTCAGTTGTTGTTGGTCCTTTTCTTGCAGGATATTTTTCCGGGTGCAGCTGTCAGAGTTGATGTTTTACTGGATTCCTGATAATCACGATACACCTGTGGAATGATCATATAGGAAAATCCCCACTTCATCAGTACATAGGAGACGCTGCGTCCCATCCCTCGTGCACCGACTATAACATCACGTTCAAACACAGATCTCGATAACCTGCCATAGCAGCAGTAACCGATCTAACAATTGCTCCAGACACTTCTTTTATATAGGTGGCACCAACCAAAGTGTCATAGTCTGCCTGTTTACATATAATTGTATTTGAATACATATGCCTGTACCAGTTTCTTTGGCACTTCAGTGTAATATAGCATTGTAGCGTTTTCAGTTGTTAGCACAGTTCTGAAATCGAACTGTACATTTGACAGCAAATTATGTGAAAGGAAATGATCAATTATCCTTGCATACTCAGCACTTTCAAGAAATTAAACACTGATGGCACAGAAATACACAAGTTGTAATGTAGGACCCCAAAATATTAAAACTGCAAAAAAAGTAAAGACAAAATCATTAAAAATTTTACAGTAAATGTTGAAATAACCTGAAAATACAGGTATAATGATGTTTAATGAAGAAGGCAAAGCACCTTTCCTTCATTTAATTTGTCAAGCGAATGCTGAGTGGTAAATCGTCAAAAAGAGATTGTCAGTTTCAGTGAGTGAGCGGTTCTGATTGTATCCCTGATAAGAACTGTTTTGTACATCTCTTCTCCACTGGCACAACTGCCAGAACTACTGAACACCCCAGTTAGTATATCCATCATATCCTTCCATGTGTCCACCTACCTGTCACTATCTCTGCTACCCTTCTCTTTATATATTCAATATTCCTGTTACTCATCTCTGATACAGCTTCCACATGCCTGATGTGAGTTCTGCAAGCAGTCTCTTATATAGACTTACTCAGTTCTCTAGTATTTTGTGAAAAAGTCTGCCACTTGATTCACTGATGAATATGCTTATGTAATCATTCCACAAACTGCTACACTCAAGTATCTGTACATGTTGACCAATTCAGATCACAACTCACTGACAGCGTAATCACAGGACACTACATTTCTCCATAATGTGAAGTGCTCAGTTTTAAATTTCTAGACATTTAAAGCAATATACAAATGTGACATGTTTAAAAACTTGAAGAAAGGATTTAATATTTGCTCACTTTTTATACAACAATGTACAGCAATGAGGTGTGACACTTTAGTTTTATGTGGTGAGAGAAACTGATTCTCGAAAGAAATCACCAAACTGCTTCACAATTCATAGAAGTACAAATACAAATTCAGTTTAATTGTATAAGTTTGTTTGGATGAACAGAAAGTATTTCTGAAGCAGATTATAATAATTTTAGTTCATCATAAGAGAATACTTGTACTTAAGGTTGTTCATCTTCTAATGAATGACAGCAAACTGATACAGAAAATGGCTGTGTACTTCCATATAATTATCACAATGCACCATGCAAATCAGAAGGGTGACAAAGATTTTTTAAATTGTGCATGCATAGCATCCAAGTCCTTAACAACTTTGAGTAGTATCACTAATATCATAAATCTTGACAGTATGTTACACAATGTTAGCACTATTAAAACTTAGCAACATTTCATTGAAGACGGAAGGTGTGTGAGAAAAGCAATAATACTGACAACACTGCAAGTGATCTAGCAAAGCTGCGTTGTTTTTCTTGTGTGGATTGGTGTAATCATACCTTCCAGATGCTCAGTCCAAATTACAGATCTGTATAGCTGTCACATTATCTTTGAGAGTGCTATCAGCAAAGTCGGGTTTTTGTTGTGTGTTATGAATATGGAACAGCACAGTTTAATGTGTGGAATGCAGAAATGTGACATTTGAAAAGTTGAAACAGGCCTAAGGGGAACATTTCTTATAAAGAGCACCCCTTTTTCACTGGCACAAATCATTTCTGGAAAGCTGAGAACAACTTGAAGATAAACTTCACTCAGTCAGACTTTCAGCTTCAAAGACTAACAAAAAGTCTAATGTTTGTACACTCGTCAGAAATCAAATTGACGTTTAACAATAAGGATGGTGGGCAACTTATTGAACACTTTCACTATACATCAAATTTTGACTGAAGTTTTGTACATGTAAAAGGTTTGCACCAAAATGGTGCTAAAAACTCCAATTCAGTAGAAGAAATATGTGCATTGATTTTTAGAGGACTACCAATGACCACAAATGATACAGTTATGTGATCACAGGTGATGAATCCTAGATTTTGGAGTATGATCCTGAGACAAAGCAGCAAAGTGAGGAGTGGCACAGAGATTTCCACAACCTTTCTGTTGTGATTCACTAATCTTTCAAAGTGCCGCTGCGCAGTTACGCGCGTCCTCCACATGCGGCGCTGTCTGCCAGCCGTGCAGCACCAGCGCCACCTAAGCGGCCAGCCAGCCAGCGGCCGCTAGACTCGGACACCATTCCGATTTGACTGTTAAAGTGTACACACATCTTACTTTGTTTACTTGATCTGTGACTTACATATATTGTGTCGTCCTTGAAATATATTTGTTCAACTTGAAGTTATAGCAATTGGCGACGAGGTAGTGAATTTTTCTTTTTCATGGTTGACCCACAGGTTTCCATGGCTAATTAAGTCAACTATTGCAAGGTCTCATTGAACAGCAAACACTTCTCACAAATGCGATTCGTAATTTTGTCATGGCATCCAATGCGGGGTGTCTCTTGTCACGGTCTCTCCCTCCTTTTCCTCCTTACGATGAGACGGCGGAAGACTGGTCTGATTAGGAAAAACGTCTTCGACAGCACTTCTTGGCATTTCATGTCTTGGGCAACCAAACATGTAAGTCTCTTTTCCTTTCATGAATTTCACCTCAAATGTATCTGTTGTTGTCGCAATTGTCTCCTTTGAAAGATCTTGCGTCTTTGTCCTTTGTTGAAATGTGCTCACTTCCGTCCGTATATTTTCAAAAGCATACGCATATGGTAGCCTATCGTGTTGCCTTTTATCGTTGTCAAAAACAACCGAATCAATCCTATCATGCTTGGGCTGCTGAACTTCACGGCCTTAGTTGAAAGTGTTGATATGTTACTGACGTTCACAAAGAATCCTACGCCGATTCCATGGTACGGGATGCTATTATCTGGTCGGCGCCCGACAAAGAAATCGGGCAACGTGCCCTTCAGTTGGCAAATCCGACTCTAGATGAAGTCCTATCCACTGCTCAGTCTTTTGAAATTTTTCGCGCCACATGAGCACAAATAGAGGCATAGGGTGACATCGGGGATGTACAATCTCTGTGAGCTGTTGACGAAGCATGCGGTGTGTCCCCACCAGCCGACATGGCCGCAGTATGCTCCCAAGTGCAGCTTCAGCTTAGCCATAAACAAACCTCTAAGAAACTGCAGCAAACCCCACGGCAACTTCCTTCATGTACGCAGTGTTTTACGAAACATTCACGAGAGGATTGTCCACACCGTTGGTCCGTGTGTCACAAATGCACAAAGAAGAGTCATGTGTCATCTGTTTGAAAATCTGACTGCATACATGATGTTCATGAATATGACGCTGATTCTGCTTCTTTGTTGTCTGTCAATAGTACTTCTTCCCTTTCAGGGAAGTTATTCCTCACTGTCCAAATACTGGGTCGGGATATTCGCATGCAGGTGGATATTGGTTCTGCTGCCACTATCATCAATTCTCAGACGTATCTTCAGTTGGGTTCTCCAATCCTGCTACCTGTCACTAGGCAATTATGGACTTACAATAAACAGAAGATTTTTCTCTTGGGACAACTTGATGCTGAGGTATCTTACATCTGTAGTTTGCATTGTTCCCATATTTGTGGTCGACCATAGTAATGCGGAGAATCTTTTTGGTTTCGATGCCTTTTGTGTTTTTGGGTTCTCCATAGATGACTGTCAATATCGTCTCTGATGCTATTCCTTATGCTCAATTGGATTCCTTGTCAATGACATTTTTGTCCCTTTTTTGTCCTGGGTTAGGCTGTGCAAACGACTTTGAAGCTCATATCACGCTCAAATCCACTGCTCAGCCTAAGTTTTTTCAGGCTTGGCCCATTCCTGTGGCCCTTTGTGATCGGGTCAAACGGGAGCTGGATCATCTCACTGCTTCAGGGGTCTTGCTTCCTGTCACTTCCAGTAAGTGGTCTTCTCCTGTCATTGTCGTTGCTAAGCCCAATGGTGATATTAATCTCTGTGGCGATTTCAAAGCCACTGTAAATACTAAATGCCTCATCGACACTTACCCTAAGCCTCAACCTGAAAAACTGTTCACTAAACTTGCTGGAGGCCAGTATTTTTCTAAACTTGACCTGTCAGAAGCCTATCATCAGCTTCCCCACAATGCTGCTTCCTGGCAGTTTCTGGTCCTTAACATGCCTTTTGGCCTCTATCAATACCAACGATTGCTATTCGGGATTGCCAGCACCTCTGCTCTCTTTCAGCGATTCTTGGAACAATTATTGCTCACTGTCCCTGGGTGTATAAATTACATGGACTACATTGTTGTCAATGTCTCCACCACTGAAGAACATCTTCAGAATCTCTGCACACTTTTTGTGGTGTCACCACCAGACACCACACTTGCTGGGTGGTAGGCTTTAAATCGGCCGCGGTCCGTTAGTGTATGTTGGACCGGCATGTTGCCACTATCAGTGATTGCAGACAGAGCGCTGCCACACAGCAGGTCTAGTCTAGAGAGGTGCCCTAGCACACGCCGCAGTTGTACAGCCGACTTTGCTAGCATTTTCAGAGACGACAGTTTAGCATAGCCTTCAGCTACATCATTCGCTACGACCTAACAAGGCGCCATATTCAGTTACTATGTCTTCTGAACAGATAATATTGTGACTCATGTACTGTCAAGAGCGACGTTCATCATTGATGGATTAAAGTTAAGTATGAAACTAATTACATCCGCTTTCTGAATTCTAATTCCTTGTCATGTTCCAGACCTCATGTCAGTATAGTTCTTCCCTCCTTGCGGCAGCCTGCATGAGCTAAGATGCGTGCATTTCGGGCTCCTCTAGTAACAAGGTGTTGGCTCTTCTGCCAACACGACATTTTTTCATGTCTTAGAGACTGCTGGCCTTAAGTGTAATTTGCAGAAATCAAAATTTTTTCCAGCCTCTATCACGTACTTGGGGTTTCAACTCTCTCAGTATGGTATTTGTCCACTTCAGCAAACTGTTGCTGCAATTGATGCCCTTCCCCCCCCCCCCCCCCCCCCCTACATCTGTTAAGGAACTGCAGGCCTTCTTGGGGAAAATAGCATACTATCACAGGTTTCTACCGTCTACTGCTTCGGTGGCTCAGCTGTTGCATCGCCTGTTGCATAAAAACATGCCTTTTCACTGGTCCGTGTCATGCGATGTGGCGTTCCAGAAATTGGAGACTATGCTGAAACAGGACCCGTGCCTGGCTACTTATCAACCTGGTCAACATCTTGTTCTTGCCTTGGACACCTCTCAATACAGAATTGGTGCAGTCCTTGCCCACCATTTTTCTGACGGTTCTGAACAACCCATTGCTTATGCCTCCAAAACACTCACAGATGGCCAACAAAAGTATTCTCAAATTGAAAAAGAAGCTTTGGCCATTATTTATGCTCTTCATAAGTTTGGTGTTTTCCTCAATGGATCCAAATTTCATCTTGTTATGGACCACAAACCACTTGTTCCCTTGTTTCTTCCATCAACGTCACTTCCTGACAAGGCTGCACACCGCCTCCAGCGTTGGGCTCTCTACTTGTCTCGTTTCAATTATGAGATTCATTTCCAGCCGACAGCTCAACATGTGAATACTGATGCACTGTCTCGCCTTCCCATGGGTCCTGATCTGGCATTTGATAGGGATGAACTCTTGTGTTTCCACCTGGATGTGACCGAGCAGCGGGTTGTGGACGGGTTCCCCTTCACTGGGGACCGGCTGGTGGCTGCTACGGGTTCTGACCCTACCCTCTCCCAGGTTTTACGCTGTATTCAGAAGGGTTGGCCAGATCATCTGTCCGCTAAGACTTCTGATCGATTGCGGAACTACTACGCTTTGTGTTACCACCTCACGCATAGGGATGGTGTTATCCTCCTTTCCACCAAAAATGCTTCACTGCGTGTTGTGGTACCTGCATCTTTGCTTGCTTCGGTATTGCGTCTCCTTCACCAAGGGCACTGGGGTGTCTCTCGCACAAAATCTCTGGTGCGCTGTCATGTGTACTGGCCCAGCATTGACTCAGAAATCGCACATATGGTCGCTGCCTGCGGCCCTTGTGCGTCACAGGTCACCGCACCGAAGTCGTCTTTGTCACCGTGGCCTTCGCCTGAGAAGCCCTGGAAGCGTATTCGTGCTGACTTCGCGGGACCTTTTTTAGGTGCTTATTGGCTTCTCACTACTGACAACTACTCTAACTTTCCTTTCATTGTCCGTTGCCCATCGCCTACCACCGTGGCAACCACAAAAGCTCTAGCTCGCATTTTCTCTTTGGAAGGCCTTCTCTCTACTCTTGTTACTGATAATGGTCCACAATTTGCCTCTTCTGATTTTGCTGATTTTTGTGCCCGTCACAGCGTCATGCACATCATGGCCCCTCCATTCCATCCACAGTCAAATGGTGAGGCTGAACGTCTGGTCTGCACATTTAAGGCTCAAATGAGGAAACTGCTGACTTCTTCTGCTGCTGATGATGTGCTTCTCCAATTTCTGGCGTCTTACCATTTCACCCCCATTGGCGACCACAGCCCGGCTGAGCACTTACATGGCCGACTGCCCTGCATGCTACTTCCTCTTCTGCAGCCTCCCACCTCACGGCCGCAGATGCCTTTGCTTGGCCAGTTCACCGCCGGTGACCGTGTATGGGTACGGGGATATGGCAGGCAGCCAAAATGGAGTCCTGGCCGCATCTTACAACACTGTAGCTGACGCCTGTATGATATCTAGGTGGACACGGGTGTTGCAGTGCGTCATTTGGACCAGCTTCAGCCTCGTGTGCCAGCAACACCTGTTCCGGATGCCGCTACACCACCTTCGGCTCTACCTGACACTCAGGATCCTGGAATATCTCATTACTCACAACACAGTCCTCTCACCATCATCTCGGTGCCACCACAAGAACTGACGCCAACAGGAGGTGTGCCCATGCAGGAAACAAATGACCACCACCTGTCAGAACAACTCTACTTGCCTCCTTCTCCTACGGACGCGGACACATCACCCTTGTCTCCTGTTATAACAACCGGACTTGCCGCAACAGGCAGATTGGTGCATAGGGCCCCAGCAGATGCAACCCCCACGTCTCCTGTCATTTCAACCCGTTATCATCGGGGACACATCAGTCCATACAGGAAGCCTCCTCCTCAAGGCTTTATGGCCAGTCAAACAACACCTATGGATGTTAGCAATCTACAGGCCACCTCCATCAAGATCTGTGCAAAAATTGTAAGAGGGGGAAAAGTGTTGTGAATCGCCAATCTTTCAAAGTGCCACCGCAGCAAGGCCACCTAAGCGGCCAGCCGCGAGCAGCCGCTAGACTCAGACTCAGTTCTGATTTGACTGTTAAAGTGTACACACGTCTTACTTTGTTTACTTGATCTGCGAATTACATGTATTGTGTCGTCCTTGAAATATATTTATTCAACTTGAAGTTATAACACTCTCTCCAGGAAAAACTGCCTGTCAATTGTTTTACAAAGATGAAAGTCCCAGGAAAAGTGCGAATCAAGGGAGACTAGACACTGATTACAAATGAATGCTTCATCATGACAATGCCCCATGTCACACAACCCCTTCCATCACGAAATTTTTGATCTGAAGAGGCATTCCTAGTATTCTACAGCCCCCCCATTCTCCTGATTAGATTCCTTGTGACTTTTCTCTTTCCTGAAACTGCAAAATGTCTTAAAAGGAAATCATTTTGGGACCTTGCAGATCATTCAAAAGAACATGACTGATCACATTAAAAGCTGTATCAGTTTAAGCCTTTCAGTGCCACTATCAAGACTGGAAGTGATGACTCCACTGGGGGGGGGGGGGGGGGGGGGGAGGGGGGGGGCAAGGGTGGGGGGGAGGTTCATTCTGTACAAGTTATCTCAAGGTATCTTACAGTGATTGTGTTTGTGTTTTCTGGATCTCTTCTGCTACCCTTCCTGGAGATCAGTGTAAAATTGGGACACTACTCCTGGATTTTCTTTAGTAAAGGAACATTCTGAAACACTGCACATCATTTCTGCTATTCATGTGCCACACTCCACTCCATTTCCTGTGTCGTCCATAAGTGCCTGGACTAACTTTTGTGCCACTTACTGCCTTTACAATTGACTGGAATTTCTTTGTGTTTTGTGAGATGTCTTTGAATAATATTCTTTTACAGTAATAAGTGAAGGCATCCCATTACTCTCAACAGCCATCTAGATTAATTTAACATCCCTGTCTATAATACTACGCTTTGTTTTATGTGTACTACGTAGAATGTTAGTCTCTTTTGGAGTTTCTTAAAGAGACCACAAACTGTGCACAGTACCTCCCATCACAAACTATTCTATCTATCCAGTACTAGTTCAACTATCCTAAGCTTCAGCTACAGTTCCACTACATCCTCCTCCCCAGAGTTATATGTTACCAGGTCCCCATTTAAAATAATAATACTACCTATATATGTAGTTTACTGAACATGTAAATCATTATACTAATTTTTGTTGCCCTTATACCTTCAGTAATTATTATAGGTACAAGTGTCTCACTATCAATGACCTGAGTTTCAATGTGAACATTACATGAAGCAACGTCTAATGAGAGACACTTAATCACTATAACAGTACAAATTATGCAATGATTTCCCAACTCATCATTATATTGGTACAACTTACAAACATGAAACTTGCTGGCAGATCAGAACTATGTGCCAGATCAGGACTCAAAGCTGGGAGCTTTACCTTTCGCAAGCAAGTGCCACTGACTGAGGGATCCATGCCCATCTTATGGCTTGCCCTCACAGCTTTATTTCCACTAGTATCTCATCTCCTACATTCCAAACTTCACAGAACTTATCATTACATCACTGTTAGATTTCTTCTTCTTCTTCTTCTTCTTCTTCTTCTACTACTACTATTACAAGTGCCCTTTTATGGACACCCAACAAGTGAAGGATTCAACAGATTCAGTGTTGCACAAACAGCTTCCATGAATTCAAACTGTCCCATCTGCCATCTTCAGTGTTCCCAAGGCAACAAGACCTGTATTTGGCAATTTTTCATGTCATAAAAGTCAAACTAACATTTCACATATCGATGTTAGGCCTCTTAACTCCATCTGTCTGTGAAAACTAACTTCCAGTAACCAGTAACTCCATAATCAAAGAGTGTTTTGAAACAGCATGGATTTCTCTAATCTGTCAATAACTAGGCTTCTCTTATATATTTACACATTTAGCAACTTCCTGTATTACATTATTGTATTCTTTTCAGAAACTATTTTTGCTTCAACTGCAAAATTTAACAAAATGTATTTATGAGGTTTTCATTGCCTGCCACCAATATTTCATTTTTTCTTTGTATATTATCTTTCCAGCTCAAGATATTTGTTCTTCAGATCCTAGAAGAACAGCTTGTGATGGGATGGATGCTCCGCCATACACAATCACTGTGCAGCAGCTTTGATGGAAGTAGGAACTACTCCATAGCAGTTACAAAATAAAGTATAGGGTTGTAGATAGAGAGCTACTGAAGGAATCATGTTTCACTCTCAAAAGGTCGGAACATGAAACCTTGAAATGACTGTTTCCATTGTTGTTGTTGTTGTTGTTCCTGTCTTCAAGACTAGTTTGATGCAGCTCTCCTTGTAAGTCCAACCTGTGCAAGCCTCTTCATTTCTGCGAAACTAACACATACATGCATCTGAACCCACTTCTTTACCGAAGCCTTAATCTCCCTCTGTCATATTTACACCTCACATATTTTCTTTTTACCCAGTTCATTTCATTATCTGCTAATTTGTTATTTGATCAACACCATTCTTACATACACATCAAAAGCTTTTATTCTCTTGTCGTCTGAAATGCTGATCACATGTCATTTACTACAGTAAAATAATTTTAGAAACGTTCCTGGCATTTAAATTGAAATTGGATGTTAACCTGCCCTCTTTTTCATAAACTGCTATTGCCAGTCTGCATTTAATTGCCCTTCTGCTTTGAAAACCATTTCACTGCCCAAATAGTAAAATTCACAATACTTGTAGTGTCTCATTTCCTAACATAATTCCCTGATTTAATTTGCCTCTATACCATTACATTGTTTTGCTTTGTTGATTTTCATCTTCTCAACATACTGTCCACTGCACTCAAGTGAAAGCCTTGGGTCAATGACATCGTGTAGATTCAGTACTTCTCTATTTCCGAAATGCGTAAGACTCTGTACCACTTATGGTTATTATCAAAAGTAGGACCATTGGAGAGTAAGGAAAAATTTATGACCGGGGTAAGGATTCTTTGATAGGAAGCACACAGCATGTGTGCTAACTCTGGCATGGAGTTATTGACAGATGTAGAAGTGAAATCTGGTGTGCACTAGGAAAATGTGTCAGGACTGTCGTCGTTTGTATTGTACATTTGTGGCCTCATCTACATTATTAACCTCTGGCTTCTTGTGGATGATACAGTTATCTGTAATGAAGTATTGTCCAAGAGAAGCTGCCCAAATATTCAGTCAGACCTTTAGAATATTTAAAAGTGGTATATAACTTGGCAACTTGTTTTTAAATGTTTGCAATGTAAAATTGTGCACTTCACAAAACAAAAATATGTACTACCCTATAACTGTAGTACCATGAGTGACAGTCAGAATCTGTGCAGATAAATGGATGTACCGATACAAAATATGAGGGTGATTGAAAGGGAAGCCTTAGAAGTTCAACAAAATTTTGGAAAGTTGTGCTCTGGGGTTGGTAGGTGGCAGTAGTGTTCCTTGGGGTTCAGAACGACAGACAGAAGACAGCACCATCCACAACAATATGGCTGCTTCCCTGTCAACATGCACTGCAAATGAGCAAGACTGCGATGCATTGTTTCTGTAGTGTGGTATCAAAATTCATAACAGAAAGACAGTGCAGTATGATGGTTTGCGTTTGTCATTGCACCAAGGGTATGAGTGGTGTAGGACGTTTGAAAGTGGTCTAATTTCTGTTAAGGATGCCCCAAGACCAGTGCAGGCTCACTGTGTAGTAACGGATGAGAACACTGGGTTAGAGGAGCAGCTTGCAAAAGATAATAGACACCTGACTCTGAACAAAATAGCTACAAGTTTGAAGATTAATATTGGTTCAGCACAGAATATTTTTCACAATGTACTGCAGTTCGATAAGATGTTTTTGAGTTGGATACCATGTCAGCTGACTGTCGAATTGAAAGAGCATCACATCAGTGCCTGTGAAGGTGCATTTCTGAGAAAAATTGTTACAATCAATGAGACTTGGGTCCACTTTCACCAATGAGAAATGAAAAATTCAAGCGACGAATGGCAACACACCTCATTTCCGAAACCAAAAAAATCCACACTCGGGTGTTTGCTGGAAAAGTCATGCTCATTCTCTACTGGAATGCAAATGGAATAATTCTGGAGCATTATGTAGGTTGTAGAGTGATGGTAACTAGAACTACTTATTCAGAAATGCTGAGAAATCAGTTGTAAATGATGAGGACTCTTGACTTTAAGAATACTGCTACAGCAAGACAATGCCAAATTGCACACAGTCCTTAAGAGATTGAGATTATTCAGGAAATTAAATTTGAATGTCTGATACATCTTCCTCATTCACCAGACCACACTCCTAGAGAATCACCTGTTAAATGCACACTCACAAGCAACAGTACATAAGCATTTCAGAAGTGATGAAGAGGTGAAAACCACAGTGCACGACTGGCTACACACATGACCAAAATAATTCTTTCATCTTGGTATCTATGCACTTCCAAATTTGTGGAATACATGCATTCAGCATCAGGGAGACTACATTGAAAAATGACATGTAAGTGTTTTGTCCACTGTTCCAATTAAAAATATTACTACACTTTTAAGATTTTCATTTGAATCACCCTCTTAGAACAATGACAGAGTCTCACTCATATGTAAAGTAGGTTGACAGAATGAGGTTCATTGGCAGATAATGAGGGAAATGCAGTCAGTCTATGAATGACGCTGCATACATTGTGTGGGAACTGTGACAAATAATTGACATATACAGAAAAGGGAAGCATGAATGGTCACAGATTTGTTTGACCTCTGGGAGAGTGCCATGAATATTCAGAAAGTACTTAACTGATAAATGCTTTAATATTGACAAAAACTCCCCTGTGAAAACCTACTTATTATGTTGGTAGAATGAGCTTCAAGTGATAAATCTAGGAATATACTACAACCCACTATGTACCATTTCCACAGCAGTCACAAAGATGAGGTTAGACTAATTCAGTGTGTAAACAGGATTTAAACAATCATTCTTCCCACTATACATATGTGAATGGAATGCACGAAAACTGTAACAACGTGCAGTGGAAAATATCTTCTGCCATCCACTGCACAGTGGTTTGCACACCATAAAAGTAACTGTAGAATGAATAAAACTGTAGATCAACTACCTTCCTGTCCCACTCTCTTCTTGACCACAACCGTCTTTTATGTCATTAAGCTCTTGTAACTGCAGTCTGATTTCTGAAGTCATAAATAACTTTTCACTCACTGCATGTCACACCCACTACCTTGGAAATTTCAATAAGGGTTGTAAAGACAATGTTATTAAAAGCTTTCTCTGAATCTACAAATGTTTGGAACACATGTTTGCCTTTCTTCAAGCCCTTCTAGGGTAAGTGGTTAGTTTGGTATTGTTGTTCCAGAACTGACACTATTGCTCTCCAAGATATAGTTGTAATGCTTTTTCCATGTAAGAAATTCATTCTTTATTTTGTAGCCATAGCTTATCAGGCTCACAGTTCAGTATTATTCACGTGTCAGCACCTACCTACTTTGAAACTGGAATTTTTACATGCTTCCTGACGTACAAGGATATTTTGCCCATCTCATATCCGGCACTTGAGGATCAATAATTCTTTCGTTGCTGAATCTCCCACTGATGTCCGTACTTCAGATGTAATGTCACCTACTCAATGGACATTATTTCCTCTTAGGTTTTTCAGTGCTCCATCATACTCCCTTTGCATTATCATATCTCTCATCTCATCTTCACCTACTATTTCTATTGCTGTAATATTGTCCTCAAGTTTGTTTCCCTTTATACAAATTCTCTATATTTTCTTTCCACCTTTCAGCTTCCCCTTCTTTGTTTGGTACTGGCCAGCCATCAGAGCTCTAGATATTCCTTCAGCTGCTTCTCTTTTCTCCAATGGTCTCTAATTTTCCCCATAGAAGCAACTCATCTTTATCCAAATTATGCATGGCTCTAAGGCCTAGGCCTAGCCATTGTCTTGCAGCCATTTGTGCTTACCCATTTCACAATTTGTCAATTTTATTTTCCAGATATCTGTATTCACTTCTGACTGCCTCATTTGCTTCATATTTTATATTTTCTCCTTTCGTCAATCAAATCTCTCTCTTTTTTTTTACATGTGTGACATTCTGCTGCTTTCCCTATTTTATCTCTCAAACCTAACTCTTCATCATTTACTGTATTAATTTCCCTGGTTTAGTTCAATGTTGCCTAACACTCCTTCAAACTCTCAAAGATCTCTGGTTTATACAATGTATCCAAGTCCCACCTACTGAATTTTGTACTTTCCCCCACATGAGACACATGAAACTAGTACCTTTTGTATGCTTACATAATCCCTGTAACACCAAAGATACATTTGCTAACAGCTTACTCACTTTCTGTGAGGGTTCATGATCCACAAGAGTAGACTGCAGCACTGGGAGTGGGCAGGTACAGTTTGCCTAATGTCTGCAGTGGAAGGACAGCAAAGCAACGTCAAATGCTTTAAGTGTGCATTTTAGTTCATTTATTCTCATGCTAATTACATTCAGCAGATGCTATTTTATTGTCAACAGAATATTAGCGCCATGTAGCACAAAAATACTCTTTCCACTGCTTTGTTACACAAGTTTCACATGTGTGCTATACATTACACTGGATTTGTATCTTGTAGAAATGTTTATTCAACTGCAAACATTCTGCAGTAATTCTTTATCAGTTTTGGAACATTTTGATATTTTTGACTGTTAATATGTGAATTAGCTATAACAACAACAACACCAACAACAACAAAGGAATAATGACTTTATTGATGGAAAATAAGTAAATATTTATCCTTGGTGACAAGAGATAAGATGTCATGAGCTGGAGAAGCCATTTGACTTTGATGGAAATCTACAAAAGCCTGACAAAATGTCAAGCGATGATGAGACTTTTGTCCAACCTACTGACCTAAGATCTGTAATTTTTGTTGTAACTGCAACCGAGACAGACACGGGGTTGAAATGACGGAAAGTGCAGCGGAATACCTGAAGAGGACACGACTATTTTACGTACAGAATATTTTATCAACAGGCTGCCCTATCATTAAGTCATGCAGTAGACCTGAATGCTCACTGGAAAAGTGTTGGCTCTAATTTCCCCTTGCTTTCAGAAACTTGCAGTATCAGAATGCCAAGGGCATGCAGGCTGATTTTACAAGACCACATCATTCAATCATGCTGACTGCTGTTCCTGCAACTACTTGATGGCACTGTCCTCATTCAGCAACCCACCTAAGTCACACAGCCTAGGCAAGGACCATGGTTAGTGGCATGGGGGACCTTCAGTGACCACTGTAGCAGAACATAATTAATGATTTCTCATGAAGAGACAAATTCTGGTCATATGGTAATGACAACAGTGGCAACATAGTTAGCACACATACATTAATGGATTACACAGAAATGATATTTGAGGGTATAGTCCAGTCACCAAAGGAAAAATAGGGGAAAATTTGTGCACTCACAAAATTTCCTACAATGCTAGAAGAGTGTGTTTATAAACAGCATCTATACTAAAAATTCCCACCAGTGATGGTGGGGGGTACTGAAAAGTTTACTTTCCTATATTCTTCTTACATAACTCTATTTCTAGTGAACACACTTTCCAAAAAAAAAAAAAAAAAACCTACATTAAATTTGCTGAAAACAAATGTCCTTTTCATTTTTGTCTAGGATTAACAGTGTCCACATAGTGGGGGATGGAAAAGTTCCAGATAATTGATGTTAGTAAGGTATTTTATTTATTTTCAGCAGAATCACTTTATGAAACAACCGTAACTGTTTTCAGACTTGAAAGGCCAGCTTCAGATGCCGCAAAGGATGACCAAAAAATCTTAAACTAAGACCTGAAACAGGTGCAATTATCTTCAGTTGATTTACTTGTGAACTCAGTACAATGTTCTGATGGTAAAAAATTCATGTTTATCTCTAAATGAAGTGGATTTTGGAACAAATATTTACAATGTGCCATCAAAGTGCAGTAGAGCATATTAACCCCTTCACTGCTAGATATGTGCCCTCTGCATTCCGTACAAAGACAACATTTGTTTTGGCTGTACTGCTTGCCAGATGCTGATGCCCGTGCTGAGAGACGGCATTCTGGCTGATATGAAATTCTTATGCCATCTTTCAAAAAAAAAAAAAAAAAAAAAAAAAAAAAAAAAAAAAAAAAAAAAAAAAAAAAAAAAAGACTTTTGTACATCTCACAGTCTGACATCTTCACTCCATGAAGACGTGTGTTCCTTTTCATTTTCTATCATACTTACTGTGCTGCAACAAATTCACAGAATTTTAAAGCATTCACAGATGTAAAAATACATGGCATAAGCTTTCTTACACAACTGGTTTTAGCTCATACATTGTAGTGAATGAAATGCAGATAAGATACTGAGATCTTATTTAAAACTCAGTGGAGAGCTGTATATCTTTTTGTTACCTAGTTATCAAGTCTTATACCCAGAAGACTGTCGCACACGATGTGCCCACTCGTGTCCTCGTACATCGTGAATCGTGTGGTCCTAATAGACATCTTGTCTCAAATGATTTCAGATATTATTGAAACAAGGTTTTTGCAAATGATATCGCACAATGAGGAACATTGTTGTACAATAAATAATTTTAACACTCTTATTTTCTGAGATACAGAAGTAGCTCAACCACAACAGTGAGGCAAGAGTAGTGTAGGAGACATTCAGAGATCCACAGCACTGTAGGAGAACCTGAGTGGTGTACGTACACACATCCATCGGAACTAGGAAATGACATTGCAGGATGTGTATATGTGCCGACAGCAGTGAAAAGGTTAAGGGAAATATATCGTGTTCCGGGGGTGTAACAGGGTGGAGGCAGAGAAGTGGGAAGGCGGTAGTGTGAGAAGAAGTATGCTGCCGGACTGTGAGCATGCAGTTCACACATTTGCAGGCCTTCAGATTTAAGGTCAAGCACGTGATTCCCTAGTCTAGGTACCCAACTACATCACAAGAAGCAAGTACAGGTCGTCTCACTGAGCTGTATCTACACTCCACAGCTATCCCTACAAATCACCAGTGACACTGTGCAGAGGTGTCCAGGATTATTTAATTTCCACAAAGTGCATTGGCACTACACAGTACACACAAATGAGTTTGTCAATAGCAGCACAAAAAATGCTACTCTCAGGATCCACGTAAAATGCTGCACACTGTTCTGTTGATTCTCCTTCATCCTGTGCAGCACGTGCTGCTCTTTTAAGTTTACATACTTTCCCAGCATTTCCTGTCCTGTTCTCTTAAGCATAATTGCTGGTACTCACAGAATGAGCTGAAAACAGTAATCTGCTGTAATGTGTTGTTGGAATTATGTCAACATACATTAAGTTCTACATCACCTGGGTGACCTGATGCAGGCAAGAATTTCAACTTCTGGACCTCGTCATTTGGTCAGAAAGTTAAGGCCAGTGTGATGCATTCGACACCCCTCACACTGCAGAAAGTATTCCAGGCAGTGAAAGGAGCCACAAAATTGACACTGTCTAATAAGTATAGATGGAACATTACACTTTGTGCAGGTTCTTTAGTGTGGTAGACAGTTGACAGCTACAGCTGTCGGGCATTTATACACGACAACTCACTTAACAATTGCAAACGAGTACTTACTTGATAAACTGAAAATAGCTCCAGTATACAAGTGTAACCTCTGTCAAGTTATTTCGCCTATGCACGAAGGGGAATGGAGAGGAAATTCTGGGGGGTAGTCTGTCTGTAAACATACAAGAGCAACACTTTTAATGTGGGAAGTCACATTTCCTGGAAGAATATTGCAGCTGCCATACAGGATGACTGATAATCAATTACCCTTTGACAGGACAGAGCAGTGTGCAGAGATTTATATAGATTTTGCCTGTATGCGGGCCTACGGAACAGGGAACTGCACAACCCCAATATGGACACCTGCCTCCCCTTGCACTGATACATCCTGTTACACCCACAGAACACAATTTTTCTCTGAATATGACTTCACTGCACTGGTACACACATTTAATATTTGTTCCTAAACCACTTCATTTAATAGTTACATCTTTTATACCCCTGAAATGCTATTTTTAATAATTTGCCATTTTTACAATGCCTGCAATGCCTGCAATGTAGGCAGTAGTAATCCTAGGGAGTACCTTATTGTAGAATATTTAATGCAATTTAATTGTGTACTGGGAATTGTATCTGCCAGAAATTGTGGTTTTTGATGTGTTTGAGAAAAAACATATAAAGTTACCTTTAAACTCCCACCACCACCACCACCACCACCACCACCACCACCACCACCACCACCACCACCACTGCACAGCACAGCACAGCACACAGCAGCAGTGGGGATTCTTAGTATGTTGTCCATGACACTCCTTCCTGTCACTGTACAAATATTTGTGACTACCTGATTTTTCCCCTATTTTTGGTCTTTGTTAAATGGGTAGAAAAGGAAAGCAGAAATGCACTGGTGCATTTCCCAGTGTTCCTTTTTGAAGGAAGGTGATGAACTGCCAAACTTCTCACACCACTGCAAAAATGAGTGATTCAGTTATTTGTGTCAGTGGCATTTAGAAACAGTTAAAAATCCCTAAACCTGAGAAGTGATTTGGGCCCCAAATGAATCTCCATTATTCTATACACAACATACAGCAGACATTGCTCCCATGTTAATTCTAATATGGTATATTGTTGATCTCTCAAGGAAAAAAATGTGGCCAGTGGCTGGAAAGAAGTTTACCCACCTAGGAGGAGGCTACCAAAAGTGAACTGCAAACCTAATTTCATGTCACTGATTCCCATCCATTACAGAATACTAGAATATATAGGGTGTATCAAAAAGATTCATCTGCTTTGGCATGCCTATATTTCTGAAACTAATAAACATATACAATGAGTTGTTTTTTGATGAACAGAAAACTCAAAATGTTTTCTCATATCTTTTATAGGTCTTCAATATGCCCCCCTTGAGATTCATGTCATATGTCAATGCAGTATTCAAACCATTCCCACACTGCAGTGAGCATGTCTTGGGTTACAGCTTCAACAGCTGCTATTATGGGACATCTCAGTTCACTCATTTTTGTTGGTAAGGGAGGAACATAAACCGAGTCTTTATAACCGCGCCCCCCCCCCCCCCAACAAATAATCACATTTGGTCAGGTCCAGTGAACTTGGAGGCCAGTAATATAAGGCCGAATCATTTGGTCCAGTGCAACCAATCCATCATTGAATAATCCTTTGATTGAAAAATTCCCTCAGTTCCAGTTGCCAGCATGGCGAAGCCCCATCCTGTAGGTAAATGAAGCCATGTAAACCAGTCTCCAACTGTGGGAAAAAAAGAAAAAAAAATTTCTGAAGCATATTGAGATATGTGCTACCTGTAACAGTGTTCTCAGCAAAGAAAACTGGACCAGACACCTTTTCATTCCATACCTGATATTCTCCCATAACGATGGTTAACCTTCCCATTTACATTAAATGTTGCCCCGTCACTGAACACTAGACATGGAAGGAAACTATCATCCTCCATCTTGCCAAGAATGAAATTACAGAATGTTTTTGTTTTCGCCTTCACAAAGAGCTTGCAGTAGCTGAATTTTGTACTGTTTCATGTGTAAGCATCCTCGCAACACAAGCCAGATGGACATTGAGGGCATGTTGAACTGTCGAGCTACATGGTGAACACATTTTTGCCGACTCTTTGTGAAACTGTGGCAGATGCATTCAATGGCCATGTCAGACACTTGGGGCTGGCCCAGGGATTCGCCTTTGCACAAACAACCTGTTTCTCAGAATTGTTCATGCCATCATCTAATGCTCTGTGCTGTAGGAGGATCCACACCATACCTAGTATGAAAGGCATGCTAAACAGTTATTACATACTGCCACTGCACACCATTTTTACTAGAACTTAAGTGGATGCACAGTGCTGCTACCTAGTGGGAGCCATGCAAAATTCAAGAGTTTTATTTTTCCAACAGTGTGTTATTCATGGACACATCTCAAATAACATAATAGCTGTGGTTTTTTTTTTTTGCTCAGTTGGTACTTCTTGAAATACCCTGTATTCTGAAATCAAACACAATGAAGTGTATCAACCAGAATTATGTCCTAGGTTCTAACTGGTATGGATTGCAAAAACAGCAATCACACAAAAATAAAACTTTGCTTTTTTCACACAAAAAGCCACAGTTTGAGGCACTGATGTGAATACAGTATTCCTTGACTCCAGGAAGACACTCGACTCTATACAACACCAATGAATTTTACCAAAATCATGGCTGGTTGAGTTAAGAACAAAATTGTTACTACATTGAGTACTTCTCAGTAAGGATGATGCAGGGAATTACCACTCATGGACAGCCATCGACATATGTAGGAGCAATTTCGTGCTTGCACCCTGGAAGTAGGTTGAGACTCTACATTTTTACATTGTATGTGGTGGTTATAATTAAACTTCCGCTACCTGAGGGGATCCCCATGAAAAATGGTTGATTGTACAACAAAAATTTTGTGTAAGAGAAATAACGCACGTCACGATACACAACCAGCAACACAAACCCTGCAGTGCTCAGTCTGAACGTTATTCCTATAATGTTGGGTACCCATACAGTCAATAGTTTCCTGTCTACAGAGGCTCAATTAGTGGAATTTTAATTAGCAGATAACTGAGTCAATGGCATTTCTGGGGGAGGGGGCAGCACTCTGCTGAGATGCAGGCACCTGTCCAGAGACATTCCCTCCCTCCTCGCCTCGCCTTGCCGCGCCGCCCCCCCCCCCGCAACCCGGAAAAAAAAAGAAAACCACAGAGAGAGAGAGAGAGAGAGAGAGAGAGAGAGAGAGAGAGAGAGAGAGAGAGAGAGAGAGAGAAAGAGAGAGAGAGAGAGAGAGAGAAAGAGAGAGAGAGAGAGAGAAAGAGAGAGAGAGAGAGAGAAAGAGAGAGAGAGAGAGAGAAAGAGAGAGAGAAAGAGAGAGAGAGAAAGAGAGAGAGAGAAAGAGAGAAAGAGAGAGAGGGAGAAGGGGGGGAGGGCACGGGGAGTGGAGAGAGAGGTTCCTGGCTATTACTGATCATCAGATGAGTACGTATTTGCTCACATGGAGCTAAACAGTAATCAAGGCTGTATACTCCACCTGTGGCTGCCTCTAACATAGGTGGCAGTGGTTTGTCACATTGGCTTGTTGCTCAGCCCAGTAGTTCAGATATTCTTCGTACATCCATATTTAAACTGGATGAAGGTGGGGCACAGCTGGTATAATTTTTATTAAAAATGAAATTCCTCCAGCTATACGTAAGACTTTATATTGGCTACTAGCTTCAGTGTTGCATCAACATCATCTTAAGGCCCTATGTAACAACACCATACATGTAGTCTCTGAGCTAGTGTACAAAATAAATATATTATAAATGTATTATATACAGGATGAATTCATTAAAAGTAGTTGCATTTAATTCATTTTCACTAAGATGCAATTTACCTTGACATTAACAATTTTTATGGTACAAATGATGTTAAATATGCACAGTTATTTCTGTTACAGATCAATACCAGATATTAGAATAAAAATGGGGGTGTATGTAAGTCTGGGTGACGTGCCATTACTCTTAGAGAGAATAATATAGGCATAAAACAGTACTAAAATTGTGTTAAAAGCAAGTAAGAATACCCTAAAACTTTTCTTTGTGTGCATAGTTTAACTAACAGGAAGGAAAATACGCATTGCCAATCTGACATATGTAAGGTATGATTCCATTGAAACTTCTTGACAGATTAAAGCTGTGTGCCGGACCGAGACTTGAAATCGGGACCTTTGCCTTTCGCAGGCAAGTGCTCTTGCACTTGTCCGCAGAAGGCAAACGTCCCGAGTTCGAGTCTCGGTCCGGCACACAGCTTTAATCCGCCAGGAAATTTCGTATCAGCGCACACTCCACTGCAGAGTGAAAATCTCATTCTGGGTTTGATTCCACTGTTTATAAATAGTGAATAGTGAGAAAGGTGGAAAGGATTTAAGTTTGCATAACACTGTATCATCATCACTATAAAGTAACAAAGTGGAACAGGTTACTGAAACATCATCATTCATAACAATATGAAACACAAGTGAGGAGGAACTGGAAGAATGGTTTGGAACCCAGTTAATATATTAAAAGGTATTCAGTGGTGTAAAATAAATGCATATGAGTCAATTAATTAATCTACTCATTCCAACAAGAGAAACTTAAGCTAACATGCCACCAAAACGTACCGTTTCAATGTCGGTGCCTCACTAAGGCCATGACCCAGGTCTAAGGTAATCTAATGTAAAAGAACAATGAAGTACATAACAATGCTCCAAATCGAAGTAAACAGGGTGTTGTCAATCAAAGCAGCTCGTCACATATCTAAAATACTTTTAGTTCCTCTAATAACTAATTACTGAAGAAGAGTACAGCGTAAGGTACGCAAAGTATAACTCTCATATTGTTATACGTAATCCAGTCAAGAGTTGACATAAGTGAACAACAATCATTGAAATGCCTTGTCACCCACTTACTTGGATGACCAAAGTCTAACATTCATATCATCACTACACCATAATACTCAATTATTTCACCTATCCTTATAAACCCATTCTTGTATAAAATTACTAGTTTAAATATATTGACTATTCACTTATTTATGAACAAAATGTAACTACTTTTAATGAATTCATCATATTTATAATATGTTTATAATATATTTATTTTGTACACTAGCTCACACTACTGATGTCTGACATTGTTAGTTTTATGCATGCTGCTGTTATATAGTGCCTGAAGATAGCGTTGGTGCAATGTCGAAACTAGTAGCCCAATAAATATAAAATCTTGAACACAGCTGGAGGAGTTTCATTTTTAATAAAACTGGATAGATATTGGTAAAGGTTCATGATTTTGACTGCTGCCAACCACAGCAATTTAATAGCAGACTGAATTTTAATTCATTTTTGTATGAAATTCTGGTTCTTCCTAATCACAGTGTTAAATGCTTGAACTATGTATGAGGGTCACTCCAAAAGAAAGGCACACTATTTTTTTTAAAACCCATCTTATATTCTACATGTTTGAAAGTTTTACAGTGTGTAGATACATCCTTTAGGAACAATATTTTCATTTCTCCACATAATTTCCACTCCTCTCAACTGCCTTATGCCATCTTGGAATCAGCGCCTGTATACCCACATGGTAAAATTCTGGACCAACCTGTTGGCTCCACTGTTTGGCGGTGTGCACAAGGCACAAGGAAATCATCATCATCATCATCATCATCATCATCAAACATTGTTCCATGAAGAGAGTCTTTCAGTTTCTCGAAGAGATGACAGTCACATGGAGCCAGGTCAGACTGTAAGGAGGGTGTTCAGTGTTATCCATCCGAGTTTTGTGATCTTCCATGGTTCTTTGACTAACATGTGGCCGTGCATTGTCATGCAACAGCAAAACAGCCTGCTTTTGCCAATGTGGTCAAACACGACTCTGTCGAGCTTGAAGTTTCTTAAGTGTCATTACATATGCATCAGAATTTATGGTGGTTCCACTTGGGATGATGCCCACAGGCAAGAGTCTTTCAGAATCGAAAAACACCGTAGCCATAACTTTTCCAGCAGAAGGTGAGGTTTTGAATTTCCCCCCCCCCCCCCCCCCCCACCCACCCCTCTCCTTTGTTGAATTTGCATGATGCCCCTCCATTGATTGCCTCTTCATCTCTGATGAAAAATGACAGGGCCATGTTTCATCACCCATCACAATTCTCAATTCTTCCAAAAAATTCATTTCCACCATTCTTGTACTGTTCCAAAAGTTCTCTGCATACCGTTTTTATTGTTTCTTTGTGAGCCACTGTCAACATCCTGGGAACCCACCTAGCTCAAACCATTTTTAACGCCAACACTTTCAGTATTCTGCAAACACTTCCTTCCTCTATCCCAAGGTAACGTGACAATTCGTTCACTGTGATGCATCTGTCAGCAGTCACCATTTCGTTAACTCTCTGCACATTGTCTTGAGAGTGTGCAGTACGAGGCCTGCCACTGCAGGGACAATCCTAAATACTGCCGTGCCTGCTTTCATCACGTAACCTTCTTGCCCATTGACTAACTGTACTGCGATCGACAGCAGCATCTCCATACACCTTTTTCAACCTCTTGTGGATGTTTCCCACTGTCTTGTTTTCACAGCACAAGAATTCTATGACAGTATGTTGCTTCTGACGAACATCAAGTGTAGCAGCCATCTAGAAGACATGCTGTGACGGCACCACTCACGGGAACAGGTTGAACTAAGTTTGGAATCAAGTGGGAAGGATGTATCTACACACTGTAAAACTTTCACACATGCAGAATGAAAATTGTATTTTTATGAAAATGTTGTGCATTTCTTTTGGAGTAACCCTCTTACTTTTCTATTTCGGATACCACTGTACATTTTCATTTCAATGTTTGCAGGTTTTGCTACCACTGATGAATACTGGAGTCAGCTGAGTTATCAATGTCTTAACAGGGTTAAGGGTCTCTGGAAAGCGCTATCTTTACAACGTTAAAACAGCACTTATTTAACATGGTTACTCTCAGAAAGTATTTGACCTAGCAAGTTGAAATTTTGGTAGGTTATCTATTGGAGTATTGGCTACGGCTTAACAGAGTAATTTTTAAAAGTTTCAGTTCAGTTGTTAGAGATTAATTTCTTCCATTTGAATGAAATTTCTCTACTTTTTTGCCATTTTTTGTTTATAAAGAAATATAAAGGTTTCTGGAAAGAGACTGTGTTAAGTTATGTGGAAGGGACTGTGTTACATTTCCTGAAGATCTGAAGCAAAATGGCTTGGCAGATCTTGAGAAAACATGGAACGTATATGAAAAAATAAAACTTTTAGGAATTGAGCAACAAAGTTTGGATCACCTTTTTAGTGCATTCCAGATTCATAAGATGGATTACCTTTTCTTCTACAAACTCCTCTAGCAGCTTTCTCTCTGTTCTCTTGCTTGTTTTTTTTTTTAGGCTATTTCCTGTCAGTAGCCTGAAGATGTAACATACCTAACGCAAGCATCATTCATACCATGTTGAAACCTACCTTCATTCCTATGTTTTGAAATACTTTGCACCTTACAATGTTGCCATCATTGAAAGTAGCAACAGCATCACACACACCAAAGTGAACTGTTTCCTTTTCTCACAAATACAGTCTTGTGAATTCTTGGCTATGCATTTGTATTTGTATTTCTTTATTGGTCCTGTAAATCATGTTTAGGTACATATTTTGCACGAACGATGTAGGACAAGTCAGGTTTGTACAGTTATTTTGAAAGGAAAAATAATTTAAAATTATTCAATACATGTTGAATATTGATGACAAATTCAATATAATTAAATAAAATGATAGACTATTTGAGCAGTTAGACTACACTTTTCTGATACTCTAAAAACTCGGAAACAGAATAGAAGCAGTGGTCAAGCAGTGGTCAAGCAAGTACTCTTTCTGTTTCACTTTAAACTTTTGTAAATTTTGCATCTGTTGCAAATAGGATGGCATGTGATTGTACAACAGTATGCCAGTATGATACACTCCTCTCTCACAAATGTTTGTACTTACTGTATTGACACGAAAGTAATGCTTCCACCTAGTATCACGAGGGTGGTAATCACTGTTATACTTGAAGATATTTCCATGTTTTAAAATACTTCCTTTTGTGAAATTTAATATTTCATACATACATAAGCAAGGAAGAGGCAATATATTGAGATTTTTAAATATTGGTCTACAGGAGCCTCTGTACTTAGCATGGTTTATTATTCTAACAATCTTTTTCTGTAGCCTAAATGTTTTGTTTGTACCCACGGAGTTCCCCCAAAAGATAATGCTGTACATCAGCAGTGACTGAATACTGCCATGGTACATTGTGATCACAGACGCACAACTTGTATTTTGTGTAAGGATTCTTACTGCATACGTAAGTGTGTTTTGCTTTTTATTTACATGGTTAAGATGTGTCTCCCATTTTAGGTTTTGCTGAATATGTATACCTAAAAATTTTGTATCACTCACCGATGATATAGATTTTCCACCGATTTTAAAAATTGGTCTTGCAGGATGTAGTTTCTGAGAATTGTGGAAATTGACTGTCACTGTTTTTTCATTATTTATTATTAGCTTGTTTGTTCTGAACCATTGTGTCAAATTTTGTATTATACCTGTAGCTGTTTTTTGTAGGCTTTCCTCATCACATTATTTGATTAGGATATTTGTGTCATCTGCAAAAAGTACTGTTGTCCCTTTAGTTATATTTCTGACAAATCATTAACATAAAGAATGAAAAGAATTGGCCCAAGGAATGATCCTTAAGGAACTCCATATGTATAGTTTTGTGCATTACTGTAAAAATTACAATTTTTTTTGTGTTTTTATGTCTTTGTATTTTATCTGAGTGATCTGTTGACTGTCATGAAGGTAGGAATGTATCCACTTGTTTGGCAGGCCTCGTATTCCATAGTTACCTAGCTTCTGCAACGGAGTATTATGATCAATTACATCGAAGGCTTTACTAAGGTCAAGAAATATGCCAGACACATGTTGCTTATTATCTACTGCAATTAGAATTTCATTTAAGAAGGTATAAATAGCTGACTGTGTTGATCTTCCAGTTCAGAATCCGTGTTGTGCATCACTTATTATGTTTTCTTTATTTAGAAAGGCTGTCAGACTTCTAAGAAATAGTTTTTCAAGAATTTTACCAAAGCCTGACAATACTGATACAGGTCTATAGTTTGCAGCTTCATGTTTGTCCCCTTTCTTGTTCAGTGGTGTCACTTTTGCCATTTTCAGATTTTTTGGGAATACACCACTCACAAATGATGAATTTTACCAAAGCCTGACAATACTGATACAGGTCTATAGTTTGCAGCTTCATGTTTGTCCCCTTTCTTGTTCAGTGGTGTCACTTTTGCCATTTTCAGATTTTTCGGGAATACACCACTCACAAATGATGAATTGAAAATATCCGTTAATGGTTTTATGATAGATGTTACACTTGCTTTGATGATATTACCTGATGTTTCATCAGTACCTGCTGAATACTTATTGGGTAACCTTTTTATGATGACAGATAATTCCTCAGGTGTTGTTGGAGACATGAATAGGGTTCTTGTAAGAATTTTTGTATCTGACTGAAGTGTATTGCTGTCTGATTGTGAGTTGTATTGTTTGGTAATCAGGTGGTGTGCTACATTATAAAAGTAGTTGTTAAATTTATTAGCCACTACTGTGGGGTTGATTATTTTATTGTTGTTTTCATGACATTCTATATTTTTGGGTGCTAATGATGTAGTACCTGTTTCTCTTTTTATGATACTCCAGGTGTCTTTAGTCTTATTCCTGGAATTTTTTGTTTGTTTGTTGTTTTCAATTTTCTTTGTTTTTGTCATAACTTGTCTAAGTATTTGTTTATATTGTTCAAAGTAATTGATAAATACAGGATTTGTGGTTTGGTTTGAGTATTGATATAAGTTCCTTTTATTCTGGTATGATATTTTTATTCCTGTTGTGAACCCTTTATTTGGTTTGTACACAGAATTTATAAGTGACGTTTGTTTAGGAGAGGCTATTTCAAAAAAATATTTGTATGTGGCCATAGATTTATCAAACTTGTCATTTGTGTTGTTTGAACTGTAAACATCAGTCCATATTTCTCTTCTCAAGAGAGAACAAAAGTAATCTATGTTTTCATTATTAAACTTCCTCACAATAGCTCTAGTTTTCTGGGCTTTCATGTTTCCTGGAATAGAGATTGTTAGTATTTGGGCATTGTGATCACTAAAACCAGTGTTTGCAGTCTGTATGTTGCAGAAATATTTATCTGTATTTACAAACACCTGATCTATGGTTGTTGCAGAAGTAGTGGTAATACGAGTTGGGTTGGTTATAGTTGGTTTTAGGTTAAAGAACTTCGGTATGTCATTGATTTCTTCTTTAAATTTACAACATTGAAATCTCCAAAAATGATAATATTTTTTAACGGTGTTGAAGTCCTCTAACAGCTCTTCCATATTATTATAAAAAACTTTATCACCATCTGGTGACCTATATACACAGATGATTACAGAATTGCTAGTTGGCAGTTCTACTATAGAGAGTTCTATGTCTCTTTCTTTAGATAAGTTGTCAAATTTGGTTGCGTTAGTGAAGTCTATATCTTCTCGAACATATATGCAGCTACCACCATGCCTGTGTACTTCTCTATAAAATGTGGCAGGTAATTTAAACTGAGGTAGGTGTGCTAGTTCTATCATGTCTTTATTTAGCCAGTGCTCAGTAAAGCATAAAACAGAAATATCACTTGTATCATTTAACAAGATATGTATTTCATTCATTTTATTGGAAAGAGACTGAACATTCTGATGGAACAATTTAAAGTATGAAGCAGGGACTATATTGTGTCTTGCTAGACCACTTACCTCTTTTTTACATCTACTATTGTTAGCTGTAAAAAATCCTCCTTGATTTGAGGTGTGGGTGGTGTCTTCTTGCTAGCTAGTTCCCTGGATTCTGGGCTCTGCCTTTCATGTACTGTGGTGCTTCTAATGGTAATCCACTTGTCAAGTAGCATTTGTTTCATTTTAGGCACTTCTATTGCACTGGTTTTCACATTGTATTTATTTTGGTGAAACATTGATTTCTTCGGGTAGACAGGTTGATTCAGGGATACATGCATCTGGTTTGTACGATTGTTAATTTTAATTAACATAGACAGTCTGTTGCATACTTGCTCCTTCCCCTGTCTGTTCAAGTGGAATCTGCGACGTGTGAATTTATCACGAGACAGTCATTCCATTTCAAAGTTTATGGATATTCTACTTTTGTTGCAAAATTTTGAGCAGTTCACTGTTTGAACTAAATGATGATTAAACATGTCAATTTTTTCGGTTATATGTTCTTTGTCAAATCTTTTGGGAACTGGATGCAAAATGATGTTTGTCTTGTTACTGAGTTGGAGAACACTTGATAACACATTATCAATGCTTTCCACAATGTTGTTGTAGGAGTCTCCAGTATCGTACAACCCTGCCATTAATGTAAGAGTATCACTTGCGTTCAACTCTTCTGCTAATTTGTCAATTCGATTAAAAACTTCACGGATAGGAGCATTTGGTTCAATAAAACTTTGAATGTCATATTTTGTGTCTAGTTTTGTCTCCAGAATGTTTCTGCAGTACCTGTCTTGGCCGTCACTCACTAATAAAACTTTCAGATTCCGTAATGCATTCCTTAACTCTTAACTTTGTTTCATATGTTCAGGTTCTTTATCTTCTGGAACACTATTGGAATCGTTCATTACAGTTTCGTTTTCACTGATTGCCGTGTAAACACTGACTTCAGTTACACTTACACATTGCATTGGCTCTTTACCAGCTGACGTCAGAACAGTTTCTTTATCTGAAGCTGCACTTGTTTAGATGCACTTTTTCTGTATACCGTTGGCATTGTAGATACATTATAACACGAGTGCATGTTTAGTTGCGATTTTAAATTGTGTGTGTTCGACGCGCTTTTTACGGTAAACCACTTTTCACTGCTTACATATTTGATTAGTTCTTGTTCTAGCTCACTGATTCTCGCTAACAGAACGTTTCTATCCTCTTGCAACACTTTAATTATTTCATATTTTGATGCTGAGTCTGTTACGAGTTTGTGATCATCATGTGGCACCAAAACACAGTTTAATTTATACTTTTATTGGGGTTTGAGTTTTTCTGTGAGCATACTTTTTCCACAGTTATGGTGCCGCTAAGTCTCTGAAAACAGGTTATATCACCCCTTTACCATGTCAGGCAGACTATGTTTATAGGTGTGCACATCACCAGTTAGCAATCCCTGGTTGTAGTTGCACCAGCTGTTTTCTCCTTTGATGGGGACTTTCATTGGTTGAAAAAAACCCAAACAGCCATCTCCACTTCAACATTGTGCGTACTTTGCCTAATAGCAAATACATAATAGTTTTGTATTTTGTCAGTTACACTGTCAGTTAACCTTCCCTTCCCATCTGATCCTTTGCCATCACTGAGGTTTTGTTTTTTTGTATGAAGCTTTCGGTCACCAAAGTCTTGATCCCATTCGTTTCTGTATGTGTCCAATACACACAAATCTCCACACTACATCATTGGTGTACCAGTTCAGTCCTTGAAGATGTCTGAAACTTTTAGAATCACTGCCACCAAATTAATTCACATATCACACTTTAACACACGCAACAAAACATTGAAATATGCTAGCAACACATGACACTTCCATTCCTCCACTACTGCCACTATAGTTAGCTGCAAAATTATTTCATGTGTACCTTTGTTTTTTGAGAACATCTACAATTTTTAGATATTACTGCTAAAGTGCTATTTGGAAGACTCATTGTGCCTCAGGAAACTGCACCGACTGTAGCACCCTATGGATTGTATGCAAGGCATAGACACATTAATGTTGTATTCATAGATTTTGCTACCATTTTCGTCATTTTGAGCTATTGAAACACTGTTCCAGAAAGTTGTCATGTATGATCACTTACCACACTTCAATTCCATTTCACTGGCAAGTCCTACATGATTTTTTTTACAATGTGCTCCAGACCAACTTCACTACACTGAGTACATCTTACACAGTTTGCAAAAATTAAGTTGAGAACTGACATATCAAATCTTTCAGTCACATCTGATTTTCCCATAAAATATTCATACTTTTCACTAACTGAACCTAGCTTCCTCTTCCAAGTACTTACTTTTCCACTTTCACTGCAATGGGCAGTTGAAGCAAGATAGTTAGGTTCACACACTTCGTTATCATATTTATTGTTTATGGTAATAACATCTACCATTGGCTTTCCTACATTTCTTCTTTTCTTAAAAGCCTTCAGAGGATTTCTAGCCACTTTAGGTTCACCCATGATTATCCTTCAATAAAATAGAGACTTCAGGGTTACAAAAGAGTAAATAAACATAAAAAAACATGATGATCGAGCGAGTGATATACACTGAACTATTACAGGTTGGCCAGAACACATTTCCTCTCACATATGCTTTTACATTCATTAGTACAAGATTTGACAGCAGTTTAACAGCATCACAGTGGGTCACACCCATGCAAAAGAAAATTCAAAAATATTTTAAAAATCATTTTAGTCTTCTGAACTGAATAAACTATGTATGAATTGAAAGTGGAAACTATGTAGATTTTTAAAATGCAAAAAAGTAAAAATTCAACATTACATGTTTTGAACTGAGAGCATGATTTAGCTCCCGCATAGGCAGCATTGTATCACTCACGATGCTGAGAAGAGAAGGGTATCGCTTGAGCCACCTCCAAATCCTTTCTGATGGAGGAATGCAGGCTGATATTGAGAGGAGCTCAAAATCTCCACAAAATGGCAGCCCAAGGTGTTGGAGATAGCAGTAGGATCCATGATAACATCGTCTGCTACTGTCAGACCAGGAATTGGTGAATGGATGTTGATCCCAGAGAGCCATTGGAGGTTGTCCCACATTACAGAAGATGGAATGGAACTATTAAAAGACTTAGTGAATGAATCCAGCTAGCTTCTTTGCTATCCTGAGGAATGCAAGGACACTGACCATGCATCTTTTTATAATATATGCAGTTTAATATCATAGGATGATGGTTAAAAATGTGGAGAGCATGTCCCCGTGCGCAAATTGCATCTGAGCATGACTCAGTTCATCAAGGGATTGGGACATGCCGCGGTAAAGAGAAAGTGCGATGTATGTAACATTCTGTGGGTTGGGATAACATCTTTAAGATATTGCACCTGGTCATCATAAATAGGGGAAATGATGTTTGTCGAAGGTTGCCAGGAAGGAGTAAAGCCTCCAGTCAGTCTTAGTAAGCTATCATTTGGGTGTTCACATAGATGGGGAGGAGTCAGTAAACATGTAGCACATGGGAAATGGTCACTCAAGTATGCGTAAGAGAGAATGGATCACTCGAGAAGATGGGCAAGCTGGGCAGCACAGAAGAGTATATTGAAATGGAAATAGGAGTGTGTGGATTTTGAAAGAAAGATGGGTGCTCCTGTATTAAGTCAGAAGAGATTAAGGTTATTGAGATGGTCAGCCATCTCTCAGACAAGTTCTGGCAGAACCCAAAAGGAGACGGTGCGCATTAAAGTCACTGAGCAGCAGAAAGGAGAGAGGTAGCTGCCTAATAAGCTAGAGGAAGTCTGCCCTGTTGATATCAAATAGTGGAGGGATGTGAACTGTACAAAGGGAGAACTTGAAGTAAGGAAGAAAAAGGCGAACTGCAGAAAGTCAGGGAGATAGGTTGACTATGAATGTCATCCTGTATGAGCAGCATGGCTCCCCCATGAGATGGAATGCCGACCTTGGGGGGGAAGGTCAAAACAGTCTGTGAAGAAACGCCTTGGAGGATACTCATGATGAGAAAAATATGAAGGGGTATCACCTCGGCAGTTTCCAAGTGCCAGCCTTCAGAGACACTCTGCTTCAGGGCATAAAGGCAGGAGGATCCCAATCCACTAGGTCTGCAGGAGCATCGGCATTTTTCTGCTCTTGGCCTGTAGAGTACAGTGCAACAAAATGGCTGGTGTTGTGCACCAATGACACAGATATTGGACTGACGAGGATATCATGTGGCAACACCGTCAAAGACGATCTTCGAGTCGGTGAAGGAAAGACTGCTTGCCTTTGTTTAACTTCTTTGAATCTTTCTGGTTATCAGACAAAGATGTGGATGTTGGGTAGCTGGAGCAACATAGGAACACATCAAGAGTACTACTCCTGTCCTTTCCATGCTGCCGGTTGTATAGCTGCGGTATTTGTCCCATGAGGTGAACATCTGATGGTGCACTGCACATTTGAAGGATTAGATGGATACCCTACCATACCACTGGGCGATTTCACAACCATGGTGCTAAATTTGAATTTGCATGTCTGCTTGGCCACTTCTTCTGTGGAGTGAGCTGTAGCTAGAACAGTACTGTAGGTGCCATATGGTAGCATACAGGGTTTCTGACTTGCCAACAACTTGCAAGCAACCATGTAAGACACTTTTCCTTCACCCGGACCTCCTGAATCGCCTCCTTATTGAGGTACATGGGACAATTCTGGGAGGATGGGACAATTCTGCAAGGAGGCAGCACATACGCCATTGCAGATAATGCAGCAGGCTGAAGGAGGTGGACAATCACCCTTGTGCACATTAGTATGACAAGTTGAACATTTGGCCGGATGCCAAAAAGAACTGCTAGTGTGGTTGAAACTATGACACTGGTAGCAGCGTATAGAGTTCGGAATGTATGGTTGGACTGTGATAAAGGTGAGAAAAAGTGTGTGTGTGTGTGTGTGGGGGGGGGGGGGGGGGGAGCACTATGGAGGCATCTATCCTTTTCATCATCCATTGGATTGCAGTGACACCCTGATCAGGCAGGTATGTTTGGATTTCAGCCTCCGACACACTGTCAAGCAGCCTAGTGTAAATAACACCACGGAAAGAATTCAGAGCAGCTTGAAACTAACAGGATGGCTGAGGAGAAGTGAAGTGGCAAGCAGTTTGTGCTTGAGAATCAGAAATAGTCTCCAAGAGGAAAGTGCCACTCCATAAAAGAGAGCAGGACTTCACAGAGCAAGCATTTGCATTAACACCTTTCTAAATAATAAATGGATTTACCAATGCAAAGGACTCACCGTCTACAGTAAGTGAAACCATGAGGAACTGTGGTGCAACTGGGATGGTCTTTGAATCGTTAGATCATTCCACTTAGGCTTTGTAGATGATTGGGAAGATGATTGTCTTATTGCAATAAAATCCTCCATGATTGCCAGCATCTCTGATGATGTACTGCTTCCAACTGGGGGCCCCCCTTCTCAAGGCAGTGCACCTGCCTTAGGTGACCATTTATGCCTCAGGTCACACCTACTGAACACCTGATGGAGGGACCAGTCGGCAATTTGGGAAGGTAGCTGCTCAGGCAATCACCCCTCCCTGGGCCTTGCCTACACAATGGAGGGGTATGTGTGAACCCAACCTGTAGACCCAAGTCTGGGAAATACACGTTACCCTGTTACCTGCTATGCGTCAGATGCATGGGCCAGCCTACAGGAGTACACAGGGAGGAAGAAGAAAAAGAGGAACCTCAAATGCTGAAGTGGAAGGACAGGAGAAGGTGAATGAAGAAAGAAAGAGGAATGAAAACACAGTGGTGAGACTGATCCAATGTGAGCCACCGAAAATGTGGAACATATTCCAAAATATACCCCAAACACGTTCCCCAAGGGAGGGTAAAAATAAGAGCAAGGAGATAGATATGCAGCACAGAAGGGAAAAATATGCTGCAAAGGCTGGGGCCCTGTGGAAGCCAAGCACGAACCCACTAAAGAGCTGTGAGCTCCCTGCAGGTTTAAAAAAAAAGTGAAAAATTTATGAAAGGAGCTACAGAAAGCTTCTCACCCACTAGCCACTCTCAGTGCCTGCACCTGCTCGGTGCTGAATATTTCTGGAGTAACTATGACTGCAGGCAAAGCACTGTGTCCTCTCACAGCTGATACAGAACAAATGCTGTCTCTACATAGTTTCTCTGCAGATGTATTACTGCAGAATCAAACTGAATCGTTAAAACTATTTTCCATCACTAAGGATTTAATCTTGTATTTAGCTTATGGTGAAAGTGATTTGATTAATTAGATTTACCTCAATAGTTCTTTCTTGCATACCCATTTTTAAAGTTGAGCCAAAATACAATGATCCCTGGTGCTTGTGCTAATTGGCAATGAGTGCCAGTGGTATTTCCATAAAAAGCTAATTTAATTTACAGTGATAATCATGCTAACAGACTATTACAGAGCAGTGAATATATAGCTCTGAAAAGACTGAAATTATATTAAATGAATCCTAAACTATCATTAAAAGAATAAAACATAAAATATTGCTGTCACACAGTAGTAGCACTTTTATTAATAAGTGAAATAGCTAATGTAAGCTTACTTTGAATAAGGTTCAGGGTTCATTACATAAAAACAATATTTCAAAGTTAATGCTTTAATAAAGTATGCCTAATACTTTCAGTCAAAAAGTATGTAAAAAGTGGTCTTTAATTGAGTGTTACAACCTAAAAAAAATGAAGGTATTTGAAAATAATCAATACAGTATTGTAGTTATATAGTAATACAGTACTAAACTAGTACTAATATTTAGATACTAAAAATATAACATTGTGTATATATTTAATTCTCTATTTTATAAAAATTTTTAATATTGCTCTAAATGCCATTATTAGGGCTAGAGTGTCTTTATAAAGGTGTAAATGTCAACCATCTGACTGGATTACTAAATACAAAGTTGTTGGTGACTGGTGAAATACCCAATTCATCCATAACATCTTGGTGGGCATGAAGAATAGCCAAATTGTCCAATCGCTTCTGTCCCTTTGTTGATTAGAGATACGACTTCAGACATTTAAGAGTGTTAAATGACCATTCTGATTTTGCTGTCGTGATTGGAACTACTTGGAGAATCTTAATTCACTTCACTACTTCACATAACATTTCTACAACTGCAGGCTCTTGTGTAATGTACTTTCTTACATCAAGCACATTTTTTAAGACCAGTTGTTTTTTATTAGTGATATCAAATAACATATTCAAGAGTAAGTGCTGCCTCTGAATGTCTAGGTCATTTTTGAAAAACTCAGTTGATTTTTCCAAATTTGTTTCACCTCTGTTTACTAAAAGCAAGCACACTTTTCCAACCCATCTGCAATGACCTGTGTGAGTCCAGTTGAAGCAAACTGCTCTGTAATGCAAGATTGCACCATTTCACATACTTCATTGTAACAGCTTTGCAATATTCCTTTTGGGTTTTGAAAGTGTATGGTGCACTGGCTTTGTTGTTTTCATACTTCTTGGGTATACTTTGATTCCTAGGAAGTGAAGGATCATAAACTTGTGAAGGTTTTTCTTTTAAACACAATTCCCAAAAGTGTTCAGAACTGTCACACCTTCCATTCAGTATACAAATCAAGCCCTCATATTTTTTCCAGATCAGCAACACTTAGATGAAGGCATTGAATTTTTTCATTGACATCCTCTACTGGGTTCATTGCATGGCAATAAAGACGTAAAAAGAAGTAAGTCTTTAATTGTAATGTTGACTCAAGGTAGACTGCACATTTTCAACCTGCCTCTGTTTTGTCCTCTGCAGAAAATGTTTCAAAAAACTCTAAAAGTTCTTCAAAGTTTTTCAATATTCAAGACACTAGAAGCTCGCATAGTCCATTGAGTTGGCCAAAGGGGTCATAGACTAGCTTGGTTGATGGCACTCTCACATCATATGCTTCTGAAAAGTAACATCATTTTGTTGGATTCCCTATGGTATTTATTACGTCCTTGGCTAAAGCCATAATATCCCTCATAGATGAAAGATGGTGGAGACTGTCTACAACTGCCAGGTCTAACCTGTGAGCAGTGCAGTGCATATACCATGCTTTTGGTTGTATATCCAAAAATAACTTTTTTAGTCCTTTGAACTTACCTCTCATATTCGAGGCACCATCATAGTACTGTCCTCTGAAGTTATCCACTGACAAATCAAGATGAGCAAAAACATCTTTTAAAATACTAAACAGAGTGCACTAAAGAGAGTCTCATACAAGCCAATAGACTTCATTGATGATTAAGGAATCATTGACAGTATGAACACAAAATGACACTTGTTCATGAACTGAAGAATCACTTGTTTCATTAACCATAACATAAAAATGTTCAGTCTTCTGGATTGAAGCCAATAAACTTTCTCAACACATACTTTCCTAGTAGATCAATAATCTCTTTTTGAGTATCATGGAACATCCATTTATACCCCGAACGCCCTAAGCAATCTTTAAACTCAGGTACATCATTCTTCCGGAGTTCCAACAACTGAAAACATTTGAGATGATGTCTTCGTGCGATCTAATTGCTAGTCCTTATTGGTATAGGAATTGCACAGTACTAAAAATTTGTCTGAAGAGCTTTCTTCATATTATTGTCTAACTGTTCACTGAATTGGGAGGTCATACTTTGGTTAGTGATAGAATGTAGTTTCAGAACACCTTATTTGTCCATAAAATGTATTTTCATGAAGATGGGATTTTTCCAAAGCCTTTTTCCAGCTAGAAAATCCTATTGAAGTAAATGCATTCTTTTTTTAAGAAAATTGTAATAAATTTTTAGCATCTGCCTATTTGAAGGTTTTGCAAAAGACTTTTTTGGTAGATACTTCATATTCTAGCCATGTATAATTGATCAACTAAGACTTCTGAAATGACCTTCCCTTACCAGATTGTCCAGGTTGTGGGTGTGAATAGTTCTTACCTGAAGACAATGAAGCAATTGATGACACAATAATTGTTGGAGGTTGACTTGCAGTATCAACAACTTCCAAGCGTGCCTTTTTGGTATCACATTTATCCATTGCAAATTTAATTCACAATACACTAAGAGATTAAAGTAAATGAATAAAATATAGTCATACAAATTAGACCACTAGACACTAAAGTCAGAATACTAAACATGTCTGCACCATGCACTGAATCAAACTACCCACACTGAATGACTGACAGCAAGGTGGACTATATATCGCCGCAGTGTCATAATGTCTCAAAGCGTCAAGGTGATGCAAGGCGGAGAGTTCCAGGCACTTATGCTCCAGTCCTTTTGATGTCACCACAGCCTCAGTGCTGGCCTACCGGCACCGGCCTTTCCCCAAAATTTCACACACTGGGTCAAATACTAAGTGTGGCTGCAGCACCGTAACACTATCATGATTCACACCCCTCATTTTCAGTTAACCTGCTTACTACCATAATAATTACTTGTTTTAACTCATTACTGAATGTATCTTAAAAGGGAACTATTGCAAACAAGGAAAATAATAAATTCCAACATAATTTTGGGATTTTAAAGAGCATAATGTAACTAATAATTTTCTAAAATTATTGGGAGAGCTCCCTGCTCCCGTTCCTCCCCACCCAAACGATTCTTGAGGGGGCTCAGGCCCCCTCGGGCCCATGGAGTCAGCGCCTGTGCCAGGTACTCAGCTTTGTTGGAACACATGCCTGAATAGCTGTGCTTGTCCACCTGAACAAAACAGCAGTCACCAAGTTGATACTCAATAATTTACTTGGTTTTACTTTAACGCCACGGAATTTGATTCCATGAGACACATAAGGCAGTGCAGGTGGGAAATATTATTGACAGTTTTCAAATTATTTTGTCTCTTTTGTATATATCGTGTGCAAGAAGTGTTATTACTGCAGGATATTTATCTATAAAGTGAGTTGCTACCTTGATAGAATTCAAGATTCGAGGGATATTATTTATTGTTAATAGTTTCAATGTTAATTAATGATACTTATGCAATTGCACAGTTCCGTTCATCAGTTCAACTTAAGTTGTTAAAACTGCTGCATTTTGATAGGTTCAATGAACCTTATAAACAAGGTCAACAACATACATGTTTATGTGTGTTTTAAATAAAGCAATAGCAGAGAAAAAATAGTTAGGGAAACATATTAATAACCTTTTGCTAAAATTATCACTGATCACTCTTGTAACACATATTACACCATGGAATCAATTTCAAACTGTGGTAGTTAAGTGTCAAAGAATATTACAAAGTTGTATCATTTATTAAAATCTTACCCTAAAAGAACTTAACAAATACTCGTGTTATATGCCGAAATAAGTTTCCTGAAATTCTTAATTGACATAAGAAGGCAGTTCATGTTTCTGCATGTGAATGTTAAAGAAAGAACAACTGAATTGTGTACTCACCATGCACTGCATTAATCCAATAAATGGGACAGCCAATATTCTTGTAGTTGGACCAGGCACTGGGAATTTCATGATCATCTGAAATCTTGTCCTCAGAGCTGCTGCTGGCACTCTTATCACCATCTGCTTCACCAAGATTAACAATGTTTTTCATGTGGGTCTCCATAATTCACCCTCTCTCGCAAGCACCTTCAATATTTTTTTTCACATGTAGAATCACCACATATCTACTGAACTTCAGTCAAAGCCTGATGAAAGTTTCGAAATTTGTAGTAAGTACCTATGTTACCAATCTTCTTAGGTCATTGGTCCCTAGGGTTATACACTATTTAATCTAACTTAATCTAACTTAAACTAACTTACACTAAGGACAAAACACCTTGCAAACAATGGCAAGGAGTCTCAGGCCGCACAGCTCCCCTGTGCAGCTCGAAGCTCGATGAAGCAATTTTAACTCCTTGCTTTGTGAAAAAGGTGCACGCTTATTATTTCTTGCTACATTTCCTTTTGCTTGAGCCCAAAGACACTCAATTGCATTGTACATGCAATGGTACGGTGGCAAACAAATAACCTTGTGACCAGCAGTTCTAGCTGATTTCATCATCAATCGTGTATACAAGAGTTTGTGGCTTTTTGAATTCCTAAGGGAGCAAACTGCTGATGTCATTGGCTCCTAGGCTTACACACAACTTAAACTAACTTATGCTAAGGACAACACACACACACACACACCGATGCACAAGTGAAGACTCGAACCTCCAGCAGGAAGGGCCGCACAATCCACAACATGGTGCCCCTAACAGCGGGACCACTTCACATGGCAGTTACGGGCTTAACAAGCTGAAGCAGCTCTGCCTTTTTTGGTTCATCAGTGCAATTAACATTATGTCACTGCAACCAACTTAACAAATCACCTTTTCTGTTTGACATGGTCGGCACTTTGTTCACCTGGTTAGAAAAATAAGGTGCTTTATCTATCATTATAATAGACTATGGAGGAATGTTCCAAAGAAGTTTATCCTGAAACCATGAGATGTAGATTGCAGCATTCATTTCTTCGTGGAAATCTCCTGACTACTTTGAAGCAAAAGCCCACAAAGCATTGTTTATGACTGCTTAACTTGTTCCAGCATGGCAAACAATTAATCTGCCACCTTTCCCAGTTGTTTTTCGTAGAACTGAAGAAATTGTGTCATCAGTCCAAATGTGTGAAACACGAGTATTTGTTAAGTTCTTTTAGGGTAAGATTTTAATAAATGATACAACTTTGTAATATTCAAGTCGATCTGTAAATATGACTTTGTCAAAGTCAATAGTGCACATTTTTTCTGAGGAAACTGCAGTGCAAATTTATGATTGTTGAATGTTTTATACCTGAAGTCTAGGGAATTCAGAACCTAAGAAGGTGACATCATACCCCCGGAAAACAGACCTGCTTCATGAAGTGAAACAAAAAGTTTTTTCCTAGTTGGTAATTCACCTTTACAGTAATAATTGTAAATATGGGCCCAAATAGCACACTGATTAAAATTGTCAATGGCTTTCACTCGCTTCATACCCTTCCTGCATTTACCTGGCTTGCTAAGCATGAAGTCTTTCTCACCACTATCAAGGCCTATGCATTTTCTCTGAGTCACACGTTTCACTATAGCAGTTCCAATAACAAGCTCATCGGCTGTTCGTTGCACTACATTTGACACAGGGAGAATAGGTCCTTCATTATACCTCTCACTTTCAAAGTAATCCTGCACATGAATATCAAATTCCCTCACTGCCATCCAGCACTAGCTGTTGCAACTGTTAGCTATACTGTCCGGAAGCAACAGGGTTGCTTTCAGTTTCTGCGACTGGAGTGGTCTCTCGGCACAGTAGATGGATCCATGGATCATCGTGTTTTCATCCAACACTAGGATCTGCATTTCTCTATTGGTTCCTAACCGTACTAACTCAAGACTGAACAAAAATAAGCCATATATTACAGATAACCGTACACTGTTTTCGTTGTTCAAAATGCCATATTATGTTGTTAATAGCAGAAAATGACATACACATTGGAATGTACCGTAAGCAGTGGTAAGAACATTTATACTTCACTTTGGTAAGTTTGTTTTGTGATGTGTGTGGAAATTTCACATGGTCTACTATTTGTTTCTGAGAATACAAAAATCTGAGTGCTTTGTCATCTGCCATCAGATTCTTTACCTGTAATAGGTACACTGTGTGAAGTGTTCTATCCAGGCACACATGCAGCTGTCCTTTGCAGATGGTAATCAGTGGTAGTGTAACAAGGAATCGCCGGATATGACTGTCTGCCTAACAATTTTTTTTGTGCTGCACTTTTAATTGTTGCACGTAAGTACTCAATAGATTTTCCAACATTTTAAAGCTGTGAAACCTCTGTCTTTTCGTTGGCACATAAAATTCACTTATATAGCAGGTTCAGAATCATAAACAGTAAATTTAGCAGTTTCTTTTATACTTCGTGAATATATTTTCCATCCTTCTTTTTGATCTGGGCTTTGGACCAGCACTGGCAAAGTTAAAAATATATCTTTATGTTGTCTTTTGCTTTTTTATATTTTTTTCATTTTCTAAGTTTTTGTCTGATAGCATTATTGTATTCGTTCTGTGCTGCAATTGGCAATTTGTTTCTGTGTGGTAATTTTCAAAACTGGGAATGACACACACCTTGCAAGTTTTACATTCGTACTTGCTTTTTTATGCACTTTCTGTTTCCAGCAAACAATGCATCTAGACAGTAGCCTACTTTACTAAGAATGCTCACTTGTTATACTGTTTGGAAAATCCATTCCCAAAAACCTTTGAGGATTATCATCAGAATACCTTCCCCTGCCAGCTTTTCTGCACTCTGATGCATACATTTCTGGAAGTTCCCTTACCAGCGACCGATGAACTCTATCAGAAGTGTACTACCTGTTAGTGACCTGTGAAGGACATGAGCATTTAAAACACACAAATCAAGAATGTGCAAAACGAACTCCTTATACCAGTTCATTGTTTTTCGTATACATCTGTCAGAGCTAAGCAGCCTATCAGAATGGTCAACTGATACCAAATTCAAGTTATATTCTACAATGATTTGTGGTTTCTTAATTTTCTCTCTAATATTCCTGTCAACAATTTCTGTGGTGTTACATGTGGTCAATGTCCACACTTCCCTTTTGTCACACCAACTTTATTTGTTAGTGCAAATAAATTTAATGTCTTTCCATTTCAGTTTCTGCAGAACTTTCAGCATGTTGCATCTGTTCTTATGGATAGCGCCACATGCGTTTGTCCCATGAGTGTGAAGCCAGGAAAATTTCTGCGCTTAAGTACCAATTATCGAGGTAGTGGGTATTGTCCATGTTCTAAAAACAGTTTTATTAGTGTAGCCACTACATCACTACTTTTCCTCAAATTGTGGAACTTAATTTCTGTTGATGTCCCTGTAGAAAAATGAAATCTAAGACAGACAGTCTTACAATCACATAATACAAATGTTTTTCGTCTGAATATACTCTTGTTTCAATGGAATGAATTGTGTGAAAGATAAGCGTCCTTTAAATAATAACAAACTTTCATCATTGCAGAGTTTCTTATGTGGATTAATTGCACAATGGAAAGCTGTACAAACTCTGTCATCAGTGTTCCTCATTTTAAATAATTAATCTCCTCCAGTATTGGCAGAGTTTTCACTGAAATTTAACATTCTCGTAAGTAACAAAAAACTGTCCCATGACATCATTTTCATTGAAGTCAAATTCATCATTAAGACATGATTTCTTCATAGGTATTTCACCATCACTTTCTGAGTCTTCAGATTCAGAAATACTAACATGTCTTGTTGAAATACCAGACTGCATTGAAACACTTGTTGACGTGGAAGGTTTATCACTACAGCTTTCCAATTCTGTGGAAGAGCTGAAACTTTCATCAAAGTCATATAGTTCATCCTCACTGTTGCTCCTTGTAAGAATCTCCATGATTTCTTCCTCAGTGCACCAACCACGTCTGCCACTTTCTTTGTGAAACACGATAGGAAAAAAAGACTAAAGAAAATTCTGATGAACACAAACCTGTAGTTTGAAGCCTAGGCCCACAACAGACAGAGGTTCTGATGACAATCTAGCAGCCAGAACTGTGAGAGGCTACTGAGGCAGGGGGCGGGAAGTCCACTGTGCAAGTTACCTCATCATCAGCACTCAGGTAGCGGTGCATCTGTACTCATCATAAGTGCTCAGGGGCCAGCAAACTGGTGCGACTGAACTCATCAACAGCACTAATGGGTAAACCAGCACCCGCAACTATACTCTGTAGCACCCATGGAGCGGCAGGCAGCATGTCGAGTAAACTCATCAACAGCAGTCCAAGGGTTAACACTAAGTGAAATATTTATGAATGAGCTGCAGAAAGCTTCTCACCAGATAGCCACTTTCAGTAAAAACACTTACTACAATGCTTTGTTTCCCTTGCATCAAAAAACTAAGGGTAAAATTTATGAAAGAAACTGCCGACTGCTTCTCACCAATAGCCACTCTCGGTAGATAGAGTTACTCAAGCATCTGGCCCTGGGTGGAGGATCAGGATGAAGAGCGAGCATGATCCAGCTCCATCACAGTAAAGGCAGCATAGTAACGCTCACCATTCTGAGAAGGGAAGAATATCATCTGAGCCGCCTCCGTTTGCTTCTGGTGGAGGAAGTCAGGGTGATAGTGAGAGGAGCTCGAAATTTTCACAGAAAGTGGTGGTGATAGCAATAGGGTCCACACTGACATGGTCTGCCACAGTTCAGCCAGAAAGTGGGGAATGGATCCAGGCCAGTAATTAGGGAATGGATCTTGGTCCCAGAGAGCCGTCACAGATTGGCCCACGTGATGGTAGACGGGTGCAAACTGAGGAAGAAGAAGAAGTAAGAGGTGCATCAAACGTTGAAGTGGAGGAAGGCTGTGAGAAGTTGAACAAAGAAAGGAAAAAGGAATGTGAAACAGTGGTGAAACTGTTCTATATATATATATATATATATATATATATATATATATATATATATATATATATATATATATATAATAGAGGGAAACGTTCCACGTGGGAAAAATATATTTAAAAAGAAAGATGATGAGACTTACCAAACAAAAGCGCTGGCAGGTCGATAGACACACTGACAAACACAAACATATACACAAAATCTAGCTTTCGCAACCAATGGTTGCCTCGTCAGGAAAGAGGGAAGGAGAGGGAAAGACAAAAGGATTTGGGTTTTAAGGGAGAGGGTAAGGAGTCATTCCAATCCCGGGAGCGGAAAGACTTACATTAGGGGGAAAAAAGGACAGGTATACACTCGCGCGCGCGCGCACACACACACATATCCATCCTCATATACACAGACACAAGCAGACATTTGTAAAGGCAAAGCAGCTCCTACGACCAGCGATCGGCCGGTTGATCGGCCACCTGCAGGGTGCCTCAGCAACACAGAAGACAGCTGAGGGCGGTTACCACCAGATCGTGCTGTAGATGAGACATGCCATGGCAGAGAAGGAGAGGAACTCAGTTTCTTATTAGTCTTCTTGAAAACAGGACGTTGAGATTAAGGAGGAATCGGTGGTTGTGAAGTTGGCGTACGTAAAAAATCTTCACAAGTAGGCTCTTTTTTGGAAGTCCAGGAATATGATTTTGGGGCTTGGGATTTAGCAGAACCCGATGAAGACTGCACCACAGAGTGAGCAGCTGAGAGTGGGGAGGTTCAACGTACGACCTCTGCACTGGCTGATCTGATAACTGTGGCATTAAACCTGAGATCACAAGTCTGCATGGCTGCCTCCTTTGTAGGCTGAGGAGAGGCAAGGCCAATGCTGTATTTACCTGTGTGAGGCACAGTGGGTTTCGACTGGCAAATAACTTTCGAACAGCAAATGTCGACACCTTTTCCTTTACGCTGATTTACTGAATGAGCCATTTGTCTTTAAAAATGGGACAATCTCAAGAGGAAGCAGCATGGTCACCCACACAGATGATGCAACAAGGGGATGGAGAGAGACAAGCATCCTCAAGGGCATTCTTGCCACACATAACGCATTTGGCCAGATTGGAACATGACTGACTGGTATGACTAAACCGCTGACACCGATAGCAACGCGTAGGGTTTGGGATGTGAGGGTGAACAGAAATTATCTTGTAGCTCTCTTGTATGTTCAATGGAAGTTGAACTCTGTCAAATGTCAAGAAGACAGTACGGGTTGGAACAAAGACCATGTCAACCCTTTTCATGACTCAATGAACAGCCGTTATGCCCTGGTCAGACAGTTAGTTTTGAATTTCCTCATCAGACAATCTGTCGAGGGAGCGCGTATAAACGACCGCACATGATGAATTAAAAGTGTAGTGCACTTCCAACTGGATGGGGAAAGTGTGTAGCAGTGAAGTAGGCAGAAATTTTTGTGCCTGGAGGGCACCGACTGTTTCTAACAAGATGCCATTTTGTAATAGGGAACAAGACTTAACAGGATCTGCAATTGCATCAAGACCTTTCTGAATAATGAAAGGGTAGACTGGGGGGGGGGGGGGGGGGGGGGAAGTCTTGACCTTCATCTGACCAAGAAACAACAAGGAACAGTGGCACTGATGGAAGAATTAGCGGTGGCCGAGACTCATTTAACTTTCATTTATGAGCAGACATAGTAGATAATGAGGAAACCATTGCAGAAGTAGCCCCCCATGATTACCGGCATCTTTGATGGCACGTTCCTTCCTTGTGGGGGCTCTCTCTGAGTGCACTCATGCCTTAGGTGACTGTTCACACCTCAGGTCACACCTTCCATGTAACAGACGGAGGAAACTTTCGTAAGGCATCAGCTCGGGTAATCACATCTCCCATTGCATGGCAGTTACCAGGGGATACGAACGTATGCTAGTTGTCTACTTGGGGCAGAGAATAAAGCATGGGAATGCATGGGACAGCCTTCAGACATGCACAGGGAGGAAAAAATATAAAAGAGGAACAAAGAAAAGGAAAGGAAAGAGGAGAGGTCTCAAATGCTGCAGCAGAGAAAATAGTAAAGAAAAGAGGTGAGCAAAAGAGGAAAACAGGAGGAGGACAAAGACTTGCCAGTAGAGCAATCGAAAAAGAGAGACTGTTTCACAGTTTCGAGCATCTGTCTCCATATGTAGGAATTAACGTACTCCAAGTGGAGAGAGAGAGAGATAGAGATAGAGAGAGAGAGAGAGAGAGAGAGAGAGAGAGAGAGAGAGAGAGCGTGCAATGGTGAGATGTGAGGGGGGGGGGATGGGGGAGATGGGGGATGGAGATGGATGTGGAATAAGAAGGTATAGAGCCCAGAAAGAAAGGAAGACTACACTAGCTAGCACTGCTGCCCTCGGTACACACGTATCTACAAAAGAGTTGTGGACCCCGTGGGGGGGGGGGGGGGGGGGGTGTGTCTCCTCAAGGTCATGAAGTACTAAGAGGAACTGAAGATAGATACCTTAAAAACATTCACGATCTGCAGATATAGTTACCACACAGCTGTATATGTCACTTTTATGTTCTACCATAGGTGAAGAAATAATGGAAGGAGCTACAGAAAGTTTCCTTACCAACATTCAACATCTGGAGGTATACTCAGTGCAGAGCTGTATATATCTGCTTCATTTTCTTCTCTAAGTGAAGAAGTACTGGTAGGAGCTGCAGAAAGCTTCCTTACCAACATTCACAATATGCAATATAGTTACTGCACAACTTTATATATCCCCTCTATTTCCTACCCAATGTGAATAAGTACTCGAAGGAACTGAGAAAGTTTCCTTACCAACATTCACCACCTGTAGAAATAGTTAACGCACAGCTTTTTTTTTTTTTTGTGGTTTTAGGGCGCACAACTTCAATGGTCATTAGCGCCCTGACTGCGTTAAGAATGCACCGCGAGGCACAAGTTTAAAACAACAACTAAAATGGAAAACACGATAAAAGACAGACTGACTGGCATAGGATTAAAAAACAGCATCATCAAATGTCCTTAGCGAGGTTTGTCAAATTGATAAAACGAAGAACACTAGCAGCTGCTCGTGGGTCATCCGCTAAAATGGCATCTAAAGTACATGGCAGGTTAAGATCTAGACGCAGTGTGTTAAAATCCGGACAGGACATTAAAATGTGGCGGACCGTCAGCAATTGTCCACATGGGCAGAACGGCGCCGGTGCAGCCGTCAGCAGATGGCGATGGCTGAACCGGCAGTGTCCAATTCTTAACCGGGCCAAAACTACCTCCTCCCGCCGAGAAGGGCGTGAGGAGGACGTCCAAGCCACGGGAAGAGGTTTCAAGGCCCGAAGCTTGTTGGCTGTAAGGGCAGCCCAATCGGCATGCCACAGCGATAAATTGCGCCGACAAATAACCCTGCTAAAATCTGACGAAGGGACACAACAAGAAGCTGTCCGAGGCTGGAGGACCGCAGCCTTGGCCGCGGCATCTGCAGCTTCGTTCCCAGGGATACCGACATGGCCAGGGACCCACATAAAGCTAACCGGAGAACCGACGTCCACCAGCTGCCGAAGAGAGCGTTGGATCCAGTGCATGAAACAGTGAACCGGATACGGATCACTGAGGCTCTGGATGGCGCTCAGGGAATCGGAGCAGATGACATAAGCAGAATGTCGGTGGCAGCAGATGTAAAGAACAGCCTGGTAGAGGGCAAAGAGCTCAGCTGTGAAGACCGAACAATGGCCATGGAGCCGGTATGTGAAACTTTGTGCCCCGACAATAAAAGTACACCCGACTCCGTCATTGCTCTTAGAGCCATCTGTATAAATGAAGGTCATATTGATGAACTTCGAACGAAGTTCCACAAAACGGGAGAGGTAGACCGAATCGGGGGTAACCTCTTTTGGGAGCGAGCTGAGGTCAAGGTGAACGCGAACCTGAGCCTGGAGCCAAGGTGGCGTGTGGCTCTCGCCCACTCGAAAGGTTGCAGGGAGTGAAAAATGAAGGTGTTGAAGGAGGCGACGAAAGCGAACTCCAGGGGGTAGCAGGGCAGAGACATACAACCCGTATTGACGGTCGAGAGAGTCGTCAAAAAAGGAACGATAAGACGGGTGGTCGGGCATTGACAGTAGCCAACAGGCATACCGACAAAGCAGTATATCGCGCCGGTAGGTGAGTGGCAATTCGCCAGCGTCAGCATGAAGACTCTCTACGGGACTAGTATAAAACGCTCCGATCGCAAGTCATAAACCCCGATGTTGTATGGAGTTGAGGCGACGTAAGATGGATAGCCGTGCAGAGGAGTATATGAAGCTCCCATAATCCAGCTTGGAGCGGACGATCGACCGATATAGACGAAGTAGGACGGTTCGATCCGCTCCCCACGACATACCACTGAGAACACGGAGGACATTTAAAGAATGGGTACAATGGGCAGCCAAATATGACACATGTGGAGACCAGCTAAGTTTCCTGTCAAATGTAAGGCCTAAAAATTTGGTTGTCTCCACGATTGGGAGAGCAACGGGACCGAGTCGTAAGGACGGTGGGAGAAACTCTCTGTAGCGCCAGAAGTTAATACAGACCGTCTTCTCGGCAGAGAAACGGAAGCCATTGGCGACACTCCAGGAGTAAAGACGGTCAAGAGAACGCTGAAGACAGCGCTCCAGGACACGTGTACACTGCGCCCTGCAATAGATGGTAAAATCGTCCACGAAAAGGGAGCCTGATACATCAGCTGGGAGGCAATCCATTATTGGATTGATCACGATGACGAAGAGAGCAACGCTCAAAACTGAGCCCTGTAGCACCCCATTCTCCTGGCGAAAGGTGTCGGACAGGACAGAACCCACACGTACCCTGAACTGTCGATCCATTAAACAGGAATGAATAAAAAGAGGGAGGCGACCGCGAAGGTCCCATGTATGCATGGTGCGGAGAATGCCCGCCCTCCAACAGGTGTCGTAAGCCTTCTCCAAATCAAAGAACACAGCCGCGGTCGGGCGCTTCCGCAAGAAGTTATTCATAATGAAGGTCGACAAGGTAACCAGATGGTCAACAGCAGAGCGGCGCCTACGAAATCCACATTGTACATTGGTAAGTAGGCGTCGAGAGTCGAGCAGCCAAACCAATCGAGAGTTAACCATTCGCTCCATCACTTTACAGACACAGCTGGTAAGCGAGATGGGTCGATAACTGGAAGGCAAGTGCTTGTCCTTCCCCGGATCAGGAATCGGGACAACAATAGACTCGCGCCAGCATGCGGGAACATGTCCCTCAATCCAGATGCGATTGTAAGTACGAAGAAGAAAACCTTTACCCGCAGGAGAAAGGTTCTTCAGCATCTGAATATGAATAGAATCTGGCCCTGGAGCGGAGGACCGTGATCGGCCAAGTACGTTTTCGAGTTCCCGCATGGTGAATGGGGCATTATAACTTTCACAATTCGAGGAGTGGAAGTTAGGTGGCCTAGCCTCCTGTGCCTCTTTGCGGGGGAGGAAGGCAGGGTGGTAATGAGCGGAGCTCGAAACCTCTGCGAAAAAGCAGCCGAAGGCATTGGAGACATCCTCAGGGGCCACAAGGACGTCATTCGCGACCGTCAAGCCAGAAACTGGTGAGTGGACCTTAGTGCCAGACAGCCGGCACAGGCTACCCCAGACAACAGAAGAAGGAGTAAAACTGTTGAAGGTGCTTGTGAAAGCAGCCCAGCTGGCTTTCTTGCTTTCGTTAATAATACGACGACACTGAGCACGTAATCGTTTATAATTGATACAATTCGTCATTGTAGGGTGGTGTTTAAAGGTGCGTAACGCACGTCGATGAGCACGTAAAGCGTCTCTACATGTTGTGGTCCACCAGGGGACCGGTACGCGACGTGGAGAAGGAGTGGGGTGAGGGATGGAATATTCAGCAGCAGCGAGAATGACTTCCATGAGGTGTGCAACCTGACGATCGCAGCTTGTGAAGGTATGATGCCGAAAGGTCGCCCTGGAAGAGAAGATCCCCCAGTCTGCCTTGGAGATGGTCCAACTAGAGGAGCACGGAGAGGGGGTATGCTGCAGGAGATGGATAACACACGGGAAGTGATCGCTCGAATATGTATCAGAAAGTGCATAGCACTCTAACCGGCATGCAAGTTGGTGAGTACATATAGAGAGGTCTAAATGGGAATAGGTGTGAGATGTGTCCGAAAGAAAAGTAGGGGCGCCAGTATTGAGGCAGACAAGAGTGAGCTGGTTGAAAAGATCTGCTAACAGGGAGCCCCTCAGGCAGGATGCTGGAGAGCCCCAAAGGGGATGGTGGGCATTGAAGTCTCCAGTTAACAAAAATGGTGCAGGTAGCTGAGCAATAAGTTGCATCATGTCTGCCCTGGTAATGGCAGATGACAATGGAGTGTAAACGGTACAAATGGAAAATGTAAAAGTGGGGAGAGTAATGCGGATGGCAACTGCCTGCAGGCCAGTGTGCAACGTGATGGGATCGTAGTAAATATCATCCCGGACCAGCAACATAACCCCTCCATTAGCTGGGATACCTACCACAGGGGGTAGGTCAAAACGCACAGAGGTGTAGTGTGCCAAGGCAATGTGATCGCATGGGCGTAGCTTCGTTTCCTGGAGTGCTACGATGAGCGGATGGTGCAAGCGGAGCAGCAACTTCAGGTCCTCTCGGTTGGAGCGAATGCTGCGAATATTCCAGTGAATAAGTGCCATCGTAAGAAGAAAGGAAAGTGAAAGAAGGGGGTCACCTCGAAGGCCGCTGAGGGACTGGCTTTGAGCGAGCACCGCCGCCGCTATCAGTAGGCGGACAGTCATCGCCCATTGGGTCTATAGGGTCATCGGCAATCTGGGGAGGATGGCCGGGAGGGGGAGCTTCCTCTGCCGGTGAACGGCCAGATGTTCGGCTACCAGTGGTGCAGCCAGGCGAAACGTATGACGGCCTGGGGTGGCAACCGCTGGGTGGCGCAGGAGAAGAAATGCGCCGTGGCAGAGAAGGAGAACTGTGCTTCCTATGAGCCTCCTTGGAAGGACGTTTGGTGGAAGTACCGGTCGAAGGCTGGGAGGTCGAGGTACGTAGGAAGTCTGCACGGGATGGTTCCTTCTTGGAGGCCCGTGCATCTGACTTCTGGGTCTTCGTCTTAGCAGAAGCTGATGAAGGGGCTGGTGTCTATGGGGTGATGGGAGGAAGAGGAGACGTCGACCGTGCGATCTTAGCACTGGCCAAACGGACGACCGTGGTGCTGAAGGTCAGATCGCATGTCTGGGTTGCCACCTCCCTGGTAGTCCGAGGGGAGGCGAGGACAGTACTGTATTTCCCCGCTGGGAGCAGCGTGGGCTTCCTACTAGCCAATAGCTTGCGAGCAGCCGAGGTGGACACTTTCTCTTTGACCCGAATTTCTTGGATACAGCGATCTTCCTTATAGACAGGACAGTCGCGGGAGGATGCGGAATTGTCACCCTGACAGTTCACACAACGAGGAGACGGAGGTGGACAGTCACCCTCATGGGCATCCCTGCCACAAGTGACATTTAGCCGCATTGGAACAAGACTGTCGAGTGTAATTGAAACGCTGACACTGGTAGCAGAACGTAGGTGTCGGGACATAGGGGCGAACAGAAATAATTTCTTAGCCCGCCTTGATGCGCGATGGCAGCTTAACACTATCGAAGGTCAAGAAAAGTGTCCGGGTCAGTACAAGGTCATTGTTGACCTTTTTCATGGCCCTATGGACAGCCTCCTCAGCGAGGAAAGATTGAATCTCCTCGTCAGTCAATCCGTCGAGGGAGCTAGTATAGACTACACCACGAGACGAATTCAAAGTTCGGTGGGCCTCCACCCGGACAGGGAACGTGTACAGGAGTGTGGCCCGAAGCAGTTTTTGTGCCTGAAAGGCGCTCTCAGTTTCTAGTAATAAGGTACCATTAGGCAACCTGGTACAAGATTTGACAGATCCGGCTATGGCATCTACGCCCTTCTGGATAACGAAAGGGTTGACAGAGGAAAAATCCTTTCCGTCCTCAGATCGAGAAACGACGAGGAACTGTGGGGCAGGCGGTAGTACTTTTGTCACTGTTGGCTGGTCACGTTTCCGTTTTTGGTCAGAAGTCGAGAGAGATGGAGTGAAATCCATTGCGGAGGAATCCCCCATGATTGCCAGCGTCTCCGATGGCGCGCTCCTTCCTTGTGGGGACCGTCTCAGAGGGCACTCCCGCCTTAGGTGAATGTTTACAGCTCAGGTCACACCTCCCGAGAAACAGACGGAGGGATCAATCGGCATGGTCAGAAGGTATCAGCTCAGGCAATCACGCCTCCCTGGGCCTGGCCTTTACCAGGGGGTACGCGCGTGCCTTACATGTCTACCCAGGGTGGGGAATTACGCATTACCCCGTCACCGGCTACACGTGCGAACGCGTGGGTCGGCCTTCAGGCACGCACAGGGAGGACGGAAGAAGAGGAAAAAGGAGAGAGAGAGAGAGAGAGAGAGAGAGAGAGAGAGAGAGAGAGAGAGAGAGAGAGAGAGAGAGAGAGAGAGGGCAGACTGTCTCAAACGCCGAGGCGGAGACCAGAGAAGGCAAGGAGAAGAAGGCAATGAGAAGGCAAGGAGAAGAAGGCAATGAGAAGAAGGCAATGAGAAGGCAAGGAGAAGAAGGCAATGAGAAGGCAAGGAGAAGAAGGCAATGAGAAGGCAAGGAGAAGAAGGCAATGAGAAGGCAAGGAGATTGTGCAGGGGAAAGAGTAAGGAAGACAGTGAGGTGGAGAAGAGCAAAGAAAGGAACCAACCAAAGGTAGGAAGAAACGAGAAGTGAAAAAGCAAAATGACCGCAAATAGAGGTCGTGGAAACGTCCGCCTCCGGACGCAGGCGCTAACTACCCCCGTGAGGGGGATGGACTCGTTTTAGTCACCTCTTAGGACAGGCAGGAATACCTTGGGCCTATTCTAATCCCCGGACCCGCAGGGGTGAACGCACAGCTGTATATACCTCCCTTACCTTTTAACCTTAGGTGAAAAAGAACTGAAAGGAGCTGCAGAAAACTTCCTTGCTAACATTCACCATCTGCAATCATTGTTGGGGCACAGCTGTATGTGTCTACTTTGCTATCTACCCTAGGTGAAAAAGAAATGGAAGGAGCTGCAGAAAGCTTTGTTACATTAATTCACCAACAGTGGACATAGTCAGCGCACAGCTGTATGTGTCTCTTTTACTTTCTACCCTAGGTGCAGAAGTACTTGAAGGAGCTGCAGAATGCTTCCTTACCAAAATTCACCACCGTTGACATAGTTAGGGCACAGCTGTATATGTCTCTTTTACTTTCTACCCAAGGTTAAAAAGAAGTGGAAGGAGCTGCAGAAAGCTTCCTTTCATTAATTTACCTTCAGTAGACAGAGTTATGTCACAACTGTACATGTCTCCTTTACTTCCTAGACTAGGTGAACAAGAACTGGAAGCAGTTACAGAAAGCTTCCTTACCAACATTCACCATCGGTAGACCTAGCACACAGCTGTATGTGTCACCTTTACTTCCTACCCTAGCTGAAGAAGAATTGCAAAGAGCTGCTGAAAGCATTCTTACCAACATTCACCATCTGTTGATATAATTAGAGAACAGCTGTACATGTCGAGCTTTCTTTCTACCCTACATGACTAAGAAATGTAAGGAGCTGCAGAAAGCTTTCTTACAAACATTTACAATCTGTGGACATAGTGCACTGCAGAATTTGTCTCCTTTACTTTTGTTCATAGATAAAACAGAACTGAGATGTTATGCAGAAAGCAGCATTTCCAACATTCACCATCTGTAGAAATAGTTAGCGCACAGCTGTACATGTTTCCCTTACTTTCTACCCTAGATGAAGAAGAACTGTAAGGAGCCTCAGAAAGTAACATTTCGAAAATTCACCATCTGTAGACATTGTTAGCGCACTGCTGTACATGTCTACCTTACTTTCTACCCTAGGTGAAGAAAAACTGTAAAGAGCCTCATAAAGCACCATTTCCAACATTCACCATTTGTAGACATTGTTAGCGCACACCTGTGCATGTCTCCCTTACTATCTACCCTTGATGAAGAAGAACTGTAAGAATTTGCAGAAAGGACCATTTCCAACATTCACCATCTGTCGACATAGTTAGCACACAGCTGTACATATCTACCTTACTGTCTACTATGGATGAAGAAGAACTGAAGGAGCTGCAGAAAGCACCACTTCTAACATTCACCATCTATAGACATAGTTAGCGCACACCTGTACATGTCTCCCTTTCTTTCTACCCTTGATGAAGAAGAACTGTAAGGATCCTCAGAAAGCACCATTTCCAACATTCACCATCTGTAGACATTACTAGCGCACAGCTGTACATGTCTGCCTTCCTTTCTACCCTAGGTGAAGGAGGACTGTAAGGAGCTGCGGAAAGCACCATGTCCAACATTCACCATCTGTAGACATAGTTAGCGCACACCTGACCTTGCCTCCCTTGCTTTCTACGCTTCATGAAGAAGAACTGTAAGGAGCCTCAGAAACAACCAGTTCCAACATTCACCATCTGTAGACATTACTAGCGCACAGCTGTACATGTCTCCCTTCCTTTCTACCCTAGGTGAAGGAGGACTGTAAGGAGCTGCGGAAAGCACCATTTCCAACATTCACCATCTCTAGACATAGTTAGCGCACACCTGACCTTGCCTCCCTTGCTTTCTACGCTTCATGAAGAAGAACTGTAAGGAGCCTCAGAAACAACCAGTTCCAACATTCACCATCTGTAGACATGACTAGGGCACAGCTGTACAAGTCTCCCTTCCTTTCTACCCTAAGTGAAGGAGGACTGTAAAGAGCCTCAGAAAGCACAATTTCCTACATTCACCTTCTCTAGATATAGTTAGCGCACACCTGACCTTACCTCCCCCACTTTGTACGCTTGATGAAGAAGAACTGTAAGGAGCCTCAGAAAGCACCATTTCCAACATTCACAATCTGTAGACATTACTAGCGCACAGCTGTACATGTCTCCCTTCCTTTCTACCCTATGTGAAGGAGGACCGTAAGGAGCTGCGGAAAGCACCATTTCCAACATTCACCATCTGTAGACATAGTTAGTGCACACTTGACCGTGCCTCACTTACTTTCTACGCTTGATGTAGAAGAACTGTACGGAGCCTCGGAAAGCACCATTTCCAACATTCACCATCCGTAGACATTATTATCGCACAGCCGTACATGTCACCCTTCCTTTCTACCCTAGGTGGAGGAGGACTGTTAGGAGCCTCAGCAAGCACCATTTCCTACATTGACCTTCTCTAGACACAGTTAGCGCACACCTGACCTTGGCTCCCTTACTTTTTACGCTTGATGAAGAAGAACTGTGAGGAGCCTCAGAAAGCACCATTTCCAACATTCACCATCTGTAGACATTAGTAGCGCACAGCTGTACATGTCTCCCTTCCTTTCTACCCTAGGTGAAGGAGGACTGTAAGGAGCCTCATAAAGCACCATTTCCTAATTTCACCTTTTCTAGACATAGTTAGCGCACACCAGACCTTGCTTCCCTTACTTTCTATGCTTGATGAAGAAGAACTGTAAGGAGATGTGAAAAGCACCATTTTCAACATTCACCATCTGTAGACATAGTTAGCACACAACTGACCATGCCTCCCTTACTTTCTATGCTTGATGAAGAAGAACTGTGGGGAGCCTCAGAAAGCACCATTTGCAACATTCACCATATGTAGACATAGTTAGTGCACACCTGCCCTTGCCTCCCTTACTTTCTACGCTTGATGAAGAAGAGCTGTAAGGAGCCTCAGAAAGCACCATTCCTAACATTCGCCATCTGTAGACATTTTAGAGCACAGCTGTACATGTCTCCCTTCCTTTCTACCCTAGGTGAAGGAGGACTGTAAGGAGCCTCAGAAAGCAGCATTTCCTACAATCAACTTCTCTAGACATTGTTAGCACACACCTGACCTTGCCTCCCTTACTTTCTACGCTTGATGAAGAAGAACTGTAAGGAGCCTCAGAAAGCACCATTTCCAACATTCACCATCTGCAGATATTACTAGTGCACAGCTGTACATGTCTCCCTTCCTTTCTACCCTAGGTGAAGGAGGACTGTAAGGAACTGCGGAAAGCACCATTTCCAACATTCACCATCTGTAGACATAGTTAGCGCACACTTTACCTTGTCTCCATTACTTTCTACGCTTGATGAAGAAGAACTGTAAGGAGCCTCAGAAAGCACCATTTCCAACATTCACCATCTGTAGACATTATTAGCGCACAGCTGTACAAGTCTCCCTTCCTTTCTACCCTAGGTGAAGGAGGACTGTAAGGAGCCGCGGAAAACACCATTTCCAACATTCACCATCTCTAGACATAGTTAGCGCACACTTGACCTTGCCTCCCTTACTTTCTACGCTTCATGAAGAAGAACTGTAAGGAGCCTCAGAAACAACCATTTCCAACATCCAACATCTGTAGACATTACTAGCGCACAGCTGTACATGTCTCCCTTCCTTTCTACCCTAGGTGAAGGAGGACTGTAAGGAGCTGCGGAAAGCACCATTTCCAACATTCACCATCTCTAGACATAGTTAGCGCACACCTGACCTTGCCTCCCTTACTTTCTACGCTTGATGAAGGAGAACTGTAAGGAACCTAAGAAAGCACCATATGCAACATTCACCATCTGTAGACATTACCAGCGCACAGCTGTACATGTCTCCCTTCCTTTCTACCCTAGGTGAAGGAGGACTGTAAGGAGCTGCGGAAAGCACCATTTCCAACATTCATATTCTGTAGACATTACTAGCGCACGGCTGTACATGTCTCCTTTCCTTTCTACCCTAGGTGGAGGAGGACTGTAAGGAGCCTCAGAAAGCACGATTTCCTACATTCACCTTTTCTAGACATAGTCAGTGCCCACCTGACCTTGCCTCCCTGACTTTCTACGCTTGATGAAGAAGAACTGTAAGGAGCCTCAGAAAGTACAATTTCCAACATTCACCATCAGTAGACATTACTAGCGCACAGCTGACCATGTCTCCCTTTCTACCCTAGGTGAAGGAGGGCTATAAAGAGCTGTGGAAAGCATCATTTCCAACATTCACCGTCTGTAAACATTGTTAGCGCACACTTTACGTTGCCTCCCTTACTTTCTACGCTTGATGAAGAAGAGCTGTAAGGAGCCTCAGAAAGCACCATTTCCCACATTCACCATCTGTAGACATTACTAGCGCAGAGCTGTACATGTCTCCCTTCCTTTCTACCCTAGGTGAAAGAGGACTGTAAGGAACTGCAGAAAGCACCATTTCCAACATTCACCATATCTAGACATAGTTAGCACACACCTGAAATTGCCTCCCTTACTTTCTACGCTTGATGAAGAAGTACTGTAAGGAGCCTCAGAAAGCACCATTTCCAACAATCACCATCTGTAGACATCGTTAGCGCACACCTGACCTTGCCTCCCTTACTTCCAATGCTTGATGAAAAAGAACTGTATGGAGCCTCAGAAAGCACCATTTCCAACAATCACCATCTGTAAACATAGTTAGCGCACAGTTGTACATGTCTCCCTTCCTTTCTACCGTAGGTGAAGGAGGACTGTAAGGAGCCTCAGAAAGCACCATTTCCTATATTCACTTTCTCTAGACATAGTTAGCGCACACCTGACCTTGCCTCCCTTACTTTCTACGCGTGATGAAGAAGAGCTGTAAGAAGCCTCAGAAAGCACCATTTCCAACATTCAGCATCTGTAGACATTACTAGCACACAGCTGCACATGTCTCCCTTCCTTTCTACCCTAGGTGAAGGAGGACTGTAAGGAACTGCGGAAAGCACCATTTCCAACATTCACCATCTATAGACATTACTAGAGCACAGCTGTACATGTCTCCCTTCCTTTCTACCGTAGGTGACGGAGGACTGTAAGGAATTGCGGAAAGCACCATTTCCAACATTCACCATCTCTAGACATAGTTAGCACACACCTGAAATTGCCTCCCTTACTTTCTTCGCTTGATGAAGAAGTACTATAAGGAGCCTCAAAGAGCACCATTTCAAACATTCTCCATCTGTAGACATTACTAGCGCACAGCTGTACATGTCTCCCTTCCTTTCTACCGTAGGTGAAGGAGGACTGTAAGGTGCTGCGGAAAGCACCATTTCAAACATTCACCATCTGTCGACATAGTTAGCGCACATCAGACCATGTCTCCCTTACTTTCTACCTTTGATTAAGAAGAACTGTAATGAGAATCAGAAAGCACCATTTCCAACATTCGCCATCTGTAGACATTACTAGCGCACATCTGTACATGTCTCCCTTCCTTTCTGCCCTAGGTGAAGGAGGACTGTAAGGAGCCTCAGAAAGCACCATTTCCTACATTCACCTTCTCTAGACATAGTTAGCTCACATTTGACCTTGCCTCCCTTACTTTGTACGCGTGATGAAGAAGAGCTGTAAGAAGCCTCAGAAAGCACCATTTCCAACATTTAGCATCTGTAGACATTACTAGCGTACAGCTGTACATGTCTCCCTTCCTTTCTACCCTAGGTGAAGGAGGACTGTAAGGAGCCGCGGAAAACACCATTTCCAACATACACCATCTCTAGACATAGTTAGCGCACACTTGTCCTTGCCTCCATTACTTTCTACGCTTCATGAAGAAGAACTGTAAGGAGCCTCAGAAACAACCATTTCCAACATCCACCATCTGTAGACATTACTAGCGCACAGCTGTACATGTCTCCCTTCCTTTCTACCCTAGGGGAAGGAGGACTGTAAGGAGCTCCGGGAAGCACCATTTCCAACATTCACCATCTCTAGACATAGCTAGCGCACACCTGACCTTGCCTCCCTGACTTTCTACGCTTGATGAAGAAGAACTGTAAGGAGCCTCAGAAAGTACCATTTCCAACATTCACCATCAGTAGACATTACTAGCGCACAGCTGACCATGTCTCCCTTTCTACCCTAGGTGAAGGAGGGCTGTAAAGAGCTGTGGAAAGCATCATTTCAAACATTCACCATCTGTAGACATAGTTAGCGCACACCTTACCATGCCTCCCTTACTTTCTGCGCTTGATGAAGCTGTAAGGAGCCTCAGAAAGCAACATTTCCAACATTCGCCATTAGTAGACATTACTAGCACCCAGCTGTACATGTCTCCCTTCCTTTCTACCCTAGGTGAAGGAGGACTGTAAGGAGCCTCAAAAAGCACCATTTCCTACATTCACCTTCTCTAGACATAGCGCACACCTGACCTTGCCTCCCTTACTTTCTACGCTTGATGAAGAAGAACTGTAGGGAGCCTCAGAAAGCACCATTTCCAACATTCACCATCTGTAGACATTACTAGCACACAGCTGTACTTGTCTCCCTTCCTTTCTACACTAGGTGAAGGAGGACTGTAAGGAGCCTCAGAAAGCACCATTTCCAACATTCACCATCTGTAGACATTACTAGCGCACAGCTGTACATGTCTCCCTTCTTTCTACCCTAGGTGAAGGAGAACTGCTGGGAGCTGCATGAAGCACCATTTCTTACATTCACCATCTATAGACATTACTAGCGCACAGCTCTAGATGTCTCCCTCCCTTTCTACCCTAAGTAAAGGAGGACTGTAAGGAACTGCGGAAAGCACCATTTCCAAAATTCACCATCTCTAGACATAGTTAGCACACACCTGAAATTGCTTCCCTTACTTTCTACGCTTGATGAAGAACTGTAATGAGACTCAGAAAGCACCACTTCCAACATTCACCATCTGTAGACATTAATAGCACACAGCTGTACATGTCTCCCTTCCTTTCTACCCTAGGTGAAGGAGGACTGTAAGGAGCCTCAGAAAGCACCATCTCCTACATTCACCATTTCTAGACATAGTTAGTGCACACCTGACCTTGCCTCCATAACTTTCTACGCTTGATGAAGAAGAACTGTAAGGAGCCTCAGAAAGTACCACTTCTAACATTCACCATAAGTAGACATTACTAGCGCACATCTGACCATATCTCCCTTACTTTCTACGCTTGATGAAGAAGAGCTGTAAGGAGCCTCAGAAAGCACCATTTCCTACATTCAGTTTCTCTAGACATAGTTAGCGCACACCTGACCTTGCCTCCCTTACTTTCTACGCGTGATGAAGAAGAGCTGTAAGAAGCCTCAGAAAGCACCATTTCCAACATTTAGCATCTGTAGACATAACTAGCACACAGCTGCACATGTCTCCCTTCCTTTCTACCCTAGGTGAAGGAGGACTGTAAGGAACTGCGGAAAGCACCATTTCCAACATTCACCATCTATAGACATTACTAGTGCACAGCTGTACATGTCTCCCTTCCTTTCTACCGTAGGTGAAGGAGGACTGTAAGGAACTGCGGAAAGCACCATTTCCAACATTCACCATCTCTAGACTTAGTTAGCACACACCTGAAATTGCCTCCCTTACTTTCTTCGCTTGATGAAGAAGTACTGTAAGGAGCCTCAAAGAGCACCACTTCTAACATTATCCATCTGTAGACATTACTAGCGCACAGCTGTACATGTCTCCTTTCCTTTCTACCGTAGGTGAAGGAGGACTGTAAGGTGCTGCGGAAAGCACCATTTCAAACATTCACCATCTGTCGACATAGTTAGCGCACATCAGACCATGTCTCCCTTACTTTCTACCTTTGATGAAGAACTGTAAGGAGCCTCAGAAAGCACCATTTCCAACATTTACCATCTGTAGACATTACTAGCGCACAGCTGTACATGTCTCACTTCCTTTCTACCCTAGGAGAAGTAGGACTGTAAGGAGCCTCAGAAAGCTCCATTTCCTACATTCAGTTTCTCTAGACATAGTTAGCGCACACCTGACCTTGCCTCCCTTACTTTCTACGCGTGATGAAGAAGAGCTGTAAGAAGCCTCAGAAAGCACCATTTCAGACATTCAGCATCTGTAGACATTACTAGCACACAGCTGCACGTGTCTCCCTTCCTTTCTACCCTAGGTGAAGGAGGACTGTAAGGAACTGCGGAAAGCACTATTTCCAACATTCACCATCTCTACACATAGTTAGCACTCACCTGAAAGTGCCTCCCTTACTTTCTACGCTTGATGAAGAAGTACTGTAAGGAGCCTCCGAGAGCAACATTTCCAACATTCACCAACTGTAGACATAGTTAGCGGACATCTAACCATGTCTCCCTTACTTTCTACCCTTGATGAAGAACTGTAAGGAGCCTCAGAAAGCACCATTTCCAACATTTACCATCTGTAGACATTACTAGCGCACAGCTGTACATGTCTCACTTCCTTTCTACCCTAGGAGAAGTAGGACTGTAAGGAGCCTCAGAAAGCTCCATTTCCTACATTCACCCTCTCAAAACATAGTTAGTGCACACCTGACCTTGCCTCCCTTACTTTCTATGCTTGATGAATAAGAACTGTAAGGAGCCTCAGAAAGCACCATTTCCAACATTCACCATCTGTAGACACTACTAGCGCACAGCTGTACATGTCTCCCTTCCTTTCTACCCTAGGTGAAGGAGGACTGTATAGAACTGCGGATAGCACCATTTCCAACATTCACCATCTCTAGACATAGTTAGCACACACCTGACCTTGCCTCCACTACTTTCTACTCTTGATGAAGAAGAACTGTAAGGAGCCTCAGAAAGCACCATTGCCAACATTCACCATCTGTAGACATTTTAGCGCACAGCTGTACATGTCTCCTTTCATTTCTACCCTAGGTGAAGGTGGGCTGTAAGGAGCCCCAGAAAGCACCATTTCCAACATTCACCATCTGTAGACACTACTAGCGCACAGCTGTACATGTCTCCCTTCCTATCTACCCTAGGTGAATGTGGAGTGTAAGGAGCTGCGGATAGCACCATTTCCAACATTCACCATCTCCAGACATAGTTAGCGCACACCTGACCTTGCTTCCCATACTTTCTATGCTTGATGAAGAAGAACTGTAAGGTTTTTTTTTTTTTTGTGGTTTTAGGGCGCACAACTTCAATGGTCATTAGCGCCCTGACTACTCTAAAAATGCACCGCGAGCCACAAGTTGACAACAACAACTAAAAGGAAAAACACGATAAAAGACAGACTGACAGGCATAGGATTAAAAACTTCATCAAATGTCCTTAGCGAGGTGTGTCAAATTGATAAAACAAAGAACACGAGCAGCTGCCCGTGGGTCATCCGCTAAAATGTCATCGAAAGTATGAGGCAGGTTAAGATCGAGGCGCAGTTGGTGAAGATCGGGACAGGACATTAAAATCTGTCTAACCGTTAGCAAGTGCCCACATGGGCAGAACGGCGCCGGCGCAGCCGTCAGCAGATGGCGATGGCTGAACCGGCAGTGTCCAATCCTTAACCTTGCTAAAACGACCTCCTCCCGCCGAGAAGGGCGTGAGGAGGACGTCCAAGCCACGGGAAGAGGTTTTAAGGCCCGAAGCTTCTTGTCGGTAAGTGCAGCCCAATCGGCATGCCACAGCGACACAACGCGCCGACAAATGACCCTGCTAAAATCGGACGAAGGGACACAACAAGAAGCTGTCCGAGGCTGGAGGACCGCAGCCTTGGCCGCGGCATCTGCAGCTTCGTTCCCAGGGATACCGACATGGCCAGGAACCCACATAAAGCTAACCGGCGGAGCGACGTACACCAGCCGCTGAAGAGAGCGTTGGATCCGGTGTACGAAAGGGTGAACCGGGTACGGATCACTGAGGCTCTGGATGGCGCTCAGGGAATCGGAGCAGATGACATAAGCAGAATGTCGGTGGCGGCAGATGTAAAGAACAGCCTGGTAGAGGGCAAAGAGCTCAGCTGTGAAGACCGAACAATGGTCATGGAGCCGGTATTTGAAACTTTGTGCCCCGACTATAAAGGAACACCCGACCCCGTCATTGGTCTTAGAGCCATCTGTATAAATGAAAGTCATGGTGATGAACTTCGAACGAAGTTCCAAAAAACGGGAGTGGTAGACCGAACTGGGGGTGACCTCTTTTGGGAGCGAGCTGAGGTCAAGGTGAACGCGGACCTGAGCCTGGAGCCAAGGTGGCGTGTGGCTCTCGCCCACTCGAAAGGTTGCAGGGAGTGAAAAATGAAGGTGTTGAAGGAGGCGACGAAAGCGAACTCCAGGGGGTAGCAGGGCAGAGACATACAACCCGTATTGACGGTCGAGAGAGTCGTCAAAAAAGGAACGATAAGACGGATGGTCGGGCATTGACAGTAGCCGACAGGCATACCGACAAAGCAGTATATCGCGCCGGTAAGTGAGCGGCAATTCGCCAGCGTCAGCATGAAGACTCTCTACGGGACTGGTATAAAATGCTCCGATCGCAAGTCGTAAACCCCGATGTTGTATGGAGTTGAGGCGGCGTAAGATGGATGGCCGTGCAGAGGAGTATACGAAGCTCCCATAATCCAGCTTGGAGCGGACGATCGACCGATATAGACGAAGTAGGACGGTTCGATCCGCTCCCCACGACATACCACTGAGAACACGGAGGACATTTAAAGAACGGGTACAACGGGCGGCCAAATATGACACATGTGGAGACCAGCTAAGTTTCCTGTCAAAGGTAAGGCCTAAAAATTTGGTTGTCTCCACGATTGGGAGAGCAACGGGACCAAGTCGTAAGGACGGTGGGAGAAACTCTTTGTAGCGCCAGAAGTTAATACAGACCGTCTTCTCGGCAGAAAAACGGAAGCCATTGGCGACACTCCAGGAGTAAAGACGGTCAAGAGAACGCTGAAGACAGCGCTCCAGGACACGTGTACGCTGCGCGCTGCAATAGATGGTAAAATCGTCCACAAAAAGGGAGCCTGATACATCAGCTGGGAGGCAATCCATTATTGGATTGATCGCGATGGCGAAGAGAGCGACGCTCAAAACTGAGCCCTGTGGCACCCCATTCTCCTGGCGAAAGGTGTCGGACAGGACAGAACCCACACGTACCCTGAACTGTCGATCCATTAAAAAGGAACGAATAAAAAGAGGGAGGCGACCGCGAAGGCCCCATGTATGCATGGTGCGGAGAATGCCCGCCCTCCAACAGGTGTCGTAAGCCTTCTCCAAATCAAAGAACACAGCCGCGGTCGGGCGCTTCCGCAAGAAGTTATTCACAATGAAGGTCGACAAGGTAACCAGATGGTCAACAGCAGAGCGGCGCCTACGAAATCCACATTGTACATTTGTAAGTAGGCGTCGAGACTCAAGCAGCCAAACCAATCGAGAGTTAACCATTCGCTCCATCACTTTACAGACACAGCTGGTAAGTGAGATAGGTCGATAACTGGAAGGCAAGTGCTTGTCCTTCCCCGGCTTAGGAATCGGGACAACAATAGACTCGCGCCAGCATGCGGGAACATGTCCCTCAATCCAGATGCGATTGTATGTACGAAGAAGAAAACCTTTACCCGCAGGAGAAAGGTTCTTCAGCATCTGAATATGAATAGAATCAGGCCCTGGAGCGGAGGACCGTGATCGGCCAAGTGCGGTTTCGAGTTCCCGCATGGTGAATGGGGCATTATAACTTTCACAATTCGAGGAGCAAAAGTCAGGTGGCCTAGCCTCCTCTGCCTGTTTGCGGGGGAGGAAGGCAGGGTGGTAATGAGCGGAGCTCGAAACCTCGGCGAAAAAGCGGCCGAAGGCATTGGAGACAGCCTCAGGGGCCACAAGGACTTCATTCGCGACCTTCAAGCCAGAAACTGGGGAGTGGACCTTAGTGCCAGATAGCCGGCGCAGGCTACCCCAGACAACAGAAGAAGGAGTAAAACTGTTGAAGGTGCTTGTGAAAGCAGCCCAGCTGGCTTTCTTGCTTTCGTTAATAATACGACGACACTGAGCACGTAATCGTTTATAATTAATACAATTCGCCACTGTAGGGTGGCGTTGAAAGGTGCGTAAAGCACGTCGACGAGCACGTAAAGCGTCTCTACATGCTGCGGTCCACCAGGGGACCGGTACGCGACGTGGAGAAGAAGTAGGGTGAGGGATGGAATATTCAGCAGCAGCGAGAATGACTTCCATGAGGTGTGCGACCTGACGATCGCAGCTTGTGAAGGTTTGATCCTGAAAGGTCGCCCTGGAAGAAAAGAGCCCCAAGTCTGCCTTGGAGATGGTCCAACTAGAGGAGCACGGAGAGGGAGTATGCTGCAGGAGATGGATAACACACGGGAAGTGGTCGCTCGAATATGTATCAGCAAGTGCATAAAACTCAAACCGGCGTGCAAGTTGGGGAGTACATATAGAGAGGTCTAAATGGGAATAGGTATGAGATGTGTCCGAAAGAAAAGTAGGGGCGCCAGTATTAAGGCAGACAAGATTGAGCTGGTTGAAAAGGTCTGCTAACAAGGAGCCCCTCGGGCAGGAGGCTGGAGAACCCCAAAGGGGATGGTGGGCATTGAAGTCTCCAGTTAACAAAAACGGTGCAGGTAGCTGAGCAATAAGTTGCATCATGTCTGCCCTGGTAACGGCAGATGACGAGGGAGTGTAAACGGTACAAAAGGAAAACGTAAAAGTGGGGAGAGTAATGCGGATGGCGACTGCCTGCAGGCCGGTGTGCAACGTGATGGGATCGTAGTAAATATCATCACGGACCAGGAACATAACCCCTCCATGAGCTGGGATACCTACCATAGGGGGTAGGTCAAAACGCACAGAGGTGTAGTGTGCCAAGGCAATGTGATCGCATGGGCGTAGCTTCGTTTCCTGGAGGGCTACGACGAGCGGACGATGCAAGCGGAGCAGCAACTTCAAGTTCTCTCGGTTGGAGCGAATGCTGCGAATATTCCAGTGAATAAGTGCCATCGTAAGAAAAGGAAGATGAGAGAAGGGGTCACCTCGAAGGCCGCTTAGGGCCTGGCTTCGAGCGAGCACTGCCGCCGCTATCAGTAGGAGGACAGTCATCGTCCATGGGGTCTATAGGGTCATCGGCCATCTCGGGAGGATGGCCGGGAGGGGGAGCTTCCTCCGCCGGTGAACGGCCAGATGTACGGCTACCGGCGGTGCGGCCAGGCGAAACGGATGACGGCCTGGGGCGGCAACCGCTGGGTGGCGCAGGAGAAGAGATGCGCCGTGGCGGAGAAGGAGAACTGTGCTTCCTATGCGCCTTTTTGGAAGGTCGTTTGGTGGAAGTATCGGTCGAAGGCTGGGAGGTCGAGGGACGGAGGAAGTCTGCACGGGATGGTTCCTTCTTGAAGGACCGTGCATCTGACTTCGGTGTCTTCGACTTAGCAGAAGCTGAGGAAGTGGCTGGTGTCTGTGGTGTGATGGGAGGAAGAGGAGACGTCGACCGCGCGATCTTAGCACTGGCCGAATGGACGACCGTGGTGCTGAAGGTCAGATCGCATGTCTGGGTTGCGACCTCCCGGGTAGTCCGAGGAGAGGCGAGGACAGTACTATATTTCCCCGCTGGGAGCAGCGTGGGCTTCCTACTAGCCAATAGCTTGCGAGCAGCCGAGGTGGACACTTTCTCTTTGACACGAATTTCTTGGATGCAACGTTCGTCCTTATAGACAGGACAGTCGCGGGAGGATGCGGCATGGTCACCCTGACAGTTCACACAATGAGGAGACGGAGGTGGAAAGTCACCCTCATGGGCATCCCTGCCACAAGTGACACATTTAGCCGCATTGGAACAAGACTGTCGAGTGTGACTGAAACGCTGACACTGGTAGCAGCGCGTAGGTGTCGGGACATAGGGGCGAACAGAAATAACCTCGTAGCCCGCCTTGATGCGCGATGGCAGCTTAACACTATCCAAGGTCAAGAAAAGTGTCCGGGTCGGTACAAGGTCGTTGTTGACCTTTTTCATGACCCGATGGACAGCCGTCACGCCCTGCTCAGCGAGGAAAGATTGAAGCTCCTCGTCAGTCAATCCGTCGAGGGAGCTAGTATACACTACACCACGAGACGAATTCAAAGTTCGGTGGGCCTCCACCCGGACAGGGAACGTGTACAGGAGGGTGGCCCGAAGCAGTTTTTGTGCCTGAAAGGCATTCTCAGTTTCTAGTAATAAGGTGCCGTTACGCAACCTGGTACAAGATTTGACAGATCCGGCTATGGCATCAACGCCCTTCTGAATAACAAAAGGGTTGACAGAGGAAAAATCCTTTCCGTCCTCAGTGCGAGAAACTACGAGGAACTGTGGGGCAGGCGGTAGTACTTTTGTCACTGTTGGCTGGTCACGTTTCCGTTTTTGGGTCGAAGTCGAAAGCGATGGAGTAGAATCCATTGCGGAGGAATCCCCCATGATTGCCAGCGTCTCCGATGGCGCGCTCCTTCCTTGTGGGGACCCTCTCAGAGGGCACTCCCGCCTTAGGTGAATGTTTACACCTCAGGTCACACCTCCCGAGAAACAGACGGAGGGACCAATCGGCATGGTCAGAAGGTATCAGCTCAGGCAATCACCCCTCCCCGGGCCTGGCCTTTACCAGGGGGTACGCGCGTGCCTTACATGTCTACCCAGGGCGGGGACTTACGCGTTACCCCGTCACCGGCTACGCGTGCGAACGCGTGGGTCGGCCTTCAGACACGCACAGGGAGGAAAAAAGAAGAGGAAAAAGAAGAGAGAGAGGGAGAAAGAGGACAGACCATCTCAAACGCCGAGGCGGAGACCAGAGAAGGCAAGGAGAAGAAGGCAATGAGAAGGCAAGGAGAAAAAGGCAATGAGAAGGCAAGGAGAAAAAGGCAATGAGAAGGCAAGGAGAAAAAGGCAATGAGAAGGCAAGGAGAAAAAGGCAATGAGAAGGCAAGGAGAAAAAGGCAATGAGAAGGCAAGGAGAAAAAGGCAATGAGAAGGCAAGGAGAAAAAGGCAATGAGAACGCAAGGAGAAAAAGGCAATGAGAAGGCAAGGAGAAAAAGGCAATGAGAAGGCAAGGAGAAAAAGGCAATGAGAAGGCAAGGAGAAAAAGGCAATGAGAAGGCAAGGAGAAAAAGGCAATGAGAAGGCAAGGAGAAAAAGGCAATGAGAAGCCAAGGAGAAAAAGGCAATGAGAAGGCAAGGAGAAAAAGGCAATGAGAAGGCAAGGAGAAAAAGGCAATGAGAAGGCAAGGAGAAAAAGGCAATGAGAAGGCAAGGAGAAAAAGGCAATGAGAAGGCAAGGAGAAAAAGGCAATGAGAAGGCAAGGAGAAAAAGGCAATGAGAAGGCAAGGAGAAAAAGGCAATGAGAAGGCAAGGAGAAAAAGGCAATGAGAAGGCAAGGAGAAAAAGGCAATGAGAAGGCAAGGAGAAAAAGGCAATGAGAAGGCAAGGAGAAAAAGGCAATGAGAAGGCAAGGAGAAAAAGGCAATGAGAAGGCAAGGAGAAAAAGGCAATGAGAAGGCAAGGAGAAGTCAAGGGAAAGAGTAAGGAAGACAGTGAGGTGGAGAAGAGCAAAGAAAGGGACCAACAAAAGGAAGGAAGAAACGAGAAGTTTAAAACCAAAAGAACCACGATTATAGGTCGTGAAACCGTCCGTCTCCGGACGCAGGCGCTAACTACCCCCGTGAGGGGGATGGACTCCTTTTAGTCGCCTCTTACGACAGGCAGGAATACCTCGGGCCTATTCTAATCCCCGGACCCGCAGGGGGAGGAACTGTAAGGAGCCTCAGAAAGCACCATTTCCAACATTCACCATCTGTAGACACTACTAGCACACAGCTGTACATGTCTCCCTTCCTTTCTACCCTAGGTGAAGGAGGACTGTAAGGGGCCTCAGAAAGCACCATTTCCTACATTCACCTTCTCTAGACATGGTTAGCACCCACCTGACCCTGCCTCCCTTACTTCCAACGCTTGATGAAGAAGAAGTGTATGGAGCCTCAGAAAGCACCATTTCCAACATTCACCATCTGTAGACATTACTAGCGCACAGCTGTACATGTCTCCCTTCTTTCTACCCTAGGTGAAGGAGAAATGCAGGGAGCTGCATGAAGCTCCATTTCCTACATTCATCATCTATAGACATTACTAGCGCACAGCTGTACATGTCTCCCTTCCTTTCTAACTTAGGTGAAGGAGGACTGTAAGGAACTGCGGAGAGCACCATTTCCAACATTCACCATCTGTCGACATAGTTAGCGCACATCAGACCATGTCTCCCTTATGTTCTACCTTTGATTAAGAAGAACTGTAAGGAGCCTCAGAAAGCACCATTTCCATTATTCACCATCTGTATACATAGTTAGCGCACATCTCACCATGTCTCCCTTAGTTTCTACGCTCGGTGAAGAAGAACTGTAAGGAGCCTCAGAAAGCACCATTACCAACATTCACCATCTGTAGAAATAGTTAGCGTACAGCTGTACACGTCCCCCTTACTCTGTACCCTAGGTGAAGGAGAACTGTAGGGAGCTGCAGAAAGCACGACTTCCTATATTGACCTTCTCTAGACGTAGTTAGTGCACACCTTACCTTGCCTCCCTTACTACCTACGCTTGATGAAGAACTGTAAGGAGCCTCAGAAAGCACCATTTCCTACATTCACCATCTTTAGACATAGTTAGCGCACATCTGAAATTTCCTCCCTTACTTCCTACGCTTGATGAAGAAGAACTGTAAGGAGCCTCAGAGAGCACCATTTCCAACATTCACCAACTGTAGACATAGTTAGCGCACATCTAACCATGTCTCCCTTACTTTCTACCCTTGATGAAGAAGAACTGTAAGGAGCCTCAGAAAGCACCATTTCCAACGAAACTTCCTGGCAGATTAAAACTGTGTGCCCGACCGAGACTCGAACTCGGGACCTTTGCCTTTCGCGGGCAAGCGCTCTACCAACTGAGCTACCGAAGCACGACTCACGGCCGGTACTCACAGCTTTACTTCTGCCAGTACCTCGTCTCCTACCTTCCAAACTTTACAGAGCGCTTGTTCGCGAAAGGCAAAGGTCCCGAGTTCGAGTCTCGGTCGGGCACACAGTTTTAATCTGCCAGGAAGTTTTATATCAGCGCAGACTCCGCTTCAGAGTGAAAATCTCATTCTGGAACCATTTCCAACATTTACCATCTGTAGGCATTACTAGCGCACAGCTGTACATGTCTCACTTCCTTTCTACCCTAGGTGAAGGAGGACTGTAAGGAGCCTCAGAAAGCACCATTTCCTACATTCACCCTCTCAAAACATAGTTAGTGCACACCTGACCTTGCTTCCCTTACTTTCTATGCTTGATGAAGAAGAACTGCAAGGAGCCTCAGAAAGCACCATTTCCAACATTCACCATCTGTAGACACTACTAACGCACAGCTGTACATGTCTCCCTTCCTTTCTACCGTAGGTGAAGGAGGACAGTAAGGGGCCTCAGAAAGCACCATATCCTACATTCACCTTCTCCAGACATGGTTAGCGCACACCTGAACTTGCCTCCCTCACTTTCTACGATTGATGAAGAATAACAGTATGGAGCCTCAGAAAGCACCATTTCCAACAATCACCATCTGTAAACATAGTTAGTGCACACCTAACCTTGCCTCCCTTACTTTCTACGCTTGATGAAAAAGAACTGTAAGGAGCCTCAGATAGCACCACTTCCAACATTCACCATCTGTAGACATTACTAGCACACAGCTGTACGTGTCTCCCTTCCTTTCTACCCTAGGTGAAGGAGGACTGTAAAGAGCCTCAGAAAACACCATTTCCAACATTCACCATCTGTAGACATAACTAGCGCACAGCTGTACATGTCTCCCTTCCTTTCTACCCTAGGTGAAGGAGGACTGTAAAGAACTGCGGAAAGCACCATTTCCAACATTCACCATCTCTAGACATAGTTAGCGCACACCTGACCTTGCCTCCCTTACTTCCTACGCTTGATGAAGAAGAACTGTAAGGAGCCTCAGAAAGCACCATTTCCAATCTTCACCATCTGTAGACACTACTAGCGCACAGCTGTACATGTCTCCCTTCCTTTCTACCCTAGGTGAAGGAGGACTGTAAGGGGCCTCAGAAAGCACCATTTCCTACATTCACCTTCTCTAGACATAGTTAGCGCACATCTGAACTTGCCTCCCTCACTTTCTACGGTTGATGAAGAAGAACTGTAAGGAGCCTCAGAAAGCACAATTTCCAACAATCACCATCTGTAGACATAGTTAGCGCACACCTGACCTTGCCTCCCTTACTTCCAACGCTTGATGAAGAAGAAGCGTATGGAGCCTCAGAAAGCACCATTTCCAACATTCACCATCTGTAGACATTACTAGCGCACAGCTGTACATGTCTCCCTTCCTTTCTACCGTAGGTGAAGTAGGACTGTAAAGAACTGCGGAAAGCACCATTTCCAACATTCACCATCTCTAGGCATAGTTAGCGCACACCTGACCTTGCCACCCTTACTTCCTACGCTTGATGAAGAAGAACTGTAAGGAGCCTCAGAAAGCACCATTTCCAACAATCACCATCTGTAAACATAGTTAGCGCACACCTAACCTTGCCTCCCTTACTTTCTACGCTTGATGAAGAAGAAGTGTAAGGAGCCTCAGATAGCACCACTTCCAACATTCACCATCTGTAGACATTACTAGCACACAGCTGTACGTGTCTCCCTTCCTTTCTGCCCTAGGTGAAGGAGGACTGTAAAGAGCCTTAGAAAGCACCATTTCCAACATTCACCATTTGTAGACATTACTAGCGCACAGCTGAACATGTCTCCCTTCCTTTCTACCCTAGGTGAAGGAGGACTGTAAAGCACTGCGGAAAGCACCATTTCCAACATTCACCATCTCTAGACATAGTTAGCGCACACCTGACCTTGCCTCCCTTACTTCCTATGCTTGATGAAGAAGAACTCTAAGGATCTTCAGAAAGCACCATTTCCAACAATCACCATCTGTAAACATAGTTAGCGCACACCTAACCTTGCCTTCCTTACTTTCTACGCTTGATGAAGAAGAACTGTAAGGAGCCTCAGATAGCACCTTTTCCAACATTCACCATCTATAGACATTACTAGCACACAGCTGTACATGTCTCCCTTAATTTTTACCCTAGGTGAAGGAGGACTGTAAGGAGCCTCAGAAAGCACGATTTCCAACATTCACCATCTGTAGACATAGTTTGCGCACACTTGACCTTGCCTCCCTTACTTTCTACGCTTGATGAAGAAGAACTGTAAGGAGCTTCAGAAGGCGCCATTTCCAACATTCACCATCTGTAGACATTACTATCGCACAGTTGTACATGTCTCCCTTCCTATCTACCCTAGGTGAATGTGGAGTGTAAGGAGCTGCGGAGAGCACCATTTCCAACATTCACCATCTCCAGACATAGTTAGCGCACACCTGACCTTGCCTCCCATACTTTCTACGCTTGATGAAGAAGAACTGTAAGGAGCCTCAGAAAGCACCATTTCCAACATTCACCATCCGAAGACATTTTAGCGCACAGCTGTACATGTCTCCCTTCCTTTCTACCCTAGGTGAAGGAGGGCTGTAAGGAGCCCCAGAAAGCACCATTTCCAACATTCACCATCTGTAAACATAGGTAGCACACACGTGACCTTGCTTCCCTTACTTTCTACGCTTAATGAAGAATAACTGAAAGGAGGCTCAGAAAGCACCATTTCCAACATTCACCACCTGTAGACATTACTAGCGCACAGCTGTACATGTCTCCTTTCCTTTCTACCCTAGGTGAAGGAGGACCGTAAGGAGCTGTGGAAAGCACCATTTCCAACATTCACCATCAGTAGACATTACTATCGCACAGCTGTACATGTCTCCCTTCCTCTCTACCCTAGGTTAAGGAGGACTGTAAGGAGCCTCAGAAAGCACCATTTACTACATTCACCTTCTCTAGACATAGTTAGCGCACACCTGAACTTGCCTCAATTACTTTCTACGCTTGATGGAGAAGAACTGTAAGGAGCATCAGAAAGCACCATTTCCAACATTCACCATCTATATACATTACTAGTGCACAGCTGTACATGTCTCCCTTCCTTTCTACCCTAGATGAAGGAGGACTGTAAGGAGCCTCAGAAAGCACCATTTCCAACATTCACCTTCTCTAGACATAGTTAGCGCACACCTGACCATGCCTCCCTTACTTTCTATGCTTGGTGAAGGAGAACTGTAGGGAGCCTCAGAAAGAACCATTTCCAATATTCAACATCTGTAGACATTACTAGCGCACAGCTGTAGATGTGTCCCTTCATTTCTACCCTAGGTGAAGGACGAGTGTAAGGAGCCTCAAAAAGCACCATTTCTAACATTCACCATCTGTAGACATTACTAGCGCACAGCTGTACATGTCTCCCTTCCTTTCCACCCTAGGTGAAGGAATACTGTAAGGAGCCTCAGAAAGCACCATTTCCTACATTCACCTTCTCTAGACATAGTTAGCGCACACCTGACCTTGCCTCCCACACTTTCTACGCTTGGTGAAGAAGAACTGTAAGGAGCCCCAGAAAGCACCATTTCCAACATTCACCATCTGAAGACATTTTAGCGCACAGCAGTACATGTCTCCCTTCCTTTCTATCCTAGGTGAAGGAGGACTGTAAAGAACTGCGGAAAGCACCATTTCCAACATTCACCATCTCTAGGCATAGTTAGTGCACACCTGACCTTGCCACCCTTACTTCCTACGCTTGATGAAGAAGAACTGTAAGGAGCCTCAGAAAGCACCATTTCCAATCTTCACCATCTGTAGACACTACTAGCGCACAGCTGTACATGTCTCCCTTCCTTTCTACCCTAGGTGAAGGGGGACTGTAAGGAGCTGCGGAAAGCACCACTTCCAACATTCACCATCTGTAGACATTACTAGCACACAGCTGTACGTGTCTCCCTTCCTTTCTACCCTAGGTGAAGGAGGACTGTAAAGAGCCTCAGAAAGCACCATTTCCAACATTCACCATCTGTAGACATTACTAGCGCACAGCTGTACATGTCTCCCTTCCTTTCTATCCTAGGTGAAGGAGGACTGTAAAGAACTGCGGAAAGCACCATTTCCAACATTCACCATCTCTAGGCATAGTTAGTGCACACCTGACCTTGCCACCCTTACTTCCTACGCTTGATGAAGAAGAACTGTAAGGAGCCACAGAAAGCACCATTTCCAACAATCACCATCTGTAAACATAGTTAGCGCACACCTAAGCTTGCCTCCCTTACTTTCTACGCTTGATGAAGAAGAAGTGTAAGGAGCCTCAGATAGCACCACTTCCAACATTCACCATCTGTAGACATTACTAGCACACAGCTGTACGTGTCTCCCTTCCTTTCTACCCTAGGTGAAGGAGGACTGTAAAGAGCCTCAGAAAGCACCATTTCCAACATTCACCATCTGTAGACATTACTAAGGCACAGCTGTACATGTCTCCCTTCCTTTCTACCCTAGGTGAAGGAGGACTGTAAAGAACTGCGGAAAGCACCATTTCCAACATTCACCATCTCTAGACATAGTTAGCGCACACCTTACCTTGCCTCCTTTACTTCCTACGCTTGATGAAGAAGAACTGTAAGGATCCTCAGAAAGCACCATTTCCAATCTTCACCATCTGTAGACACTACTAGCGCACAGCTGTACATGTCTCCCTTCCTTCCTACCCTAGGTGAAGGAGGACTGTAAGGGGCTTCAGAAATCACCATTTCCTACATTCACCTTCTCTAGGTATGTTTAGCGCACACCTGACCTTGCCTCCCTTACTTTCTACGCTTGATGAAGAAGAACTGTAAGGGACTTCAGAAGGCACCATTTCCAACATTCACCATCTGTAGACATTACTATCGCACAGCTGTACATGTCTCCCTTCCTATCTACCCTAGGTGAATGTGGAGTGTAAGGAGCTGCGGATAGCACCATTTCCAACATTCACCATCTCCAGACATAGTTAGCGCACACCTGACCTTGCCTCCCATACTTTCTACGCTTGATGAAGAAGAACTGTAAGGAGCCTCAGAAAGCACCATTTCCAACATTCACTGCCTGTAGACATTACTAGCGCACAGCTGTACATGTCTGCCTTCCTCTCTACCCTAGGTTAAGGAGGACTGTAAGGAGCCTCAGAAAGCACCATTTACTACATTCACCTTCTCTAGACATAGTTAGCGCACACCTGACCTTGCCTCCCTTACTTTCTACGCTTGATGGAGAAGAGCTGTAAGGAGCATCAGAAAGCACCATTTCCAACATTCACCATCTGTAGACATTACTAGTGCACAGCTGTACATGTCTCCCTTCCTTTCTACCCTAGGTGAAGGAGGACTGTAAGGAGCCTCAGAAAGCACCATTTCCAACATTCACCTTCTCTAGACATAGTTAGCGCACACCTGACCATGCCTCCCTTACTTTCTACGCTTGGTGAAGGAGAACTGTAGGGAGCCTCAGAAAGCACCATTTCCAATATTCAACATCTGTAGACATTACTAGCGCACAGCTGTACATGTGTCCCTTCATTTCTACCCTAGGTGAAGGACGAGTGTAAGGAGCCTCAAAAAGCACCATTTCTAACATTCACCATCTGTAGACATTACTAGCGCACAGCTGTATATGTCTTCCTTCCTTTCCACCCTAGGTGAAGGAATACTGTAAGGAGCCTCAGAAAGCACCATTTCCTACATTCACCTTCTCTAGACATAGTTAGCGCACACCTGACCATGCCTCCCTTACTTTCTTTGCTTGGTGAAGAAGAACTGTAAGGAGCCTCAGAAAGCACCATTTCCAACATTCACCATCTGAAGACATTTTAGCGCACAGCTGTACATGTCTCCCTTCCTTTCTACCCTAGGTGAAGGAGGGCTGTAAGGAGCCCCAGAGAGCACCATTTCCAACATTCACCATCTGTAGACATTACTAGCGCACAGCTGTACATGTCTCCCTTCCTTTCTACCCTAGGTGGAGGAGGACAGTAAGGAGCTGCGTAAAGCACCATTTCCCACATTCACCATCTGTAGGCGTAGTTAGCGCACACCTGACCTTGCCTCCCTTACTTTCTACGCTTGATGAAGAATAAATGAAGGGAGCCTCAGAAAGCACCATTTCCAACATTCACCATCTGTAGACATTACTATCGCACAGCTGTACATGTCTCCCTTCCTTTCTACCCTAGGTGAAGGAAGACTGTAAGGAGCCTCAGAAAGCACCATTTCTTACATTCATCTTCTCTAGACATAGTTAGCGCACACCTGACCTTGCCTCCCTTACTTTCTACGCTTGATGGAGAAGAACTGTAAGGAGCATCAGAAAGCACCATTTCCAACATTCACCATCTGTATACATTACTAGTGCACAGCTGTACATGTCTCCCTTCCTTTCCACCCTAGGTGAAGGAGGACTGTAAGGAGCTGCGGAAAGCACCATTTCCAACGTACACCATCTGTAGTAATTACTAGCGCACAGCTGTACTTGTCTCCCTTCCTTTCTACCCTAGGTGAAGGAGGACTATAAGTAGCCTCAGAAAGCACCATTTCCAACATTCACCCTTTGTAGACATTAGTAGCGCACAGCTGTACATGTCTCCCGTCCTTCCTACCCTAGGTCGAGGAGGACTGGGAGGAGCCTCAGAAAGCACCATTTCCTACATTCACCTTCTCTAGACATAGTTAGCGCACACCTGACCTTGCTTCCCTTTCTTTCTACGCTTGATGAAGAATAACTGTAAGGAGCCTCAGAAAGCACCATTTCCAACATTCATCATCTGTAGACATAGTAAGCGCACACCTGACTTTGCCTCCCTTACTTTCTACGCTTGATGAAGATAACTGAAAGGAGGCTCAGAAAGCACCATTTGCAGCATTCACCATCTGTACACATTACTAGCGCACAGCTGTACAAGTCTCCCTTCCTTTCTTCCCTAGGTGAAGGAGGACTGTAAGGAGCTGCGGAAAGCACCAATTCCAAAATTCACCCTCTGTAGACATAGTTAGCGCACACCTGACCTTGCCTCCCTAACTTTCTACACTTGATGAAGAAGAACCGTAATGAGCCTCAGAAAGCACCATTTCCAACATTCACCATCTGAAGACATTACTAGCGCACAGCTGTACATGTCTCCCTTCCATTCTACCCTAGGATAAAGAGTTCTGTAAGGAGCTGCAGAACGTGCCATTTCCAACATTCTCCATCGGTAGACATAGTTAACGCACACCTGACCTTGCCTCCCTTACTTTCTACGCATGATGAAGAATAACCTTAAGGAGCCTCAGAAAGCACCACTTCCAACATTCACCATCTGTAGACATTAGTAGCGCACAGCTGTACATGTCTACCTTCCTTTCTACCCTAGGTGAAGGAGGACTGTAAGGAACTGCGGAAAGCACCATTTCCAACATTCACCATCTGTAGACATAGTTAGCGCACACCTGACCTTGCCTCCCTTACTTTCTACGCTTGGTGAAGAAGAACTGTAAGGAGCCTCAGAAAGCACCATTTCCAACATTCAACTTCTCTAGACATAGTTAGTGCACACCTGACCTTGCCTTCGTTACTTTTTTGGCTTGATGTAGAAGAACTGTAAGGAGCCTCAGAAAGCACCATTTCCAAAATTCACCATCTGTAGACATTACTAGCGCACAGCTGTACATGTCTCCCTTCCTTTCTACCCTAGGTGAAGGATGACTGTAAGGAGCTGCGTAAAGCACCATTTCCAACATTCACCATCTCTAGACATAGTTAGAGCACACCTGACCTTGCCTCCCTTACATTCTATGATTGCTGAAGAAGAACAGTAAGGAGCCTCAGAAAGCACCATTTCCAACATTCACCATCTGTAGACATTACTAGCGCACAGCTGTACATGTCTCCCTTCCTTTCCACATTAGGTGAAGGAGGACTGTAAGGAGCTGCGGAAAGCACTAGTTCCATCATTCTCCATCTCTAGACATAGTTTGGGCACACCTGACCTTGCCTCCCTTACTATCTAAGCTTGATGAAGAAAAACTGTATGGAGCCTCAGAAAGCACCATTTCCAACAATCACCATCTGTAAACATTGTTAGCGCACACCTAACCTTGCCTCCCTTACTTTCTACGCTTGATGAAGAAGAACTGTAAGGAGCCTCAGATAGCACCTTTTCCAACATTCACCATCTGAAGACATTTTAGCGCACAGCTGTACATGTCTCCCTTCCTATCTACCCTAGGTGAATGTGGAGTGTAAGGAGCTGCGGATAGCACCATTTCCAACATTCACCATCTCCAGACATAGTTAGCGCACACCTGAACTTGCCTCCCATACTTTCTACGCTTGATGAAGAAGAACTGTAAGGAGCCTCAGAAAGCACCATTTCCAACATTCAAAATCTGAAGACATTTTAGCGCACAGCTGTACATGTCTCCCTTCCTTTCTACCCTAGGTGAAGGAGGGCTGTAAGGAGCCCCAGAAAGCACCATTTCCAACATTCACCATCTGTAAACATAGGTAGCACACACCTGACCTTGCCTCCCTTACTATCTATGCTTAATGAAGAATAACTGAAAGGAGGCTCAGAAAGCACCATTTCCAACATTCACCACCTGTAGACATTACTAGCGCACAGCTGTACATGTCTCCCTTCCTTTCTACCCTAGGTGAAGGAGGACTGTAAGGAGCTGTGGAAAGCACCATTTCCAACATTCACCATCTGTAGACATTACTACCGCACAGCTGTACATGTCTCCCTTCCTCTCTACCCTAGGTTAAGGAGGACTGTAAGGAGCCTCAGAAAGCACCATATACTACATTCACCTTCTCTAGACATAGTTAGCGCACACCTGACCTTGCCTCCCTTACTTTCTTCACTTGATGGAGAAGAGCTGTAAGGAGCATCAGAAAGCACCATTTCCAACATTCACCATCTGTATACATTACTAGTGCACAGCTGTACATGTCTCCCTTCCTTTCTACCCTAGGTGAAGGAGGACTGTAAGGAGCCTCAGAAAGCACCATTTCCAACATTCACCTTCTCTAGACATAGTTAGCGCACACCTGACCATGCCTCCCTTACTTTCTACGCTTGGTGAAGGAGAACTGTAGGGAGCCATAGAAAGCACCATTTCCAATATTCAACATCTGTAGACATTACTAGCGCACAGCTGTAGATGTGTCCCTTCATTTCTACCCTAGGTGAAGGACGAGTGTAAGGAGCCTCAAAAAGCACCATTTCTAACATTCACCATCTGTAGACATTACTAGCGCACAGCTGTACATGTCTCCCTTCCTTTCCACCCTAGGTGAAGGAATACTGTAAGGAGCCTCAGAAAGCACCATTTCCTACATTCACCTTCTCTAGACATAGTTAGCGCACACCTGACCTTGCCTCCCTTAATTTCTACGCTTGGTGAAGAAGAACTGTAAGGAGCTTCAGAAAGCACCATTTCCAACATTCACCATCTGAAGACATTTTAGCGCACAGCTGTACATGTCTCCCTTCCTTTCTACCCTAGGTGAAGGAGGGCTGTAAGGAGCCCCAGAGAGCACCATTACCAACATTCACCATCTGTAGACATTACTAGCGCACAACTGTACATGTCTCCCTTATTTTCTACCCTAGGTGGAGGAGGACAGTAAGGAGCTGCGTAAAGCACCATTTCAAACATTCACCATCTGTAGGCATAGTTAGCGCACACCTGACCTAGCCTCCCTTACTTTCTACGCTTGATGAAGAATAACTGAAGGGAGCCTCAGAAAGCACCATTTCCAACATTCACCATCTGTAGACATTACTAGCTCACAGCTGTACATGTCTCCCTTCCTTTCTACCCTAGGTGAAGGAGGACTGTAAGCAGCTGCGTAAAGCACCATTTCCAACATTCGCCATCTGTAGGCATAGTTAGCGCACACCTGACCTTGCCTCCCTTACTTTCTACGCTTGATGAAGAATAACTGAAGGGAGCCTCAGATAGCACCTTTTCCAACATTCACCATCTGTAGACATTACTATCGCACAGCTGTACATGTCTCTCTTCCTATCTACCCTAGGTGAATGTGGAGTGTAAGGAGCTGCGGATAGCACCATTTCCAACATTCACCATCTCCAGACATAGTTAGTGCACACCTGAACTTGCCTCCCATACATTCTGCTCTTGATGAAGAAGAACTGTAAGGAGCCTCAGAAAGCACCATTTCCAACATTCACCATCTGAAGTCATTTTAGCGCACAGCTGTACATGTCTCCCTTCCTTTCTACCCTAGGTGAAGGAAGACTGTAAGGAGCCTCAGAAAGCACCATTTCCTACATTCACATTCTCTAGACATAGTTAGCGCACACCTGACCTTGCCTCCCTTACTTTCTACGCTTGATGGAGAAGAACTGTAAGGAGCATCAGAAAGCACCATTTCCAACATTCACCATCTGTATACATTACTAGTGCACAGCTGTACATGTCTCCCTTCCTTTCCACCCTAGGTGAAGGAGGACTGTAAGGAGCTGCGGAAAGCACCATTTCCAACATTTCCCATCTGTAGACATAGTTAGCGCACACCTGATTTGCCTCCCTTACTTTCTACGCTTGATAAAGAAGAACTGTAAGGAGCCTCAGAAAGCACCATTTCCAACATTCACCGTCTGTAGACATTACTAGCGTACAGCTGTACATGTCTCCCTTCCTTTCTACCCTAGATGAAGGAGGACTGTAAGGAGCTGCGGAAAGCACCATTTCCAACATTCACCCTTTGTAGACGTTAGTAGCAACAGCTGTACATGTCTCCCGTCCTTCCTACCCTAGGTCGAGGAGGACTGGAAGGAGCCTCAGAAAGCACCATTTCCTACATTAACCTTCTCTAGACATAGTTAGCGCACACCTGACCTTGCTTCCCTTACTTTCTACGCTTGATGAAGAATAACTGTAACGTGCCTCAGAAAGCACCATTTCCAACATTCACCATCTGTAGACGTTACTAGCGCACAAATGTACATGTCTCCTTTCCTTTCTACCCTAAGTGAAGGAGGACTGTAAGGAGCTGCGGAAAGCACCATTTCCAACATTCATCATCTGTAGACATAGTAAGCGCACACCTGACTTTGCCTCCCTTACTTACTACGCTTGATGAAGATAACTGAAAGGAGCCTCAGAAAGCACAATTTGCAACATTCACCATCTGTAGACATAGTTAGCGCACCCCTGACCTTGCCTCCCTTACTTTCTACGCTTGGTGAAGAAGAACTGTAAGGAGCCTCAGAAAGCACCATTTCCAACATTCACCTTCTCTAGACATAGTTAGCGCACACCTGACCTTGCCTCCCTTACAATCTATGCTTGATGAAGAAGAACTGTAAGGAGCCTTAGAAAGCACCATTTCCAACATTCTTCATCTGTAGACTTTACTAGCGCACAGCTGTACATGTCTCCCTTCCTTTCCACATTAGGTGAAGGAGGACTGTAAGGAGCTGCGGAAAGCACTAGTTCCATCATTCACCATCTCTAGACATAGTTTGGGCACACCTGACCTTGCCTCACTTACTTTCTACACTTGATAAAGAAGAACTGTAACGAGCCTCAGAAAGCACCATTCCAACGTTCACTATCTGTAGTCATTACTATCGCACAGCTGTACATGTCTCCCTTCGTTTCTACCCTAGGTGAAGGAGGATTGTAAGGAGCTCCAGAATACACCATTTCGAACATTCACCTTCTCTCGACATAGTTAGCGCACACCTGACCATGCCTCCCTTACTTTAAACGCTTGATGAAGAAGAACTGTAAGGAGCCTCAGAAAGCACCATTTCCAACATTCATCATCTGTAGACATTACTAGTGCACAGCTGTACACGTGTCCCTTCCTTTTTACCGTAGGTGAAGGAGGACTGTAAGTAGCCTCAGAAAGACCCATTTGCAACATTCACCATCTGTAGACATTACTAGCGCACAGCTGTACATGTCTCCCTTCCTTTCTACCCTAGGTGAAAGCAGACTGTGAGGAGCCTCAGAAAGCACCATTTCCTACATTCACCTTCTCTAGGCATAGTTAGCGCACACCTGACCTTGCCTCCCTTACTTTCTACGCTTGATGAAGAAGAACTGTAAAGAGCCTCAGAAAGCACCATTTCCAACATTCACCATCTGTAAAAATTACTAGCGCACAGCTGTACATGTCTCCCTTCATTTCTACACTAGGTGAAGGACGACTGTAAGGAGCCTCATAAAGCACCATTTCCAACATTCACCATCTGTAGACATTACTAGCGCACAGCTGTACATGTCTCCTTACCTTCCTACCTTAGGTGAAGAAGGACTGTAAGGATCCTCAGAAAGCACCATTTCCAACATTCACCATCTGTAGACATTACTAGTGCACAGCTGTACATGTCTACCTTCCTTTCTACCCTAGATAAAGGAGGAGTGTAAAAAGCATCAGAAAGCACCATTTCCAACATTCACCATCTGTAGACATTACTAGCGCACAGCTGTACATGTCTCCCTTCCTTTCTACCGTAGGTGAAGGAGGACTGTAAGGACCATCAGAAAGCACCATTTCCAACATTCACCATCTGTAGACATTACTAGCGCACAGCTGTACATGTTTCCCTTCCTTTCTACCTTAGGTGAAGGGGGACTTTAAGGAGCCTCAGAAAGCACCATTTCCAACATTCACCATCTGTAGACATCACTAACGCACAGCTGTACATGTCTCCCTTCCTTTCTACCCTAGGTGAAGGAGGACTGTAAGGAGCCTCAGAAAGCACCATTTCCAACATTCACCTTCTCTAGACATAGTTAGCGCACACCTGATCATGCCTCCCTTACTTTCTATGCTTGATGTAGAAGATCTGTAAGGAGACTCAGAAAGCACCATTTCCAACATTCACCATCTGTAGACGTAACTAGCGCACAGCTGTACATGTTTCCCTTCCTTTCTACCCTAGGTGAAGGAATACTGTATGGAGCCTTGGAAAGCACCATTTCCAACATTCACCATCTGTAAACATTACTAGCGCACAGCTGTACATGTCTCCCTTCCTTTCTACCCTATGTGAAGGGGGACTGTTAGGAGCCTCAGAAAGCACCATTTCCAACATTCACCATCTGTAGACATTACTAGCGCACAGCTGTACTTGTCTCCCTTCCTTTCTACCCTAGGTGAAGGAGGACTGTAAGGAGCCTCAGAAAGCACCATTTCTACATTTAGTTTCCACAGACATGGTAAGCGCACACCTGACCTTGCCTCCCTTACTTTCTATGCTTGATGAAGAAGAACTGTAAGGAGCCTCAGAAATCACCATTTCCAACATTCACCATCTGTAGACATTACTAGCGCACAGCTGTACATGTCTCCCTTCCTTTCTACCCTAGGTGAAGGAGTACTGTAAGGAGCTGCAGATAGCACCATTTCCAACATTCACTATCTGTAGACATTACTAGCGCACAGCTGTACATGTCTCTCTTCCTTTCTACCTTAGGTGAAGGAGGACTGTAAGGAGCCTCAGAAAGCACCATTTGCAACATTCACCTTCTCTGGACATAGTTAGTGCACACCAGATCTTGCCTTCCTTACATTCTACGCTTGATGAAGAAGAACTGTAAGGAGCCTCAGAAAGCACCATTTCCAAGATTCACCATCTTTAGGCTTTACTAGCGCACAGCTGTAGATGTCTACCTTCCTTTCTACCCTAGGTGAAGGAGGACTGTAAGGATCCTCAGAAATCACGATTTCCAACATTCACCAACTGTGGACATTACTAGCGCACAGCTGTACATGTCTCCCTTCCTTTCTACCCTAGGTGAAGGAGTACTGTAAGGAGCTGCAGAAAGCACCATTTCCTACATTCACCATCTGTAGACATTACTAGCGCACAGCTGTACATGTCTCCCTTCCTTTCTACCCTAGGTGAAGGAGTACTGTAAGGAGCTGCAGAAAGCACCATTTCCAACATTCACCATCTGTAGACATTACTAGCGCACAGCTGTACATGTCTCCCTTCCTTTCTACCCTAGGTGAAGGAGGACTGTACGGAGCCTCAGAAAGCACCATTTCTACATTTAGTTTCTCCAGACATGGTTAGCGCACACCTGACCTTGCCTCCCTTACTTTCTATGCTTGATGAAGAAGAACTGTAAGGAGCCTCAGAAATCACCATTTCCAACATTCACCATCTGTAGACATTACTAGCGCACAGCTGTACATGTCTCCCTTCCTTTCTACCCTAGGTGAAGGAGTAATGTAAGGAGCTTTAGAAAGCACCATTTCCAACATTCACCATCTGTAGACATTACTAGCACACAGCTGTACATGTCTCTCTTCCTTTCTACCCTAGGTGAAGGAGGACTGTAAGGAGCCTCAGAAAGCACCATTTGCAACATTCACCTTCTCTGGACATAGTTAGCGCACACCAGATCTTGCCTTCCTTACATTCTACGCTTGATGAAGAAGAACTGTAAGGAGCCTCAGAAAGCACCATTTCCAAGATTCACCATCTTTAGGCATTACTAGCGCACAGCTGTACATGTCTACCTTCCTTTCTACCCTAGGTGAAGGAGGACTGTAAGGATCCTCAGAAATCACGATTTCCAACATTCACCAACTGTGGACATTACTAGCGCACAGCTGTACATGTCTCCCTTCCTTTCTACCCTAGGTGAAGGAGTACTGTAAGGAGCTGCAGAAAGCACCATTTCCTACATTCACCATCTGTAGACTTTACTAGTGCACAGCTGTACATGTCTCCCTTCCTTTCTACCCTAGGTGAAGGAGGACTGTAAGGAGCCTCAGAAAGCACCATTTCTACATTTAGTTTCTCCAGACATGGTTAGCGCACACCTGACCTTGCCTCCCTTACTTTCTATGCTTGATGAAGAAGAACTGTAAGGAGCCTCAGAAATCACCATTTCCAACATTCACCATCTGTAGACATTACTAGCGCACAGCTGTACATGTCTCCCTTCCTTTCTACCCTAGGTGAAGGAGTACTGTAAGGAGCTGCAGAAAGCACCATTTCCTACATTCACCATCTGTAGACTTTACTAGTGCACAGCTGTACATGTCTCCCTTCCTTTCTACCCTAGGTGAAGGAGTACTGTAAGGAGCTGCAGAAAGCACCATTTCCAACATTCAACATCTGTAGACATTACTAGCGCACAGCTGTACATGTCTCTCTTCCTTTCTACCCTAGGTGAAGGAGGACTGTAAGGAGCCTCAGAAAGCACCATTTCTACATTTAGTTTCCACAGACATGGTAAGCGCACACCTGACCTTGCCTCCCTTACTTTCTATGCTTGATGAAGAAGAACTGTAAGGAGCCTCAGAAATCACCATTTCCAACATTCACCATCTGTAGACGTAACTAGCGCACAGCTGTACATGTTTCCCTTCCTTTCTACCCTAGGTGAAGGAATACTGTATGGAGCCTTGGAAAGCACCATTTCCAACATTCACCATCTGTAAACATTACTAGCGCACAGCTGTACATGTCTCCCTTCCTTTCTACCCTATGTGAAGGGGGACTGTTAGGAGCCTCAGAAAGCACCATTTCCAACATTCACCATCTGTAGACATTACTAGCGCACAGCTGTACTTGTCTCCCTTCCTTTCTACCCTAGGTGAAGGAGGACTGTAAGGAGCCTCAGAAAGCACCATTTCTACATTTAGTTTCCACAGACATGGTAAGCGCACACCTGACCTTGCCTCCCTTACTTTCTATGCTTGATGAAGAAGAACTGTAAGGAGCCTCAGAAATCACCATTTCCAACATTCACCATCTGTAGACATTACTAGCGCACAGCTGTACATGTCTCCCTTCCTTTCTACCCTAGGTGAAGGAGTACTGTAAGGAGCTGCAGATAGCACCATTTCCAACATTCACTATCTGTAGACATTACTAGCGCACAGCTGTACATGTCTCTCTTCCTTTCTACCTTAGGTGAAGGAGGACTGTAAGGAGCCTCAGAAAGCACCATTTGCAACATTCACCTTCTCTGGACATAGTTAGTGCACACCAGATCTTGCCTTCCTTACATTCTACGCTTGATGAAGAAGAACTGTAAGGAGCCTCAGAAAGCACCATTTCCAAGATTCACCATCTTTAGGCTTTACTAGCGCACAGCTGTACATGTCTACCTTCCTTTCTACCCTAGGTGAAGGAGGACTGTAAGGATCCTCAGAAATCACGATTTCCAACATTCACCAACTGTGGACATTACTAGCGCACAGCTGTACATGTCTCCCTTCCTTTCTACCCTAGGTGAAGGAGTACTGTAAGGAGCTGCAGAAAGCACCATTTCCTACATTCACCATCTGTAGACTTTACTAGTGCACAGCTGTACATGTCTCCCTTCCTTTCTACCCTAGGTGAAGGAGGACTGTAAGGAGCCTCAGAAAGCACCATTTCTACATTTAGTTTCTCCAGACATGGTTAGCGCACACCTGACCTTGCCTCCCTTACTTTCTATGCTTGATGAAGAAGAACTGTAAGGAGCCTCAGAAATCACCATTTCCAACATTCACCATCTGTAGACATTACTAGCGCACAGCTGTACATGTCTCCCTTCCTTTCTACCCTAGGTGAAGGAGTACTGTAAGGAGCTGCAGAAAGCACCATTTCCTACATTCACCATCTGTAGACTTTACTAGTGCACAGCTGTACATGTCTCCCTTCCTTTCTACCCTAGGTGAAGGAGTACTGTAAGGAGCTGCAGAAAGCACCATTTCCAACATTCAACATCTGTAGACATTACTAGCGCACAGCTGTACATGTCTCTCTTCCTTTCTACCCTAGGTGAAGGAGGACTGTAAGGAGCCTCAGAAAGCACCATTTCTACATTTAGTTTCCACAGACATGGTAAGCGCACACCTGACCTTGCCTCCCTTACTTTCTATGCTTGATGAAGAAGAACTGTAAGGAGCCTCAGAAATCACCATTTCCAACATTCACCATCTGTAGACGTAACTAGCGCACAGCTGTACATGTTTCCCTTCCTTTCTACCCTAGGTGAAGGAATACTGTATGGAGCCTTGGAAAGCACCATTTCCAACATTCACCATCTGTAAACATTACTAGCGCACAGCTGTACATGTCTCCCTTCCTTTCTACCCTATGTGAAGGGGGACTGTTAGGAGCCTCAGAAAGCACCATTTCCAACATTCACCATCTGTAGACATTACTAGCGCACAGCTGTACTTGTCTCCCTTCCTTTCTACCCTAGGTGAAGGAGGACTGTAAGGAGCCTCAGAAAGCACCATTTCTACATTTAGTTTCCACAGACATGGTAAGCGCACACCTGACCTTGCCTCCCTTACTTTCTATGCTTGATGAAGAAGAACTGTAAGGAGCCTCAGAAATCACCATTTCCAACATTCACCATCTGTAGACATTACTAGCGCACAGCTGTACATGTCTCCCTTCCTTTCTACCCTAGGTGAAGGAGTACTGTAAGGAGCTGCAGATAGCACCATTTCCAACATTCACTATCTGTAGACATTACTAGCGCACAGCTGTACATGTCTCTCTTCCTTTCTACCTTAGGTGAAGGAGGACTGTAAGGAGCCTCAGAAAGCACCATTTGCAACATTCACCTTCTCTGGACATAGTTAGTGCACACCAGATCTTGCCTTCCTTACATTCTACGCTTGATGAAGAAGAACTGTAAGGAGCCTCAGAAAGCACCATTTCCAAGATTCACCATCTTTAGGCTTTACTAGCGCACAGCTGTAGATGTCTACCTTCCTTTCTACCCTAGGTGAAGGAGGACTGTAAGGATCCTCAGAAATCACGATTTCCAACATTCACCAACTGTGGACATTACTAGCGCACAGCTGTACATGTCTCCCTTCCTTTCTACCCTAGGTGAAGGAGTACTGTAAGGAGCTGCAGAAAGCACCATTTCCTACATTCACCATCTGTAGACATTACTAGCGCACAGCTGTACATGTCTCCCTTCCTTTCTACCCTAGGTGAAGGAGTACTGTAAGGAGCTGCAGAAAGCACCATTTCCAACATTCACCATCTGTAGACATTACTAGCGCACAGCTGTACATGTCTCCCTTCCTTTCTACCCTAGGTGAAGGAGGACTGTACGGAGCCTCAGAAAGCACCATTTCTACATTTAGTTTCTCCAGACATGGTTAGCGCACACCTGACCTTGCCTCCCTTACTTTCTATGCTTGATGAAGAAGAACTGTAAGGAGCCTCAGAAATCACCATTTCCAACATTCACCATCTGTAGACATTACTAGCGCACAGCTGTACATGTCTCCCTTCCTTTCTACCCTAGGTGAAGGAGTAATGTAAGGAGCTTTAGAAAGCACCATTTCCAACATTCACCATCTGTAGACATTACTAGCACACAGCTGTACATGTCTCTCTTCCTTTCTACCCTAGGTGAAGGAGGACTGTAAGGAGCCTCAGAAAGCACCATTTGCAACATTCACCTTCTCTGGACATAGTTAGCGCACACCAGATCTTGCCTTCCTTACATTCTACGCTTGATGAAGAAGAACTGTAAGGAGCCTCAGAAAGCACCATTTCCAAGATTCACCATCTTTAGGCATTACTAGCGCACAGCTGTACATGTCTACCTTCCTTTCTACCCTAGGTGAAGGAGGACTGTAAGGATCCTCAGAAATCACGATTTCCAACATTCACCAACTGTGGACATTACTAGCGCACAGCTGTACATGTCTCCCTTCCTTTCTACCCTAGGTGAAGGAGTACTGTAAGGAGCTGCAGAAAGCACCATTTCCTACATTCACCATCTGTAGACTTTACTAGTGCACAGCTGTACATGTCTCCCTTCCTTTCTACCCTAGGTGAAGGAGGACTGTAAGGAGCCTCAGAAAGCACCATTTCTACATTTAGTTTCTCCAGACATGGTTAGCGCACACCTGACCTTGCCTCCCTTACTTTCTATGCTTGATGAAGAAGAACTGTAAGGAGCCTCAGAAATCACCATTTCCAACATTCACCATCTGTAGACATTACTAGCGCACAGCTGTACATGTCTCCCTTCCTTTCTACCCTAGGTGAAGGAGTACTGTAAGGAGCTGCAGAAAGCACCATTTCCTACATTCACCATCTGTAGACTTTACTAGTGCACAGCTGTACATGTCTCCCTTCCTTTCTACCCTAGGTGAAGGAGTACTGTAAGGAGCTGCAGAAAGCACCATTTCCAACATTCAACATCTGTAGACATTACTAGCGCACAGCTGTACATGTCTCTCTTCCTTTCTACCCTAGGTGAAGGAGGACTGTAAGGAGCCTCAGAAAGCACCATTTGCAACATTCACCTTCTCTGGACATAGTTAGCGCACACCAGATCTTGCCTTCCTTACATTCTACGCTTGATGAAGAAGAACTGTAAGGAGCCTCAGAAAGCACCATTTCCAAGATTCACCATCTTTAGGCATTACTAGCGCACAGCTGTACATGTCTCCCTTCCTTTCTACCCTAAGTGAAGGAGGACTGTAAGGAGCCTCAGAAAGCACCATTTCCAATATTCACCATATGTAGACATAGTTAGCGTACACCTGACCTTGCCTCCCTTACTTTCTACTCTTGATGAAGAAGAACTGTAAGGAGTCTCAGAAAGCACCATTTCCAACATTCACCATCTGTAGACATTACTAGTGCACAGCTGTACATGTCACCCTTCCTTTCTGCCCTAAGTGAAGGAGGACTGTAAGGAGCCTCAGAAAGCACCATTTCCAAGATTCACCATCTTTAGGCATTACTAGCGCACAGCTGTAGATGTCTCCCTTCATTTCTACTCTAGGTGAAGGAGGACTGTAAAGAGCCTCAGAAAGCACCATTTCCTACATTCACCTTCTCTAGACATAGTTAGCTCACACCTGACCTTGCCTCCCTTACTTTCTACACTTGATGAAGTAGAACTGAAAGGAGACTCAGAAAGCACCATTTCCAATTTTCACCATCTGTAGGCATTACTAGCGCACAGCTGTACCTGTCTTTCCTTCCTTTCTACCCTAGGTGAAGGAGGACTGTAAGGAGCCTCAGAAGGCACCATTTCCAACATTCAGCTTCTCTAGACATAGTTAGCGCACACCTGCCCTTGCCTCCCTTTCTCTCTACGCTTGATGAGGAAGCATTGTAAATAGCCTCAGAACGCACCATTTCGAACATTCAACATCTGTAGACATTACTAGCGCACAGCTGTACATGTCTCCCTTCCTTTCTACCCTAGGTGAAGGAGGACTGTAAGGAGCCTCAGAAAGAACCATATCGAGCATTCACAATCTGTAGACATTACTAGCGCACAGCTGTACATGTCTCCCTTCCCTTCTACAATAGGTGAAGGAGGACAGTGAGGATCTGCTGAAAGCACCATTTCCAACATTCACCATTTCAAGACATATTTAGTGCACACCTGACCTTGCCTCCCTTACTGTCTACGCTTGATGAAGAAGAACTGAAAGGAGCCTCAGAAAGCACCATTTACAACATTCATCATCTGTAGACAGTACTAGCGCACAGCTGTACATTTCTCCCTTCCTTTCTATCCTAGGTGAAGGAGGACTGTAAGGAGCCTCAGAAAGCACCATTTCCAACATTCACCTTCTCTAGACATAGTTAGCGCACACCTGACCTTGCCTCCCTTACTTTCTACCCTTGATGAAGAAGAACTGTAAGGAGTCACAGAAAGCACCATTACCTACATTAACAATCTGTAGACATTACTAGCGCACAGCTGTATATGTCTACCTTCCTTTCTACCCTAGGTGAAGGAGGACTGTAAGGAGCCTCAGAAAGCACCATTTCCAACATTCATCATCTGTAGACATTACTAGCGCACAGCTGTACATGTCGCCCTTCCTTTCTACCCTAGGTGAAGGAGGACTGTAAAGAGCTGCAGAAAGCACCATTTCCAACATTCACCATCTGTAGGAATTACCAGCGCACAGCTGTACATGGCTCCCTTTCCTTCTACCCTAGGTGAAGGAGGACTGTAAGGAGCTGCGGAAAGCACCATTTCCAACATTCACCAGCTCTAGACATATTTAGGGCACACCTGACCTTGCCTCCCTTACTTTCTACGCTTGATGAAGAAGAACTGTAAGGAGACTCAGAAAGCACCATTTCCAACATTCACCATCTGTAGACATTACTAGCGCACAGCTGTACATGTCTCCCTTCGTTTCTACCCTAGGTGAAGGAGGACCGTAAGGAGCCTCAGAATGCACCATTTCCAACATTCAGCATCTCTAGACATAGTTAGCGCACACCTGACCTTGCCTCCCTATCTTTCTATGCTTGATGAGGAAGAACTGTAAGGAGCCTCAGAAAGCACCATTTCGAACATTCACCATCTGTAGACATTACTAGCGCACAGCTGTACATGTCTCCCTTCCTTTCTACCCTAGGTGAAGGATGACTGTAAAGAGCCACAGAAAGCACCATTTCCTACATTCACTTTCTCCAGACATAGTTAGCGCACACCTGACCTTGCCTCCCTTACTTTCTACACTTGATGAAGAAGAACTGTAAGGAGCCTCAGAAAGCACCATTTCCAACATTAGCCATCTGTAGACATTACTAGCGCACAGCTCTACATGAGTCCCCTCCTTTCTACCCTAGGTGAAGGAGGACTGTAAGGCACTGCCGAGAGCACCAATTCCAACATTCACCATCTGTAGACATAGTTAGCGCCCACTTGACCTTGCCTCCCTTACTTTCTATGCTTGATGAAGAAGAACTGTAAGGAGCCTCAGAAAGCACCATTTCCAACATTCACCATCTGTAGACATTACTAGCGCACAGCTGTACATGTCACCCTTCCTTTCTACCCTAGGTGAAGGAGGACAGTAAGGAGCCTCAGAAAGCATCATTTCCAACATTTACCATCAGTAGACATTACTAGCGCACAGCTGTACATGTCTCCCTTCGTTTCTACCCTAGGTGAAGGAGGACTGTAAAGAGCCTCAGAAAGCACCATTTCCTACATTCACCTTCTCTAGACATAGTTAGCTCACAGCTGACCTTGCCTCCCTTACTTTCTACGCTTGATGAAGAAGAACTGTAAGGAGACTCAGAAAACACCATTACCAACATTCACAATCTGTAGACATTACTAGCGCACAGCTGTACATGTCTCCCTTCGTTTCTACCCTAGGTGAAGGAGGACTGTAAAGAGCCTCAGAAAGCACCATTTCCTACATTCACCTTCTCTAGACATAGTTAGCTCACACCTGACCTTGCCTCCCTTACTTTCTATGCTTGATGAAGAAGAACTGTAAGGAGACTCAGAAAGCACCATTTCCAACATTCACTATCTGTAGAAATTACTAGCGCACAGCTGTACATGTTTCCCTTCCTTTCTACCCTAGGTGAAGTAGGACTGTAAGGAGCCTCAAAAAGCACTATTTCCAACATTCACCATCTGTAGACATTACTAGCGCAGAGCTGTACATGTCTCCCTTCCTTTCTACCCTAGGTGAAGGAGGACTGTAAGGAGCCTCAGAAAGGACCATTCCCTACATTAACCTTCTCTAGACAGAGTTAGCGCACTCCTGACCTTGCCTCCCTTACTTCCTACGCTTGATGAAGAAGATCTGTAAGGAGCCTCAGAAGGCACCATTTCCAGCATTCACCATCTGTAGTCATTACTAGCGCACAGCTGTACATGTCTCCCTTCCATTCTACCCTAGGTGAAGGAGGACTGTAAGGAGACTCAGAAAGCACCATTTCCTACATTCACCATCTGAGGACATTACTAGCGCACAGCTGTACTACCTCCCTTCCTTTCTACCATAGGTGAGGGATGACTGTAAGTGGCCTCAGAAAGCACCATTTCCAATATTCACCTTCTCTAGAGATAGTTAGCGCGCACCTGACCTTGCCTCCCTTACTTTCTACGCTTCATGAAGAAGAACTGTAAGGAGTCTCAGAAAGCACCATTTCCAACATTCACCATCTGTAGACATTACTAGCGCACAGCTGTACATGTCTCCCTTCCTTTCTACCCCAGATGAAGAAGGACTGTAAAGAGCCTCAGAAAGCACCATTTCCAACATTCACCATCCGTACACATTACTAGCACACAGCTGTACATGTATCCCTTCCTTTCTACCATAGGTGATGGAGGACGGTAAGGAGCTGTGGAAAGCACCATTTCCAACACTCACCATCTGTAGTCATAGTTAGCGCACACCTGAACTTGCCTCCCTTACTTTATGCGCTTGATGCAGAAGAAGTGTAAGGAGCCTCAGAAAGCACCATTTCCAACATTCACCATCTGTAGACATTACTAGCGCACAGCTGTACATGTCTCCCTTCGTTTCTACCCTAGGTGAAGGAGGACTGTAAAGAGCCTCAGAAAGCTCCATTTCCTACATTCACCTTCTCTAGACATAGTTAGCTCACACCTGACCTTGCCTCCCTTACTTTCTATGCTTGATGAAGAAGAACTGTAAGGAGACTCAGAAAGCACCATATCCAACATTCACTATCTGTAGACATTACTAGCGCACAGCTGTACATGTCTCCCTTCCTTTCTACCCTAGGTGAAGTAGGACTGTTAGGAGCCTCAGAAAGCACCATTTCCAACATTCACCTTCTCTAGACATAGTTTGCGCACACCTAACCTTGTCTCCCTTACTTCCTACGCTTGATGAAGAAGAACTGTAAGGAGGCTCAGAAGGCACCATTTCCAACATGCACCATCTGTAGTCATTACTAGCGCACATCTGTACATGTCTCCCTTCCTTTCTACCCTAGGTGAAGGAGGACTGTAAGGAGCCTCAGAAGGCACCATTTCCAACATTCACCATCTGTAGTCATTACTAGCGCACAGCTGTACATGTCTCCCTTCCTTTCTACCCTAGGTGAAAGAGGACTGTAAGGAGACTCAGAAAGCACCATTTCCTACATTCACCATCTGTAGACATTACTAGCGCACAGCTGTACTACCTCCCTTCCTTTCTACCATAGGTGAGGGATGACTGTAAGTGGCCTCAGAAAGCACCATTTCCAATATTCACCTTCTCTAGAGATAGTTAGCGCGCACCTGACCTTGCCTCCCTTACTTTCTACGCTTCATGAAGAAGAACTGTAAGGTGTCTCAGAAAGCACCATTTCCAACTTTCACCCTCTGTAGACATTACTAGCGCACAGCTGTACATGTCTCCCTTCCTTTCTACCCTAGATGAAGAAGGACTGTAAAGAGCCTCAGAAAGCACCATTTCCAACATTCACCATCCGTACACATTACTAGCACACAGCTGTACATGTATCCCTTCCTTTCTACCATAGGTGATGGAGGACGGTAAGGAGCTGTGGAAAGCACTATTTCCAACACTCACCATCTGTAGTCATAGTTAGCGCACACCAGAACTTGCCTCCCTTACTTTATGCGCTTGATGCAGAAGAAGTGTAAGGAGCCTCAGAAAGCACCATTTCCAACATTCACCATCTGTAGACATTACTAGCGCACAGCGGTACATGTCTCCCTTCTGTTCTACCCTAGGTGAAGGAGGACTGTAAGGAGCCTCAGAAAGCACCAATTCCAACATTCAACATCTGTAGACATTACTAGCGCACAGCTGTACATGTCTCACTTCCTTTCTACTCTAGGTGAAGGAGGACTGTAAGGAGCTGCGGAAAGTACCATTTCCAACATTCACCATCTGTAGACATTACTAGAGCACAGCTGTACATGTCTCCCTTCCTTTCTACCCTAGGTGAAGGAGGACTGTAAGGAGCTGCGGAAAGCACCATTTCCAACATTCACCATCTGTAGACATTACTAGCGCACAGCTGTACATGTCACCCTTCCTTTCTACCCTAGGTGAAGGAGGACTGTAAGGAGCTGCGGAAAGCACCATTTCCAACATTCACCATCTGTAGACATAGTTAGCCCACACCTGACCTAGCCTCCCTTACTTCCTACGCTTGATGAAGAAGAACTGTAAGGAGTCTCAGAAGGCACCATTTCCAACATTCACCATCTGTAGACATTACTAGCGCACAGCTGTACATGTCTCCATTCCTTTCCACCCTAGGTGAAGGAGGACTGTAAGGAGCTGCGGAAAGCACCATTTCCAACATTCACCATCAGTAGACATTACTAGCGCACAGCTGTACATGTCTCCCTTCCTTTCTACCCTAGGTGAAGGAGGACTGAAAGGAGCCTCAGAAAACACCATTTCCAACGTTCACCTTCTCTGAACATACTTAACATACTCCTGACCTTGCCTCCCTTACTTTCTACTCTTGATGAAGAAGAACTGTAAGGAGTCTCAGAAAGCACCATTTCCAACATTCCCCATCTGTAGACATTACTAGCGCACAGCTGTACATGTCTCCCTTCCTTTCTACCCTAGATGAAGAAGGACTGTAAAGAGCCTCAGAAAGCACCATTTCCAACATTCACCATCCGTACACATTACTAGCACACAGCTGTACATGTATCACTTCCTTTCTACCATAGGTGATGGAGGACGGTAAGGAGCTGTGGAAAGCACCATTTCGAACACTCATTATCTGTAGACATAGTTAGCGCACACCTGAACTTGCCTCCCTTACTTTCTACTCTTGATGAAGAAGAACTGTAAGGAGTCTCAGAAAGCACCATTTCCAACATTCACCATCTGTAGACATTACTAGTGCACAGCTGTACATGTCTCCCTTCCTTTCTACCCTATGTGAAGGAGGACTGTAAGGAGCCTCAGAAAGCACCATTTCCAACATTCACCATCTGTAGACATTACTAGCGCACAGCTGTATATGTCTCCCTTCCTTTCTACCCTAGGTGAAGGAGGACTGTAAGGAGCTGCGGAAAGCACCATTTCCAACATTCACCATCTGTAGACATAGTTAGCCCACACCTGACCTAGCCTCCCATACTTCCTACGCTTGATGAAGAAGAACTGTAAGGAGCCTCAGAAAGCACCATTTACAACATTCACCATCTGTAGACATTAATAGCGCACAGCTGTACATGTCTCCCTTCCTTTCTACCCTAGGTGAAGGAGGACTGTAAGGAGCCTCAGAAAGCACCATTTCCAACATTCACCATCTGTAGACATTACTAGCGCACAGCTGTACATGTCACCCTTCCTTTCTACCCTAGGTGAAGGAGGACTGTAAGGAGCTGCGGAAAGCACCATTTCAAACATTCACCATCTGTAGACATAGTTAGCCCACACCTGACCTAGCCTCCCATACTTCCTACGCTTGATGAAGAAGAACTGTAAGGGGCCTCAGAAAGCACCATTTACAACATTCACCATCTGTAGACATTAATAGCGCACAGCTGTACATGTCTCCCTTCCTTACTACCCTAGGTGAAGGAGGACCGTAAGGAGCCTCAGAAAGCACCATTTCCAACATTCACCATCTGTAGACATTACTAGCGCACAACTGTACATGTCACCCTTCCTTTCTACCCTAGGTGAAGGAGGACTCTAAGGAGCCTCAGAAAGCATCATTTCCAACATTTACCATCAGTAGACATTACAAGCGCACAGCTGTACATGTCTCCCTTCGTTTCTACCATAGGTGAAGGAGGACTGTAAGGCACTGCGGAAAGCACCAATTCCAACATTCACCATCTGTAGACATAGTTAGCGCCCACTTGACCTTGCCTCCCTTACTTTCTATGCTTGATGAAGAAGAACTGTAAGGAGCCTCAGAAAGCACCATTTCCAACATTCACCATCTGTAGACATTACTAGCGCACAGCTGTACATGTCACCCTTCCTTTCTACCCTAGGTGAAGGAGGACTGTAAGGAGCTGCGGAAAGCACCATTTCCAACATTCACCATCTGTAGACATAGTTAGCCCACACCTGACCTAGCCTCCCTTACTTCCTACGCTTGATGAAGAAGAACTGTAAGGGGCCTCAGAAAGCACCATTTCCAACATTCACCATCTGTAGTCATTACTAGCGCACAGCTGTACATGTCTCCCTTCCTTTCTACCCTAGGGTAAGGAGGACTGTAAGGAGCCTCAGAAGGCACCATTTCCAACATTCACCATCTGTAGTCATTACTAGCGCACAGCTGTACATGTCTCCCTTCCTTTCTACCCTAGGTGAAGGAGGACTGTAAGGAGCTGCGGAAAGCACCATTTCCAACATTCACCATCTGTAGACATAGTTAGCCCACACCTGACCTAGCCTCCCTTACTTCCTACGCTTGTTGAAGAAGAACTGTAAGGGGCCTCAGAAAGCACCATTTACAACATTCACCATCTGTAGTCATTACTAGCGCACAGCTGTACATGTCTCCCTTCCTTTCTACCCTAGGTGAAGGAGGACTGAAAGGAGCCTCAGAAAACACCATTTCCAACGTTCACCTTCTCTAGACATACTTAGCCTACTCCTGACCTTGCCTCCCTTACTTTCTACTCTTGATGAAGAAGAACTGTAAGGAGTCTCAGAAAGCACCATTTCCAACATTCACCATCTGTAGACATTACTAGCGCACAGCTGTACATGTCTCCCTTCGTTTCTACCCTAGGTGAAGGAGGACTGTAAAGAGCCCCAGAAAGGTTCATTTCCTACATTCACCTTCTCTAGACATAATTAGCTCACACCTGACCTTGCCTCCCTTACTTTCTACACTTGATGAAGGAGAATTGTAAGGAGCCTCAGAAAGCGCCATTTCCAACATTCACCATCTGTAGACATTACTAGCGCACAGCTGTACATGTCTCCCTTCCTTTCTACCCTAGATGAAGAAGGACTGTAAAGAGCCTCAGAAAGCACCATTTCCAACATTCACCATCCGTACACATTACTAGCACACAGCTGTACATGTATCCCTTCCTTTCTACCATAGGTGATGGAGGATGGTGAGGAGCTGTGGAAAGCACCATTTCCAACACTCACCATCTGTAGACATAGTTAGCGCACACCTGAACTTGCCTCCATTTCTTTATGCGCTTGATGAAGAAGAAGTGTAAGGAGCCTCAGAAAGCACCATTTCCAACATTCACCATCTGTAGACATTACTAGCGCACAGCGGTACATGTCTCCCTTCCGTTCTACCCTAGGTGAAGGAGGACTGTAAGGAGCCTCAGAAAGCACCATTTCCAACATTCACCATCTGTAGACATTACTAGCGGACAGCTGTACATGTCTCCCTTCCTTTCTAACCTAGGGGAAGGAGGACTGTAAGGAGCTGCGGAAAGCACCATTTCCAACATTCACTATCTGTAGACATAGTTAGCCCACACCTGACCTAGCCTCCCTTACTTCCTACGCTTGATGAAGAAGAACTGTAAGGGGCCTCAGGAAGCACCATTTACAACATTCACCATCTGTAGACATTAATAGCGCACAGCTGTACATGTCTCCCTTCCTTTCTACCCTAGGTGAAGGAGGACTGTAAGGAGCCTCAGAAGGCACGATTTTCAACATTCACCATCTGTAGTCATTACTAGCGCACAGCTGTACATGTCTCCCTTCCTTTCTACCCTAGGTGAAGGAGGACTGAAAGGAGTCTCATTTTTTTTTTTTTTTTTTTTTTTTTGTGGTTTTTGGGCGCACAACTTCAATGGTCATTAGCGCCCTGACTACTCTAAAAATGCACCGCGAGCCACAAGTTGACAACAACAACTAAAAGGAAAAACACAATAAAAGACAGACTGACAGGCATAGGATTAAAAAACTTCATCAAATGTCCTTAGCAAGGTGTGTCAAATTGATAAAACAAAGAACACGAGCAGCTGCTCGTGGGTCATCCGCTAAAACGGCATCGAAAGTAATAGGCAGGTTAAGATCGAGGCGCAGTTGGTTAAGATCGGGACAGGACATTAAAATGTGCCTAACCGTCAGCAAGTGCCCACATGGGCAGAACGGCGCCGGCGCAGCCGTCAGCAGATGGCGATGGCTGAACCGGCAGTGTCCAATCCTTAACCTTGCTAAAACGACCTCCTCCCGCCGAGAAGGGCGTGAGGAGGACGTCCAAGCCACGGGAAGAGGTTTTAAGGCCCGAAGCTTGTTGTCGGTAAGTGCAGCCCAATCGGCATGCCACAGCGACACAACGCGCCGACAAATGACCCTGCTAAGATCGGACGAAGGGACACAACAAGAAGCTGTCCGAGGCTGGAGGACCGCAGCCTTGGCCGCGGCATCTGCAGCTTCGTTCCCAGGGATACCGACATGGCCGGGAACCCACATAAAGCTAACCGGCGGACCGACGTCCACCAGCCGCTGAAGAGAGCGTTGGATCCGGTGTACGAAAGGGTGAACCGGGTACGGATCACTGAGGCTCTGGATGGCGCTCAGGGAATCTGAGCAGATGACATAAGCAGAATGTCGGTGGCGGCAGATGTAAAGAACAGCCTGGTAGAGGGCAAAGAGCTCAGCTGTGAAGACCGAACAATGGTCATGGAGCCGGTATTGGAAACTTTGTGCCCCGACTATAAAGGAACACCCAACCCCGTCATTGGTCTTAGAGCCATCTGTATAAATGAAAGTCATGGTGATGAACTTCGAACGAAGTTCCAAAAAACGGGAGTAGTAGACCGAACTGGGGGTGACCTGTTTTGGGAGCGAGCTGAGGTGAAGGTGAACACGGACCTGAGCCTGGAGCCAAGGTGGCGTGTGGCCCTCGCCCACTCGAAAGGTTGCAGGGAGTGAAAAATGAAGGTGTTGAAGGAGGCGACGAAAGCGAACTCCAGGGGGTAGCAGGGCAGAGACATACAACCCGTATTGACGGTCGAGAGAGTCGTCAAAAAAGGAACGATAAGACGGATGGTCGGGCATTGACAGTAGCCGACAGGCATACCGACAAAGCAGTATATCGCGCCGGTAAGTGAGCGGCAATTCGCCAGCGTCAGCATGAAGACTCTCTACGGGACTGGTATAAAATGCTCCGATCGCAAGTCGTAAACCCCGATGTTGTATGGAGTTGAGGCGGCGTAAGATGGATGGCCGTGCAGAGGAGTATACAAAGCTCCCATAATCCAGCTTGGAGCGGACGATCGACCGATATAGACGAAGTAGGACGGTTCGATCCGCTCCCCACGACATACCACTGAGAACACGGAGGACATTTAAAGAACGGGTACAACGGGCGGCCAAATATGACACATGTGGAGACCAGCTAAGTTTCCTGTCAAAGGTAAGGCCTAAAAATTTGGGTGTCTCCACGATTGGGAGAGCAACGGGACCAAGTCGTAAGGACGGTGGGAGAAACTCTTTGTAGCGCCAGAAGTTAATACAGACCGTCTTCTCGGCAGAAAAACGGAAGCCATTGGCGACACTCCAGGAGTAAAGACGGTCAAGAGAACGCTGAAGACAGCGCTCCAGGACACGTGTACGCTGCGCGCTGCAATAGATGGTAAAATCGTCCACAAAAAGGGAGCCTGATACATCAGCTGGGAGGCAATCCATTATTGGATTGATCGCGATGGCGAACAGAGCGACGCTCAAAACTGAGCCCTGTGGCACCCCATTCTCCTGGCGAAAGGTGTCGGACAGGACAGAACCCACACGTACCCTGAACTGTCGATCCATTAAAAAGGAACGAATAAAAAGAGGGAGGCGACCGCGAAGGCCCCATGTATGCATGGTGCGGAGAATGCCCGCCCTCCAACAGGTGTCGTAAGCCTTCTCCAAATCAAAGAACACAGCCGCGGTCGGGCGCTTCCGCAAGAAGTTATTCATAATGAAGGTCGACAAGGTAACCAGATGGTCAACAGCAGAGCGGCGCCTACGAAATCCACATTGTACATTTGTAAGTAGGCGTCGAGACTCAAGCAGCCAAACCAATCGAGAGTTAACCATTCGCTCCATCACTTTACAGACACAGCTGGTAAGTGAGATAGGTCGATAACTGGAAGGCAAGTGCTTGTCCTTCCCCGGCTTAGGAATCGGGACAACAATAGACTCGCGCCAGCATGCGGGAACATGTCCCTCAATCCAGATGCGATTGTATGTACGAAGAAGAAAACCTTTACCCGCAGGAGAAAGGTTCTTCAGCATCTGAATATGAATAGAATCAGGCCCTGGAGCGGAGGACCGTGATCGGCCAAGTGCGGTTTCGAGTTCCCGCATGGTGAATGGGGCATTATAACTTTCACAATTCGAGGAGCAAAAGTCAGGGGGCCTAGCCTCCTCTGCCTGTTTGCGGGGGAGGAAGGCAGGGTGGTAATGAGCGGAGCTCGAAACCTCGGCGAAAAAGCGGCCGAAGGCATTGGAGACAGCCTCAGGGGCCACAAGGACTTCATTCGCGACCTTCAAGCCAGAAACTGGGGAGTGGACCTTAGTGCCAGATAGCCGGCGCAGGCTACCCCAGACAACAGAAGAAGGAGTAAAACTGTTGAAGGTGCTTGTGAAAGCAGCCCAGCTGGCTTTCTTGCTTTCGTTAATAATACGACGACACTGAGCACGTAATCGTTTATAATTAATACAATTCGCCACTGTAGGGTGGCGTTTAAAGGTGCGTAAAGCACGTCGACGAGCACGTAAAGCGTCTCTACATGCTGCAGTCCACCAGGGGACCGGTACACGACGTGGAGAAGAAGTAGGGTGAGGGATGGAATATTCAGCAGCAGCGAGAATGACTTCCGTGAGGTGTGCGACCTGACGATCGCAGCTTGTGAAGGTTTGATCCTGAAAGGTCGCCCTGGAAGAAAAGAGCCCCCAGTCTGCCTTGGAGATGGTCCAACTAGAGGAGCACGGAGAGGGAGTATGCTGCAGGAGATGGATAACACACGGGAAGTGGTCGCTCGAATATGTATCAGCAAGTGCATACCACTCAAACCGGCGTGCAAGTTGGGGAGTACAGATAGAGAGGTCTAAATGGGAATAGGTATGAGATGTGTCCGAAAGAAAAGTAGGGGCGCCAGTATTAAGGCAGACAAGATTGAGCTGGTTGAAAAGGTCTGCTAACAAGGAGCCCCTCGGGCAGGAGGCTGGAGAACCCCAAAGGGGATGGTGGGCATTGAAGTCTCCAGTTAACAAAAACGGTGCAGGTAGCTGAGCAATAAGTTGCATCATGTCTGCCCTGGTAACGGCAGATGACGATGGAGTGTAAACGGTACAAAAGGAAAACGTAAAAGTGGGGAGAGTAATGCGGATGGCAACTGCCTGCAGGCCGGTGTGCAACGTGATGGGATCGTAGTAAATATCATCCCGGACCAGCAACATAACCCCTCCATGAGCTGGGATACCTACCATAGGGGGTAGGTCAAAACGCACAGAGGTGTAGTGTGCCAAGGCAATGTGATCGCATGGGCGTAGCTTCGTTTCCTGGAGGGCTACGACGAGCGGACGATGCAAGCGGAGCAGCAACTTCAAGTCCTCTCGGTTGGAGCGAATGCTGCGAATATTCCAGTGAATAAGTGCCATCGTAAGAAAAGGAAGATGAGAGAAGGGGTCACCTCGAAGGCCGCTTAGGGCCTGGCTTCGAGCGAGCACTGCCGCCGCTATCAGTAGGCGGACAGTCATCGTCCATGGGGTCTACAGGGTCATCGGCCATCTCGGGAGGATGGCCGGGAGGGGGAGCTTCCTCCGCCGGTGAACGGCCAGATGTACGGCTACCGGCGGTGCGGCCAGGCGAAACGGATGACGGCCTGGGGCGGCAACCGCTGGGTGGCGCAGGAGAAGAGATGCGCCGTGGCGGGGAAGGAGAACTGTGCTTCCTATGCGCCTTTTTGGAAGGACGTTTGGTGGAAGTACCGGTCGAAGGCTGGGAGGTCGAGGGACGGAGGAAGTCTGCACGGGATGGTTCCTTCTTGAAGGACCGTGCATCAGACTTCGGTGTCTTCGACTTAGCAGAAGCTGAGGAAGTGGCTGGTGTCTGTGGTGTGATGGGAGGAAGAGGAGACGTCGACCGCGCGATCTTAGCACTGGCCGAACGGACGACCGTGGTGCTGAAGGTCAGATCGCATGTCTGGGTTGCGACCTCCCGGGTAGTCCGAGGAGAGGCGAGGACAGTACTATAATACCCCGCTGGGAGCAGCGTGGGCTTCCTACTAGCCAATAGCTTGCGAGCAGCCGAGGTTGACACTTTCTCTTTGACACGAATTTCTTGGATGCAACGTTCGTCCTTATAGACAGGACAGTCGCGGGAGGATGCGGCATGGTCACCCTGACAGTTCACACAATGAGGAGACGGAGGTGGACAGTCACCCTCATGGGCATCCCTGCCACAAGTGACACATTTAGCCGCATTGGAACAAGACTGTCGAGTGTGATTGAAACGCTGACACTGGTAGCAGCGCGTAGGTGTCGGGACATAGGGGCGAACAGAAATAACCTCGTAGCCCGCCTTGATGCGCGATGGCAGCTTAACACTATCGAAGGTCAAGAAGAGTGTCCGGGTCGGTACAAGGTCGTTGTTGACCTTTTTCATGACCCGATGGACAGCTGTCACGCCCTGCTCAGCGAGGAAAGATTGAAGCTCCTCGTCAGTCAATCCGTCGAGGGAGCTAGTATACACTACACCACGAGACGAATTCAAAGTTCGGTGGGCCTCCACCCGGACAGGGAACGTGTACAGGAGGGTGGCCCGAAGCAGTTTTTGTGCCTGAAAGGCATTCTCAGTTTCTAGTAATAAGGTGCCGTTACGCAACCTGGTACAAGATTTGACAGATCCGGCTATGGCATCAACGCCCTTCTGAATAACAAAAGGGTTGACAGAGGAAAAATCCTTTCCGTCCTCAGTGCGAGAAACTACGAGGAACTGTGGGGCAGGCGGTAGTACTTTTGTCACTGTTGGCTGGTCACGTTTCCGTTTTTGGGTCGAAGTCGAAAGCGATGGAGTAGAATCCATTGCGGAGGAATCCCCCATGATTGCCAGCGTCTCCGATGGCGCGCTCCTTCCTTGTGGGGACCCTCTCAGAGGGCACTCCCGCCTTAGGTGAATGTTTACACCTCAGGTCACACCTCCCGAGAAACAGACGGAGGGACCAATCGGCATGGTCAGAAGGTATCAGCTCAGGCAATCACCCCTCCCCGGGCCTGGCCTTTACCAGGGGGTACGCGCGTGCCTTACATGTCTACCCAGGGCGGGGACTTACGCGTTACCCCGTCACCGGCTACGCGTGCGAACGCGTGGGTTGGCCTTCAGGCACGCACAGGGAGGAAGGAAGAAGAGGAAAAAGAAGAGAGAGAGGGAGAAAGAGGACAGACTGTCTCAAACGCCGAGGCGGAGACCAGAGAAGGCAAGGAGAAGAAGGCAATGAGAAGGCAAGGAGAAAAAGGCAATGAGAAGGCAAGGAGAAAAAGGCAATGAGAAGGCAAGGAGAAGGCAAGGAGAAAAAGGCAATGAGAAGGCAAGGAGAAAAAGGCAATGAGAAGGCAAGGAGAAAAGGCAATGAGAAGGCAAGGAGAAGGCAAGGAGAAGTCAAGGGAAAGAGTAAGGAAGACAGTGAGGTGGAGAAGAGCAAAGAAAGGGACCAACAAAAGGAAGGAAGAAACGAGAAGTTTAAAACCAAAAGGACCACGATTATAGGTCGTGAAGATCGTCCGTCTCCGGACGCAGGCGCTAACTACCCCCGTGAGGGGGATGGACTCCTTTTAGTCGCCTCTTACGACAGGCAGGAATACCTCGGGCCTATTCTAATCCCCGGACCCGCAGGGGGGTGAAAGGAGTCTCAGAAAGCACCATTTCCAACATTCACCATCTGTAGACATTACTAGCGCACAGCTGTACATGTCTCCCTTCCTTTCTACCCTAGGTGAAGGAAGACTGTAAGGAGCCTCAGAAGGCACCATTTCCAACATTCACCATCTGTAGTCATTACTAGCGCACAGCTGTACATGTCTCCCTTCATTTCTACCCTAGGTGAAGGAGGACTGTAAGGAGCCTCATAAAGCACCATTTCCAACATTCACCATCTGTAGACATTACCAGCGCACAGCTGTACATGTCTCCCTTCGTTTCTACCCTAGGTGAAGGAGGACTGTAAGGAGCCTCAGAAAGCACCATTTCCAACATTCACCATCTGTAGACATTACTAGCGCACAGCTGTACATGTCTCCCTTCCTTTCTACCCTAGGTGAAGGAGGACTGTAAGGAGCTGCGGAAAGCAGCATTTCCAACATTCACCATCTGTAGACATAGTAAGCCCACACCTGACCTAGCCTCCCATACTTCCTACGCTTGATGAAGAAGAACTGTAAGGAGCCTCAGAAAGCACCATTTACAACGTTCACCATCTGTAGACATCAATAGCGCACAGCCGTACATGTCTCCCTTCCTTTCTACCCTAGGTGAAGGAGGACTGTAAGGAGCCTCAGAAAGCACCATTTCCAACATTCACCATCTGTAGACATTACTAGCGCACAGCTGTACATGTCACCCTTCCTTTCTACACTAGGTAAAGGAGGACTGTAAGGAGCTGCGGAAAGCACCATTTCCAACATTCACCATCTGTAGACATAGTTAGCCCACACCTGACCTAGCCTCCCATACTTCCTACGCTTGATGAAGAAGAACTGTAAGGAGCCTCAGAAAGCACCATTTCCAACATTCACCATCTGTAGACATTACTAGCGCACAGCTGTACATGTCACCCTTCCTTTCTACCCTAGGTGAAGGAGGACTGTAAGGAGCTGCGGAAAGCACCATTTCCAACATTCACCATCTGTAGACATAGTTAGCCCACACCTGACCTAGCCTCCCATACTTCCTACGCTTGATGAAGAAGAACTGTAAGGGGCCTCAGAAAGCACCATTTACAACATTCACCATCTGTAGACATTAATAGCGCACAGCTGTACATGTCTCCCTTCCTTTCTACCCTAGGTGAAGGAGGACTGTAAGGAGCCTCAGAAAGCACCATTTCCAACATTCACCATCTGTAGACATTACTAGCGCACAGCTGTACATGTCACCCTTCCTTTCTACCCTAGGTGAAGGAGGACTCTAAGGAGCCTCAGAAAGCATCATTTCCAACATTTACCATCAGTAGACATTACAAGCGCACAGCTGTACATGTCTCCCTTCGTTTCTACCCTAGGTGAAGGAGGTCTGTAAAGAGCCTCAGAAAGGTTCGTTTCCTACATTCACCTTCTCTAGACATAGTTAGCTCACACCTGACCTTGCCTCCCTTACTTTCTACACTTGATGAAGAAGAACTGTAAGGAGCCTCAGAAAGCACCATTTCCAACATTAGCCATCTGTAGACATTACTAGCGCACAGCTGTACATGTGTCCCTTCCTTTCTACCCTAGGTGAAGGAGGACTGTAAGGCACTGCGGAAGGCACCAATTCCAACATTCACCATCTGTAGACATAGTTAGCGCCCACTTGACCTTGCCTCCCTTACTTTCTATGCTTGATGAAGAAGAACTGTAAGGAGCCTCAGAAAGCACCATTTCCAACATTCACCATCTGTAGACATTACTAGCGCACAGCTGTACATGTCACCCTTCCTTTCTACCCTAGGTGAAGGAGGACTGTAAGGAGCCTCAGAAGGCACCATTTCCAACATTCACCATCTGTAGTCATTACTAGCGCACAGCTGTACATGTCTCCCTTCCTTTCTACCCTAGGTGAAGGAGGACTGTAAGGAGCCTCAGAAGGCACCATTTCCAACATTCACCATCTGTAGTCATTACTTGCGCACAGCTGTACATGTCTCCCTTCCTTTCCACCCTAGGTGAAGGAGGACTGTAAGGAGCCTCAAAAAGCACCATTTCCAACATTCACCATCTGTAGTCATTACTAGCGCACAGCAGTACATGCCTCCCTTCCTTTCTACCCTAGGTGAAGGAGGACTGTAAGGAGCCTCAGAAGGCACCATTTCCAACATTCACCATCTGTAGTCATTACTAGCGCACAGCTGTACATGTCTCCCTTCCTTTCTACCCTAGGTGAAGGAGGACTGTAAGGAGCCTCAGAAGGCACCATTTCCAACATTCACCATCTGTAGTCATTACTAGCGCACAGCTGGACATGACTCCCTTCCTTTCTACCCTAGGTGAAGGAGGACTGTAAGGAGCTGTGGAAAGCACCATTTCCAACATTCACCATCTGTAGACATAGTTAGCCCACACCTGACCTAGCCTCCCTTACTTCCTACGCTTGATGAAGAAGAACTGTAAGGGGCCTCAGAAAGCACCATTTACAACATTCACCATCTGTAGTCATTACTAGCGCACAGCTGTACATGTCTCCCTTCCTTTCTACCCTAGGTGAAGGAGGACTGTAAGGAGCCTCAGAAGGCACCATTTCCAACATTCACCATCTGTAGTCATTACTAGCGCACAGCTGTACATGTCTCCCTTCCTTTCTACCCTAGGTGAAGGAGGACTGTAAGGAGCTGTGGAAAGCACCATTTCCAACATTCACCATCTGTAGACATAGTTAGCCCACACCTGACCTAGCCTCCCTTACTTCCTACGCTTGATGAAGAAGAACTGTAAGGGGCCTCAGAAAGCACCATTGACATCATTCACCATCTGTAGTCATTACTAGTGCACAGCTGTACATGTCTCCCTTCGTTTCTACCCTAGGTGAAGGAGGACTGTAAGGAGCCTCAGAAGGCACCATTTCCAACATTCACCATCTGTAGTCATTACTAGCGCACAGCTGTACATGTCTCCCTTCCTTTCTACCCTAGGTGAAGGAGGACTGTAAGGAGCCTCAGAAGGCACCATTTCCAACATTCACCATCTGTAGTCATTACTAGCGCACAGCTGTACATGTCTCCCTTCCTTTCTACCCTAGGTGAAGGAGGACTGTAAGGAGCCTCAGAAGGCACCATTTCCAACATTCACCATCTGTAGTCATTACTAGCGCACAGCTGTACATGTCTCCCTTCCTTTCTACCCTAGGTGAAGGAGGACTGTAAGGAGCTGCGGAAAGCACCATTTCCAACATTCACCATCTGTAGACATAGTTAGCCCACACCTGACCTAGCCTCCCTTACTTCCTACGCTTGATGAAGAAGAACTGTAAGGGGCCTCAGAAAGCACCATTTACAACATTCACCATCTGTAGTCATTACTAGCGCACAGCTGTACATGTCTCCCTTCCTTTCTACCCTAGGTGAAGGAGGACTGTAAGGAGCCTCAGAAGGCACCATTTCCAACATTCACCATCTGTAGTCATTACTAGCGCACAGCTGTACATGTCTCCCTTCCTTTCTACCCTAGGTGAAGGAGGACTGTAAGGAGCTGCGGAAAGCACCATTTCCAACATTCACCATCTGTAGACATAGTTAGCCCACACCTGACCTAGCCTCCGTTACTTCCTACGCTTGATGAAGACGAACTGTAAGGAGCCTCAGAAGGCACCATTTCCAACATTCACCATCTGTAGTCATTACTAGCGCACAGCTGTACATGTCTCCCTTCCTTTCTACCATAGGTGAGGGATGACTGTAAGTGGCCTCAGAAAGCACCATTTCCAATATTCACCTTCTCTAGAGATAGTTAGCGCGCACCTGACCTTGCCTCCCTTACTTTCTATGCTTGATGAAGAAGAACTGTAAGGAGCCTCAGAAAGCACCATTTCCAACATTCACCATCTGTAGTCATGACTAGCGCACAGCTGTACATGTCTCCCTTCCTTTCTACCCTAGGTGAAGGAGGACTGTAAGGAGCCTCAGAAGGCACCATTTCCAACATTCACCATCTGTAGTCATTACAAGCGCACAGCTGTACATGTCTCCCTTCCTTTCTACCCTAGGTGAAGGAGGACTGTAAGGAGCTGCGGAAAGCACCATTTCCAACATTCACCATCTGTAGACATAGTTAGCCCACACCTGACCTAGCATCCCTTACTTCCTACGCTTGATGAAGAAGAACTGTAAGGAGCCTCAGAAGGCACCATTTCCGACATTCACCATCTGTAGTCATTACTAGCGCACAGCTGTACATGTCTCCCTTCCTTTCTACCCTAGGTGAAGGAGGACTGTAAGGAGCCTCAGAAGGCACCATTTCCAACATTCACCATCTGTAGTCATTACTAGCGCACAGCTGTACATGTCTCCCTTCCTTTCTACCCTAGGTGAAGGAGGACTGTAAGGAGCCTCAGAAGGCACCATTTCCAACATTCACCATCTGTAGTCATTACTAGCGCACAGCTGTACATGTCTCCCTTCCTTTGTACCCTAGGTGAAGGAGGACTGAAAGGAGCCTCAGAAAACACCATTTCCAACATTCACCATCTGTAGTCATTACTAGCGCACAGCTGTACATGTCTCCCTTCCTTTCTACCCTAGGTGAAGGAGGACTGTAAGGAGCTGCGGAAAGCACCATTTCCAACATTCACCATCTGTAGACATAGTTAGCCCACACCTGACCTAGCCTCCCTTACTTCCTACGATTGATGAAGAAGAACTGTAAGGAGCCTCAGAAGGCACCATTTCCAACATTCACCATCTGTAGTCATTACTAGCGCACAGCTGTACATGTGTCCCTTCCTTTCTACCATAGGTGAGGGATGACTGTAAGTGGCCTCAGAAAGCACCATTTCCAATATTCACCTTCTCTAGAGATAGTTAGCGCGCACCTGACCTTGCCTCTCTTACTTTCTATGCTTGATGAAGAAGAACTGTAAGGAGCCTCAGAAAGCACCATTTCCAACATTCACCATCTGTAGACATTACTAGAGCACAGCTGTACATGTCTCCCTTCCTTTCTACCCTAGGTGAAGGAGGACTGTAAGGAGCTGCGGAAAGCACCATTTCCAACATTCACCATCTGTAGACATAGTTAGCCCACACCTGACCTAGCCTCCCATACTTCCTACGCTTGATGAAGAAGAACTGTAAGGGGCCTCAGAAAGCACCATTTACAACATTCACCATCTGTAGTCATTACTAGCGCACAGCTGTACATGTCTCCCTTCCTTTCTACCCTAGGTGAAGGAGGACTGTAAGGAGCCTCAGAAGGCACCATTTCCAACATTCACCATCTGTAGTCATTACTAGCGCACAGCTGTACATGTCTCCCTTCCTTTCTACCCTAGGTGAAGGAGGACTGTAAGGAGCTGTGGAAAGCACCATTTCCAACATTCACCATCTGTAGACATAGTTAGCCCACACCTGACCTAGCCTCCCTTACTTCCTACGCTTGATGAAGAAGAACTGTAAGGGGCCTCAGAAAGCACCATTTACATCATTCACCATCTGTAGTCATTACTAGTGCACAGCTGTACATGTCTCCCTTCGTTTCTACCCTAGGTGAAGGAGGACTGTAAGGAGCCTCAGAAGGCACCATTTCCAACATTCACCATCTGTAGTCATTACTAGCGCACAGCTGTACATGTCTCCCTTCCTTTCTACCCTAGGTGAAGGAGGACTGTAAGGAGCCTCAGAAGGCACCATTTCCAACATTCACCATCTGTAGTCATTACTAGCGCACAGCTGTACATGTCTCCCTTCCTTTCTACCCTAGGTGAAGGAGGACTGTAAGGAGCCTCAGAAGGCACCATTTCCAACATTCACCATCTGTAGTCATTACTAGCGCACAGCTGTACATGTCTCCCTTCCTTTCTACCCTAGGTGAAGGAGGACTGTAAGGAGCTGCGGAAAGCACCATTTCCAACATTCACCATCTGTAGACATAGTTAGCCCACACCTGACCTAGCCTCCCTTACTTCCTACGCTTGATGAAGAAGAACTGTAAGGGGCCTCAGAAAGCACCATTTACAACATTCACCATCTGTAGTCATTACTAGCGCACAGCTGTACATGTCTCCCTTCCTTTCTACCCTAGGTGAAGGAGGACTGTAAGGAGCCTCAGAAGGCACCATTTCCAACATTCACCATCTGTAGTCATTACTAGCGCACAGCTGTACATGTCTCCCTTCCTTTCTACCCTAGGTGAAGGAGGACTGTAAGGAGCTGCGGAAAGCACCATTTCCAACATTCACCATCTGTAGACATAGTTAGCCCACACCTGACCTAGCCTCCGTTACTTCCTACGCTTGATGAAGACGAACTGTAAGGAGCCTCAGAAGGCACCATTTCCAACATTCACCATCTGTAGTCATTACTAGCGCACAGCTGTACATGTCTCCCTTCCTTTCTACCATAGGTGAGGGATGACTGTAAGTGGCCTCAGAAAGCACCATTTCCAATATTCACCTTCTCTAGAGATAGTTAGCGCGCACCTGACCTTGCCTCCCTTACTTTCTATGCTTGATGAAGAAGAACTGTAAGGAGCCTCAGAAAGCACCATTTCCAACATTCACCATCTGTAGTCATGACTAGCGCACAGCTGTACATGTCTCCCTTCCTTTCTACCCTAGGTGAAGGAGGACTGTAAGGACCCTCAGAAGCCACCACTTCCAACATTCACCATCTGTAGTCATTACTAGCGCACAGCTGTACATGTCTCCCTTCCTTTCTACCCTAGGTGAAGGAGGACTGTAAGGAGCTGCGGAAAGCACCATTTCCAACATTCACCATCTGTAGACATAGTTAGCCCACACCTGACCTAGCATCCCTTACTTCCTACGCTTGATGAAGAAGAACTGTAAGGAGCCTCAGAAGGCACCATTTCCGACATTCACCACATGTAGTCATTACTAGCGCACAGCTGTACATGTCTCCCTTCCTTTCTACCCTAGGTGAAGGAGGACTGTAAGGAGCCTCAGAAGGCACCATTTCCAACATTCACCATCTGTAGTCATTACAAGCGCACAGCTGTACATGTCTCCCTTCCTTTCTACCCTAGGTGAAGGAGGACTGTAAGGAGCTGCGGAAAGCACCATTTCCAACATTCACCATCTGTAGACATAGTTAGCCCACACCTGACCTAGCATCCCTTACTTCCTACGCTTGATGAAGAAGAACTGTAAGGAGCCTCAGAAGGCACCATTTCCGACATTCACCATCTGTAGTCATTACTAGCGCACAGCTGTACATGTCTCCCTTCCTTTCTACCCTAGGTGAAGGAGGACTGTAAGGAGCCTCAGAAGGCACCATTTCCAACATTCACCATCTGTAGTCATTACTAGCGCACAGCTGTACATGTCTCCCTTCCTTTCTACCCTAGGTGAAGGAGGACTGTAAGGAGCCTCAGAAGGCACCATTTCCAACATTCACCATCTGTAGTCATTACTAGCGCACAGCTGTACATGTCTCCCTTCCTTTGTACCCTAGGTGAAGGAGGACTGAAAGGAGCCTCAGAAAACACCATTTCCAACATTCACCATCTGTAGTCATTACTAGCGCACAGCTGTACATGTCTCCCTTCCTTTCTACCCTAGGTGAAGGAGGACTGTAAGGAGCTGCGGAAAGCACCATTTCCAACATTCACCATCTGTAGACATAGTTAGCCCACACCTGACCTAGCCTCCCTTACTTCCTACGATTGATGAAGAAGAACTGTAAGGAGCCTCAGAAGGCACCATTTCCAACATTCACCATCTGTAGTCATTACTAGCGCACAGCTGTACATGTGTCCCTTCCTTTCTACCATAGGTGAGGGATGACTGTAAGTGGCCTCAGAAAGCACCATTTCCAATATTCACCTTCTCTAGAGATAGTTAGCGCGCACCTGACCTTGCCTCTCTTACTTTCTATGCTTGATGAAGAAGAACTGTAAGGAGCCTCAGAAAGCACCATTTCCAACATTCACCATCTGTAGACATTACTAGCGCACAGCTGTACATGTCTCCCTTCCTTTCTACCCTAGGTGAAGGAGGACTGTAAGGAGCTGCGGAAAGCACCATTTCCAACATTCACCATCTGTAGACATAGTTAGCCCACACCAGACCTAGCCTCCCATACTTCCTACGCTTGATGAAGAAGAACTGTAAGGGGCCTCAGAAAGCACCATTTACAACATTCACCATCTGTAGTCATTACTAGCGCACAGCTGTACATGTCTCCCTTCCTTTCTACCCTAGGTGAAGGAGGACTGTAAGGAGCCTCAGAAGGCACCATTTCCAACATTCACCATCTGTAGTCATTACTAGCGCACAGCTGTACATGTCTCCCTTCCTTTCTACCCTAGGTGAAGGAGGACTGTAAGGAGCTGTGGAAAGCACCATTTCCAACATTCACCATCTGTAGACATAGTTAGCCCACACCTGACCTAGCCTCCCTTACTTCCTACGCTTGATGAAGAAGAACTGTAAGGGGCCTCAGAAAGCACCATTTACATCATTCACCATCTGTAGTCATTACTAGTGCACAGCTGTACATGTCTCCCTTCGTTTCTACCCTAGGTGAAGGAGGACTGTAAGGAGCCTCAGAAGGCACCATTTCCAACATTCACCATCTGTAGTCATTACTAGCACACAGCTGTACATGTCTCCCTTCCTTTCTACCCTAGGTGAAGGAGGACTGTATGGAGCCTCAGAAGGACCATTTCCAACATTCACCATCTGTAGTCATTACTAGCGCACAGCTGTACATGTCTCCCTTCCTTTCTACCCTAGGTGAAGGAGGACTGTAAGGAGCCTCAGAAGGCACCATTTCCAACATTCACCATCTGTAGTCATTACTAGCGCACAGCTGTACATGTCTCCCTTCCTTTCTACCCTAGGTGAAGGAGGACTGTAAGGAGCTGCGGAAAGCACCATTTCCAACATTCACCATCTGTAGACATAGTTAGCCCACACCTGACCTAGCCTCCCTTACTTCCTACGCTTGATGAAGAAGAACTGTAAGGGGCCTCAGAAAGCACCATTTACAACATTCACCATCTGTAGTCATTACTAGCGCACAGCTGTACATGTCTCCCTTCCTTTCTACCCTAGGTGAAGGAGGACTGTAAGGAGCCTCAGAAGGCACCATTTCCAACATTCACCATCTGTAGTCATTACTAGCGCACAGCTGTACATGTCTCCCTTCCTTTCTACCCTAGGTGAAGGAGGACTGTAAGGAGCTGCGGAAAGCACCATTTCCAACATTCACCATCTGTAGACATAGTTAGCCCACACCTGACCTAGCCTCCGTTACTTCCTACGCTTGATGAAGACGAACTGTAAGGAGCCTCAGAAGGCACCATTTCCAACATTCACCATCTGTAGTCATTACTAGCGCACAGCTGTACATGTCTCCCTTCCTTTCTACCATAGGTGAGGGATGACTGTAAGTGGCCTCAGAAAGCACCATTTCCAATATTCACCTTCTCTAGAGATAGTTAGCGCGCACCTGACCTTGCCTCCCTTACTTTCTATGCTTGATGAAGAAGAACTGTAAGGAGCCTCAGAAAGCACCATTTCCAACATTCACCATCTGTAGTCATGACTAGCGCACAGCTGTACATGTCTCCCTTCCTTTCTACCCTAGGTGAAGGAGGACTGTAAGGACCCTCAGAAGCCACCACTTCCAACATTCACCATCTGTAGTCATTACTAGCGCACAGCTGTACATGTCTCCCTTCCTTTCTACCCTAGGTGAAGGAGGACTGTAAGGAGCTGCGGAAAGCACCATTTCCAACATTCACCATCTGTAGACATAGTTAGCCCACACCTGACCTAGCATCCCTTACTTCCTACGCTTGATGAAGAAGAACTGTAAGGAGCCTCAGAAGGCACCATTTCCGACATTCACCACATGTAGTCATTACTAGCGCACAGCTGTACATGTCTCCCTTCCTTTCTACCCTAGGTGAAGGAGGACTGTAAGGAGCCTCAGAAGGCACCATTTCCAACATTCACCATCTGTAGTCATTACAAGCGCACAGCTGTACATGTCTCCCTTCCTTTCTACCCTAGGTGAAGGAGGACTGTAAGGAGCTGCGGAAAGCACCATTTCCAACATTCACCATCTGTAGACATAGTTAGCCCACACCTGACCTAGCATCCCTTACTTCCTACGCTTGATGAAGAAGAACTGTAAGGAGCCTCAGAAGGCACCATTTCCGACATTCACCATCTGTAGTCATTACTAGCGCACAGCTGTACATGTCTCCCTTCCTTTCTACCCTAGGTGAAGGAGGACTGTAAGGAGCCTCAGAAGGCACCATTTCCAACATTCACCATCTGTAGTCATTACTAGCGCACAGCTGTACATGTCTCCCTTCCTTTCTACCCTAGGTGAAGGAGGACTGTAAGGAGCCTCAGAAGGCACCATTTCCAACATTCACCATCTGTAGTCATTACTAGCGCACAGCTGTACATGTCTCCCTTCCTTTGTACCCTAGGTGAAGGAGGACTGAAAGGAGCCTCAGAAAACACCATTTCCAACATTCACCATCTGTAGTCATTACTAGCGCACAGCTGTACATGTCTCCCTTCCTTTCTACCCTAGGTGAAGGAGGACTGTAAGGAGCTGCGGAAAGCACCATTTCCAACATTCACCATCTGTAGACATAGTTAGCCCACACCTGACCTAGCCTCCCTTACTTCCTACGATTGATGAAGAAGAACTGTAAGGAGCCTCAGAAGGCACCATTTCCAACATTCACCATCTGTAGTCATTACTAGCGCACAGCTGTACATGTGTCCCTTCCTTTCTACCATAGGTGAGGGACGACTGTAAGTGGCCTCAGAAAGCACCATTTCCAATATTCACCTTCTCTAGAGATAGTTAGCGCGCACCTGACCTTGCCTCTCTTACTTTCTATGCTTGATGAAGAAGAACTGTAAGGAGCCTCAGAAAGCACCATTTCCAACATTCACCATCTGTAGACATTACTAGCGCACAGCTGTACATGTCTCCCTTCCTTTCTACCCTAGGTGAAGGAGGACTGTAAGGAGCTGCGGAAAGCACCATTTCCAACATTCACCATCTGTAGACATAGTTAGCCCACACCTGACCTAGCCTCCCATACTTCCTACGCTTGATGAAGAAGAACTGTAAGGGGCCTCAGAAAGCACCATTTCCAACATTCACGATCTGTAGACATTACTAGCGCACAGCTGTACATGTCTCCCTTCCTTTCTACCCTAGGTGAAGGAGGACTGTAAGGAGCTGCGGAAAGCACCATTTCCAACATTCACCATCTGTAGACATAGTTAGCCCACACCTGACCTAGCCTCCCTTACTTCCTACGATTGATGAAGAAGAACTGTAAGGAGCCTCAGAAGGCACCATTTCCAACATTCACCATCTGTAGTCATTACTAGCGCACAGCTGTACATGTCTCCCTTCCTTTCTACCCTAGGTGAAGGAGGACTGTAAGGAGCTGCGGAAAGCACCATTTCCAACATTCACCATCTGTAGACATAGTTAGCCCACACCTGACCTAGCCTCCCTTACTTCCTACGATTGATGAAGAAGAACTGTAAGGAGCCTCAGAAGGCACCATTTCCAACATTCACCATCTGTAGTCATTACTAGCGCACAGCTGAACATGTGTCCCTTCCTTTCTACCATAGGTGAGGGATGACTGTAAGTGGCCTCAGAAAGCACCATTTCCAATATTCACCTTCTCTAGAGATAGTTAGCGCGCACCTGACCTTGCCTCTCTTACTTTCTATGCTTGATGAAGAAGAACTGTAAGGAGCCTCAGAAAGCACCATTTCCAACATTCACCATCTGTAGACATTACTAGCGCGCAGCTGTACATGTCTCCCTTCCTTTCTACCCTAGGTGAACGAGGACTGTAAGGAGCTGCGGAAAGCACCATTTCCAACATTCACCATCTGTAGACATAGTTAGCCCACACCTGACCTAGCCTCCCTTACTTCCTACGCTTGATGAAGAAGAACTGTAAGGAGCCTCAGAAGGCACCATCTCCAACATTAACCATCTGTAGTCATTACTAGTGCACAGCTGTACATGTCTCCCTTCCTTTTTACCCTAGGTGAAGGAGGACTGTAAGGAGCCTCAGAAGGCACCATTTCCAACATTCACCATCTGTAGTCATTACTAGCGCACAGCTGTACATGTCTCCCTTCCTTTCTACCCTAGGTGAAGGAGGACTGTAAGGAGCTGCGGAAAGCACCATTTCCAACATTCACCATCTGTAGACATAGTTAGCCCACATCTGACCTAGCTTCCCTTACTTCCTACGCTTGATGAAGAAGAACAGTAAGGGGCCTCAGAAAGCACCATTTACAACATTCACCATCTGTAGTCATTACTAGCGCACAGCTGTACATGTCTCCCTTCCTTTCTACCCTAGGTGAAGGAGGACTGTAAGGAGCCTCAGAAGGCACCATTCCCAACATTCACCATCTGTAGCCATTACTAGCGCACAGCTGTACATGTCTCCCTTCCTTTCTACCCTAGGTGAAGGAGGACTGTAAGGAGCTGCGGAAAGCACCATTTCCAACATTCACCATCTGTAGACATAGTTAGCCCACACCTGACCTAGCCTCCCTTACTTCCTACGCTTGATGAAGAAGAACTGTAAGGAGCCTCAGAAGGCACCATTTCCAACATTCACCATCTGTAGTCATTACTAGCGCACAGCTGTACATGTCTCCCTTCCTTTCTACCCTAGGTGAAGGAGGACTGTAAGGAGCCTCAGAAGGCACCATTTCCAACATTCACTATCTGTAGTCATTACTAGCGCGCAGCTGTACATGTCTCCCTTCCTTTGTACTCTAGGTGAAGGAGGACTGAAAGGAGCCTCAGAAAACACCATTTCCAACGTTCACATTCTCTAGACATACTTAGCGTACTCCTGACCTTGCCTCCCTTACTCTCTACTCTTGATGAAGAAGAACTGTAAGGAGCCTCAGAAAGCACCATTTCCAACATTCACCATCTGTAGACATTACTAGCGCACAGCTGTACATGTCTCCCTTCCCTTCTACCCTAGGTGAAGGAGGACTGTAAGGAGCTGCGGAAAGCACCATTTCCAACATTCACCATCTGTAGACATAGTTAGCCCACACCTGACCTAGCCTCCCATACTTCCTACGCTTGATGAAGAAGAACTGTAAGGGGCCTCAGAAAGCACCATTTCCAACATTCACGATCTGTAGACATTACTAGCGCGCAGCTGTACATGTCTCCCTTCCTTTCTACCCTAGGTGAAGGAGTACTGTAAGGAGCTGCGGAAAGCACCATTTCCAACATTCACCATCTGTAGACATAGTTAGCCCACACCTGACCTAGCCTCCCTTACTTCCTACGATTGATGAAGAAGAACTGTAAGGAGCCTCAGAAGGCACCATTTCCAACATTCACCATCTGTAGTCATTACTAGCGCACAGCTGTACATGTCTCCCTTCCTTTCTACCCTAGGTGAAGGAGGACTGTAAGGAGCTGCGGAAAGCACCATTTCCAACATACACCATCTGTAGACATAGTTAGCCCACACCTGACCTAGCCTCCCTTACTTCCTACGATAGATGAAGAAGAACTGTAAGGAGCCTCAGAAGGCACCATTTCCAACATTCACCATCTGTAGTCATTACTAGCGCACAGCTGTACATGTGTCCCTTCCTTTCTACCATAGGTGAGGGATGACTGTAAGTGGCCTCAGAAAGCACCATTTCCAATATTCACCTTCTCTAGAGATAGTTAGTGCGCACCTGACCTTGCCTCTCTTACTTTCTATGCTTGATGAAGAAGAACTGTAAGGAGCCTCAGAAAGCACCATTTCCAACATTCACCATCTGTAGACATTACTAGCGCACAGCTGTACATGTCTCCCTTCCTTTCTACCCTAGGTGAAGGAGGACTGTAAGGAGCTGCGGAAAGCACCATTTCCAACATTCACCATCTGTAGACATAGTTAGCCCACACCTGACCTAGCCTCCCATACTTCCTACGCTTGATGAAGAAGAACTGTAAGGGGCCTCAGAAAGCACCATTTCCAACATTCACGATCTGTAGACATTACTAGCGCACAGCTGTACATGTCTCCCTTCCTTTCTACCCTAGGTGAAGGAGGACTGTTAGGAGCCTCAGAAGGCACCATTTCCAACATTCACCATCTGTAGTCATTACTAGCGCACAGCTGTACATGTCTCCCTTCCTTTCTACCCTAGGTGAAGGAGGACTGAAAGGAGCCTCAGAAAACACCATTTTCAACGTTCACCTTCTCTAGACATACTTAGCGTACTCCTGACCTTCCCTCCCTTACTTTCTACTCTTGATGAAGAAGAACTGTAAGGAGTCTCAGAAAGCACCATTTCCAATATTCACCATCTGTAGACATTACTAGCGCACAGCTGTACATGTCTCCCTTCGTTTCTACCCTAGGTGAAGGAGGACTGTAAGGAGCCTCAGAAAGCACCATTTCCAACATTCACAATCTGTAGACATTACTAGCGCACAGCTGTACATGTCTCCCTTCCTTTCTACCCTAGGTGAAGGAGGACTGTAAGGAGCTGCGGAAAGCACCATTTCCAACATTCACCATCTGTAGACATAGTTAGCCCACACCTGACCTAGCCTACCTTACTTCCTACGCTTGATGAAGAAGAACTGTAAGGAGCCTCAGAAGGCACCAATTCCAACATTCACCATCTGTAGTCATTACTAGCGCACAGCTGTACATGTCTCCCTTCCTTTCTACCATAGGTGAGGGATGACTGTAAGTGGCCTCAGAAAGCACCATTTCCAATATTCACCTTCTCTAGAGATAGTTAGCGGGCACCTGACCTTGCCTCCCTTACTTTCTATGCTTGATGAAGAAGAACTGTAAGGAGCCTCAGAAAGCACCATTTCCAACATTCACAATCTGTAGTCATTACTAGCACACAGCTGTACATGTCTCCCTTCCTTTCTACCGTAGGTGAAGGAAGACTGTAAGACGCCTCAGAAAGCACCATTTCCTACATTCTCCATCTGTAGACATTGCTAGCACACACCTGTACATGTCTCTCTAACTTTGTACCCTAGCTGTAGGGGGACTGTAAGGAGCCTCAGAAAGCACCATTTCCAACATTCACCATCTGTAGACATTACTAGCGCACAGCTGTACAGTTCTCCCTTTTTTCTACCTTAGGTGGAGGAGGACTGTAAGGAGCCTCAGAAAGCACCATTTCCAACATTCACCTTCTCAAGACACAGTTATTGCACACCTGACCTTGCCTCCCTTACTTTCTACGCTTGATGAAGAAGAACTGTAAGGAGCCTCAGAAAGCACCGTTTCCAACATTCACCATCTGTAGACATTACTAGCGCACAGCTGTACATATCTAACTTGCTTTCTACCCTAGGTGAAGGAGGACTGTAAGAAGCTGCGGAAGGCCCCATTTCCAACACTCACCATGTCTCGACATAGTTAGTGCACACCTGACCTTGCCTCCCTTACTTTTTACGCTTGATGAAGAAGAACTGTAAGGAGCCTCAGAAAGCACCATTTCCAACTTTCACCTTCTTTAGACATTACTAGTTCACAGCTGTACATGTGTCCCTTCCTTTGTACCCTAGGTGAAGGAGGACTGTAAGGAGCCTCAGAAAGCACCATTTCCTACATTCACTATCTGTAGGCATTACTAGCGCACAGCTGTACATATCTCCCTTCCTTTCTATCCTACGTGAAGGAGGACGGTAAGGAGCCTCAGAAAGCGCCATTTCCAACATTCACCTTCTATACACATACTTAGCGCACTCCTGACCTTGCCTCCCTTACTTTCTACTCTTGATGAAGAAGAACTGTAAGGAGTCTCAGAAAGCACCATTTCCAACATTCACCATCTGTAGACATTACTAGCGCACAGCTGGACATGTCTCCCTTCCTTTCTACCCTAGGTGAAGGAGGACTGTAAGGAGCCTCAGAAAGCACCATTTGCAACATTCACCTTCTCTAGACATAGTTAGCGCACACCTGACCTTGCCTCCCTTACTTTCTACGCTTGATGAAAAACTACTGTAAGGAGCCTCAGAAAGCACCATATCCTACATTCAACATCTGTAGGCATAGTTAGCGCACAGCTGTACATGCCTCCCTTCCTTTCTACCTTAGGTGAAGGAGGACTGTAAAGAGCCTCAGAAAGAACCATTTCCTACATTCACCTTCTCTAGACATAGTTAGCACAGACCTGACCTTGCCCCCTTACTTTCTACGTTTGATGAAGAAGAACTGTAAGGAGCCTCAGAAAGCACCATTTCTACATTTACTTTCTCCAGACGTGGTTAGCGCACACCTGACCTTGCCTCCCTTACTTTCTATGCTTGATGAAGAAGAACTGTAAGGAGCCTCATAATGCACCATTTCCAACATTCACCATCAGTAGACATTACTAGCGCACAGCTGTATATGTCTCCTTTCCTGTTTACCCTAGGTGAAGGAGGACTGTAAGGAGCCTAAGAAGCACCATTTCCAACATTCACCAACTGTAGACATTACTAGTGCACAGCTGTACATGTCTCCCTTCCTTTCTACCCTATGTGAAGGAGGACTGTAAGGAGCCTCAGAAAGCACCATTTCCTACATTCACCATCTGTAGACATTACTAGCGCACAGCTGTACATGTCTCCCTTCCATACTACCCAAGGTGAATGAGGACTGTAAGGAGCCTCAGAAAGCACCATTTCCAGTAATCACCTTCTCTAGACTTAGTTAGCGCACACCTGACCTTGCCTCCCTTACTTTCTACGCTTGATGAAGGAGAACTGTAAGGAGCCTCATAATGCACCATTTCCAACGTTCACCATCAGTAGACATTACTAGCGCACAGCTGTACATGTCTCAGTTCCTTTCTATCCAAGGTGAAGGAGGACTGTAAGGTGCCTCAGAAAGCACCATTTCTAATATTCACCATCTGTAGACATTACTAGCGCACAGCTGTACATGTCTCCCTTCCTTTCTACCCTAGGTGAAGGAGGACTGTAAGGAGCCTCAGAAAGCATCATTTCTTACATTCACCATCTGTAGACATTACTAGCGCACAGCAGTGTATGTCTACCTTCCTTTCTACCCTAGGTGAAGGAGGACTGTAAGGAGCTGCGGAAAGCACCATTTCCAACATTCACCATCTGTAGACATAGTTAGCACACACCTGACCTTGCCTCCCTTACTTCCTACGCTTGTTGAAGAAGAACTGTAAGGAGCCTCAGAAAGCACCATTTCCTACATTCACCATCTGTAGACATACTTAGCGCTCACCTGACCTTGCCTCCCTTACTTTCTACTCTTGATGAAGAAGAACTGTAAGGAGCCTCAGAAAGCACCTTTTCCAACATTCACCATCTGTAGACATTACTAGCGCACAGCTGTACATGTCTTTCTTCCTTTCTACCCTAGGTGAAGGAGGACTGTAAGGAGCCTCAGAGAGCACTATTTCCAACATTCACCATCTGTAGACATTACTAGCGCACAGCTTTACATGTCCCCCTTCCTTTCTACCCTAGGTGAAGGAGGACTGTAAGGAGCTGCAGAAAGCACCATTTCCAAAATTCACCATCTCTAGACATAGTTAGCGCACACCTGACCTTGCCTTCCTTACTTTCGACGCTTGATGAAAGAGAACTGTTAGGAGCCTCAGAAAGCTCCATTTCCAACATTCACCATCTGTAGACATTACTAGCGCTCAGCTGTACATGTCTCCCTTCCTTTCTATCCTAGGTGAAGGAGGACTGTAAGGAGCCTCAGAAAGCACCATTTCCAACATTCACAATCTGTAGACATTACTAGCACACAGCTGTACTTGTCTCCCTTCCATTCTACCCTAGGTGAATGAGGACTGTAAGGAGCCTCAGAAAGCACCATTTCCAGTAATCACCTTCTCTAGACTTAGTTAGCGAACACCTGACCTTACCTCCCTTACTGTCTACGCTTGATGAAGAAGAACTGCAAGGAGCCTCATAATGCACCATTTCCAACATTCACCATCAGTAGCCATTACTAGAGCACAGCTGTAAATGTCTCCCTTCCTTTCTATCCAAGGTGAAGGAGGACTGTAAGGAGCCTCAGAAAGCACCATTTCCAACATTCACCATCTGTAGACATTACTAGCGCACAGCTGTACATGTCTCCCTTCCTTTCTACCCTAGGTGGAGGAGGACTGTAAGGAGCCTCAGAAAGCATCATTTCTTACATTCACCATCTGTAGACATTACTAGCGCAGAGCTGTATATGTCTACCTTCCTTTCTACCCTAGGTGAAGGAGGACTGTAAGGAGCTGCGGAAAGCACCATTTCCAACATTCACCATCTGTAGACATAGTTAGCACACACCTGACCTTGCCTCCCTTACTTCCTACGCTTGTTGAAGAAGAACTGTAAGGAGCCTCAGAAAGCACCATTTCCTACATTCACCATCTGTAGACATAGTTAGCGCACACCTGACCTTGCCTCCCTTACTTTCTACTCTTGATGAAGATGAACTGTAAGGAGCCTCAGAAAGCACCTTTTCCAACATTCACCATCTGTAGACATTACTAGCGCACAGCTGTACATGTCTTTCTTCCTTTCTACCCTAGGTGAAGGAGGACTGTAAGGAGCCACAGAGAGCACCATTTCCAACATTCACCATCTGTAGACATTACTAGTGCACAGCTTTACATGTCCCCCTTCCTTTCTACCCTAGGTGAAGGAGGACTGTAAGGAGCTGCAGAAAGCACCATTTCCAAAATTCACCATCTCTAGACATAGTTAGCGCACACCTGACCTTGCCTCCCTTACTTTCGACGCTTGATGAAAGAGAACAGTAAGGAGCCTCAGAAAGCTCCATTTCCAACATTCACCATCTGTAGACATTACTAGCGCACAGCTTTACATGTCCCCCTTCATTTCTACCCTAGGTGAAGGAGGACTGTAAGGAGCTGCGGAAAGCACCATTTCCAACATTCATCATCTGTAGACATAGTCAGCCCACACCTAACCTTGCCTCCCATACTTCCTAAGCTTCATGAAAAATAACTGTAAGGAGCCTCAGAAAGCACCATTTCCTACATTCACCATCTGTAGACATAATTAGCGCACACCTGATCTAGCCTCCCTTACTTTCTACGCTTGATGAAGAAGAACTGCAAGGAGCCTCATAATGCACCATTTCCAACATTCACCATCAGTAGACATTACTAGCGCACAGCTGTACAAATCTCCCTTCCTTTCTACCCTAGGTGAAGGAGGACTGTAAGGAGCCTCAGAAAGCACCATTTCCTACATTCACCATCTGTAGATATTACCAGCGCACAGCTGTACATGCCTCCCTTCCTTTCTACCCTAGGTGAAGGAGGACTGTAAGGAGCCTCAGAAAGCACCATTTCCAACATTCACCATTTGTAGACATAGTTAGCGCACACCTGACCTTGCCTCCTTTACTTTCTACGCTTGATGAAGAAAAACTGTAATGAGCCTCAGAAAGCTCCTTTTCCAACATTCACCATCTGTAGACATTACTAGCGCACAGCTGTACATGTCGCCCTTCCTTTCCACCCTAGGTGACGGAGGACTGTAAGGAGCTGCAGAAAGCACCATTTCCAAAATTCACCATCTCTAGACATAGTTAGCGCACATCTGACCTTGAATCCCTTACTTTCGACGCTTGATGAAAGAGAACTGTAAGGAGCCTCAGAAAGCTCCATTTCCTACATTCACTATCTGTAGGCATTACTAGCGCACAGCTGTACATATCTCCCTTCCTTTCTACCCTACGTGAAGGAGGACGGTAAGGAGCCTCAGAAAGCGCCATTTCCAACATTCACCATCTATACACATACTTAGCGCACTCCTGAACTTGCCTCCCTTACTTTCTACTCTTGATGAAGAAGAACTGTAAGGAGTCTCAGAAAGCACCATTTCCAACATTCACCATCTGTAGACATTACTAGCGCACAGCTGTACATGTCTCCCTTCCTTTCTTCCCTAGGTGAAGGAGGACTGTAAGGAGCCTCAGAAAGCACCATTTCCAACATTCACCTTCTCTAGGCATAGTTAGCGCACACCTGACCTTGCCTCCCTTACTTTCTACGCTTGATGAAGAACTACTGTAAGGAGCCTCAGAAAGCACCATATCCTACATTCACCATCTGTAGGCATAGTTAGCGCACAGCTGTACATGCCTCCCTTCCTTTCTACCCTAGGTGAAGGAGGACTGTAAAGAGCCTCAGAAAGAACCATTTCCTACATTCACCTTCTCTAAACATAGTTAGCGCACACCTGACCTTGCCCCCCTTACTTTCTACGTTTGATGAAGAAGAACTGTAAGGAGCCTCAGAAAGCACCATTTCCAACATTCGCTATCTGTATACATTACAAGCACACAGCTGAACATGTCTCAATTCCTTTCCACCCTAGGTGAAGGAGGACTGTAAGGAGTCTCAGACAGCACCATTTCCAACATTCACCATCTGTAGACATAGTTAGCGCACACCTGACCTTGCCTCCCTTAGTTCTACGCTTGATGAAGAAGAACTGTAAGGAGCCTCAGAAAGCACCATTTCAACATTCACCATCTGTAGACATTACTAGCGCACAGCTGTACATGTCTCCCTTACTTTCTACCCTAGGTGAAGGAGGACTGTAAGGAGCCTCAGAAAGCACCATTTCTACATTTTTTTTCTCCAGACGTGGTTAGCGCACACCTGACCTTGCCTCCCTTACTTTCTATGCTTGATGAAGAAGAACTGTAAGGAGCCTCAGAAAGCACCATTTCCTACATTCACTATCTGTAGACATTACTAGCGCACAGCTGTACATGTCTCGCTTCCTTTCTACCCTAGGTGAAGGAGGACTGTAAGGAGCTGCGGAAAGCACCATTTCCAACATTCGCCATCTGTAGACATAGTTAGCCCACACCTAACCTTGCGTCCCATACTTCCTACGCTTGATGAAGAAGAACTGTAAGGAGCCTCAGAAAGCCCCATTTCCTACATTCACCATCTGTAGACATAGTTAGCGCACACCTGATCTTGCCTCCCTTACTTTCTACGCTTGATGAAGAAGAACTGTAAGGAGCCTCATAATGCACCATTTCCAATATTCACCATCAGTAGACATTACTAGCGCACAGCTGTACAAATCTCCCTTCCTTTCTACCCTAGGTGAAGGAGGACTGTAAGGAGCCTCAGAAAGCAGCATTTCCTACATTCACCATCTGCAGACATTACTAGCGCACAGCAGTACATGCCTCCCTTCGTTTCTACCCTAGGTGAAAAAGGACTGTAAGGAGCTTCAGAAAGCACCATTTCCAACATTCACCTTCGCTAGAGATAGTAAGCGCATACCTGACCTTGCCTCCCATACTTTCTACGCTTGATGAAGAAGAACTGTAAGGAGTCTCAGAAAGCACTATTTCCAACATTCACCATATGTAGACATTACTAGCGCACAGCTGTACTTGTCTCCCTTCCATTCTACCCTAGGTGAATGAGGACTGTAAGGAGCCTCAGAAAGCACCATTTCCAACATTCACCATCTGTAGACATTACTAGCGCACAGCTGTACATGTCTCCCTTCCTTTCTACCCTAGGTGAAGGAGGACTGTAAGGAGCTGCGGAAAGCACCATTTCCAACATTCACCATCTGTAGACATAGTTAGCCCACACCTGACCTAGCCTCCCATACTTCCTACGCTTGATGAAGAAGAACTGTAAGGGGCCTCAGAAAGCACCATTTCCAACATTCACGATCTGTAGACATTACTAGCGCACAGCTGTACATGTCTCCCTTCCTTTCTACCCTAGGTGAAGGAGGACTGTAAGGAGCTGCGGAAAGCACCATTTCCAACATTCACCATCTGTAGACATAGTTAGGCCACACCTGACCTAGCCTCCCTTACTTCCTACGATTGATGAAGAAGAACCGTAAGGAGCCTCAGAAGGCACCATTTCCAACATTCACCATCTGTAGTCATTACTAGCGCACAGCTGTACATGTCTCCCTTCCTTTCTACCATAGGTGAGGGATGACTGTAACTGGTCTCAGAAAGCACCATTTCCAATATTCACCTTCTCTAGAGATAGTTAGCGCGCACCTGACCTTGCCTCCCTTACTTTCTATGCTTGATGAAGAAGAACTGTAAGGAGCCTCAGAAAGCACCATTTGCAACATTCACCATCTGTAGACATTACTAGCGCACAGCTGTACATGTCTCCCTTCCTTTCTACCCTAGGTGAAGGGTGACTGTAAGGAGCTGCGGAAAGCACCATTTCCAACATTCACCATCTGTAGACATAGTTAGCCCACACCTGACCTAGCCTCCCTTACTTCCTATGCTTGATGAAGAAGAACTGTAAGGAGCCTCAGAAGGCACCATTTCCAACATTCACCATCTGTAGTCATTACTAGCGCACAGCTGTACATGTCTCCCTTCCTTTCTACCCTAGGTGAAGGAGGACTGTTAGGAGCCTCAGAAGGCACCATTTCCAACATTCACCATCTGTAGTCATTACTAGCGCACAGCTGTACATGTCTCCCTTCCTTTCTACCCTAGGTGAAGGAGGACTGAAAGGAGCCTCAGAAAACACCATTTTCAGCGTTCACCTTCTCTAGACATACTTAGCGTACTCCTGACCTTCCCTCCCTTACTTTCTACTCTTGATGAAGAAGAACTGTAAGGAGTCTCAGAAAGCACCATTTCCAACATTCACCATCTGTAGACATTACTAGCGCACAGCTGTACATGTCCCCCTTCCTTTCTAACCTAGGTGAAGGAGGACTGTAAGGAGCCTCATAAAGCATCATTTCTAACATTTACCATCTGTAGACATTACAAGCGCAGAGCTGTACATGTCTCACTTTTTCTACCCTAGGTGAAGAAGGACTGTAAGGAGCCTCATAAAGCACCATTTCCAACATTCACCATCTGTAGACATTACCAGCGCACAGCTGTACATGTCTCCCTTCGTTTCTACCCTAGGTGAAGTAGGACTGTAAGAAGCCTCATAAAGCACCATTTCCAACATTCACCATCTGTAGACATTACCAGCGCACAGCTGTACATGTCTCCCTTCCTTTCTACCCTAGGTGAAGGAAGACTGAAAGGAACCTCAGAAAACACCATTTCCAACGTTCACCTTCTCTAGGCATACTTAGTGTACTCTTGACCTTGCCTCCCTTACTTTCTACTCTTGATGAAGAAGAACTGTAAGGAGTCTCAGAAAGCACCATTTCCAACATTCACCATCTGTAGACATTACTAGCGCACAGCTGTACATGTCTCCCTTCGTTTCTACCCTAGGTGAAGGAGGACTGTAAGGAGCTGCGGAAGGCCCCATTTCCAACACTCACCATGTCTCGACATAGTTAGTGCACACCTGACCTTGCCTCCCTTACTTTTTACGCTTGATGAAGAAGAACTGTAAGGAGCCTCAGAAAGCACCATTTCCAACTTTCACCTTCTTTAGACATTACTAGTTCACAGCTGTACAATTGTCCCTTCCTTTGTACCCTAGGTGAAGGAGGACTGTAAGGAGCCTCAGAAAGCACCATTTCCTACATTCACTATCTGTAGGCATTACTAGCGCACAGCTGTACATATCTCCCTTCCTTTCTATCCTACGTGAAGGAGGACGGTAAGGAGCCTCAGAAAGCACCATTTCCTACATTCACTATCTGTAGGCATTACTAGCGCACAGCTGTACATATCTCCCTTCCTTTCTATCCTACGTGAAGGAGGACGGTAAGGAGCCTCAGAAAGCGCCATTTCCAACATTCACCTTCTATACACATACTTAGCGCACTCCTGACCTTGCCTCCCTTACTTTCTACTCTTGATGAAGAAGAACTGTAAGGAGTCTCAGAAAGCACCATTTCCAACATTCACCATCTGTAGACAACCGTTAAATGCGTTTTAGACAGGTACGTGCCGAGCAAAACTGTGAGGGACGGGAAAAACCCACCGTGGTACAACAACAAAGTTAGGAAACTACTGCGAAAGCAAAGAGAGCTTCACTCCAAGTTTAAACGCAGCCAAAACCTCTCAGACAAACAGAAGCTAAACGATGTCAAAGTTAGCGTAAGGAGGGCTATGCGTGAAGCGTTCAGTGAATTCGAAAGTAAAATACTAGGTACCGACTTGACAGAAAATCCTAGGAAGTTCTGGTCTTACGTTAAATCAGTAAGTGGCTCGAAACATCATGTCCAGACACTCTGGGATGATGATGGCATTGAAACAGAGGATGACAAGCGTAAAGCTGAAATACTAAACACCTTTTTCCAAAGCTGTTTCACAGAGGAAGACCGCACTGCAGTTCCTTCTCTAAATCCTCGCACCAACGAAAAAATGGCTGACATTGAAATAAGTGTCCAAGGAATAGAAAAGCAACTGGAATCACTCAACAGAGGAAAGTCCACTGGACCTGACGGGATACCAATTCGATTCTACACAGAGTACGCGAAAGAACTTGCCCCCCTTCTAACAGCGGTGTACCGCAAGTCTCTAGAGGAACAGAAGGTTCCAAATGATTGGAAAAGAGCACAGGTAGTCCCAGTCTTCAAGAAGGGTCGTCGAGCAGATGCGCAAAACTATAGACCTATCTCTCTGACGTCGATCTGTTGTAGAATTTTAGAACATGTCTTTTGCTCGAGTATCATGTCGTTTTTGGAAACTCAGAATCTACTATGTAGGAATCAACATGGATTCCGGAAACAGCGATCGTGTGAAACCCAACTCGCATTATTTGTTCATGAAACCCAGAAAATATTAGATACAGGCTCCCAGGTAGATGCCATTTTCCTTGACTTCCGGAAGGCGTTCGATACAGTTCCGCACTGTCGTCTGATAAACAAAGTAAGAGCCTACGGAATATCAGACCAGCTGTGTGGCTGGATTGAAGAGTTTTTAGCAAACAGAACACAGCATGTTGTTCTCAATGGAGAGACATCTACAGACGTTAAAGTAACCTCTGGCGTGCCACAGGGGAGTGTTATGGGACCATTGCTTTTCACAATATATATAAATGACCTAGTAGATAGTGTCGGAAGTTCCATGCGGCTTTTCGCGGATGATGCTGTAGTATACAGAGAAGTTGCAGCATTAGAAAATTGTAGCGAAATGCAGGAAGATCTGCAGCGGATAGGCACTTGGTGCAGGGAGTGGCAACTGACCCTTAACATAGACAAATGTAATGTATTGCGAATACATAGAAAGAAGGATCCTTTATTGTATGATTATATGATAGCGGAACAAACACTGGTAGCAGTTACTTCTGTAAAATATCTGGGAGTATGCGTGCGGAACGATTTGAAGTGGAATGATCATATAAAATTAATTGTTGGTAAGGCGGGTACCAGGTTGAGATTCATTGGGAGAGTCCTTAGAAAATGTAGTCCATCAACAAAGGAGGTGGCTTACAAAACACTCGTTCGACCTATACTTGAGTATTGCTCATCAGTGTGGGATCCGTACCAGATCGGGTTGACGGAGGAGATAGAGAAGATCCAAAGAAGAGCGGCGCGTTTCGTCACAGGGTTATTTGGTAACCGTGATAGCGTTACGGAGATGTTTAACAAACTCAAGTGGCAGACTCTGCAAGAGAGGCGCTCTGCATCGCGGTGTAGCTTGCTCGCCAGGTTTCGAGAGGGTGCGTTTCTGGATGAGGTATCGAATATATTGCTTCCCCCTACTTATACCTCCCGAGGAGATCACGAATGTAAAATTAGAGAGATTAGAGCGCGCACAGAGGCTTTCAGACAGTCGTTCTTCCCGCGAACCATACGCGACTGGAACAGGAAAGGGAGATAATGACAGTGGCACGTAAAGTGCCCTCCGCCACACACCGTTGGGTGGCTTGCGGAGTATAAATGTAGATGTAGATGTACTAGCGCACAGCTGTACATGTCTCCCTTCCTTTCTTCCCTAGGTGAAGGAGGACTGTAAGGAGCCTCAGAAAGCACCATTTGCAACATTCACCTTCTCTAGACATAGTTAGCGCACACCTGACCTTGCCTCCCTTACTTTCTACGCTTGATGAAAAACTACTGTAAGGAGCCTCAGAAAGCACCATATCCTACATTCACCATCTGTAGGCATAGTTAGCGCACAGCTGTACATGCCTCCCTTATTTTCTACCTTAGGTGAAGGAGGACTGTAAAGAGCCTCAGAAAGAACCATTTCCTACATTCACCTTCTCTAGACATAGTTAGCACAGACCTGACCTTGCCCCCTTACTTTCTACGTTTGATGAAGAAGAACTGTAAGGAGCCTCAGAAAGCACCATTTCTACATTTACTTTCTCCAGACGTGGTTAGCGCACACCTGACCTTGCCTCCCTTACTTTCTATGCTTGATGAAGAAGAACTGTAAGGAGCCTCATAATGCACCATTTCCAACATTCACCATCAGTAGACATTACTAGCGCACAGCTGTATATGTCTCCTTTCCTGTCTACCCTAGGTGAAGGAGGACTGTAAGGAGCCTAAGAAGCACCATTTCCAACATTCACCAACTGTAGACATTACTAGTGCACAGCTGTACATGTCTCCCTTCCTTTCTACCCTATGTGAAGGAGGACTGTAAGGAGCCTCAGAAAGCACCATTTCCTACATTCACCATCTGTAGACATTACTGGCGCACAGCTGTACATGTCTCCCTTCCATTCTACCCAAGGTGAATGAGGACTGTAAGGAGCCTCAGAAAGCACCATTTCCAGTAATCACCTTCTCTAGACTTAGTTAGCGCACACCTGACCTTGCCTCCCTTACTTTCTACGCTTGATGAAGAAGAACTGTCAGGAGCCTCATAATGCACCATTTCCAACGTTCACCATCAGTAGACATTACCAGCGCACAGCTGTACATGTCTCCCTTCCTTTCTATCCAAGGTGAAGGAGGACTGTAAGGAGCCTCAGAAAGCACCTTTTCCAACATTCACCATCTGTAGACATTACTAGCGCACAGCTGTACATGTCTTTCTTCCTTTCTACCCTAGGTGAAGGAGGACCGTAAGGAGCTGCAGAAAGCACCATTTCCAAAATTCACCATCTCTAGACATAGTTAGCGCACACCTGACCTTGCCTCCCTTGCTTTCGACGCTTGATGAAAGAGAACTGTTAGGAGCCTCAGAAAGCTCCATTTCCAACATTCACCATCTGTAGACATTACTAGCGCACAGCTGTACATGTCTCCCTTCCTTTCTATCCTAGGTGAAGGAGGACTGTAAGGAGCCTCAGAAAGCACCATTTCCAGTAATCACCTTCTCTAGACTTAGTTAGCGCACACCTGACCTTGCCTCCCTTACCGTCTACGCTTGATGAAGAAGAACTGCAAGGAGCCTCATATTGCACCATTTCCAACATTCACCATCAGTAGACATTACTAGCGCACAGCTGTAAATGTCTCCCTTCCTTTCTATCCAAGCTGAAGGAGGACTGTAAGGAGCCTCAGAAAGCACCATTTCCAACATTCACCATCTGTAGACATTACTAGCGCACAGCTGTACATGTCACCCTTCCTTTCTACCCTAGGTGGAGGAGGACTGTAAGGAGCCTCAGAAAGCATCATTTCTTACATTCACCATCTGTAGACATTACTAGCGCAGAGCTGTATATGTCTACCTTCCTTTCTACCCTAGGTGAAGGAGGACTGTAAGGAGCTGCGGAAAGCACCATTTCCAACATTCATCATCTGTAGACATAGTTAGCACACACCTGACCTTGCCTCCCTTACTTTCTACTCTTGATGAAGAAGAACTGTAAGGAGCCTCAGAAAGCACCTTTTCCAACATTCACCATCTGTAGACATTACTAGCGCACAGCTTTACATGTCCCCCTTCCTTTCTACCCTAGGTGAAGCAGGACTGTAAGTAGCTGCGGAAAGCACCATTTCCAACATTCATCATCTGTAGACATAGTCAGCCCACAACTAACCTTGCCTCCCATACTTCCTAAGCTTCATGAAAAATAACTGTAAGGAGCCTCAGAAAGCACCATTTCCTACATTCACCATCTGTAGACATAGTTAGCGCACACCTGATCTTGCCTCCCTTACTTTCTACGCTTGATGAAGAAGAACTGCAAGGAGCCTCATAATGCACCATTTCCAACATTCACCATCAGTAGACATTACTAGCGCACAGCTGTACAAATCTCCCTTCCTTTCTACCCTAGGTGAATGAGGACTGTAAGGAGCCTCAGAAAGCACCATTTCCTACATTCACCATCTGCAGACGTTACCAGCGCACAGCTGTACATGCCTCCCTTCCTTTCTACCCTAGGTGAAGGAGTACTGTAAGGAGCCTCAGAAAGCACCATTTCCAACATTCACCATTTGTAGACATAGTTAGCGCACACCTGACCTTGCCTCCCTTACTTCCTACGCTTGTTGAAGAAGAACTGTATGGAGCCTCAGAAAGCACCATTTCCTACATTCACCATTTGTAGACATAGTTAGCGCACACCTGACCTTGCCTCCCTTACTTTCTACGCTTGATGAAGAAAAACTGTAATGAGCCTCAGAAAGCTCCTTTTCCAACATTCACCATCTGTAGACATTACTAGCGCACAGCTATACATATCTTTCTTCCTTTCTAAGCTAAGTGAAGGAGGACTGTAAGGAGCCTCAGGGAGCACCATTTCCAACATTCACCATTTGTAGACATTACTAGCGCACAGGTGTACAAGTCGCCCTTCCTTTCCACCCTAGGTGAAGGAGGACTGTAAGGAGCTGCAGAAAGCACCATTTCCAAAATTCACCATCTCTAGACATAGTTAGCGCACACCTGACCTTGCCTCCCTTACTTTCGACGCTTGATGAAAGAGAACTGTAAGGAGCCTCAGAAAGCTCCATTTCCTACATTCACTATCTGTAGGCATTACTAGCGCACAGCTGTACATATCTCCCTTCCTTTCTACCCTACGTGAAGGAGGACGGTAAGGAGCCTCAGAAAGCGCCATTTCCAACATTCACCTTCTATACACATACTTAGCGCACTCCTGAACTTGCCTCCCTTACTTTCTACTCTTGATGAAGAAGAACTGTAAGGAGTCTCAGAAAGCACCATTTCCAACATTCACCATCTGTAGACATTACTAGCGCACAGCTGTACATGTCTTCCTTCCTTTCTACCCTAGGTGAAGGAGGACTGTAAGGAGCCTCAGAAAGCACCATTTCCAACATTCACCTTCTCTAGACATAGTTAGCGCACACCTGACCTTGCCTCCCTTACTTTCTACGCTTGATGAAGAACTACTGTAAGGAGCCTCAGAAAGCACCATATCCTACATTCACCATCTGTAGGCATAGTTAGCGCACAGCTGTACATGCCTCCCTTCCTTTCTACCCTAGGTGAAGGAGGACTGTAAAGAGCCTCAGAAAGAACCATTTCCTACATTCACCTTCTCAAAACATAGTTAGCGCACACCTGACCTTGCCCCCCTTACTTTCTACGTTTGATGAAGAAGAACTGTAAGGAGCCTCAGAAAGCACCATTTCCAACATTCGCTATCTGTATACATTACAAGCACACAGCTGAACATGTCTCAATTCCTTTCCACCCTAGGTGAAGGAGGACTGTAAGGAGCCTCAGACAGCACCATTTCCAACATTCACCATCTGTAGACATAGTTAGCGCACACCTGACCTTGCCTCCCTTAGTTCTACGCTTGATGAAGAAGAACTGTAAGGAGCCTCAGAAAGCACCATTTCAACATTCACCATCTGTAGACATTACTAGCGCACAGCTGTACATGTCTCTTCTTACTTTCTACCCTAGGTGAAGGAGGACTGTAAGGAGCCTCAGAAAGCACCATTTCTACATTTTTTTTCTCCAGACGTGGTTAGCGCACACCTGACCTTGCCTCCCTTACTTTCTATGCTTGATGAAGAAGAACTGTAAGGAGCCTCATAATGCACCATTTCCAACATTCACCATCAGTAGACATTACTAGCGCACAGCTGTAAATGTCTCCCTTCCATTCTACCCTAGGTGAATGAGGACTGTAAGGAGCCTCAGAAAGCACCATTTCCTACATTCACTATCTGTAGACATTACTAGCGCACAGCTGTACATGTCTCGCTTCCTTTCTACCCTAGGTGAAGGAGGACTGTAAGGAGCTGCGGAAAGCACCATTTCCAACATTCGCCATCTGTAGACATAGTTAGCCCACACCTAACCTTGCGTCCCAATCTTCCTACGCTTGATGAAGAAGAACTGTAAGGAGCCTCAGAAAGCCCCATTTCCTACATTCACCATCTGTAGACATAGTTAGCGCACACCTGATCTTGCCTCCCTTACTTTCTACGCTTGATGAAGAAGAACTGTAAGGAGCCTCATAATGCACCATTTCCAACATTCACCATCAGTAGACATTACTAGCGCACAGCTGTACAAATCTCCCTTCCTTTCTACCCTAGGTGAAAAAGGACTGTAAGGAGCTTCAGAAAGCACCATTTCCAACATTCACCTTCGCTAGAGATAGTAAGCGCATACCTGACCTTGCCTCCCGTACTTTCTACGCTTGATGAAGAAGAACTGTAAGGAGTCTCAGAAAGCACTATTTCCAACATTCACCATATGTAGACATTACTAGCGCACAGCTGTACTTGTCTCCCTTCCATTCTACCCTAGGTGAATGAGGACTGTAAGGAGCCTCAGAAAGCACCATTTCCAGTAATCACCTTCTCTAGACTTAGTTAGCGCACACCTGACCTTGCCTCCCTTACTTTCTACGCTTGATGAAGAAGAACTGTAAGGAGCCTCATAATGCACCATTTCCAACATTCACCATCAGTGGACATTACTAGCGCACAGCTGTACATGTCTCCCTTCTTTTCTTTCCAAGGTGAAGGAGGACTGTAAGGAGCCTCAGAAAGCACCATTTCCAACATTCACCATCTGTAGACATTACTAGCACACAGCTGTACGTGTCTCCCTTCCTTTCTACCCTAGGTGAACTAGGACTGTAAGGAGCCTCAGAAAGCATCATTTCCTACATTCACCATCTGTAGACATTACTAGTGCACCGCTGTACATGTCTCCCTTCCTTTCTACCCTAGGTGAACTAGGACTGTAAGGAGCCTCAGAAAGCATCATTTCCTACATTCACCATCTGTAGACATTTCTAGTGCACAGCTGTACATGTCTCCCTTCCGTTCTACCCTAGGTGAAGGAGGACTGTAAGGAGCCTCAGAAAGCACCATTTCCTACATTCACCATCTGTAGACATTACTAGCGCACAGCGGTACATGTCTCCCTTCTTTTGTACTCTAGGTGAAGGAGGACTGTAAGGAGCCTCAGAAAGTATCATTTCCAACATTCACCATCTGTAGACATTACTAGCGCGCAGCTGTACATGTCTCCCTTCCTTTCTACCCTAGGTGAAGGAGGACTGTAAGGAACCTTAGAAAGAACCATTTCCAACATTCACCATCTGTAGACACTACTAGCACACAGCTGTACATGTCTCCCTTCCTTTCTACCCTAGGTGAACTAGGACTGTAAGGAGCCTCAGAAAGCACCATTTCCTACATTCACCATCTGTAGACATTATTAGCGCACAGCTGTACTTGCCTCCCTTACTTTCTATGCTTGATGAAGAAGAAGAGTGAGGAGCCTCAGAAAGCACCATTTCCGACATTCACAATCTGTAGACATTACTAGCGCGCAGCTGTACATGTCTCCCTTTTTTCTACCCTAGGTGAAGGAATACTGTAAGGAGCCTCAGAAAGCACCATTTCCTACATTCAATATCTGTAGACATTACTAGCGCACAGCTGTACATGTCTCCCTTCCTTTCAACCTTAGGTGAAGGTGGACTGTAAGGAGCCTCAGAAAGCACCATTTCCAACATTCACCATCTGTATACATTACAAGCACACAGCTGTACATGTCTCCCTTCCTTTCTACCCTAGGTGATGGAGGACTGTAAGGAGCCTCAGAGAGCACCATTTCCAACATTCACCATCTGTAGACTAGCACGCAGCTGTACATGTCTCCCTCCTTTCTACCCTAGGTGGAGGAGGACTGTAAGGAGCCTCAGAAAGAACCATTTCCAACATTCACCATGTGTAGACATTACTAGCACACAGCTGTACATGTCTCCCTTCCTTTCTACCATAGGTGATGGAGGACGGTAAGGAGCTGTGGAAAGCACCATTTCCAACATTCACCATCTGTAGACATAGTTAGCGCACACCTGACCTTGCCTCCCTTGCTTTCTACGCTTGATGAAGAACAACTATAAGGAGCCTTAGAAAGCACCATTTCCAACATTCACCATCTGTAGACATTACTAGCGCACGGCTGTACATGTTTCCCTTCCGTTCTACCCTAGGTGAAGAAGGACTGTAAGGATCCTCAGAAAGCACCATTTCCAACATTCACCATCTGTAGACATTACTAGCGCACAGCTGTACGGTTCTCCCTTCGTTTCTACCCTAGGTGAAGGAGGACTGTAAGGAGCCTCAAAAAAGCACCATTTCCTACATTCACCTTCTCAAGACATAGTTATTGCACACCTGACCTTGCCTCCCTTACTTTCTACGCTTGATGAAGAAGAACTGTAAGGAGCCTCAGAAAGCACCGTTTCCAACATTCACCATCTGTAGACATTACTAGCGCACAGCTGTACATATCTAACTTGCTTTCTACCCTAGGTGAAGGAGGACTGTAAGGAGCTGCGGAAAGCCCCATTTCCAACATTCACCATGTCTCGACATAGTTAGTGCACACCTGACCTTGCCTCCCTTACTTTTTACGCTTGATGAAGAAGAACTGTAAGGAGCCTCAGAAAGCACCATTTCCAACTTTCACCTTCTTTAGACATTACTAGTTCACAGCTGTACATGTGTCCCTTCCTTTGTACCCTAGGTGAAGGAGGACTGTAAGGAGCCTCAGAAAGCACCATTTCCTACATTCACTATCTGTAGGCATTACTAGAGCACAGCTGTACATATCTCCCTTCCTTTCTACCCTACGTGAAGGAGGACGGTAAGGAGCCTCAGAAAGCGCCATTTCAAACATTCACCTTCTATACACATACTTAGCGCACTCCTGACCTTGCCTCCCTTACTTTCTACTCTTGATGAAGAAGAACTGTAAGGAGTCTCTGAAAGCACCATTTCCAACATTCACCATCTGTAGACATTACTAGCGCACAGCTGTACATGTCTCCCTTCCTCTCTACCCTAGGTTAAGGAGGACTGTAAGGAGCCTCAGAAAGCACCATTTCCAACATTCACCTTCTCTAGACATAGTTAGCGCACACCTGACCTTGCCTCCCTTACTTTCTACGCTTGATGAAGAACTACTGTAAGGAGCCTCAGAAAGCACCATATCCTACATTCACCATCTGTAGGCATAGTTAGCGCACAGCTGTACATGCCTCCCTTCCTTTCTACCTTAGGTGAAGGAGGACTGTAAAGAGCCTCAGAAAGAACCATTTCCTACATTCACCTTCTCTAGACATAGTTAGCACAGACCTGACCTTGCCCCCCTTACTTTCTACGTTTGATGAAGAACAACTATAAGGAGCCTTAGAAAGCACCATTTCCAACATTCACCATATGTAGACATTACTAGCGCACAGCTGTACTTGTCTCCCTTCCATTCTACCCTAGGTGAATGAGGACTGTAAGGAGCCTCAGAAAGCACCATTTCCAGTAATCACCTTCTCTAGACTTAGTTAGCGCACACCTGACCTTGCCTCCCTTACTTTCTATGCTTGATGAAGAAGAACTGCAAGGAGCCTCAGAAAGCACCATTTCCAACATTCGCCATCTGTATACATTACTAGCACACAGCTGAACATGTCTTAATTCCTTTCCACCCTAGGTGAAGGAGGACTGTAAGGAGCCTTAGACAGAACCATTTCCAACATTCACCATCTGTAGACATAGTTAGCGCACACCTGACCTTGCCTCCCTTAGTTCTACGCTTGATGAAGAAGAACTGTAAGGAGCCTCAGAAAGCACCATTTCCAACATTCACCATCTGTAGACATTACTAGCGCACAGCTGTACATGTCTCCCTTCCTTTCTACCCTAGGTGAAGGAGGACTGTAAGGAGCCTCAGAAAGCACCATTTCTACATTTACTTTCTCCAGACGTGGTTAGCGCACACCTGACCTTGCCTCCCTTACTTTCTATGCTTGATGAAGAAGAACTGCAAGGAGCCTCATAATGCACCATTTCCAACATTCACCATCAGTAGACATTACTAGCGCACAGCTGTACATGTCTCCCTTCCTTTCTATCCAAGGTGAAGGAGGACTGTAAGGAGCCTCAGAAAGCACGATTTCCAACATTCACCATCTGTAGACATAACTAGCGCACAGCTGTACATGTCTCCCTTCCTTTCTACTCTAGGTGAAGGAGGACTGTAAGGAGCCTCAGAAAGCACCATTTCCTACATTCACCATCTGTAGACATAGTTAGCGCACACCTGACCTTGCCTCCCTTACTTTCTACTCTTGATGAAGAAGAACTGTAAGGAGCCTCAGAAAGCACCTTCTCCAACATTCACCATCTGTAGACATTACTAGCGCACAGCTGTACATGTCTTTCTTCCTTTCTACCCTAGGTGAAGGAGGACTGTAAGGAGCCTCAGAGAGCACCATTTCCAACATTCACCATCTGTAGACATTACTAGTGCACAGCTTTACATGTCCCCCTTCCTTTCTACCCTAGGTGAAGGAGGACTGTAAGGAGCTGCAGAAAGCACCATTTCCAAAATTCACCATCTCTAGACATAGTTAGCGCACACCTGACCTTGCCTCCCTTACTTTCGACGCATGATGAAAGAGAACTGTAAGGAGCCTCAGAAAGCTCCATTTCCAACATTCACCATCTGTAGACATTACTAGCGCACAGCTGTACATGTCTCCCTTCCTTTCTATCCTAGGTGAAGGAGGACTGTAAGGAGCCTCAGAAAGCACCATTTCCAACATTCACAATCTGTAGACATTACTAGCGCACAGCTGTACTTGTCTCCCTTCCATTCTACCCTAGGTGAATGAGGACTGTAAGGAGCCTCAGAAAGCACCATTTCCAGTAATCACCTTCTCTAGACTTAGTTAGCGCACACCTGACCTTGTCTCCCTTACTTTCTATGCTTGATGAAGAAGAACTGCAAGGAGCCTCATAATGCACCATTTCCAACATTCACCATCAGTAGACATTACTAGCGCACAGCTGTACATGTCTCCCTTCCTTTCTATCCAAGGTGAAGGAGGACTGTAAGGAGCCTCAGAAAGCACCATTTCCAACATTCACCATCTGTAGACATTACTAGCGCACAGCTGTACATGTCTCCCTTCCTTTCCACCCTAGGTGAAGGAGGACTGTAAGGAGCCTCAGAAATCATCATTTCTTACATTCACCATCTGTAGACATTACTAGCGCACAGCTGTATATGTCTACCCTCCTCTCTACCCTAGGTGAAGGAGGACTGTAAGGAGCTGCGGAAAGCACCATTTCCAACATTCACCATCTCTAGACATAGTTAGCACACACCTGACCTTGCCTCCCTTACTTCCTACGCTTGTTGAAGAAGAACTGTAAGGAGCCTCAGAAAGCTCCATTTCCTACATTCACCATCTGTAGACATAGTTAGCGCACACCTGACCTTGCCTCCCTTACTTTCTACTCTTGATGATGAAGAACTGTAAGGAGCCTCAGAAAGCACCTTTTCCAACATTCACCATCTGTAGACATTACTAGCGCACAGCTGTACATGTCTTTCTTCCTTTCTACCCTAGGTGAAGGGGGACTGTAAGGAGCCTCAGAGAGCACCATTTCCAACATTCACCATCTGTAGACATTACTAGTGCACAGCTTTACATGTCCCCCTCCCTTTCTACCCTAGGTGAAGGAGGACTGTAAGGAGCTACAGAAAGCACCATTTCCAAAATTCACCATCTCTAGACATAGTTAGCGCACACCTGACGTTGCCTCCCTTACTTTCTACTCTTGATGAAGAAGAACTGTAAGGAGCCTCAGAAAGCACCTTTTCCAACATTCACCATCTGTAGACATTACTAGCGCACAGCTGTACATGTCTTTCTTCCTTTCTACCCTAGGTGAAGGAGGACTGTAAGGAGCCTCAGAGAGCACCATTTCCAACATTCACCATCTGTAGACATTACTAGTGCACAGCTTTACATGTCCCCCTTCCTTTCTACCCTAGGTGAAGGAGGACTGTAAGGAGCTGCAGAAAGCACCATTTCCAAAATTCACCATCTCTAGACATAGTTAGCGCACACCTGACCTTGCCTCCCTTACTTTCGACGCTTGATGAAAGAGAACTGTAAGGAGCCTCAGAAAGCTCCATTTCCAACATTCACCATCTGTAGACATTACTAGCGCACAGCTGTACAAATCTCCCTTCCTTTCTACCCTAGGTGAAGGAGGACTGTAAGGAGCCTCAGAAAGCACCATTTCCTACATTCACCATATGTAGACATTACCAGCGCACAGCTGTACATGCCTCCCTTCCTTTCTACCCTAGGTGAAGGAGGACTGTAAGGAGCCTCAGAAAGCACCATTTCCAAAATTCACCATCTCTAGACATAGTTAGCGCACACCTGACCTTGCCTCCCTTACTTTCGACGCTTGATGAAAGAGAACTGTAAGGAGCCTCAGAAAGCTCCATTTCCTACATTCACTATCTGTAGACATTACTAGCGCACAGCTGTACATGTCTCCCTTCCTTTCTACCCTAGGTGAAGGAGGACGGTAAGGAGCCTCAGAAAGAACCATTTCCTACATTCACCTTCTCTAGACATAGTTAGCACAGACCTGACCTTGCCCCCCTTACTTTCTACGTTTGATGAAGAAGAACTGTAAGGAGCCTCAGAAAGCACCATTTCCAACATTCGCCATCTGTATACATTACAAGCACACAGCTGAACATGTCTTAATTCCTTTCCACCCTAGGTGAAAGAGGACTGTAAGGAGCCTTAGACAGAACCATTTCCAACATTCACCATCTGTAGACATAGTTAGCGCACACCTGACCTTGCCTCCCTTAGTTCTACGCTTGATGAAGAAGAACTGTAAGGAGCCTCAGAAAGCTCCATTTCCTACATTCACCATTAGTAGACATTACTAGCGCACAGCTGTACATGTCTCCCTTCCTTTCTATCCAAGGTGAAGGAGGACTGTAAGGAGCCTCAGAAAGCATCATTTCTTACATTCACCATCTGTAGACATTACTAGCGCACAGCTGTATATGTCTACCTTCCTTTCTACCCTAGGTGTAGGAGGACTGTAAGGAGCTGCGGAAAGCACCATTTCCAACATTCGCCATCTGTAGACATTGTTAGAACACACCTGACCTTGCCTCCCTTACTTCCTACGCTTGTTGAAGAAGAACTGTATGGAGCCTCAGAAAGCTCCATTTCCAACATTCACCATTTGTAGACATTACTAGCGCACAGCTGTACATGTCGCCCTTCCTTTCCACCCTAGGTGAAGGAGGACTGTAAGGAGCTGCAGAAAGCACCATTTCCAAAATTCACCATCTCTAGACATAGTTAGCGCACACCTGACCTTGCCTCCCTTACTTTCGACGCTTGATGAAAGAGAACTGTAAGGAGCCTCAGAAAGCTCCATTTCGAACATTCACCTTCTATACACATACTTAGCGCACTCCTGACCTTGCCTCCCTTACTTTCTACTCTTGATGAAGAAGAACTGTAAGGAGTCTCAGAAAGCACCATTTCCAACATTCACCATCTGTAGACATTACTAGCGCACAGCTGTACATGTCTCCCTTCCTTTCCACCCTAGGTGAAGGAGGACTGTAAGGAGCCTCAGAAATCATCATTTCTTACATTCACCATCTGTAGACATTACTAGCGCACAGCTGTATATGTCTACCTTCCTTTCTACCCTAGGTGAAGGAGGACTGTAAGGAGCTGCGGAAAGCACCATTTCCAACATTCACCATCTCTAGACATAGTTAGCACACACCTGACCTTGCCTCCCTTACTTCCTACGCTTGTTGAAGAAGAACTGTAAGGAGCCTCAGAAAGCACCATTTCCTACATTCACCATCTGTAGACATAGTTAGCGCACACCTGACCTTGCCTCCCTTACTTTCTACTCTTGATGAAGAAGAACTGTAAGGAGCCTCAGAAAGCACCTTTTCCAACATTCACCATCTGTAGACATTACTAGCGCACAGCTGTACATGTCTTTCTTCCTTTCTACCCTAGGTGAAGGAGGACTGTAAGGAGCTGCAGAAAGCACCATTTCCAAAATTCACCACCTCTAGACATAGTTAGCGCACACCTGACCTTGCCTCCCTTACTTTCTATGCTTGATGAAGAAGAACTGCAAGGAGCCTCATAATGCACCATTTCCAACATTCACCATCAGTAGACATTACTAGCGCACAGCTGTACATGTCTCCCTTCCTTTCTATCCAAGGTGAAGGAGGACTGTAAGGAGCCTCAGAAAGCACCATTTCCAACATTCACCATCTGTAGACATTACTAGCGCACAGCTGTACATGTCTCCCTTCCTTTCCACCCTAGGTGAAGGAGGACTGTAAGGAGCCTCAGAAATCATCATTTCTTACATTCACCATCTGTAGACATTACTAGCGCACAGCTGTATATGTCTACCTTCCTTTCTACCCTAGGTGAAGGAGGACTGTAAGGAGCTGCGGAAAGCACCATTTCCAACATTCACCATCTCTAGACATAGTTAGCACACACCTGACCTTGCCTCCCTTACTTCCTACGCTTGTTGAAGAAGAACTGTAAGGAGCCTCAGAAAGCACCATTTCCTACATTCACCATCTGTAGACATAGTTAGCGCACACCTCACCTTGCCTCCCTTACTTTCTACTCTTGATGAAGAAGAACTGTAAGGAGCCTCTAAAAGCACCTTTTCCAACATTCACCATCTGTAGACATTACTAGCGCACAGCTGTACATGTCTTTCTTCCTTTCTACCCTAGGTGAAGGAGGACTGTAAGGAGCCTCAGAGAGCACCATTTCCAACATTCACCATCTGTAGACATTACTAGTGCACAGCTTTACATGTCCCCCTTCCTTTCTACCCTAGGTGAAGGAGGACTGTAAGGAGCTGCAGAAAGCACCATTTCCAAAATTCACCATCTCTAGACATAGTTAGCGCACACCTGACCTTGCCTCCCTTACTTTCGACGCTTGATGAAAGAGAACTGTAAGGAGCCTCAGAAAGCTCCATTTCCAACATTCACCATCTGTAGACATTACTAGCGCACAGCTGTACAAATCTCCCTTCCTTTCTACCCTAGGTGAAGGAGGACTGTAAGGAGCCTCAGAAAGCACAATTTCCTACATTCACCATTTGTAGACATTACCAGCGCACAGCTGTACATGCCTCCCTTCCTTTCTACCCTAGGTGAAGGAGGACTGTAAGGAGCCTCAGAAAGCACCATTTCCAAAATTCACCATCTCTAGACATAGTTAGCGCACACCTGACCTTGCCTCCCTTACTTTCGACGCTTGATGAAAGAGAACTGTAAGGAGCCTCAGAAAGCTCCATTTCCTACATTCACTATCTGTAGACATTACTAGCGCACAGCTGTACATGTCTCCCTTCCTTTCTACCCTAGGTGAAGGAGGACGGTAAGGAGCCTCAGAAAGAACCATTTCCTACATTCACCTTCTCTAGACATAGTTAGCACAGACCTGACCTTGCCCCCCTTACTTTCTACGTTTGATGAAGAAGAACTGTAAGGAGCCTCAGAAAGCACCATTTCCAACATTCGCCATCTGTATACATTACAAGCACACAGCTGAACATGTCTTAATTCCTTTCCACCCTAGGTGAAGGAGGACTGTAAGGAGCCTTAGACAGAACCATTTCCAACATTCACCATCTGTAGACATAGTTAGCGCACACCTGACCTTGCCTCCCTTAGTTCTACGCTTGATGAAGAAGAACTGTAAGGAGCCTCAGAAAGCTCCATTTCCTACATTCACCATCAGTAGACATTACTAGCGCACAGCTGTACATGTCTCCCTTCCTTTCTATCCAAGGTGAAGGAGGACTGTAAGGAGCCTCAGAAAGCATCATTTCTTACATTCACCATCTGTAGACATTACTAGCGCACAGCTGTATATGTCTACCTTCCTTTCTACCCTAGGTGTAGGAGGACTGTAAGGAGCTGCGGAAAGCACCATTTCCAACATTCGCCATCTGTAGACATTGTTAGCACACACCTGACCTTGCCTCCCTTACTTCCTACGCTTGTTGAAGAAGAACTGTAAGGAGCCTCAGAAAGCACCATTTCCTACATTCACCATCTTTTTTTTTTTTTTTTTTTTTTTTGTGGTTTTAGGGCGCACAACTTCAATGGTCATTAGCGCCTTGACTACTCTAAAAATGCACCGCGAGCCACAAGTTGACAACAACAACTAAAAGGAAAAACACAATAAAAGACAGACTGACAGGCATAGGATTAAAAAACTTCATCAAATGTCCTTAGCAAGGTGTGTCAAATTGATAAAACAAAGAACACGAGCAGCTGCTCGTGGGTCATCCGCTAAAACGGCATCGAAAGTAATAGGCAGGTTAAGATCGAGGCGCAGTTGGTTAAGATCGGGACAGGACATTAAAATGTGTCTAACCGTCAGCAAGTGCCCACATGGGCAGAACGGCGCCGGCGCAGCCGTCAGCAGATGGCGATGGCTGAACCGGCAGTGTCCAATCCTTAACCTTGCTAAAACGACCTCCTCCCGCCGAGAAGGGCGTGAGGAGGACGTCCAAGCCACGGGAAGAGGTTTTAAGGCCCGAAGCTTGTTGTCGGTAAGTGCAGCCCAATCGGCATGCCACAGCGACACAACGCGCCGACAAATGACCCTGCTAAGATCGGACGAAGGGACACAACAAGAAGCTGTCCGAGGCTGGAGGACCGCAGCCTTGGCCGCGGCATCTGCAGCTTCGTTCCCAGGGATACCGACATGGCCGGGAACCCACATAAAGCTAACCGGCGGACCGACGTCCACCAGCCGCTGAAGAGAGCGTTGGATCCGGTGTACGAAAGGGTGAACCGGGTACGGATCACTGAGGCTCTGGATGGCGCTCAGGGAATCTGAGCAGATGACATAAGCAGAATGTCGGTGGCGGCAGATGTAAAGAACAGCCTGGTAGAGGGCAAAGAGCTCAGCTGTGAAGACCGAACAATGGTCATGGAGCCGGTATTTGAAACTTTGTGCCCCGACTATAAAGGAACACCCGACCCCGTCATTGGTCTTAGAGCCATCTGTATAAATGAAAGTCATGGTGATGAACTTCGAACGAAGTTCCAAAAAACGGGAGTGGTAGACCGAACTGGGGGTGACCTCTTTTGGGAGCGAGCTGAGGTCAAGGTGAACGCGGACCTGAGCCTGGAGCCAAGGTGGCGTGTGGCTCTCGCCCACTCGAAAGGTTGCAGGGAGTGAAAAATGAAGGTGTTGAAGGAGGCGACGAAAGCGAACTCCAGGGGGTAGCAGGGCAGAGACATACAACCCGTATTGACGGTCGAGAGAGTCGTCAAAAAAGGAACGATAAGACGGATGGTCGGGCATTGACAGTAGCCGACAGGCATACCGACAAAGCAGTATATCGCGCCGGTAAGTGAGCGGCAATTCGCCAGCGTCAGCATGAAGACTCTCTACGGGACTGGTATAAAATGCTCCGATCGCAAGTCGTAAACCCCGATGTTGTATGGAGTTGAGGCGGCGTAAGATGGATGGCCGTGCAGAGGAGTATACAAAGCTCCCATAATCCAGCTTGGAGCGGACGATCGACCGATATAGACGAAGTAGGACGGTTCGATCCGCTCCCCACGACATACCACTGAGAACACGGAGGACATTTAAAGAACGGGTACAACGGGCGGCCAAATATGACACATGTGGAGACCAGCTAAGTTTCCTGTCAAAGGTAAGGCCTAAAAATTTGGTTGTCTCCACGATTGGGAGAGCAACGGGACCAAGTCGTAAGGACGGTGGGAGAAACTCTTTGTAGCGCCAGAAGTTAATACAGACCGTCTTCTCGGCAGAAAAACGGAAGCCATTGGCGACACTCCAGGAGTAAAGACGGTCAAGAGAACGCTGAAGACAGCGCTCCAGGACACGTGTACGCTGCGCGCTGCAATAGATGGTAAAATCGTCCACAAAAAGGGAGCCTGATACATCAGCTGGGAGGCAATCCATTATTGGATTGATCGCGATGGCGAACAGAGCGACGCTCAAAACTGAGCCCTGTGGCACCCCATTCTCCTGGCGAAAGGTGTCGGACAGGACAGAACCCACACGTACCCTGAACTGTCGATCCATTAAAAAGGAACGAATAAAAAGAGGGAGGCGACCGCGAAGGCCCCATGTATGCATGGTGCGGAGAATGCCCGCCCTCCAACAGGTGTCGTAAGCCTTCTCCAAATCAAAGAACACAGCCGCGGTCGGGCGCTTCCGCAAGAAGTTATTCATAATGAAGGTCGACAAGGTAACCAGATGGTCAACAGCAGAGCGGCGCCTACGAAATCCACATTGTACATTTGTAAGTAGGCGTCGAGACTCAAGCAGCCAAACCAATCGAGAGTTAACCATTCGCTCCATCACTTTACAGACACAGCTGGTAAGTGAGATAGGTCGATAACTGGAAGGCAAGTGCTTGTCCTTCCCCGGCTTAGGAATCGGGACAACGATAGACTCGCGCCAGCATGCGGGAACATGTCCCTCAATCCAGATGCGATTGTATGTACGAAGAAGAAAACCTTTACCCGCAGGAGAAAGGTTCTTCAGCATCTGAATATGAATAGAATCAGGCCCTGGAGCGGAGGACCGTGATCGGCCAAGTGCGGTTTCGAGTTCCCGCATGGTGAATGGGGCATTATAACTTTCACAATTCGAGGAGCAAAAGTCAGGTGGCCTAGCCTCCTCTGCCTGTTTGCGGGGGAGGAAGGCAGGGTGGTAATGATCGGAGCTCGAAACCTCGGCGAAAAAGTGGCCGAAGGCATTGGAGACAGCCTCAGGGGCCACAAGGACTTCATTCGCGACCTTCAAGCCAGAAACTGGGGAGTGGACCTTAGTGCCAGATAGCCGGCGCAGGCTACCCCAGACAACAGAAGAAGGAGTAAAACTGTTGAAGGTGCTTGTGAAAGCAGCCCAGCTGGCTTTCTTGCTTTCGTTAATAATACGACGACACTGAGCACGTAATCGTTTATAATTAATACAATTCGCCACTGTAGGGTGGCGTTTAAAGGTGCGTAAAGCACGTCGACGAGCACGTAAAGCGTCTCTACATGCTGCAGTCCACCAGGGGACCGGTACACGACGTGGAGAAGAAGTAGGGTGAGGGATGGAATATTCAGCAGCAGCGAGAATGACTTCCGTGAGGTGTGCGACCTGACGATCGCAGCTTGTGAAGGTTTGATCCTGAAAGGTCGCCCTGGAAGAAAAGAGCCCCCAGTCTGCCTTGGAGATGGTCCAACTAGAGGAGCACGGAGAGGGAGTATGCTGCAGGAGATGGATAACACACGGGAAGTGGTCGCTCGAATATGTATCAGCAAGTGCATACCACTCAAACCGGCGTGCAAGTTGGGGAGTACATATAGAGAGGTCTAAATGGGAATAGGTATGAGATGTGTCCGAAAGAAAAGTAGGGGCGCCAGTATTAAGGCAGACAAGATTGAGCTGGTTGAAAAGGTCTGCTAACAAGGAGCCCCTCGGGCAGGAGGCTGGAGAACCCCAAAGGGGATGGTGGGCATTGAAGTCTCCAGTTAACAAAAACGGTGCAGGTAGCTGAGCAATAAGTTGCATCATGTCTGCCCTGGTAACGGCAGATGACGATGGAGTGTAAACGGTACAAAAGGAAAACGTAAAAGTGGGGAGAGTAATGCGGATGGCAACTGCCTGCAGGCCGGTGTGCAACGTGATGGGATCGTAGTAAATATCATCCCGGACCAGCAACATAACCCCACCATGAGCTGGGATACCTACCATAGGGGGTAGGTCAAAACGCACAGAGGTGTAGTGTGCCAAGGCAATGTGATCGCATGGGCGTAGCTTCGTTTCCTGGAGGGCTACGACGAGCGGACGATGCAAGCGGAGCAGCAACTTCAAGTCCTCTCGGTTGGAGCGAATGCTGCGAATATTCCAGTGAATAAGTGCCATCGTAAGAAAAGGAAGATGAGAGAAGGGGTCACCTCGAAGGCCGCTTAGGGCCTGGCTTCGAGCGAGCACTGCCGCCGCTATCAGTAGGCGGACAGTCATCGTCCATGGGGTCTATAGGGTCATCGGCCATCTCGGGAGGATGGCCGGGAGGGGGAGCTTCCTCCGCCGGTGAACGGCCAGATGTACGGCTACCGGCGGTGCGGCCAGGCGAAACGGATGACGGCCTGGGGCGGCAACCACTGGGTGGCGCAGGAGAAGAGATGCGCCGTGGCGGGGAAGGAGAACTGTGCTTCCTATGCGCCTTTTTGGAAGGACGTTTGGTGGAAGTATCGGTCGAAGGCTGGGAGGTCGAGGGACGGAGGAAGTCTGCACGGGATGGTTCCTTCTTGAAGGACCGTGCATCAGACTTCGGTGTCTTCGACTTAGCAGAAGCTGAGGAAGTGGCTGGTGTCTGTGGTGTGATGGGAGGAAGAGGAGACGTCGACTGCGCGATCTTAGCACTGGCCGAACGGACGACCGTGGTGCTGAAGGTCAGATCGCATGTCTGGGTTGCGACCTCCCGGGTAGTCCGAGGAGAGGCGAGGACAGTACTATATTTCCCCGCTGGGAGCAGCGTGGGCTTCCTACTAGCCAATAGCTTGCGAGCAGCCGAGGTGGACACTTTCTCTTTGACACGAATTTCTTGGATGCAACGTTCGTCCTTATAGACAGGACAGTCGCGGGAGGATGCGGCATGGTCACCCTGACAGTTCACACAATGAGGAGACGGAGGTGGACAGTCACCCTCATGGGCATCCCTGCCACAAGTGACACATTTAGCCGCATTGGAACAAGACTGTCGAGTGTGATTGAAACGCTGACACTGGTAGCAGCGCGTAGGTGTCGGGACATAGGGGCGAACAGAAATAACCTCGTAGCCCGCCTTGATGCGCGATGGCAGCTTAACACTATCGAAGGTCAAGAAGAGTGTCCGGGTCGGTACAAGGTCGTTGTTGACCTTTTTCATGACCCGATGGACAGCCGTCACGCCCTGCTCAGCGAGGAAAGATTGAAGCTCCTCGTCAGTCAATCCGTCGAGGGAGCTAGTATACACTACACCACGAGACGAATTCAAAGTTCGGTGGGCCTCCACCCGGACAGGGAACGTGTACAGGAGGGTGGCCCGAAGCAGTTTTTGTGCCTGAAAGGCATTCTCAGTTTCTAGTAATAAGGTGCCGTTACGCAACCTGGTACAAGATTTGACAGATCCGGCTATGGCATCAACGCCCTTCTGAATAACAAAAGGGTTGACAGAGGAAAAATCCTTTCCGTCCTCAGTGCGAGAAACTACGAGGAACTGTGGGGCAGGCGGTAGTACTTTTGTCACTGTTGGCTGGTCACGTTTCCGTTTTTGGGTCGAAGTCGAAAGCGATGGAGTAGAATCCATTGCGGAGGAATCCCCCATGATTGCCAGCGTCTCCGATGGCGCGCTCCTTCCTTGTGGGGACCCTCTCAGAGGGCACTCCCGCCTTAGGTGAATGTTTACACCTCAGGTCACACCTCCCGAGAAACAGACGGAGGGACCAATCGGCATGGTCAGAAGGTATCAGCTCAGGCAATCACCCCTCCCCGGGCCTGGCCTTTACCAGGGGGTACGCGCGTGCCTTACATGTCTACCCAGGGCGGGGAATTACGCGTTACCCCGTCACCGGCTACGCGTGCGAACGCGTGGGTCGGCCTTCAGACACGCACAGGGAGGAAGGAAGAAGAGGAAAAAGAAGAGAGAGAGGGAGAAAGAGGACAGACTGTCTCAAACACCGAGGCGGAGACCAGAGAAGGCAAGGAGAAGAAGGCAATGAGAAGGCAAGGAGAAAAAGGCAATGAGAAGGCAAGGAGAAAAAGGCAATGAGAAGGCAAGGAGAAAAAGGCAATGAGAAGGCAAGGAGAAAAAGGCAATGAGAAGGCAAGGAGAAAAAGGCAATGAGAAGGCAAGGAGAAAAAGGCAATGAGAAGGCAAGGAGAAAAAGGCAATGAGAAGGCAAGGAGAAAAAGGCAATGAGAAGGCAAGGAGAAAAAGGCAATGAGAAGGCAAGGAGAAAAAGGCAATGAGAAGGCAAGGAGAAAAAGGCAATGAGAAGGCAAGGAGAAAAAGGCAATGAGAAGGCAAGGAGAAAAAGGCAATGAGAAGGCAAGGAGAAGTCAAGGGAAAGAGTAAGGAAGACAGTGAGGTGGAGAAGAGCAAAGAAAGGGACCAACAAAAGGAAGGAAGAAACGAGTAGTTTAAAACCAAAAAGACCACGATTATAGGTCGTGAAACCGTCCGTCTCCGGACGCAGGCGCTAACTACCCCCGTGAGGGGGATGGACTCCTTTTAGTCGCCTCTTACGACAGGCAGGAATACCTCGGGCCTATTCTAATCCCCGGACCCGCAGGGGGGATTCACCATCTGTAGACATAGTTAGCGCACACCTGACCTTGCCTCCCTTACTTTCTACTCTTGATGAAGAAGAACTGTAAGGAGCCTCAGAAAGCACCTTCTCCAACATTCACCATCTGTAGACATTACTAGCGCACAGCTGTACATGTCTTTCTTCCTTTCTACCCTAGGTGAAGGAGGACTGTAAGGAGCCTCAGAGAGCACCATTTCCAACATTCACCATCTGTAGACATTACTAGTGCACAGCTTTACATGTCCCCCTTCGTATCTACCCTAGGTGAAGGAGGACTGTAAGGAGCTGCAGAAAGCACCATTTCCAAAATTCACCATCTCTGGACATAGTTAGCGCACACCTGACCTTGCCTCCCTTACTTTCGACGCTTGATGAAAGAGAACTGTAAGGAGCCTCAGAAAGCTCCATTTCCAACATTCACCATCTGTAGACATTACTAGCGCACAGCTGTTCATGTCTCCCTTCCTTTCTATCCTAGGTGAAGGAGGACTGTAAGGAGCCTCAGAAAGCACCATTTCCAACATTCACAATCTGTAGACATTACTAGCGCACAGCTGTACTTGTCTCCCTTCCATTCTACCCTAGGTGAATGAGGACTGTAAGGAGCCTCAGAAAGCACCATTTCCAGTAATCACCTTCTCTAGACTTAGTTAGCGCACACCTGACCTTGCCTCCCTTACTTTCTATGCTTGATGAAGAAGAACTGCAAGGAGCCTCATAATGCACCATTTCCAACATTCACCATCAGTAGACATTACTAGCGCACAGCTGTACATGTCTCCCTTCCTTTCTATCCAAGGTGAAGGAGGACTGTAAGGAGCCTCAGAAAGCACCATTTCCAACATTCACCATCTGTAGACATTACTAGCGCACAGCTGTACATGTCTCCCTTCCTTTCCACCCTAAGTGAAGGAGGACTGTAAGGAGCCTCAGAAATCATCATTTCTTACATTCACCATCTGTAGACATTACTAGCGCACAGCTGTATATGTCTACCTTCCTTTCTACCCTAGGTGAAGGAGGACTGTAAGGAGCTGCGGAAAGCACCATTTCCAACATTCACCATCTCTAGACATAGTTAGCACACACCTGACCTTGCCTCCCTTACTTCCTACGCTTGTTGAAGAAGAACTGTAAGGAGCCTCAGAAAGCTCCATTTCCTACATTCACCATCTGTAGACATAGTTAGCGCACACCTGACCTTGCCTCCCTTACTTTCTACTCTTGATGAAGAAGAACTGTAAGGAGCCTCAGAAAGCACCTTTTCCAACATTCACCATCTGTAGACATTACTAGCGCACAGCTGTACATGTCTTTCTTCCTTTCTACCCTAGGTGAAGGAGGACTGTAAGGAGCCTCAGAGAGCACCATTTCCAACATTCACCATCTGTAGACATTACTAGTGCACAGCTTTACATGTCCCCCTTCCTTTCTACCCTAGGTGAAGGAGGACTGTAAGAAGCTGCAGAAAGCACCATTTCCAAAATTCACCATCTCTAGACATAGTTAGCGCACACCTGACCTTGCCTCCCTTACTTTCGACGCTTGATGAAAGAGAACTGTAAGGAGCCTCAGAAAGCTCCATTTCCAACATTCACCATCTGTAGACATTACTAGCGCACAGCTGTATATGTCTCCCTTCCTTTCTATCCTAGGTGAAGGAGGTCTGTAAGGAGCCTCAGAAAGCACCATTTCCAACATTCACAATCTGTAGACATTACCAGCGCACAGCTGTACATGCCTCCCTTCCTTTCTACCCTAGGTGAAGGAGGACTGTAAGGAGCCTCAGAAAGCACCATTTCCAACATTCACCTTTGCTAGAGATAGTTAGCGCATAAATGACCTTGCCTCCCGTACTTTCTACGCTTGATGAAGAAGAACTGTAAGGAGTCTCAGAAAGCACTATTTCCAACATTCGCCATCTGTAGACATTACTAGCGCACAGCTGTACTTGTCTACCTTCCATTCTACCCTAGGTGAATGAGGACTGTAAGGAGCCTCAGACAGCACCATTTCCAGTATTCACCTTCTCTAAACATAGTTAGCACACGCCTGACCTTGCCTCCCTTACTTTCTACGCTTGATGAAGAAGAACTGTAAGGAGCCTCATAATGCACCATTTCCAGCATTCACCATCTGTAGACATAGTTTGCACACACCTGACCTTGCCTCCCTTACTTCCTACGCTTGTTGAAGAAGAACTGTATGGAGCCTCAGAAAGCACCATTTCCTACATTCACCATCTGTAGACATAGTTAGCGCACACCTGACCTTGCCTCCCTTACTTTCTACGCTTGATGAAGAAGAACTGTAATGGGCCTCCGAAAGCACCTTTTCCAACATTCACCTTCTGTAGACATTAATAGCGCACAGCTGTACATATCTTTCTTCCTTTCTAAGCTAGGTGAAGGAGGACTGTAAGGAGCCTCAGAGAGCACCATTTCCAACATTCACCATTTGCAGCCATTACTAGCGCACAGCTGTACATGTCGCCCTTCCTTTCCACCCTAGGTGAAGGAGGACTGTAAGGAGCTGCAGAAAGCACCATTTCCAAAATTCACCATCTCTAGACATAGTTAGCGCACACCTGACCTTGCCTCCCTTACTTTCGACGCTTGATGAAAGAGAACTGTAAGGAGCCTCAGAAAGCTCCATTTCCTACATTCACTATCTGTAGACATTACTAGCGCACAGCTGTACATGTCTCCCTTCCTTTCTACCCTAGGTGAAGGAGGACGGTAAGGAACCTCAGAAAGCGCCATTTCCAACATTCACCTTCTATACACATACTTAGCGCACTCCTGACCTTGCCTCCCTTACTTTCTACTCTTGATGAAGAAGAACTGTAAGGAGCCTCAGAAAGCACCATTTCCAACATTCACCATCTGTAGACATTACTAGCGCACAGCTGTACATGTCTACCTTCCTTTCTACCCTAGGTGAAGGAGGACTGTAAGGAGCCTCAGAAATCATCATTTCTTACATTCACCATCTGTAGACATTACTAGCGCACAGCTGTATATGTCTACCTTCCTTTCTACCCTAGGTGAAGGAGGACTGTAAGGAGCTGCGGAAAGCACCATTTCCAACATTCACCATCTCTAGACATAGTTAGCACACACCTGACCTTGCCTCCCTTACTTCCTACGCTTGTTGAAGAAGAACTGTAAGGAGCCTCAGAAAGCACCATTTCCTACATTCACCATCTGTAGACATAGTTAGCGCACACCTGACCTTGCCTCCCTTACTTTCTACTCTTGATGAAGAAGAACTGTAAGGAGCCTCAGAAAGCACCTTTTCCAACATTCACCATCTGTAGACATTACTAGCGCACAGCTGTACATGTCTTTCTTCCTTTCTACCCTAGGTGAAGGATGACTGTAAGGAGCTGCAGAAAGCACCATTTCCAAAATTCACCATCTCTAGAGATAGTTAGCGCACACCTGACCTTGCCTCCCTTACTTTCTATGCTTGATGAAGAAGAACTGCAAGGAGCCTCATAATGCACCATTTCCAACATTCACCATCAGTAGACATTACTAGCGCACAGCTGTACATGTCTCCCTTCCTTTCTATCCAAGGTGAAGGAGGAATGTAAGGAGCCTCAGAAAGCACCATTTCCAACATTCACCATCTGTAGACATTACTAGCGCACAGCTGTACATGTCTCCCTTCCTTTCCACCCTAGGTGAAGGAGGACTGTAAGGAGCCTCAGAAAGCACCATTTCCAACATTCACCATTTGTAGACATTACTAGCGCACAGCTGTACATGTCGCCCTTCCTTTCCACCCTAGGTGAAGGAGGAATGTAAGGAGCTGCAGAAAGCACCATTTCCAAAATTCACCACCTCTAGACATAGTTAGCGCACACCTGACCTGGCCTCCCTTACTTTCTATGCTTGATGAAGAAGAACTGCAAGGAGCCTCATAATGCACCATTTCCAACATTCACCATCAGTAGACATTACTAGCGCACAGCTGTACATGTCTCCCTTCCTTTCTATCCAAGGTGAAGGAGGACTGTAAGGAGCCTCAGAAAGCACCATTTCCAACATTCACCATCTGTAGACATTACTAGCGCACAGCTGTACATGTCTCCCTTCCTTTCCACCCTAGGTGAAGGAGGACTGTAAGGAGCCTCAGAAATCATCATTTCTTACATTCACCATCTGTAGACATTACTAGCGCACAGCTGTATATGTCTACCTTCCTTTCTACCCTAGGTGAAGGAGGACTGTAAGGAGCTGCGGAAAGCACCATTTCCAACATTCACCATCTCTAGACATAGTTAGCACACACCTGACCTTGCCTCCCTTACTTCCTACGCTTGTTGAAGAAGAACTGTAAGGAGCCTCAGAAAGCACCATTTCCTACATTCACCATCTGTAGACATAGTTAGCGCACACCTGACCTTGCCTCCCTTACTTTCTACTCTTGATGAAGAAGAACTGTAAGGAGCCTCAGAAAGCACCTTTTCCAACATTCACCATCTGTAGACATTACTAGCGCACAGCTGTACATGTCTTTCTTCCTTTCTACCCTAGGTGAAGGAGGACTGTAAGGAGCCTCAGAGAGCACCATTTCCAACATTCACCATCTGTAGACATTACTAGTGCACAGCTTTACATGTCCGCCTTCCTTTCTACCCTAGGTGAAGGAGGACTGTAAGGAGCTGCAGAAAGCACCATTTCCAAAATTCACCATCTCTAGACATAGTTAGCGCACACCTGACCTTGCCTCCCTTACTTTCGACGCTTGATGAAAGAGAACTGTAAGGAGCCTCAGAAAGCTCCATTTCCAACATTCACCATCTGTAGACATTACTAGCGCACAGCTGTACAAATCTCCCTTCCTTTCTATCCTAGGTGAAGGAGGACTGTAAGGAGCCTCAGAAAGCACCATTTCCTACATTCACCATTTGTAGACATTACCAGCGCACAGCTGTACATGCCTCCCTTCCTTTCTACCCTAGGTGAAGGAGGACTGTAAGGAGCCTCAGAAAGCACCATTTCCAAAATTCACCATCTCTAGACATAGTTAGCGCACACCTGACCTTGCCTCCCTTACTTTCGACGCTTGATGAAAGAGAACTGTAAGGAGCCTCAGAAAGCTCCATTTCCTACATTCACTATCTGTAGACATTACTAGCGCACAGCTGTACATGTCTCCCTTCCTTTCTACCCTAGGTGAAGGAGGACGGTAAGGAGCCTCAGAAAGCGCCATTTCCAACATTCACCTTCTATACACAAACTTAGCGCACTCCTGACCTTGCCTCCCTTACTTTCTACTCTTGATGAAGAAGAACTGTAAGGAGTCTCAGAAAGCACCATTTCCAACATTCACCATCTGTAGACATTACTAGCGCACAGCTGTACATGCCTCCCTTCCTTTCTACCCTAGGTGAAGGAGGACTGTAAGGAGCCTCAGAAAGCACCATTTCCAACATTCTCCTTTGCTAGAGATAGTTAGCGCATAAATGACCTTGCCTCCCGTACTTTCTACGCTTGATGAAGAAGAACTGTAAGGAGTCTCAGAAAGCACTATTTCCAACATTCAACATCTGTAGACATTACTAGCGCACAGCTGTACTTGTCTCCCTTCCATTCTACCCTAGGTGAATGAGGACTGTAAGGAGCCTCAGACAGCACCATTTCCAGTATTCACCTTCTCTAAACATAGTTAGCGCACGCCTGACCTTGCCTCCCTTACTTTCTACGCTTGATGAAAAAGAACTGTAAGGAGCCTCATAATGCACCATTTCCAGCATTCACCATCTGTAGACATAGTTAGCACAAACACCTAACCTTGCCTCCCTTACTTCCTACGCTTGTTGAAGAAGAACTGTATGGAGCCTCAGAAAGCACCATTTCCTACATTCACCATCTGTAGACATAGTTAGCGCACACCTGACCTTGCCTCCCTTACTTTCTACGCTTGATGAAGAAGAACTGTAATGAGCCTCCGAAAGCACCTTTTCCAACATTCACCTTCTGTAGACATTACTAGCGCACAACTGTACATATATTTCTTCCTTTCTAAGCTAGGTGAAGGAGGACTGTAAGAAGCCTCAGAGAGCACCATTTCCAACATTCACCATTTGTAGACATTAGTAGCGCACAGCTGTACATGTCTCCCTTCCTTTCTACCCTAGGTGAAGGAGGACTGTAAGGAGCCTCAAAAAGCACCATTTCTACATTTTTTTTCTCCAGATGTGGTTAGCGCACACCTGACCTTGCCTCCCTTACTTTCTATGCTTGATGAAGAAGAACTGTAAGGAGTCTCAGAAAGCACCATTTCCAACATTCACCATCTGTAGACATTACTAGTGCACAGCTGTACATGTCTCCCTTCCATTCTACCCTAGGTGTAGGAGGACTGTAAGGAGCCTCAGAACGCAGCATTTCCAACATTCACCATCTGTAGACATTACTAGCGCAGAGCTGTATATGTCTCCTTTCCTTTTTACTCTAGGTGAAGGAGGACTGTAAGGAGCCTAAGAAAGCACCATTTCCAACATTCACCAACTGTAGACATTACTAGTGCACAGCTGTACATGTCTCCCTTCCTTTCTACCCTAGGTGAAGGAGGACTGTAAGAAGCCTCAGAAAGCACCATTTCCAACATTCACCATCTGCAGACATTACTAGCGCAGAGCTGTATATGTCTCCTTTCCTTTTTACCCTAGGTGAAGGAGGACTGTAAGGAGCCTAAGAAAGCACCATTTCCAACATTCACCAACTGTAGACATTACTAGTGCACAGCTGTACATGTCTCCCTTCCTTTCTACCCTAGGTGAAGGAGGACGGTAAGGAGCCTCAGAAAGCGCCATTTCCAACATTCACCTTCTATACACATACTTAGCGCACTCCTGACCTTGCCTCCCTTACTTTCTACTCTTGATGAAGAAGAACTGTAAGGAGTCTCAGAAAGCACCATTTCCAACATTCACCATCTGTAGACATTACTAGAGCACAGCTGTACATGTCTCCCTTCCTTTCTACCCTAGGTGAAGGAGGACTGTAAGGAGCCTCAAAAAGCACCATTTCTACATTTTTTTTCTCCAGACGTGGTTAGCGCACACCTGACCTTGCCTCCCTTACTTTCTATTCTTGATGAAGAAGAACTGTAAGGAGCCTCAGAAGGCACCATTTCCAACATTCACCATCTGTAGACATTACTAGCGCACAGCTGTATATGTCTCCTTTCCTTTCTACCATAGGTGAAGGAAGACTGTATGGAGCCTAAGAAAGCACCATTTCCAACATTCACCATCTGTAGACATTACTAGCGCACAGCTGTACATGTGTCCCTTCCTTTCTACCCTAGGTGAAGGAGGACTGTAAGGATCCTCAGAAAGCACCATTTCCAACATTCACTATCTGCAGACATTACTAGCGCACAGCTGTACATGTGTCCCTTCCTTTCTACCCTAGGTGAAGGAGGACTGTAAGGAGCCTCAGAAAGCACCATTATCTACATTCACTATCTATAGACATTACTAGCGCACAGCTGTACATGTCTCCCTTCCTTTCTACCCTAGGTGAAGGAGGACAGTAAGGAGCTGCGGAAAGCACCATTTCCAACATTCACCATCTGTAGACATAGTTAGCCCACACCTAACCTTGCCTCCCATACTTCCTACGCTTGATGAAAAATAACTGTAAGGAGCCTCAGAAAGCACCATTTCCTACATTCACCATCTGTAGACATAGTTAGCGCACACCTGATCTTGCCTCCCTTACTTTCTACGCTTGATGATGAAGAACTGTAAGGAGCCTCATAATGCACCATTTCCAACTTTCACCATCAGTAGACATTACTAGCGCACAGCTGTACATGCCTCCCTTCCTTTCTACCCTAGGTGAAGGAGGACTGTAAGGAGCCTCAGAAAGCACCATTTCCAACATTCACCATCTGTAGACATTACTAGCGCAGAGCTGTATATGTCTCCCTTCCTTTCTACCCTAGGTGAAGGAGGACTGTAAGAAGCCTCAGAAAGGACCATTTCCTACATTAACCTTCTCTAGACATAGTTAGCGCACACCTGACCTTGCCTCCCTTACTTTCTACGCATGATGAAGAAGAACTGTAAGGAGCCTCAGAAGGCACCATTTCCAACATTCAAAATCTGTAGTCATTACTAGCGCACAGCTGTACATGTCGCCCTTCCTTTCTACCCTAGGTGAAGGAGGACTGTAAGGAGCCTCAGAAAGCACCATTTCCACCATTCACCATCTATAGACATTACTAGCGCACAGCTGTACATGTCTCCCTTCCATTCTACCCTAGGTGAAGGAGGACTGTAAGGAGCCTCAGAAAGCACCATTTCCAACATTCACCAACTGTAGTCATTACTAGCGCACAGCTGTACATGTCTGCCTTCCTTTCTACCCTAGGTGAAGGTGGACTGTAAGGAACCTCAGAAAGCACCATTTCCTACATTGACCATCTGTAGACATTACTAGCGCACAGCTGTACCACCTCCCTTACTTTCTACCCTAGGTGAAGGAGGACTGTAAAGAGCCTCAGAAGGCACCATTTTTAACATTCAGCTTCTCTAGACATAGTTAGCGCACACCTGACCTTGCCTCCCTTCTTTCTACGCTTGATGAGGAAGAACTGTAAGGAGCCTCAGAAAGCACCATTTCGAACATTCACCATCTGTAGAAATTACTAGCGCACAGCTGTACATGTCTCCCTTCCTTTCTACCCTAGGTGAAGGAGGATTGTAAGGAGCTGCGGGAAGCACCATTTCCAACATTCACCATCTCTAGGCATAGTTAGTGCACACCTGACCTTGCCTCCTTTACTGTCTACGCTTGATTAAGAAGAACTGTAAGGAACCTCAGAAAGCACCATTTCCAACATTCACCATCTGTAGACATTACTAGCGCAGAGCTGTATATGTCTCCCTTCCTTTGTACCCTAGGTGAAGGAGGACTGTAAGAAGCCTCAGAAAGGACCATTTCCTACATTAACCTTCTCTAGACATAGTTAGCGCACACCTGACCTTGCCTCCCTTACTTTCTACGCATGATGAAGAAGAACTATAAGGAGCCTCAGAAGGCACCATTTCCAACATTCACCATCTGTAGTCATTACTAGCGCACAGTTGTACATGTCTCCCTTCCTTTCTATCCTAGGTGAAGGACGACTGTAAGGACCCTCAGAAAGCACCATTTCCTAAATTCACTATCTGTAGATATTACTAGCGCACAGCTGTACATGCCTCCCTTCCTTTCTACCCTAGGTGAAGGAGGACTGTAAGGAGCCTCAGAAAGCACCATTTCCAACATTTACCTTCTCTAGACATAGTTTGCGCACACCTGAACTTGCCTCCCTTACTTTCTACGCTTTATGTAGAAGAGCTGTAAGGAGCCTCAGAAAACGCCATTACCAACATTCACCATCTGTAGACATTACTAGCGCACAGCTGTACATGTCGCCCTTCCATTCTACCCTAGGTGAAGGAGGACTGTAAGGAGCCTCAGAAAGCACCATTTCCAACATTCACCATCTTTAGACATTACTAGCGCACAGCTGTACATGTCTCCCTTCCATTCTACCCTAGGTGAAGGAGGACTGTAAGGAGCCTCAGAAAGCACCATTTCCAACATTCACCAACTGTAGTCATTACTAGCGCACAGCTGTACATGTCTGCCTTCCTTTCTACCCTAGGTGAAGGTGGACTGTAAGGAACCTCAGAAAGCACCATTTCCTACATTGACCATCTGTAGACATTACTAGCGCACAGCTGTACCACCTTGCTTCCTTTCTACCCTAGGTGAAGGAGGACTGTAAAGAGCCTCAGAAGGCACCATTTTTAACATTCAGCTTCTCTAGACATAGTTAGCGCACACCAGACCTTGCCTCCCTTCTTTCTACGCTTGATGAGGAAGAACTGTAAGGAGCCTCAGAAAGCACCATTTCGAATATTCACCATCTGTAGACATAGTTAGCGCACACCTAATCTTGCCTCCATTACTTTCTACACTTGATGAAGAAGAACTGTAAGGAGCCTCACAAAGCACCATTTCCAACATTCACCATCTGTAGACATTACTAGCGCACAGCTGTACATGTCTCTCTTCCTTTCTACCCTAGGTGAAGGAGGACTGTAAGGAGCCTCAGAAAGCACCATTTCCAACATTCACCTTCTCTAGACATAGTTAGCGCACACCTGACCTTGCCTCCCTTACTTTTTACGCATGATGAAGAAGAACTGTAAGGAGCCTCAGAAGGGACCATTTCCAACATTCACCATCTGTAGTCATTACTAGCGCACAGTTGTACATGTCTCCCTTCCTTTCTACCCTAGGTGAAGGAGGACTGTATGGTGCCTCAGAAAGCACCATTTCCTACATTCACAATCTGTAGATATTACTAGCGCACAACTGTACATGTCTCTCTTCCTTTCTACCCTAGGTGAAGGAGGACTGTAAGGAGCCTCAGAAAGCACCATTTCCTTCATTCACCAACTGTAGACATTACTAGCGCACAGCTGTACATGTCTCCCTTCCTTTCTACCCTAGGTGAAGGAGGACTGTAAGGAGCCTCAGAAAGCACCATTTCCTTCATTCACCAACTGTAGACATTACTAGCGCACAGCTGTACATGTCTCCCTTCCTTTCTACGCTATGTGAAGGAGGACTGTAGGGAGCCTCAGAAAGCACCATTTCCTACATTCACCATCTGTAGTCATTACTAGCGCACAGCTCTATATCTCTCCCTTCCTTCCTACCCTAGGTGAAGGGGACTGTAAGGAGCCTCAAAAAGCACCATATCCAACATTCACCATCTGTAGACATAGTTAGCGCACACCTAATCGTGCCTCCATTACTTTCTACACTTGATGAAGAAGAACTGTAAGGAGCCTCAGAAAGCACCATTTCCAACATTCACCATCTGTAGACATTACTAGCGCACAGCTGTACATGTCTCTCCTCCTTTCTACCCTAGGTGAAGGAGGACTGTAAGGAGCCTCAGAAAGCACCATTTCCAACATTCACCTTCTCTAGACATAGTTAGCGCACACCTGACCTTGCCTCCCTTACTTTTTATGCATGATGAAGAAGAACTGTAAGGAGCCTCAGAAGGGACCATTTCCAACATTCACCATCTGTAGTCATTACTAGCGCACAGTTGTACATGTCTCCCTTCCTTTCTACCCTAGGTGAAGGAGGACTGTATGGAGCCTCAGAAAGCACCATTTCCTACATTCACAATCTGTAGATATTACTAGCGCACAGCTGTACATGTCTCTCGTCCTTTCTACCCTAGGTGAAGGAGGACTGTAAGGAGCCTCAGAAAGCACCATTTCCAACATTCACCTTCTCTAGAGATAGTTAGCGCACACCTGACCTTGCCTCCCTTACTTTCTACGCTTGATGAAGATGAACTGTAGGGTGTCTCAGAAAGCACCTTTTCCAACATTCACCATCTGTAGACATTACTAGCGCACAGCTGTACATGTCTCCCTTCCTTTCTACCCTAGGTGAAGGAGGACTGTAAGGAGCCCCAGAAAGCACCATTTCCAACATTCACCATCTGTAGACATTACTAGCGCACAGCTGTACATGCCTCCCTTCCTTTCTACCATAGGTGAAGGAGGACTGTAAGGAGCCTCAGAAAGCACCATTTCCAACATTTACCTTCTCAAGACATAGTTTGCGCACACCTGAACTTGCCTCCCTTACTTTCTACGCTTTATGTAGAAGAGCTGTAAGGAGCCTCAGAAAAGCGCCATTACCAACATTCACCATCTGTAGACATTACTAGCGCACAGCTGTACTACCTCCCTTCCTTTCTACCATAGGTGAGGGAGGACTGTAAGGAGCCTCAGAAAGCTCCATTTCCAACATTCACCTACTCTAGAGATAGTTAGTGCACACCTGATCTTGCCTCCCTTACTTTCTACGCTTGATGAAGACAAACTGTAAGGAGTTTTAGAAAGCATCATTTCCAACATTCACCATCTGTAGACATTACTAGCGCACAGCTGTACATGTCTCCCTTCCTTTCTACCCTAGGTGAAGATGGACCTTAAGGAGCCTCAGAAAGCACCATTTCCAACATTCACCATCTGTAGACATTACTAGCGCACAGCTGTACATGTCTCCCTTCCTTTCTACCCTAGGTGAAGGAGGACTGTAAGGAGCCTCAGAAAGCACCATTTCCTACATTCACCATCTGTAGATATTACTAGCGCACAGCTGTACATCTCTCCCTTCCTTTCTACCCTAGGTGAAGGAGGACTGTAAGGAGCCTCAGAAAGCACCATTTCCTACATTCACCATCTGTAGACATTACTAGTGCACAGCTGTACATGTCTCCCTTCCTTTCTACCCTAGGAGAAGGAGGACTGTAAGGAGCCTCAGAAAACACCATTTCCAACCTTATCCTTCTCTAGGCATACTTAGCGTACTCCTGACCTTGCCTCCCTTACTTTCTACTCTTGATGAAGAAGAACTGTAAGGAGTCTCAGGAAGCACCATTTTCAACATTCACCATCTGTAGACATTACTAGCGCACAGCTGTATATGTGTCAATTCCTTTCTACCCTAGGTGAAGGAATACTGTAAGGAGCCTCAGGAAACACCATTTCCTACATTCACCATCTGTAGACATAGTTAGCGCACACCTGACCTTGCCTCCCTTACTATCTATGCTTGATGAAGAAGAACTGTGAGGAGCCTCAGAAAGCACCAATTCCAACATTCACAATCTGCAGACATTACTAGCGCGCAGCTGTACATGTCTCCCTTCTTTCTACCCTAAGGGAAGGAGGACTGAAACGAGCCTCAGAAAGCACCATTTCCAACATTCACCATCTGTAGACATTACTAGCGCACAGCTGTACATGTCTCCCTTCCTTTCTACCCTAGGTGAAGGAGGACTGTAAGGAGCCTCAGAAAGCACCATTTCCTACATTCACCATCTGTAGACATTACTAGCGCACAGCTGTACATGTCTGCCTTCCTTTCTACCCTAGGTGATGGAGGACAGTAAGGAGCTGCGGAAAGCACCATTTCCAACATTCAGCATCTCTAGACATAGTTAGCGCACACCCAACCTTGCCTCCCTTACTTTCTACTCTTGATGAAGAAGAACTGTAAGGAGCCTCAGAAAGCACCATTTCCAACATTCACCATCTGTAGTCATTACCAGCGCACAGCTGTACATGTCTCTGTTCCTTTCTACCCTAGGGGAAGGAGGACTGTAAGGAGCCTCAGAAAGCACCATTTCCTACATTCACCATCTGTAGACATTACTAGCGCACAGCTGTACTACCTCCCTTCCTTTCTACCATAGGTGAGGGAGGACTGTAAGGAGCCTCAGAAAGCTCCATTTCCAACATTCACCTACTCTAGAGATAGTTAGTGCACACCTGATCTTGCCTCCCTTACTTTCTACGCTTGATGAAGACAAACTGTAAGGAGTTTTAGAAAGCATCATTTCCAACATTCACCATCTGTAGACATTACTAGCGCACAGCTGTACATGTCTCCCTTCCTTTCTACCCTAGGTGAAGATGGACCTTAAGGAGCCTCAGAAAGCACCATTTCCAACATTCACCATCTGTAGACATTACTAGCGCACAGCTGTACATGTCTCCCTTCCTTTCTACCCTAGGTGAAGGAGGACTGTAAGGAGCCTCAGAAAGCACCATTTCCTACATTCACCATCTGTAGATATTACTAGCGCACAGCTGTACATCTCTCCCTTCCTTTCTACCCTAGGTGAAGGAGGACTGTAAGGAGCCTCAGAAAGCACCATTTCCTACATTCACCATCTGTAGACATTACTAGTGCACAGCTGTACATGTCTCCCTTCCTTTCTACCCTAGGAGAAGGAGGACTGTAAGGAGCCTCAGAAAGCACCATTTCCTACATTCACCATCTGTAGACATTACTAGCGCACAGCTGTACTACCTCCCTTCCTTTCTACCATAGGTGAGGGAGGACTGTAAGGAGCCTCAGAAAGCTCCATTTCCAACATTCACCTACTCTAGAGATAGTTAGTGCACACCTGATCTTGCCTCCCTTACTTTCTACGCTTGATGAAGACAAACTGTAAGGAGTTTTAGAAAGCATCATTTCCAACATTCACCATCTGTAGACATTACTAGCGCACAGCTGTACATGTCTCCCTTCCTTTCTACCCTAGGTGAAGATGGACCTTAAGGAGCCTCAGAAAGCACCATTTCCAACATTCACCATCTGTAGACATTACTAGCGCACAGCTGTACATGTCTCCCTTCCTTTCTACCCTAGGTGAAGGAGGACTGTAAGGAGCCTCAGAAAGCACCATTTCCTACATTCACCATCTGTAGATATTACTAGCGCACAGCTGTACATCTCTCCCTTCCTTTCTACCCTAGGTGAAGGAGGACTGTAAGGAGCCTCAGAAAGCACCATTTCCAACATTCACCATCTGTAGTCATTACCAGCGCACAGCTGTACATGTCTCTGTTCCTTTCTACCCTAGGGGAAGGAGGACTGTAAGGAGCCTCAGAAAGCACCATTTCCTACATTCACCATCTGTAGACATTACTAGCGCACAGCTGTACTACCTCCCTTCCTTTCTACCATAGGTGAGGGAGGACTGTAAGGAGCCTCAGAAAGCTCCATTTCCAACATTCACCTACTCTAGAGATAGTTAGTGCACACCTGATCTTGCCTCCCTTACTTTCTACGCTTGATGAAGACAAACTGTAAGGAGTTTTAGAAAGCATCATTTCCAACATTCACCATCTGTAGACATTACTAGCGCACAGCTGTACATGTCTCCCTTCCTTTCTACCCTAGGTGAAGATGGACCTTAAGGAGCCTCAGAAAGCACCATTTCCAACATTCACCATCTGTAGACATTACTAGCGCACAGCTGTACATGTCTCCCTTCCTTTCTACCCTAGGTGAAGGAGGACTGTAAGGAGCCTCAGAAAGCACCATTTCCTACATTCACCATCTGTAGATATTACTAGCGCACAGCTGTACATGTCTCCCTTCCTTTCTACCCTAGGTGAAGGAGGACTGTAAGGAGCCTCAGAAAGCACCATTTCCTACATTCACCATCTGTAGATATTACTAGCGCACAGCTGTACATCTCTCCCTTCCTTTCTACCCTAGGTGAAGGAGGACTGTAAGGAGCCTCAGAAAGCACCATTTCCTACATTCACCATCTGTAGACATTACTAGTGCACAGCTGTACATGTCTCCCTTCCTTTCTACCCTAGGAGAAGGAGGACTGTAAGGAGCCTCAGAAAGCACCATTTCCTACATTCACCATCTGTAGATATTACTAGCGCACAGCTGTACATGTCTCCCTTCCTTTCTACCCTAGGTGAAGGAGGACTGTAAGGAGCCTCAGAAAGCACCATTTCCTACATTCACCATCTGTAGATATTACTAGCGCACAGCTGTACATCTCTCCCTTCCTTTCTACCCTAGGTGAAGGAGGACTGTAAGGAGCCTCAGAAAGCACCATTTCCTACATTCACCATCTGTAGACATTACTAGCGCACAGCTGTACATGTCTGCCTTCCTTTCTACCCTAGGTGATGGAGGACAGTAAGGAGCTGCGGAAAGCACCATTTCCAACATTCAGCATCTCTAGACATAGTTAGCGCACACCCAACCTTGCCTCCCTTACTTTCTACTCTTGATGAAGAAGAACTGTAAGGAGCCTCAGAAAGCACCATTTCCAACATTCACCATCTGTAGTCATTACCAGCGCACAGCTGTACATGTCTCTGTTCCTTTCTACCCTAGGGGAAGGAGGACTGTAAGGAGCCTCAGAAAGCACCATTTCCTACATTCACCATCTGTAGACATTACTAGCGCACAGCTGTACTACCTCCCTTCCTTTCTACCATAGGTGAGGGAGGACTGTAAGGAGCCTCAGAAAGCTCCATTTCCAACATTCACCTACTCTAGAGATAGTTAGTGCACACCTGATCTTGCCTCCCTTACTTTCTACGCTTGATGAAGACAAACTGTAAGGAGTTTTAGAAAGCATCATTTCCAACATTCACCATCTGTAGACATTACTAGCGCACAGCTGTACATGTCTCCCTTCCTTTCTACCCTAGGTGAAGATGGACCTTAAGGAGCCTCAGAAAGCACCATTTCCAACATTCACCATCTGTAGACATTACTAGCGCACAGCTGTACATGTCTCCCTTCCTTTCTACCCTAGGTGAAGGAGGACTGTAAGGAGCCTCAGAAAGCACCATTTCCTACATTCACCATCTGTAGATATTACTAGCGCACAGCTGTACATCTCTCCCTTCCTTTCTACCCTAGGTGAAGGAGGACTGTAAGGAGCCTCAGAAAGCACCATTTCCTACATTCACCATCTGTAGACATTACTAGTGCACAGCTGTACATGTCTCCCTTCCTTTCTACCCTAGGAGAAGGAGGACTGTAAGGAGCCTCAGAAAACACCATTTCCAACCTTATCCTTCTCTAGGCATACTTAGCGTACTCCTGACCTTGCCTCCCTTACTTTCTACTCTTGATGAAGAAGAACTGTAAGGAGTCTCAGGAAGCACCATTTTCAACATTCACCATCTGTAGACATTACTAGCGCACAGCTGTATATGTGTCAATTCCTTTCTACCCTAGGTGAAGGAATACTGTAAGGAGCCTCAGGAAACACCATTTCCTACATTCACCATCTGTAGACATAGTTAGCGCACACCTGACCTTGCCTCCCTTACTATCTATGCTTGATGAAGAAGAACTGTGAGGAGCCTCAGAAAGCACCAATTCCAACATTCACAATCTGCAGACATTACTAGCGCGCAGCTGTACATGTCTCCCTTCTTTCTACCCTAAGGGAAGGAGGACTGAAACGAGCCTCAGAAAGCACCATTTCCAACATTCACCATCTGTAGACATTACTAGCGCACAGCTGTACATGTCTCCCTTCCTTTCTACCCTAGGTGAAGGAGGACTGTAAGGAGCCTCAGAAAGCACCATTTCCTACATTCACCATCTGTAGACATTACTAGCGCACAGCTGTACATGTCTGCCTTCCTTTCTACCCTAGGTGATGGAGGACAGTAAGGAGCTGCGGAAAGCACCATTTCCAACATTCAGCATCTCTAGACATAGTTAGCGCACACCCAACCTTGCCTCCCTTACTTTCTACTCTTGATGAAGAAGAACTGTAAGGAGCCTCAGAAAGCACCATTTCCAACATTCACCATCTGTAGTCATTACCAGCGCACAGCTGTACATGTCTCTGTTCCTTTCTACCCTAGGGGAAGGAGGACTGTAAGGAGCCTCAGAAAGCACCATTTCCTACATTCACCATCTGCTGACATTAATAGCGCGCAGCTGTACATGTCTCCCTTCCTTTCTACCGTAGGTGAAGGAGGACTGTAAGGAGCTGCGGAAAGCACCATTTCCTACATTCACCATCTGTAGACATAGCGCACACCTGATCTTGCCTCCCTTACTTTCTACGCTTGATGAAGGAGAACTGTAAGGAGCCTCATAATGCACCAATTCCAACATTCACCATCAGTAGACATTACTAGCGCACAGCTGTACAAATCTCCCTTCCTTTCTACCCTAGGTGTAGGAGGACTGTAAGGAGCCTCATAATGCACCATTTCCAACATTAACCATCTGCAGACATATTTAGCACACTCCTGACCTTGCCTCCCTTACTTCCTACGCTTGTTGAAGAAGAACTGTATGGAGCCTCAGAAAGCACCATTTCCTACATTCACCATCTGTAGACATAGTTAGCGCACAACTGACCTTGCCTCCCTTACTTTCTATGCTTGATGAAGAAGAACTGTAAGGAGCCTCAGAAAGCACCATTTCCAACATTCAGCATCTGTAGACATTACTAGCGCACAGCTGTACATGTCTTTCTTCCTTTCTACCCTAGGTGAAGGAGGACTGTAAGGAGCCTCAGAGAGCACCATTTCCATCATTCACTATTTGTAGACATTACTAGCTCACAGCTGTACATGTCGCCCTTCCTTTCCACCCTAGGTGAAGGAGGACTGTAAGGAGCTGCAGAAAGCACCTTTTCCAAAATTCACCATCTCTAGACATAGTTAGCGCACACCTGACCTTGCCTAGCTTACTTTCGACGCTTGATGAAAGAGAACTGTAAGGAGCCTCAGAAAGCACCATTTCCTACATTCACCTTCTCTAGACATAGTTAGCGCACACCTGACCTTGCCTCCCGTACTTTCTACGCTTGATGAAGAAGAACTGTAAGGACCCTCAGAAAGCACCATTTCCAACATTCAGCATCTGTAGACATTACTAGTGCACAGCTGTACATGTCTCCCTTCCTTTCTACCCTAGGTGAAGAGGACTGTAAGGAGCTGCAGAAAGCACCATTTACAACATTCACAATATCTAGACGTAGTTAGCGCACACGTGACCTTGCCTCCCTTACTTTCTACGCTTGATGAAGGAAACTGTAAGGAGCCTCAGAAAGCACCATTTCCAACATTCACCATCTGTAGACATTATTAGTGCACAGCTGTACATGTCTCCCTTCCTTTCCACCCTAGGTGAAGGAGGACTGTAAGGAGCCTCAAAAAGCACCATTTCCTACATTCACCTTCTCTAGACATAGTTAGCGCACACCTGACCTTGCCTCCCTTACTTTCTACACTTGATGTAGAATAACTGTAAGGAGCCTCAGAAAGCACCATTTCCAACAATAGCCATCTGTAGTCATTACTAGCGCACAGCTGTACATGTGTCCCTTCCTTTCTATCCTAGGTGAAGGAGGACTGTAAGGCGCTGCGGAATGCACCATTTCCAACATTCACCATCTGTAGACATAGTTAGCGCCCACCTGACCTTGCCTCCCTTACTTTCTATGCTTGATGAAGAAGAACTGTAAGGAGCCTCAGAAAGCACCATTTCCAACATTCACCATCTGTAGACATTACTAGCGCACAGCTGTACATGTCACCCTTCGTTTCTACCCTAGGTGAAGGAGACTGTAAAGAGCCTCAGAAGGCATCATTTCAAACATTCAGCTTCTCTAGACATAGTTAGCGCACACCTGACCTTGCCTCCCTTTCTTTCTATGCTTGATGAGGAAGAACTGTAAGGAGCCTCAGAAAGCACCATTTCCAACATTCACCATCTGTAGAAATTACTAGCGCACAGCTGTACATGTCTCCCTTCCTTTCTACCCTAGGTGAAGGAGGATTGTAAGGAGCTGCGGGAAGCACCATTTCCAACATTCACCATCTCTAGGCATAATTAGTGCACACCTGACCTTGCCTCCCTTACTGTCTACGCTTGATGAAGAAGAACTGTAAGGAGCCTCAGAAAGCACCATTTCCAACATTCACCATCTGTAGACATTACTAGCGCACAGCTGTACATGTCTCCCTTCCTTTCTACCCTATGTGAAGGAGGACTGTAAGGAGCCTCAGAAATCACCATTTCCTACATTCACCATCTGTAGTCATTACTAGCGCACAGCTCTATATCTCTCCCTTCCTTCCTACCCTAGGTGAAGGAGGACTGTAAGGAGCCTCAGAAAGCACCTTATCCGACATTCACCATCTGTAGACATAGTTAGCGCACACCTAATCTTGCCTCCCTTACTTTCTACACTTGATGAAGAAGAACTGTAAGGAGCCTCAGAAAGCACCATTTCCAACATTCATTATCTGTAGTCATTTCTAGTGCACAGTTGTACATGTCTCCCTTCCTTTCTACCGTAGGTGAAGGAGGACTGTAAGGAGCCTTAGAAAGCACCATTTCCTACATTCACAATCTGTAGATATTACTAGCGCACAGCTGTACATGCCTCCCTTCCTTTCTACCCTAGGTGAAAGAGGATTGTAAGGAGCCTCCGAAAGCACCATTTCCAACATTTACCTTCTCTAGAGATAGTTAGCGCACACCTGACCTTGCCTCCCTTACTTTCTACGCTTGATGAAGATGAACTGTAGGGAGTCTCAGAAAGCACCATTTCCAACATTCACCATCTGTACACATTACTAGTGCACAGCTGTACAAGTCTCCCTTATTTTCTACCGTAGGTGAAGGAGGACTGTAAGAAGCCTCAGAAAGCACCATTTCCAACATTCACCATCTGTAGACATTACTAGCGCACAGCTGTACATGCCTCCCTTCCTTTCTACCATAGGTGAAGGAGGACTGTAAGGAGCCTCAGAAAGCAGCATTTCCAACATTCACCTTCTCTAGACATAGTTTGCGCACACCTGAACTTGCCTCCCTTACTTTCTACGCTTTATGTAGAAGAACTGTAAGGAGCCTCAGAAAGCGCCATTACCAACATTCACCATCTGTAGACATTACTAGCGCACAGCTGTACATGTCGCCCTTCCTTTCTACCCTAGGTGAAGGAGGACTGTAAGGAGCCTCAGAAAGCACCATTTCCAACATTCACCAACTGTAGTCATTACTAGCGCACAGCTGTACATGTCTCCCTTCCTTACTACCCTAGGTGAAGGAGGACTGTAAGGAGCCTCAGAAAGCACAATTTCCAACATTCACCAACTGTAGTCATTACTAGCGCACAGCTGTACATGTCTCCCATCCTTTCTACCCTAGGTGAAGGAGGACTGTAAGGAACCTCAGAAAGCACCATTTCCTACATTCACCATCTGCAGACATTACTAGCGCACATCCGTACTACCTCCCTTCCTTTCTACCATAGGTGAGGGAGAACTGTAACGAGCCTCAGAAAGCTCCATTTCCAACATTCACCTTCTCTAGAGATAGTTAGCGATCACCTGACCTTGCCTCCCTTACTTTCTACGCTTGATGAAGAAGAAGTGTAAGGAGTTTTAGAAAGCATCATTTCCAACATTCACCATCTGTAGACATTACCAGCGCACAGCTGTACATGTCTCCCTTCCTTTCTACCCTAGGTGAAGGAGGACTGTAAGGAGCCTCAGAAAGCACCATTTCCTACATTCACCAACTGTATATATTACTAGCGCACAGCTGTACATGCCTCCCTTCCTTTCTACCCTAGGTGAAGGAGGACTGTAAGGAGCCTCAGAAAGCACCATTTCCTACATTCACCATCTGTGGACATTACTAGTGCACAGCTGTACATGTCTCCCTTCCTTTCTACCATAGGAGAGGGACGACTGTAAGGAGCCTCAGAAAACACCATTTCCAACCTTAACCTTCTCTAGGCATACTTAGCGTACTCCTGACCTTGCCTCCCTTACTTTCTACTCTTGATGAAGAAGAACTGTAAGGAGTCTCAGAAAGCACCATTTCCAACATTCACCATCTGTAGACATTACTAGCGCACAGCTGTACATGTCTCCCTTCCTTTCTACCCTAGGTGAAGGAGGACTGTAAGGAGCCTCAGAAAGCACCATTTCCAACATTCACCATCTGTAGACATTAATAGCGCACAGCTGTACATGTCTCCCTTCCTTTCTACCCTAGGTGAAGGAGGACTGTAAGGAGCCTCAGAAACCACCATTTCCAACATTCACCATCTCTAGAGATAGTTAGCGCACACCTGACCTTGCCTCCCTTACTTTCTACGCTTGAAGAAGGAGAACTGTAAGGAGTCTCAGAAAGCACCATTTTCAACATTCACCATCTGTAGACATTCCTATCACACAGCTGTATATGTCTCAATTCCTTTCTACCCTAGGTGAAGGTGGACTGTAAGGAGCCTCAGAAAGCACCATTTCCAACATTCAAAATCTGTAGACATTAATAGCGCACAGCTGTACATGTCTCTGTTCCTTTCTACCCTAGGGGTAGGAGGACTGTAAGGAGCCTCAGAAAGCAACATTTCCTACATTCACCATCTGTAGACATTACTAGCGCACAGCTGTCCTTGCCTCCCTTCCTATCTACCCTAGGTGAAGGAGGACTGTAAGGAGCATCAGAAAGCACCAATTCCAACATTCACAATCTGTAGACATTACTAGCGCGCAGCTGTACATGTCTCCCTTCTTTCTACCCTAGGTGAAGGAGGACTGTAAGGAGCCTCAGAAAGCACCATTTCCAACATTCACCATCTGTAGACATTACTAGCGCACAGCTGTACATGTCTCCCTTCCCTTCTACCCTAGGTGAAGGAGGACTGTAAGGAGCCTCAGAAAGCACCATTTCCAACATTCAAAATCTGTAGACATTAATAGCGCACAGCTGTACATGTCTCTGTTCCTTTCTACCCTAGGGGTAGGAGGACTGTAAGGAGCCTCAGAAAGCAACATTTCCTACATTCACCATCTGTAGACATTACTAGCGCACAGCTGTCCTTGCCTCCCTTCCTATCTACCCTAGGTGAAGGAGGACTGTAAGGAGCCTCAGAAAGCACCATTTCCAACATTCACCATCTGTAGACATTACTAGCGCACAGCTGTACATGTCTCCCTTCCCTTCTACCCTAGGTGAAGGAGGACTGTAAGGAGCCTCAGAAAGCACCATTTCCAACATTCAAAATCTGTAGACATTAATAGCGCACAGCTGTACATGTCTCTGTTCCTTTCTACCCTAGGGGTAGGAGGACTGTAAGGAGCCTCAGAAAGCAACATTTCCTACATTCACCATCTGTAGACATTACTAGCGCACAGCTGTCCTTGCCTCCCTTCCTATCTACCCTAGGTGAAGGAGGACTGTAAGGAGCCTCAGAAAGCACCATTTCCAACATTCACCATCTGTAGACATTACTAGCGCACAGCTGTACATGTCTCCCTTCCCTTCTACCCTAGGTGAAGGAGGACTGTAAGGAGCCTCAGAAAGCACCATTTCCTACATTCACTATCTGCTGACATTACTAGCGTACAGCTGTACATGTCTCCGTTCCTTTCTACCATATGTGAAGGAGGACTGTAAGGAGCCTCAGAAAGCACCATTTCCAACATTCAACATCTTTAGAGATAGTTAGCGCACACCTGACCTTGCATCCCTTACTTCTACGCTTGATGAAGAAGAACTGTAAGGAGCCTCAGAAAGCACCATTTACAACATTCACCATCTGTAGACATTACTAGCGCACAGCAGTACATGTTTCCCTTCCTTTCTACCCTAGGTGAAGGAGGACTGTAAGGAGCTGCAGAAAGCACCTTTTCCAACATTCACACTCTATAGACATAGTTAGCGCACACTTGACCTTGCCTCCCTTACTTTCGACACTTGATGAAGAAGAACTGTAAGGAGCCTCAGATAGCACCATTTCCAACATTCACCATCTGTAGACATTACCAGCGCACAGCTGTACATGTCTCCATTCTTTTCTACCTTAGGTGAAGGAGGACTGAATGGAGCCTCAGAAAGCACCATTTCCTACATTCACCATCTGTAGACATTACTAGCGCACAGCTGTACTTGCCTCCCTTCCTTTCTACCCTAGGTGAAGGAGGACTGTAAGGAGCCTCAGAAAACACCATTTCCAACATTCACCATCTCTAGAGATAGTTAGCGCACACCTGACCTTGCCTCCCTTACTTTCTACGCTTGATGAAGAAGAACTGTAAGGAGCCACAGAAAGCACCATTTACAACATTCACCATCTGTAGACAATAACAGCACACAGCTGTACATGTCTCCCTTCCTTTCTACCCTAGGTGAAGGAGGACTGTAAGGAGCCTCAGAAAGCACCATTTCCAACATTCACCATTTGTAGACATTACTAGCGCACAGCTGTACATGTCTCCCCTCCTTTCTACCCTAGGTGAAGGACGACAGTAAGGAGCCTCAGAAAGCACTATTTCCAACATTCACCATCTGTAGACATTACTAGCGTGCAGCTGTACATGTCTCCCTTCCTTTCTACCCTAGGTGAAGGAGGATGGTAAGGAGATGTGGAAAGCACCATTTCCAACATTCACCATCTGTAGACATAGTTGGCGCACACCTGACCTTGCCTCCCTTACTTACTACGCTTGATGAAGAAGAACTGTAAGGAGCCTCAGAAAGCACCATTTTCAACATTCACTATCTGTAGACATTACTAGTGCACAGCGGTACATGTCTCACTTCCGTTATACTATAGGTGAAGAAGAACCGTAAGGAGCCTCAGAAAGCACCATTTCCTACATTCACCATCTGTAGACATAGTTAGCGCACACCTGACCTTGCCTCCCTTACTTTTAACACTTGATGAAGAAGAAATGTAAGGAGCCTCAGAAAGCACCATTTCCAACATTCACCATCTGTAGACATTACTAGCGCACAGCTGTACATGTCTCCCTTCCTTTCTACCCTAGGTGAAGGAGGACTGTAAGGAGCCTCAGAAAGCACCATTTCCAACATTCACCATCCCTAGACATAGTTAGCGCAGACCTGACCGTGCCTCCCTTACTTTCTACACTTGATGAAGAAGAACTGTCAGGAGCCTCAGAAAGCACCATTTCCAACATTCACCTTCTCTAGACATAGTTAGCGCACACCTGACCTTGCCTCCCATACTCTCTACGCTTCATGAAGAACTACTGTAAGGAGCCTCAGAAAGCACCATATCCTACATTCACCATCTGTAGACATAGTTAACGCATAGCTGGACATTCCTCCCTTCCTTTCTACCCTAGGTGAAGGAGGGCTGTAAAGAGCCTCAGAAAGAACCATTTCCTACATTCACCTTCTCTAGACATAGTTAGCGCACACCTGACCTTGCCCCCTTACTTTCTACGCTTGATGAAGAAGAACTGTAGGGAGCCTCAGAAAGCACCATTTCCAACATTCGCTATCTGTATACATTACAAGCACACAGCTGAACATGTCTCAATTCGTTTCCACCCTAGGTGAAGGTGGACTGTAAGGAGCCTTAGAAAGCAACATTTCCAACATTCACCATCTGTAGACATTACTAGCGCACAGCTGTACATGTCTCCCTTCCTTTCTAACCTAGGTGAAGGATGACTGTAAGGAGCCTCAGAAAGCACCATTTCTACATTTACTTTCTCCAGAAATGGTTAGCGCACACCTGACCTTGCCTCCCTTACTTTCTATGCTTGATGAAGAAGAACTGTAAGGAGCCTTAGAAAGCACCATTTCCAACATTCACAATATGTAGCCATTACTAACGCACAGCTGTACATGTCTCCCTTCCTTTCTACCCTAGGTGAAGGAGGACTGTAAAGAGCCTCAGAAAGCAGCTTTTCCAACATTCACCATCTGTAGACGTTACTAGCGCACAGCTGTACATGTCACCCTTCCTTTCTACCCTAGGTGAAGGAGGACTGTAAAGAGCTGCGGAAAGCACCAATACCAACATTCACCTTCGCTAGACATAGTTAGCGCACACCTGACCTTGCCTCCCTTACGTTCTACGTTTGATGAAGAAGAACTGTAACGAGCCTCAGAAAGCACCATTTCCAACATTCACCATCTGTAGACATTACTAGCGCACAGCTGTACATGGGTCCCTTCCTTTCTACCCTAGGTGAAGGAGGACTGTAAGGAGCCTCAGAAAGCAGCATTTACTACATTCACCATCTGTAGACGTTACTAGCGCACAGCTGTACATGTCTCCCTTCCTTTCTACCCTAGGTGAAGGATGACTGTAAGGAGCCTCAGAAAGCACCATTTCTACATTTACTTTCTCCAGACTTGGTTAGCGCACACCTGACCTTGCCTCCCTTACTTTCTATGCTTGATGAAGAAGAACTGTAAGGAGCCTTAGAAAGCACCATTTCCAACATTCACAATATGTAGGCATTACTAGCGCACAGCTGTACATGTCTCCCTTCCTTTCTACCCTAGGTGAAGGAGGACTGTAAAGAGCCTCAGAAAGCAGCTTTTCCAACATTCACCATCTGTAGACGTTACTAGCGCACAGCTGTACATGTCACCCTTCCTTTCTACCCTAGGTGAAGGAGGACTGTAAAGACCTGCGGAAAGCACCAATACCAACATTCACCATCGCTAGACATAGTTAGCGCACACCTGACCTTGCCTCCCTTACGTTCTCCGTTTGATGAAGAAGAACTCTAACGAGCCTCAGAAAGCACCATTTCCAACATTCACCATCTGTAGACATTACTAGCGCACAGCTGTACATGGGTCCCTTCCTTTCTACCCTAGGTGAAGGAGGACTGTAAGGAGCCTCAGAAAGCAGCATTTACTACATTCACCATCTGTAGACGTTACTAGCGCACAGCTGTACATGTCTCCCTTCCTTTCTACCCTAGGTGAAGGAGGACTGTAAGGAGCCTCAGAAAGCACCATTTCCAACATTAACCTTCTCTAGACATAGTTAGCGCACACCTGACCTTGCCTCTGTTACTTTCTATGCTTGATGTAGAAGAACTGTAAGGAGCCTTAGAAAGCACCATTTCCAACCTTCACAATCTGTAGACATTACTAGCGCACAGCTGTACACATCTCCCTTCCTTTTTACCCTAGGTGTAGGAGGACTGTAAGGAGCCTCAGAAAGCACCATTTCCAACATTCACCTTCTCTACACATAGTTAGAGCACACCTGACCTTGCCTCCCTTACTTTCTATGCTTGATGAAGAAGAACTGTAAGGAGCCTCAGATAGCACCATATCGAACATTCACCATCTGTAGACATTACTAGCGCATAGCTGTACATGTGTCCCTTCCTTTCTACACTAGGTGAAGGAGCTGCGGAAAGCACCATTTCCAACATTCACCATCTCTAGACATAGTTAGTGCACACCTGACCTTGCCTCCTTACTGTCTACGCTTGATGAAGAAGAACTGTAAGGAGCCTCAGAAAGCACCATTTCCAACATTCACCAACTTTAGACATTACTAGTGCACAGCTGTACATGTGTCCCTTTCTTTCTACCCTAGATGAAGGAGGACTGTAAGTAGCCTCAGAAAGCACCATTTCCAACATTCACCATCTGTAGATATTACTAGCGCACAGCTGTACATGTCTCCCTTCCTTTCTACCCTAGGTGAAAGAGGACTGTAAGGAGTCTCAGAAAGCACAATTTCCTACATTAACCTTCTCTAGACATAGTTAGTGCACACCTAACCTTGCCTCCCTTACATTCTACATTTAATGAAGACGATCTGTAAGGAGCCTCAGAAAACACCATTTCCAACATTCATTATCTGTAGACATTACTAGCGCACAGCTGTACATGTCTATCTTCCTTTCTACCCTAGGTGAAGGAGGATGGCAAGGAGCCTCAGAAAGCACCATTTCCTACATTTCCATCTGTAGACATTGCTAGCACACAGCAGTACATGTCTCCCTTCCTTTCTACCCTAGGTCAAGGAGGACTGAAAGGAGCCTCAGAAAGCACCATTTCCAACATTCACCTTCTCTAGACATAGTTAGCGCACACCTGACCTTGTCTCCGTTACTTTCTACGCTTGATGTAGACGATGTGTAAGGAGCCTCAGAAGGCACCATATCGAACATTCACCATCTGTAGTCATTACTAGTGCACAGCTGTACATGTCTCCCTTCCTTTCTACCCTAGGTGAAGGAGGACTGTAAGGAGCTGCGGAATGCACCATTTCCAACATTCACCATCTGTAGATATTACTAGCGCACAGCTGTACATGTCTCCCTTCCTTTCTACCCTAGGTGAAAGAGGACTGTAAGGAGTCTCAGAAAGCACAATTTCCTACATTAACCTTCTCTAGACATAGTTAGCGAACACCTAACCTTGCCTCCCTTACTTTCTACGCTTGATGAAGAAGAACTGTAAGGAGCCTCAGAAAGCACCATTTCCTACATTCACCACCTTTATACATAGTTAGCGCACACCTGACTTTGCCTCCCTTACATTATATGCTTGATGAAAAAGAACTGTAACGAGCCACAGAAAGCACCATTTCCTACGTTCACCTTCTCTAGACATAGTTCGCGCACACCCGACCTTGCCTCCCTTATGTTCTACGCTTGATGAAGAAGAACTGTAAGGCGCCTCAGAAAGCACCATTTCCAACATTCACCATCTGTAGACATTTCTAGTACACAGCTGTACATGTCTCCCTTCCTTTCTACCCTAGGTGAAGGAGGACTCTAAGGAGCCTCCGAAAGTATCATTTCCTACATTCACCCTCTCTAGTCATAGTTAGTGCACACCTAACCTTGCCTCCCTTACTTTCTACGCTAGATGAGGAAGAACTGTAAGGAGCCTCAGAGAGCACCATTTCCAACATTCACCATCTGTAGACATAGTTAGCACACTGCTGTACATGTCTCCCTTACTTCCTAACCTCGGTGAAGGAGAACTGTAGGGAGCTGCAGAAAGCACCATTTCCTACTTTCACCATCTTTAGACATAGTTAGCGCACACCTGACCTTGCCTCCCTTACTTTCTACGCTTTATTAAGAAGAACTGTAAGGAGCCTCAGAAAGTACCAATTCCCATAGTCACCATCTGTAGTCACAGTTAGCGTACAGCTGTACACGTGTCCCTTACTCTCTACCCTAGGTGAAGGAGGAAAGTAAGGAGCTCAGAACGCACCATTTCCAATATTCACCTACAGTAGACATAGTTAGCACACAGCTGTACATGTCTCCCTTACTTTCTACCCTAGGTGAAGGAGAACTGTAGGGAGCTGCAGAAGGCACCATTTCCTACATTCACCATTTCTAGACATAGTTAGCGCACACCTGACCTTGCCTCACTTACTTTATACTGTTGATGAAGAAGAACTGTAAGGAGCCTCAGAAAGCACCATTTCCAACATTCACTAGCTGTAGACATTACTAGCGCACAGCTGTACATGTCACCCTTCCTTTCTTCCCTAGGTGAAGGAGGACAGTAAGGAGCTGCAGAAAGCACCATTTCCAACATTCACCATCTGTAAACATAGTTAGCGTACAGTTGTACATATCTCCCTTACTTTCTACCCTAGGTGAAGGAGAACTGTAGGGAGCTGCAGAAGGCACCATTTCCTACATTCACCATTTCTAGACATAGTTAGTGCACATTTGACCTTGCCACCCTTACTTTATACGCTTGATGAGGAAGAACTGTAAGGACCCTCAGAAAGGACCACTGCCAACATTCACCATCTGTAGAAATTACTAGTGCACAGCTGTACATGTCTCCCTTCCTTTCTACCCCAGGTGAAGGAGGACTGTAAGATGAATCAGAAAGCACCATTTCCAACATTCACCATCTGTAGACGTAGTTGGTGCACATCTGACCATGTCTCCCGTACTTTCTACCCTTGGTGAAGAAGAACTGTAAGGAGCCGCAGAAAGCACCATTTCCAACATTCACCATCTGTAGACATAGTTAGCGTACAGCTGTACACGTCTCCCTTACTCTCTACCCTAGGTGAAGGAGAACAGTAAGAAGCTCAGAAGGCACCATTTCTAATACTCACCATCTGTAGACATAGTTAGCGCACAGCTATACATGTCTCCGTTACTTTCTACCCTCGGTGAAGGAGTACTACAGGGAGCTGCAGAAAGCACCATATCCTACATTCACCATCTTTAGACATAGTTAGCGCACACCTGACCTTGCCTCCCTTACTTTCTACGCTTGATGAAGAAGAACTGTAAGGAGCCTCAGAAAGCACCATTTCCAACATTCACTATCTGTAGACATTACTAGCGCACAGCTGTACATGTCTCCCTTCCTTTCTTCCCTAGGTGAAGGAGGACAGTAAGGAGCTGCAGAAAGCACCATTTCCAACATTCACCATCTGTAAACATAGTTAGCGCACATCTGACCATGTCTCCCTTACTTTCTACCCTCGATGAAGAAAAATTGTAAGGAGCCTCAGAAAGCACCATTTCCAACATTCACCATCTGTAGACATTACTAGCGCACAGCTGTACATTTCTCCCTTAGTTTCTACCCTAGGTGAAGGAGGACTGTAAGGAGCCTCAGAAAGCACCATTTCCTACATTCACCTTCTCTAGACATAGTTGGCGCACACCTGACCTTGCCTCCCTTACTTTCTACGCTTGATGAAGAAGAACTGTAAGGAGTCTCAGAAAGCGCCATTTCCAACATTCACCATCTGTCGACATAGTTAGCGCATACCTGACCTAGCCTCCCTTACTTTCTACGCTTGATGAAGAAGAACTGTAAAGAGCCTCAGAAAGCACCATTTAAAACATTCATCATCTGTACACATTACTACACAGCTGTACATGTCACCCTTCCTTTCTACCCTAGGTGAAGGAGGAACGTAAGAGCCTCAGAAAGAACCATTCCCAACATTCACCATCTGTAGACATTACTAGTGCATAGCTGTACATGTCTCCCTTCCTTTCTACCCTAGGTGAAGGAGGACTGTACGGAGCTTTAGAAAGCACCATTTCCTACATTCACCCTCTCTAGACATAGTTAGCGGCCACCTGACCTTGCCTCCCTTACTTTCTACGCTTGATGCACAAGAACTGTAAGGAGCCTCAGAAAGCACCATTTCCAACATTCACCATCTGTAGACATTACTAACGCACAGCTGTTCATGTCTCCCTCCTTTCTACTCTAGGTGAAGGAGGACTGTAAGGAGCTGCGGAAAGCACCATTTCCAACATTCACCATCTGTAGACATAGTTAGCGCACACCTGACCTTGCCTCCCTTACTATCTACGCTTGATGAAGAAGAACTGTAAGGAGCATCAGAAAGCACCATTTCCAACATTCACCATCTGTAGACATTACTAGCGCACAGCTGTACATGTCTCCCTTCCTTTCTAACCTAGGTGAAGGAGGACGGCAAGGAGCCTCAGAAAGCACCATTTCCTACATTTTCCATCTGTAGACATTGCTAGCACACAGCAGTACATGTCCCTTTTCTTTCTACCCTAGGTGAAGGAGGTCTGAAAGGAGCCTCAGAAAGCACCATTTCCTACGTTCACCTTCTCTAGACATAGGTCGCGCACACCCGACCTTGCCTCCCTTACTTTCTACGCTTGATGAAGAAGAACTGTAAGGAGCCTCAGAAAGCACCATTACTAACATTTACCATCTGTAGACATTGATAGCGCACAGCTGTACATGTCTCCCTTCTTTCTACCCTAGGTGAAGGAGAACTGTAGGGAGCTGCGGAAAGCACCATTTCCAACATTCACCACCTGTAGACATAGTTAGCGTACAGCTGTACATGTCTCCCTTACTCTCTACCTTAGGACAAGGATATCAGTAAGGAGATCAGAAGGCACCATTTCCAATATTCACCATCTGTAGACATCGTTAGCGCACAGCTGTACATGTCTCCCTTCCTTTCTACCCTAGGTGAAGGAGGACTGTAAGGAGCTGTGGAAAGCACCATTTCCAACATTTAACATCTCTAGACATAGTTAGCGCACACATGACCATGAGCCCCTTAGTTTCAACGCTTGACGAAGAAGAACTTTAATGAGACTCAGAAAGCACCATTTCCAACATTCACCATCTGTATACATAGTTAGCGAACACCTGACCTTGCCTCCCTAAGTTTCTACGCTTGATGCAGAAGAACTGTAAGGAGCCTCAGAAAGCACCATTTCCAACATTCACCATCTGTAGACACAGTTAGCGAACATTTGACCGTGTGTCCCTTACTTTCTACCCTTGTTGAAGAAGAACTGTAAGGAGCCTCAGAAAGCACCATTTCCAATATTCACCATCTCTAGACATAGTTAGCGCACACCTGACCTTGCCTCCCTTTCTTTCTATGCTTGATGAAGAAGAACTGTAGGGAGCCTCAGAAAGCACCATTTCCAACATTCACCAACTGTAGACATTACTAGCGCACAGCTGTACATGTCTCCCTTCCTTGACACCCTAGGTGAAATAGGACTGTAAGGGGCTGCAGAAAGCACCATTTCCAACATTCACCATCTCTAGATATAGTTAGCGCACACCTGACCATGCCTCCCTTACTTTCTACGCTTGATGAGGAAGAACTGTAAAGAGCCTCAGAAAGGACCATTTTGATCATTCACAATCTGTAGAAATTACTAGCGCACAGCTGTACATGTCTCCCTTCCTTTCTACCCAAGGTGAAGGAGGACTGTAAGGAGAATCAGAAAGCACCATTTCCATCATGCACCATCTGTAGACGTAGTTAGCACACATCTGAACACGTCTCCCTTACTTTCTACCCTTGATGAAGAAGAGCTGTAAGGAGCCTCAGAAAGCACCATTTACAACATTCACCATACGTAGGCATAGTTAGCGTACAGCTGTACACGTGACACTTACTCTCTACCCTAGGTTAAGAAGAACTGTAAGGAGCTCAGAAGGCACCATTTCCAATATTCACCATTTGTAGACATAGTTAGCGCACAGCTCTACATGTCTCCCTTACTTTCTACCCTCGGTGAAGGAGAACTGAAGGGAGCTGCAGAATACACCATTCCCTACATTCACCTGATTTAGACATAGTTAGCGCACACCTCACCTTGCCTCCCTTACTTTCTACGCTTGATGAAGACGAACTGTAGGGAGCCTCAGAAAGCACCCTTTCCAACATTCACCATCTGTAGACATAGTTAGCAAACATCTGACCGTGTGTAACTTACCTTCTACCCTTGATGAAGAAGAACTGTAAGGAGCCTCAGAAAGCACCATTTCCAACATTCATCATCTGTAGACATAATTAGCATACAGCTGTACACGTCTCCCTTCCTACACTACCGTAGGAGAAGGAGGAATGTAAGGAGCTGCGGAAAGCACCATTTCCAACATTCACCATCTCTAGACATAGTTAGCGCACACCTAACCTTGCCTCCCTTACTTTCTACGCTTGATGAAGAAGAACTCTAAGGAGCCTCAGAAAGCACCATTTCCAACATTCACCATCTGTAGACATTACTGGCGCACTGCTGTACGTGTCTCCCTTCCTTTCTACCCTAGGTGAAGGAGGACTGTAAGGAGCTGCGGAAAGTACCATTTCCTACATTCACCATCTTTAGACATAGTTAGCGCACACCTGACTTTGCCTCCCTTACATTATATGCTTGATGAAGAAGAACTGTAACGAGCCACAGAAAGCACCATTTCCAACATTCACCATCTGTAGACATAGTTAGCACACAGCTGTACATGTTTCCCTTACTTCCTAACCTCGGTGAAGGAGAACTGTAGGGAGCTGCAGAAAGCACCATTTCCTACTTTCACCATCTTTAGACATAGTTAGCGCACACCTGACCTTGCCTCCCTTACTTTCTACGCTTTATTAAGAAGAACTGTAAGGAGCCTCAGAAAGCACCAATTCCCATAGTCACCATCTGTAGTCACAGTTAGCGTACAGCTGTACACGTGTCCCTTACTCTCTACCCTAGGTGAAGGAGGACAGTAAGGAGCTCAGAACGCACCATTTCCAATATTCACCTACCGTAGACATAGTTAGCACTCAGCTGTACATGTCTCCCTTACTTTCTACCCTAGGTGAAGGAGAACTGTAGAGAGCTGCAGAAGGCACCATTTCCTACATTCACCATTTCTAGACATAGTTAGCGCACACCTGACCTTGCCTCACTTACATTCTATGCTTGATGAAGAAGAACTGTAAGGAGCCACAGAAAGCACCATTTCCTACGTTCACCTTCTCTAGACATAGTTCGCGCACACCCGACCTTGCCTCCCTTACTTTCTACGCTTGATGAAGAAGAACTGTAAGGAGCCTCAGAAAGCACCATTACTAACATTTACCATCTGTAGACATTGATAGCGCACAGCTGTACATGTCTCCCTTCTTTCTACCCTAGGTGAAGGAGAACTGAAGGGAGCTGCAGAATACACCATTCCCTACATTCACCTGATTTAGACATAGTTAGCGCACACCTCACCTTGCCTCCCTTACCTTCTACGCTTGATGAAGACGAACTGTAGGGAGCCTCAGAAAGCACCCTTTCCAACATTCACCATCTGTAGACATAGTTAGCAAACATCTGACCGTGTGTAACTTACCTTCTACCCTTGATGAAGAAGAACTGTAAGGAGCCTCAGAAAGCACCATTTCCAACATTCATCATCTGTAGACATAATTAGCATACAGCTGTACACGTCTCCCTTCCTACCCTACCGTAGGAGAAGGAGGAATGTAAGGAGCTGCGGAAAGCACCATTTCCAACATTCACCATCTCTAGACATAGTTAGCGCACACCTGACCATGCCTCCCTTACTTTCTACGCTTGATGAGGAAGAACTGTAAGGAGCCTCAGGAAGCACCATTTCCAACATTCACCATCCGTAGACTTTCCTAGCGCATAGCTGTACATGTCTCCCTTCCTTTCTATCCTAGGTGGAGGAGGACTGTAAGGAGCCTTAGAAAGAACCATTTCCAACATTCACTATCTGTAGACATTACTAGCACACAGCTGTACATGTCTCCCTTCCTTTCTACCCTAGGTGAACTAGGACTGTAAGGAGCCTCAGAAAGCACCATTTCCTACATTCACCATCTGTAGACATTACTAGTGCACAGCTGTACATGTCTCCATTCCTTTCTACCCTAGGTGAAGGAGGACTGTAAGAAGCCTCAGTTAGCACCTTTTCCAACCTTCACCTTCTCTGGACATACTTAGCGCACTACTGACCTTGCCTCCCATACTTGCAACTCTTGATGAAGAAGAACTGTAAGGAGTCTCAGAAAGCACCATTTCCAACATTCACCATCTGTAGACATAACTAGCTCACAGCTGTACGTGTCTCACTTCCTTTCTACCCTACGTGAAGGAGGACTGTAAGGAGCCTCAGAAAGCACCATTTCCTACATTCACCATCTGTAGACATTAATAGCGCACAGCTGTACATGTCTCCCTTCCTTTCTACCCTAGGTGAAGGAGGACTGTAAGGAGCCTCAGAAAGCACCATTTCCTACATTCACTATCTGTAGACACTACTAGCGCACATCTGTACATGTCTCCCTTCCTTTCTACCCTAGGTGAAGGAGGACTGTAAGGAGCTGCGGAAAGCAGAATTTCAAACATTTACTATCTGTAGACATTACTAGTGCACAGCTGTACATGTCTCCCTTCCTTTCTACCCTAGGTGAAGGAGGACTGTAAGGAGCCCCAGAAAGCATCATTTCCAACATTCACCATCTGTAGACATTACTAGCGCACAGCTGTACATGTCTCCCTTCCCTTCTACCCTAGGAGAAGGAGGACTGTAAGGAGCCTCAGAAAGCACTTTTTCCCCCATTCACCATCTGCAGACATTATTGGCGCACAGCTGTACATGTCTCCCTTCCTTTCTACCCTAGGTGAAGGGGGACTGTAAGGAGCCTCAGAAAGCACCATTTCCAAAATTCACCATCTGTAGACATAGTTGGCCCACACCTGACCTTGCCTCCCTTACTTTCTACGCTTGATGAAGAAGAACTGTAAGGAGCCTCAGAAAGCACCATTTACAACATTCACCATCTGTAGACATTACTAGCGCACAGCTGTACATGTCTCCCTTCCTTTCTACCCTAGGTGAAGGAGGACTGTAAGGAGCCTTAGAAAGAACCATTTCCAACATTCACTATCTGTAGACATTACTAGCACACAGCTGTACATGTCTCCCTTCCTTTCTACCCTAGGTGAACTAGGACTGTAAGGAGCCTCAGAAAGCACCATTTCCTACATTCACCATCTGTAGACATTACTAGTGCACAGCTGTACATGTCTCCATTCCTTTCTACCCTACGTGATGGAGGACTGTAAGAAGCCTCAGATAGCACCTTTTCCAACCTTCACCTTCTCTAGACATACTTAGCGCACTACTGACCTTGCCTCCCTTACTTGCAACTCTTGATGAAGAAGAACTGTAAGGAGTCTCAGAAAGCACCATTTCCAACATTCACCATCTGTAGACATAACTAGCTCACAGATGTACATGTCTCACTTCCTTTCTACCCTACGTGAAGGAGGACTGTAAGGAGCCTCAGAAAGCACCATTTCCTACATTCACCATCTGTAGACATAGTTAGCGCACACCTGAACTTGCCTCCCTTACTTTTAACACTTGATGAAGAAGAACTGTAAGGAGCCTCAGAAAGCACCATTTACAACATTCACCATCTGTTGACATTAATAGCGCACAGCTGTACATGTCTCCCTTCCTTTCTACCCTAGGTGAAGGAGGACTGTAAGGAGCTGTGGAAAGCACCATTTCCAACATTCACCCTCTCTAGACATAGTTAGCACACACCGGACCTTGCCTCCCTTACTTTCTACACTTGATGAGGAAGAACTGTAAGGAGCCTCAGAAAGCACCATTTCCAGCATTCACCATCTGTAGAGATTACCAGCGCACAGCTGTACATGTCTCCCTTCTTTCTACCCTAGGTGGAAGATTACTGTAAGGAGCCTCAGAAAGCACCATTTCCTACATTCACCTTCTTAAGACATAGTTAGTGCACACCTGACCTTGCCTCCCTTACTTTCTACGCTTGATGAAGATGAACTGTAAGGTGCCTCAGAAAGCACCGTTTCCTACATTCACCATCTGTAGACATTACTAGCGCACAGCTGTACATGTCTCCCTTGCTTTCTACCCTAGGTGAAGGAGGACTGTAAGGAGCCTCAGAAAGCACCATTTCCAATATTCACCTTCTCTAGACATAGTTAGCGCACACCTGACCTTGCCTCCGTTACTTTCTACGCTTGATGAAGGACTACTGTAAGCAGCCTCAGAAAGCACCATTTCCAACATTCACCATCTGTAGACATTACTAGTGCACAGCTGTGCATGTCTCCCTTCCTTTCTCCCCTAGGTGAAGGAGGCCTGTACGGAGCCTCAGAAAGCCCCATTTCCAACATTCACCATGTCTTGACATAGATAGCGCATACCTGACCTTGCCTCCCTTAGTTCTACGCTTGATGAAGAAGAACTGTAAGGAGCCTCAGAAAGCACCATTTCCAACATTCACCATCTGTAGACATTACTAGCGGACAGCTGTACATGTCTCCCTTCCTTTCTACCCTAGGTGAAGGAGGACTGTAAGGAGCCTCAGAAAGCACCATTTCCCCCATTCACCATCTGCAGACATTACTGGCGCACAGCTGTACATGTCTCCCTTCCTTTCTACCCTAGGTGAAGGGGGACTGTAAGGAGCCTCAGAAAGCACCATTTCCTACATTCACTATCTGTAGTCATTCCTAGCGCACAGCTGTACATGTCTCCCTTCCTTTCTACCCTAGATGAAGGAGGACTGTAAGGAGCTGCTGAAAGCACCATTTCCAAAATTCACCATCTGTTGACATAGTTGGCCCACACCTAACCTTCCTCCCATACATCCTACGCTTGATGAAGAAGAACAGTAAGCAGCCTCAGAAAGCACCATTTCCTACATTCACCATCTGTAGACATAGATAGCACACAACTGACCTTGCCTCCCTTACTTTCTGCACTTGATGAGGAAGAACTGTAAGGAGCCTCAGAAAGCACCATTTCCAACATTCACCATCTGTAGACATTACTAGCGCACAGCTGTACATGTCTCCATTCCTTTCTACCCTAGGTGAAGGAGGACTGTAAGGAGCCTCAGAAAGCACCATTTCCTACATTCACTATCCGTAGACATTACTAGCGCACATCTGTACATGTCTCCCTTCCTTTCTACCCTAGGTGAAGGAGGACTGTAAGGAGCTGCGGAAAGCCCCATTTCCAACATTCACCATGTCTCGACATAGTTAGCGCACACCTGATCTTGCCTCCCTTACTTTCTACGCTTGATGAAGAAGAACTGTAAGGTGCCTCAGAAAGCACCGTTTCCTACATTCACCATCTGTAGACATTACTAGCGCACAGCTGTACATGTCTCCCTTGCTTTCTACTCTAGGTGAAGGAGGACTGTAAGGACCTGCGGAAAGCCCCATTTCCAACATTCACCATGTCTCGACATAGTTAGCGCACACCTGATCTTGCCTCCCTTACTTTTTACGCTTTATGAAGAAGAACTGTAAGGAGCCTCAGAAAGCGCCATTTCCAACATTAACCTTCTCTAGACATACTTAGCGCACTCCTGAACTTGCCTCCCTAACTTTCTACTCTTGATGAAGAAGAACTGTAAGGAGTCTCAGAAAGCACCATTTCCAACATTCAACATCTTTAGAGATAGTTAGCGCACACCTGACCTTGCATCCCTTACTTCTACGCTTGATGAAGAAGAACTGTAAGGAGCCTCAGAAAGCACCATTTACAACATTCACCATCTGTAGACGTTACTAGCGCACAGCTGTATATGTCACCCTTCCTTTCTACCCTAGGTGAAGGAGGACTGTAAGGAGCTGCGGAAAACACAATTTCCAACATTCACCATCTGTAGACATAGTTAGCGTACAGCTGTACACGTATCCCTTACTCTCTACCCAAGTTGAAGGATAACAGTAAGGATCTCGGAAGGCACCATTTCCAATATGCACCACCTGTAGACATAGTTAGAGCACAGCTGTACATGTCTCCCTTACTTTCTACCCTCGGTGAAGGAGAACTGTAGAGAGCTGCAGAAAGCACCATTTCCGACATTCAAAATCTTTAGCCATAGTTAGCGCACACCTGACCTTGCCTCCCTTACTTTCTACGCTTGATGAAGAAGAACTGTAAGGAGCCTCAGAAAGCACCATTTCCAACATTCACCATCTGTAGACATAGTTAGCGTACAGCTGTACACATCTCCCTCACACTCTACCCTAGGTAAAGGAGAATAGTAAGGAGCTCACAAGGTACGATTTCCAATATTCACCATCTGTAGATATAGTTAGTGTACAGCTGTACATATCTCCCTTACTTACTACCCTAGGTGAAGGAGAACTATTGGGAGCTGCAGAAGGCACCATTTGCTACATTCAAAATCTGTAGACATAGTTAGCACACAGCTGTACATGTCTCCCTTACTTCCTACCCTCGGTGAAAGACAACTGTAAGGAGCCTCAGAAAGCACCATTTCCAACATTCACCATCCGTAGACATAGTTAGCGTACAGCTGTACACATCTCCCTCACACTCCACCCTAGGTAAAGGAGAATAGTAAGGAGCTCAGAAGGTATGATTTCCAAAATTCACCATCTGTACATATAGTTAGCGTACAGCTCTACATGTCTCCCTTACATACTACCCTAGGTGAAGGAGAACTGTAGGGAGCTGCACAAAGCACCATTTCCTACATTCACCATCTCTAGACATAGTTATCGCACACCTGACCATGCAACCCTTACTTTTCTACGCTTGATGAAGAATAACTGTAAGGAGCCTCAGAAAGCACCATTTCCAATATTCACCATCTGTAGTCATAGTTAGCGTACAGCTGTACACGTATCCCTTACTCTCTACCCAAGTTGAAGGATAACAGTAAGGAGCTCAGAAGGCACCATTTCCAATATGCACCACCTGTAGACGTAGTTAGGGCACAGCTGTACATGTCTCCCTTACTTTCTACCCTCGGTGAAGGAGTACTGAGGGGAGCTGCAGAAAGCACCATTTCCTACATTCACCTTCTCTAGACATAGTTAGCGCACACCTGACCTTGCCTCCCTTACTTTCTATGCTTGATAAAAAAGATCTGTAAGAACCTCAGAAAGCTCCATTTCATTCATTCACCATCTTTAGACATTACTAGCGCACAGCTGTAAATGACTCCCTTCCTTTCAACCCTAGGTGAAGGAGGACTGTAAGGAGCTGCGGGAAACATTTCCGACATTCACCATCTGTAGACATAGTCAGCGTACAGCTGTACACGTATCCTTTACTCTCTACCCAAGTTGAAAGATAACAGTATGGAGCTCAGAAGGCACCATTTCCAATATGCTCCACCTGTAGACATAGTTAGCGCTTAGCTGTACATGGCTCCCTTACTTTCTACCCTCGGTGAAGGAGAACTGTAGGGAGCTGCAGAAAGCACCATTTCCTACATTCACCTTATTTAGACATAGTTAGCGCTCACCTGACATTGCCCCCCTTACTTTCTACGCTTGATGAAGAAGAACTGTAGGGAGCCTCAGAAAGCACCATTTCCAACATTCACCATCTGTAGATATAGTTAGCGTACAGCAGTACACGTCTCCCTTACTCTCTACCCTAAGTGAAGGAGAACAGTAAGGAGCTCAGAAGGCTCCATTTCCAATATTCACCAATTGTAGACATAGTTAGCGCACATCTGACGATGTCTCCCTTCCTTTCTACCCTAGGTGAAGGAGGACGGTGAGGAGCTGCAGAAAGCACCATTTCCAACATTCACCATCTGTAAACATAGTTAGCGAACACCAGACCTTGCCTCCCTTACTTTCTACGCTTGATTAAGAAGAACCGTAAGGAGCCTCAGAAAGCACCCTTTCCATCATTCACCATCTGTAGACGTAGTTAGCACACATCTGAACATGTCTCCCTTACTTTCTACCCTTGATGAAGAAGAACTGTAAGGAACCACAGAAAGCACCATTTCCATCATTCACCATCTGTAGACATAGTTAGCATACAGCTGTACATGTCTCCCATACTCTCTACCCTCGGTGATGGAGAACTGTAGGGAGCTGAAAAAGCACCATTTCCTACATTCACCATCTTTAGACATAGTTAGCGCACACCTGACCTTGCCTCCCTTACTTTCTACGCTTGATGAAGAAGAACTGTAGGGAGCCTCAGAATGCACCATTTCCAACATTCACCATCTGTAGACATAGTTAGCTCACATCTGACCATTTCTCCCTTACTTTCTACCCTTGATGAAGAAGAACTGTAAGGAGCCTCAGAAAGAACCATTTCCAACATTCACCATCTGTAGACATTACTAGCGCACAGCTGTACATGTCTCCCTTCCCTTCTATCCTAGGTGAAGGAAAACTGTAAGGAGCTGCGAAAAGCACCATTCCCAACATTCACCATCTGTTGACATAGTTAGCGTACAGCTGTACACATCTCCCTTACTCTCTATCCTAGGTGAAGGAGAACAATAAGGATATGAGGAGGCACCATTTCCATTATTCACCATCTGTAGACATAGTTAGCGCACAGCTGTACATGTCTCCCTTACTTTCTACACTCGGTGAAGGAGAACTGTAGGGAGCTGCAGAAAGCACCATTTCCTACATTCACCATCTCTAGACATAGTTAACCCACACCTGACCTTGCCTCCCTTACTTTCTACACTTGATGAAGAAGAACTGTAAGGAGTCTCAGAAAGCACCATCTCCAACATTCACCATCTGTAGACATAGGTAGCACAGAGCTGTACATGTCTCCCTTACTTTCTAAACTAGGTGAAGGAGAACCGTAGGGAGCTGCAGAAAGCACCATTTCCTACACTCACCATCTGTAGACATAGTTAGCATACAGCTGTACATGTCTCCCATCCTTTCTACCCTAGGTGAAGGAGGAATGTAAGGAGCTGCAGAAAGCACCATTTCCAACATTCACCTTCTGTAGACATAGTTAGTGCACATCTCACCATGTCTCCCGTACTTTCTACCCTTGATGAAGAAGAACTGTAAGGGGCCACAGAAAGCACCATTTCCAACATTCACCATCTGTAGACATAGTTAGCGTACAGCTGTACATGTCACCCTTACTCTCTACCCTAGGTGAAGGAGAACAGTAAGGAGCTCAGAAGCCACAATTTCCAATATTCACTATCTGTACACATAGTTAGCGCACAGCTGTACATGTCTCCCTTACTTTCTACAATCGGTGAAGGAGAACTGTAGGGAGCTTCAGAAAGCACCATTTCCTACATTCACCATCTTTAGACATAGTTAGCACACACCTGACCTTGCCTCGCTTACTTTCTATGCTTGATGAAGAAGAACTGAAAGGAGCCTCAGAAGGCACGATTTCCAACATTCACCATCTGTAGGCATTACTTGCGCACTGCTGTACATGTCTCCCTTCCTTTCTACCCTAGGTGAAGTAGGGCTGTAAGGAGGTGCGGAAAGCACCATTTCCAATATTCACCATCTGTAGACATAGTTAGCGCACATCTGACCATGTCTCTCTTACTTTCTACCCTTGATGAAGAAGAACTGTAAGGAGCCTCAGAAAGCACCATTTCCAACATTCACCATCTGTAGACATAGTTAGCGCACATCTGTCCAAGTCTCCCTTACTTTCTACCCTTGATGAAGAAGAACTGTAAGGAGCCTCAGAAAGAACCATTTCCAACATTCACCATCTGTAGACATAGTCAGCGTACAGCTGTACACGTCTCTCTTACTCTCTACCCTAGGCAATGGAGAACAGTAGGGAGCTTAGAAGGCACCGTTTCCAATATTCACCATCTGTAGACATAGTCAGCGCACAGCTGTACATGTCTCCCTCACATTCTACCCTCCGTGAAGGAGAACTGTAGGGAGCTGCAGAAAGCATCATTTCCTACATTCACCATCTTTAGACATAGTTAGCGCAAACCTGACCTTGCCTCCCTTACTTTCTACGTTAGATGAAGAAGAACTATAAGGAGCCTCAGAAAACACCATTTCCAATATTCACCATTTCTAGACATAGTTAGCGCACATCTGACCATGTCTTTCTACCCTTGATGATCAAGAACTGTAAGGAGCCTCAGAAAGCACCATTTCCAACATTCATCATCTGTAGACATAGTTAGCGTACAGCTGTACACGTCTCCCTTAATCTCTACCCTAGGTGATGGAGAACAGTAAGGAGCTCAGAAGGCACCATTTCCAATATTCACCATCTGTAGACATAGTTAGCGCACAGCTGTACATGGCTCCGTTACATTCTACCCCCCGTGAAGGAGAACTGGAAGGAGCCTCAAAAAGCACCATTTCCTACTTTCACCATCTTTAGACATAGTTAGCGCACACCTGACCTTGCCTCCCTTACTTTCTACGTTAGATGAAGAAGAACCATAAGGAGCCTCAGAAAGCACCATTTCCAATATTCACCATGTGTAGACATAGTTAGCGCACATCCGAACTTGTCTGTCTACCTTTGATGAACAAGAACTGTAGGGAGCCTCAGAAAGCACCATTTCCAACATTCATCATCTGTAGACATAGTTAGCGTACAGCTGTACACATCTCCCTTACGCTCTACCCTAGGTGAAGGACAACTGTAAGGCGCTCAGAATGCACCTTTCCAACATTCACCATCTTTAGACATAGTTAGCGCACAGCTGTGCATGTCACCCTTACTTTCTGCCCGAGATGAAGAACAACTGTAAGGAGCTGCAGAAAGCACCATTTCCAACATTCACCATCTGTAGTCATAGTTAGTGCGCAGCTGTACATGTCACCCTTACTTTATACCCTAGATGAATAATAACTGGAAGGAACTGCAGAAAGCACCTTTCCAACATTCACCATCTTTAGACATAGTTAGCGCACAGCTGTGCATGTCACCCTTACTTTCTGCCCGAGATGAACAACTGTAAGGAGCTGCAGAAAGCACCTTTCCAACATTCACCACCTTTAGACATAGTTAGCGCACAGATGTACATGTCACCCTTACTTTCTACCCAAGATGAATAATAACTGGAAGGAACTGCAGAAAGCACCTTTCCAACATTCACCATCTTTAGACATAGTTAGCGCACAGCTGTGCATGTCACCCTTACTTTCTGCCCGAGATGAAGAACAACTGTAAGGCGCTGCAGAAAGCACCATTTCCAACATTCACCATCTGTAGACATAGTTAGCTCACATCTGACCATGTCTCCCTTACTTTCTACCCTTGATGAAGAAGAACTGTAAGGAGCCTCAGAAAGCACCTTTCCCAACATTCACCATCTGTTGACATAGTTAACATACAGCTGTACACATCTCCCTTACTCTCTACCCTAGGTGAAGGAGAACAGTAAGGAGCTCAGAAGGCACCATTTCCATTATTCACCATCTGTAGACATAGTTAGCGCACAGCTGTACATGTCTCCCTTACTTTCTACCCAAGGTGAAGGAGAACTGTAGGGAGCTGCAGAAAGCACCATTTCCTACATTCACCATCTGTAGACATTGTTTACCCACAACTGACCTTGCCTCCCTTACTTTCTACGCTTGATGAAGGAGAACTGTAAGGAGCCTCAGAAAGCACAATTTCCTACATTCACCATCGGTAGACATAGGTAGTGCACAGCTGTACATGCCTCCCTTACTTTCTAAACTAGGTGAAGGAGAACCGTAGGGAGCTGCAGAAAGCACCATTTCCTACATTCACCATCTTTAGACATAGTTAGCGCACAGATGTACATGTCTCCCTTCCTTTCTACCCTCAGTGAAGGAGAACTGTAGGGAGCTGCAGAAAGCACAATTTCCATCATTCACCATCTTTAGACATAGTTATGCACACCTGACCTTGCCTCCCTTACTTTCTATGCTTGATGGAGAAGAATTGGAGGAGCCTCAGAAAGCACCATCTCCAACATTCACCATCTGTAGACATTACTTGCGCACTGCTGTACATGTCTCCCTTTCTTTCTACCCTAGGTGAAGGAGGGCTGTAAGGAGCTGCGGAAAGCACCATTTCCAACATTCACCTTCTGTAGACATAGTTAGCGCACATCTGACCAAGTCCCCCTACTTTCTACCCTTGATAAGAAGAACTGTAATGAGCCTCAGAAAGAACCATTTCCAACATTCACCATCTGTAGACATAGTTAGCGTACAGCTGTACACGTCTCTCTTACTCTCTACCCTAGGTGATGTAGAACAGTAGGGAGCTCAGAAGGCACCATTTCTAATATTCACCATCTGTAGACATAGTCAGCGCACAGCTGTACGTGTCTCCCTTACATTCTACCCTCCTTGAAGGAGAACTGTAGGGAGCTGCAGAAAGCACCATTTCCCACATTCACTATCTTTAGACATAGTTAGCGCACACCTGACCTTGCCTCTCTTACTCTCTACGTTAGATGAAGAAGAACTATAAGGAGCCTCAGAAAGCACCATTTCCAATATTCACCGTCTGTAGACATAGTTAGCGCACATCCGACCATGTCTTTCTACCTTTGATGAACAAGAACTGTAGGGAGCCTCAGAAAGCACCATTTCCAACATTCATCATCTGTAGACATAGTTAGCATACAGCTGTACACGTCTCCCATACGCTCTACCCAAGGTGAAGGAGAACTGTAAGGCGCTCAGAATGCACCTTTACAACATTCACCATCTGTAGTCATAGTTAGTGCACAGCTGTACATGTCACCCTTACTTTCCAACCTAGATGAATAATAACTGGAAGGACCTGCAGATAGCACCTTTCCAACATTCACTATCTTTAGACATAGTTAGCGCACAGCTGTGCATGTCACCCTTACTTTCTGCCCGAGATGAAGAACAACTGTAAGGAGCTGCAGAAAGCACCATTTCCAACATTCACCATCTGCAGTCATAGTTAGTGCACATCTCTACGTGTCACCCTTACTTTCTACCCTAGATGAATAATAACTGGAAGGAACTGCAGAAAGCACCGTTCCAACATTCACAATCTTTAGAAATAGTTAGCGCACAGCTGTGCATGTCACCCTTACTTTCTGCCCAAGATGAAGAACAACTGTAAGGAGCTGCAGAAAGCACCATTTCCAACATTCACCATCTGTAGTCATAGTTAGTGCACAGCTGTACATGTCACATTTACTTTCTACCCTAGATGAATAATAACTGGAAGCAACTGCAGAAAGCATCTTTCCAACATTAACCATCATTGGACATAGCGCACAGCTGTGCATGTCACCCTTACTTTCTGCCCGAGATGAAGAACAACTGTAAGGAGCTGCAGAAAGCACCATTTCCAACATTCACAATCTGTAGTCATAGTTAGTGCACAGCTATACATGTCACCCTTACTTTCTACCCTAGATGAATAATAACTGGAAGGAACTGCAGAAAGCACCTTTCCGACATTCACCATCTTTAGACATGGTTAGCGCACAGCTGTGCATGTCACCCTTACTTTCTGCCCGAGATGAAGAACAACTGTAAGGAGCTGCAGAAAGCACCATTTCCGACATTCACCATCTGTAGTCATAGTTAGTGCACAGCTGTACATGTCAACCTTACTTTCTACCCTAGATGAATAATAACTGGAAGGAACTGCAGAAAGCACCTTTCCAACATTCACCATGTTTAGACATAGTTAGTGCAAAGCTGTGCATGTCACCCTTACTTTCTGCCCGAGATGAAGAACATCTGTAAGGAGCTGCAGAAAGCACCATTTCCAACATTCACCATCTGTAGACATAGTTAGCGCACATCTGACCATGTCTCCCTTACTTTCTACCCTTAATGAAGAAGAATTGGAGGAGCCTCAGAAAGCACCATCTCCAACATTCACCATCTGTAGACATTACTTGCGCACTGCTGTACATGTCTCCCTTCCTTTCTACCCTAGGTGAAGGAGGGCTGTAAGGAGCTGCGGAAAGCACCATTTCCAATTTTCACCATCTGTAGACATAGTTAGCGCACATCTGACCATGTCTCCCTTACTTTCTACTCTTGATGAAGAAAAACTGTAAGGAGCCTCAGAAAGCACCATTTCCAACATTTACCATCTGTAGGCTTTCCAAGCGCACAGCTGTACATGTCTCCCTTCCTTTCTACCCTAGGTGAAGGAGGAATGTAAGGAGCTGCAGAAAGCACCATTTCCAACATTCACCTTCTGTAGACATAGTTAGTGCACATCTCACCATGTCTCCCGTACTTTCTACCCTTGATAAAGAAGAACTGTAAGGGGCCTCAGAAAGCACCATTTCCTACATTCACCATCTTTAGACATAGTTAGCGCACACCTGACCTTGCCTCCCTTACTTTCTATGCTTGATGAAGATGAACTGTAAGGAGCCTCAGAAAGCACGATTTCCAACATTCACCATCTGTAGACATAGTTAGCGCACATCTGACCATGTCTCCCTTACTTTTACCCTTAATGAAGAAGAATTGGAGGAGCCTCAGAAAGCACCATCTCCAACATTCACCATCTGTAGACATTACTTGCGCACTGCTGTACATGTCTCAATTCCTTTCCACCCTAGGTGAAGGAGGGCTGTAAGGAGCTACGGAAAGCACCATTTCCAATATTCACCATCTGTAGACCTAGTTAGCGCACATCTGATCATGTCTCCCTTACTTTCTACCCTTGATGATGAAGAACTGTAAGGAGCCTCAGAAAGCACCATTTCCAACATTCACCATCTGTAGACATAGTTAGCGCACATCTGTCCAAGTCTCCCTTACTTTCTACGTTAGATGAAGAAGAACTATAAAGAGCATCAGAAAGCACCGTTTCCAATATTCACCATCTGTAGTCATAGTTAGCGCACATCTGACCGTGTCTTTCTACACTTGATGAACAAGAACTGTAAGGAGCCTCAGAAAGCACCATTTCCAACATTCATCATCCGTAGACATTGTTAGCGTACAGCTGTACACGTCTCCCTTCCTTTCTACCCTAGATGAATAATAACTGGAAGGAACTGCATAAAGAACCTTTCCAACATTCACCATGTTTAGAAATAGTTAGCGCACAGCTGTGCATGTACCCTTACTTTCTGCCCGAGATGAAGAACAACTGTAAGGAGCTGCAGAAAGCACCTTTCCAACACTCACCATCTTTAGACATAGTTAGCGCACAGCTGAACATGTCACCCTTTCTTTCTACCCTAGATTATTAATAACTGTAAGGAGCTGCAGAAAGCACCATTTCCAACATTCACCATCTGTTGACATAGTTAGTGCACAGCTGTAAATGTCACCCTTACTTTCTACCCTAGACGAATAATAACTGGAAAGAACTGCAGAAAGCACCTTTCCAACATTCACCATCTTTAGACATAGTTAGCGCACAGCTGTACATGTCACCCTTACTTTCCACCCTAGATGAATAATAACTGGAAGGAACAGCAGAAAGCACCTTTCCAACATTCACCATCTTTAGACATAATTAGCGCAAAGCTGTGCATGTCACCCTTACTTTCTGCCCGAGATGAAGAACAACTGTAAGGAGCTGCAGAAAGCACCATTTCCAACATTCACCATCTGTAGTCATAGTTAGTGCACAGCTGTACATGTCACCCTTACTTTCTATCCTAGATGAATAATAACTGGAAGGAACTGCAGTAAGCACCTTTCCAACAGTCACCATCTTTAGACATAGTTAGCGCACTGCTGTGCATGTCACCCTTACTTTCTGCCCGAGATGAAGAACAACTGTAAGGAGCTGCAGAAAGCACCTTTCCAACATTCACCATCTGTAGTCATAGTTAGTGCACAGCTGTACATGTCACCCTTACTTTCTACCCTAGATGAATAATAACTGGAAGGAACTGCAGAAAGCACCTTTCCAACATTCACCATCTTTAGACATAGTTAGCCCACAGCTGTGCACGTCATCCTTACTTTCTGCCCGCAACGAAGAACAACTGTAAGGTGTTGCAGAAAGCACCATTTCCAACGTTCACCATCTGTAGTCATAGTTAGTGCACAGCTGTACAAGTCACCCTTACTTTCTACCCTAGATGAATAATAACTGGAAGGAACTGCAGAAAGCACCTTTCCAACATTCACCATCTTTAGACATAGTTAGCGCACAGCTGTGCATGTCACCCTTACTTTCTGCCTGAGATGAAGAACAACTGTAAGGAGCTGCAGAAAGCACTTTTCAGCAATCACCGTCTTTAGACATAGTTAGCGCACAAATGTACATGTCACCCTTACTTTCTACCCTAGATGAATAATAACTGGAAGGAACTGCAGAAAGCACCTTTCCAACATTCACCATCTTTAGACATAGTTAGCGCAAAGCTGTGCATGTCACCCTTACTTTCTGCCCGAGATGAAGAACAACTGTAAGGAGCTGCAGAAAGCACCATTTCCAACATTCACCATCTGTAGACATAGATAGTGCACAGCTGTACATTTTACCCTTAATTTCTACCCTAGATGAATAATAACTGGAAGGAACTGCAGAAAGCACCTTTCCAACATTCACCATCTTTAGACATAATTAGCGCACAGCTGTGCATGTCACCTTTACTTTCTGCCCGAGATGAAGAACAACTGTAAGGTGTTGCAGAAAGCACCATTTCCAACATTCACCATCTGTAGTCATAGTTAGTGCACAGCTGTACATGTCACCCTAACTTTCTACCCTAGATGAATAATAACTGGAAGGAACTGCAGAAAGCACCTTTCCAACATTCACCATCTTTAGACATAGTTAGCGCACAGCTGTGCAGGTCATCCTTACTTTCTGCCCGCGACGAAGAACAACTGTAAGGTGCTGCAGAAAGCACCATTTCCAACGTTCACCATCTGTAGTCATAGTTAGTGCACAGCTGTACATGTCACCCTTACTTTCTACCCTAGATGAATAATAACTGGAAGGAACTGCAGAAAGCACCTTTCCAACATTCACCATCTTTAGACATAGTTAGCGCACAGCTGTGCATGTCACCCTTAGTTTCTGCCTGAGATGAAGAACAACTGTAAGGAGCTGCAGAAAGCACTTTTCAACATTCACCGTCTTTAGAGATAGTTAGCGCACAAATGTACATGTCACCCTTAATTTCTACCCTAGATGAATAATAACTGGAAGGAACTGCAGAAAGCACCTTTCCAACATTCAACATCTTTAGACATAGTTAGCGCAAAGCTGTGCATGTCACCCTTACTTTCTGCCCGAGATGAAGAACAACTGTAAGGAGCTGCAGAAAGCACCATTTCCAACATTCACCATCTGTAGACATTGATAGAGCACAGCTGTACATGTTACCCTTACTTTCTACCCTAGATGAATAATAACTGGAAGGAACTGCAGAAAGCACCTTTCCAACATTCACCATCTTTAGACATAATTAGCGCACAGCTGTGCATGTCACCCTTACTTTCTGCCCGAGATGAAGAACAACTGTAAGGTGTTGCAGAAAGCACCATTTCCAACATTCACCATCTGTAGTCATAGTTAGTGCACAGCTGTACATGTCACCCTAACTTTCTACCCTAGATGAATAATAACTGGAAGGAACTGCAGAAAGCTCCTTTCCACCATTCACCATCTTTAGAAATAGTTAGCGCACAGCTGTGCATGTCACCCTTACTTTCTGCCCGCGATCAAGAACAACTGTAAGGTGCTGCAGAAAGCACCATTTCCAACGTTCACCATCTGTAGACAAAGTTAGTGCACAGCTGTACGTGTCACACTTACTTTCTACCCTAGATGAATAATAACTGGAAGGAACTGCAGTAAGCATTTGTCCACCATTCCCCATCTTTAGACATAGTTAGCGCACAGCTGTGCATGTCACCCTTACTTTCTGCCCGCGACGAAGAACAACTGTAAGGTGCAGCAGAAAGCACTATTTCCAACGTTCACCATCTGTAGTCATAGTTAGTGCACAGCTGTACATGTCACCCTTACTTTCTACCCTAGATGAATAATAACTGGAAGGAACTGCAGAAAGCACCTTTCCAACATTCACCATCTTTAGACATAGTTAGCGCACAGCTGTGCATGTCACCCTTACTTTCTGACCGAGATGAAGAACAACTGTAAGGAGCTGCAGAAGCACCATTTCCAACATTCACCATCTGTAGTCATAGTTAGTGCACAGCTGTACATGTCACCCTCACTTTCTAACCTAGATGAATAATAACTGGAAGGAACTGCAGAAAGCACCTTTCCAACATTCACCATCTTTAGACATAGTTAGCGCACAGCTGTGCATGTCACCCTTACTTTCTGCCCGAGATGAAGAACAACTGTCATTAGCTGCAGAAAGTACCTTTAAAACATTCACCATCTGTAGTCATAGTTAGTGCAAACCTGTACATGTCACCCTCACTTTCTAACCTAGATGAATAATAACTGGAAGGAACTGCAGAAAGCACCTTTCCAACATTCACCATCTTTAGATATAGTTAGCGCACAGCTGTACATGTCACCCTTACTTTCTACCTTAGATGAATAATAACTGGAAAGAACTGCAGAAAGCACCTTTCCAACATTCACCATCTTTAGACATAGTTAGCGCACAGCTGTGCATGTCACCCTTACTTTCTGCCCGAGATGAAGAACAACTGTAAGGAGCTGCAGAAAGCACCATTTCCAACATTCACCATCTGTAGACATTGATAGTGCACAACTGTACATGTTACCCTTACTTTCTACCCTAGATGAATAGTAACTGGAAGGAACTGCAGAAAGCACCTTTCCACCATTCACCATCTTTAGAGATAGTTTGCGGACAGCTGTGCATGTCACCCTTACTTTATGCCCGAGATGAAGAACAACTGTTAGGAGCTGCAGAAAGCACCTTTCAACATTCACCATCTGTAGTCATAGTTAGTGCACAGCTGTACTTGTCACCCTAACTTTCTACCCTAGATGAATAATAACTGGAAGGAACTGGAGAAATCACCTTTCCAACATACACCATCTTTAGACATAGTTAGCGCACAGCTGTGCATGTCACCCTTACTTACTGCCCGAGATGAAGAACAACTGTAAGGTGCTGCAGAAAGCACCATTTCCAACATTCACCACCTGTAGTCATAGTTAGTGCACAGCTGTACATGTCATCCTTACTTTCTACCCTAGATGAACAATAACTGGAAGGAACTGCAGAAAGCACCTTTCCAACATTCACCATCTTTAGACATAGATAGCGCACAGCTGTGCATGTCACCCTTACTTTCTGCCCGAGATGAAGAACAACTGTAAGGAGCTGCAGAAGCACCATTTCCAACATTCACCATCTGTAGTCATAGTTAATGCACAGCTGTACATGTCACCCTCACTTTCTACCCTAGATGAATAATAACTGGAAGGAACTGCAGAAAGCACCTGTCCAACATTCACCATCTTTAGACATAGTTAGCGCACAGCTGTGCCTGTCACCCTTACTTTCTGCCCGAGATGAAGAACAACTGTAAGGAGCTGCAGAAAGCACCTTTCCAACATTCACCATCTGTACTCATAGTTAGTGCACAGCTGTACATGTCACCCTTACTTTCTACCCTAGATGAATAATAACTGGAAGGAACTGCAGAAAGCACCTTTCCAACATTCACCATCTTTAGATATGGTTAGCGCACAGCTGTGCATGTCATCCTTACTTTCTGCCCGCGACGAAGAACAACTGTAAGGTGCTGCAGAAAGCACTATTTCCAACATTCACCATCTGTAGTCATAGTTAGTGCACAGCTGTACATGTCACCCTTACTTTCTACCCTAGATGAATAATAACTGGAAGGAACTGCAGAAAGCACCTTTCCATCACACACCATCTTTATACATAGTTAGCGCACAGCTGTGCATGTCACCCTTACTTTCTGCCCGAGATGAAGAACAACTGTAAGGTGCTGCAGAAAGCACCATTTCCAACATTCACCATCTGTAGTCATAGTTAGTGCACTTCTGTACATGTCATCCTTACTTTCTGCCCTAGATGAATAATAACTGGAAGGAACTGCAGAAAGCACCTTTCCAACATTCACCATCTTTAGACATAGTTAGCCCACAGCTGGGCATGTCACCCTTACTTTCTGCCTGAGATGAAGAACAACCGTAAGGAGCTGCAGAAAGCACTTTTCAACATTCACCGTCTTTAGACATAGTTAGCACACATATGTACATGTCACCCTTACTTTCTACCCTAGATGAATAATAACTGGAAGGAACTGCAGGAAGCACCTTTCCAACATTCACCATCTTTAGACATAGTTAGCGCAAAGCTGTGCATGTCACCCTTACTTTCTGCCCGATATGAAGAACAACTGTAAGGAGCTGCAGAAGCACCATTTCCAACATTCACCATCTGTAGTCATAGTTAGTGCACAGCTGTACATGTCACCCTCACTTTCTAACCTAGATTAATAATAACTGGAAGGAACTGCAGAAAGCACCTTTCCAACATTCACCATCTTTAGACATAGTTAGCGCACAGCTGTGCATGTCACCCTTACTTTCTGCCCGAGATGAAGAACAACTGTAAGGAGCTGCAGAAAGCACCTTTAAAACATTCACCATCTGTAGTCATAGTTAGTGCACAGCTGTACATGTCACCCTTACTTTCTACCTTAGATGAATAATAACTGGACGGAACTGCAGAAAGCACCTTTCCAACATTCACCATCTTTAGATATGGTTAGCGCACAGCTGTGCATGTCACCCTTACTTTCTACCCTAGATGAATAATAACTGGAAGGAACTGCAGAAAGCACCTTTCCAACATTCACCATCTTTATCATAATTAGCGCACAGCTGTGCATGTCACCCTTACTTTCTGCCCGAGATGAAGAACAACTGTAAGGAGCTAAAGAAAGCACCATTTCCAACGTTCACCATCTGTAGTCATAGTTAGTGCACAGCTGTACATGTCACCCTTACTTTCTACCCTAGATGAATAGTAACTGGAAGGAACTGCAGAAAGCACCTTTCCACCATTCACCATCTTTAGAGATAGTTTGCGGACAGCTGTGCATGTCACCCTTACTTTCTGCCCGAGATGAAGAACAACTGTTAGGAGCTGCAGAAAGCACCTTTCAACATTCACCATCTGTAGTCATAGTTAGTGCACAGCTGTACATGTCACCCTAACTTTCTACCCTAGATGAATAATAACTGGAAGAAACTGCAGAAATCACCTTTCCAACATACACCATCTTTAGACATAGTTAGCGCACAGCTGTGCATGTCGCCCTTACTTACTGCCCGAGATGAAGAACAACTGTAAGGTGCTGCAGAAAACACCATTTCCAACATTCACCATCTGTAGTCATAGTTAGTGCACAGCTGTACATGTCATCCTTACTTTCTACCCTAGATGAATAATAACTGGAAGGAACTGCAGGAAGCACCTTTCCAACATTCACCATCTTTAGACATAGTTAGGGCAAAGCTGTGCATGTCACACTTACTTTCTGCCCGAGATGAAGAACAACTGTAAGGAGCTGCAGAAAGCACCATTTCCAACATTCACCATCTGTAGACATAGATAGTGCACAGCTGTACATGTTACCCTTACTTTCTACCCTAGATGAATAATAACTGGAAGGAACTGCAGAAAGCACCTTTCCAACATTCACCATCTTTAGACATAATTAGCGCACAGCTGTGCATGTCACCCTTACTTTCTGCCCGAGATGAAGAACAACTGTTAGGAGCTGCAGAAAGCACCTTTCAACATTCACCATCTGTAGTCATAGTTAGTGCACAGCTGTACATGTCACCCTAACTTTCTACCCTAGATGAATAATAACTGGAAGGAACTGGAGAAATCACCTTTCCAACATACACCATCTTTAGACATAGTTAGCGCACAGCTGTGCATGTCACCCTTACTTACTGCCCGAGATGAAGAACAACTGTAAGGTGCTGCAGAAAGCACCATTTCCAACATTCACCACCTGTAGTCATAGTTAGTGCACAGCTGTACATGTCATCCTTACTTTCTACCCTAGATGAACAATAACTGGAAGGAACTGCAGAAAGCACCTTTCCAACATTCACCATCTTTAGACATAGATAGCGCACAGCTGTGCATGTCACCCTTACTTTCTGCCCGAGATGAAGAACAACTGTAAGGAGCTGCAGAAGCACCATTTCCAACATTCACCATCTGTAGTCATAGTTAATGCACAGCTGTACATGTCACCCTCACTTTCTACCCTAGATGAATAATAACTGGAAGGAACTGCAGAAAGCACCTGTCCAACATTCACCATCTTTAGACATAGTTAGCGCACAGCTGTGCCTGTCACCCTTACTTTCTGCCCGAGATGAAGAACAACTGTAAGGAGCTGCAGAAAGCACCTTTCCAACATTCACCATCTGTACTCATAGTTAGTGCACAGCTGTACATGTCACCCTTACTTTCTACCCTAGATGACTAATAACTGGAAGGAACTGCAGAAAGCACCTTTCCAACATTCACCATCTTTAGATATGGTTAGCGCACAGCTGTGCATGTCATCCTTACTTTCTGCCCGCGACGAAGAACAACTGTAAGGTGCTGCAGAAAGCACTATTTCCAACATTCACCATCTGTAGTCATAGTTAGTGCACAGCTGTACATGTCACCCTTACTTTCTACCCTAGATGAATAATAACTGGAAGGAACTGCAGAAAGCACCTTTCCATCACACACCATCTTTATACATAGTTAGCGCACAGCTGTGCATGTCACCCTTACTTTCTGCCCGAGATGAAGAACAACTGTAAGGTGCTGCAGAAAGCACCATTTCCAACATTCACCATCTGTAGTCATAGTTAGTGCACAGCTGTACATGTCATCCTTACTTTCTGCCCTAGATGAATAATAACTGGAAGGAACTGCAGAAAGCACCTTTCCAACATTCACCATCTTTAGACATAGTTAGCCCACAGCTGGGCATGTCACCCTTACTTTCTGCCTGAGATGAAGAACAACCGTAAGGAGCTGCAGAAAGCACTTTTCAACATTCACCGTCTTTAGACATAGTTAGCACACATATGTACATGTCACCCTTACTTTCTACCCTAGATGAATAATAACTGGAAGGAACTGCAGGAAGCACCTTTCCAACATTCACCATCTTTAGACATAGTTAGCGCAAAGCTGTGCATGTCACCCTTACTTTCTGCCCGATATGAAGAACAACTGTAAGGAGCTGCAGAAGCACCATTTCCAACATTCACCATCTGTAGTCATAGTTAGTGCACAGCTGTACATGTCACCCTCACTTTCTAACCTAGATTAATAATAACTGGAAGGAACTGCAGAAAGCACCTTTCCAACATTCACCATCTTTAGACATAGTTAGCGCACAGCTGTGCATGTCACCCTTACTTTCTGCCCGAGATGAAGAACAACTGTAAGGAGCTGCAGAAAGCACCTTTAAAACATTCACCATCTGTAGTCATAGTTAGTGCACAGCTGTACATGTCACCCTTACTTTCTACCTTAGATGAATAATAACTGGACGGAACTGCAGAAAGCACCTTTCCAACATTCACCATCTTTAGATATGGTTAGCGCACAGCTGTGCATGTCACCCTTACTTTCTACCCTAGATGAATAATAACTGGAAGGAACTGCAGAAAGCACCTTTCCAACATTCACCATCTTTATCATAATTAGCGCACAGCTGTGCATGTCACCCTTACTTTCTGCCCGAGATGAAGAACAACTGTAAGGAGCTAAAGAAAGCACCATTTCCAACGTTCACCATCTGTAGTCATAAATAGTGCACAGCTGTACATGTCACCCTTACTTTCTACCCTAGATGAATAGTAACTGGAAGGAACTGCAGAAAGCACCTTTCCACCATTCACCATCTTTAGAGATAGTTTGCGGACAGCTGTGCATGTCACCCTTACTTTCTGCCCGAGATGAAGAACAACTGTTAGGAGCTGCAGAAAGCACCTTTCAACATTCACCATCTGTAGTCATAGTTAGTGCACAGCTGTACATGTCACCCTAACTTTCTACCCTAGATGAATAATAACTGGAAGAAACTGCAGAAATCACCTTTCCAACATACACCATCTTTAGACATAGTTAGCGCACAGCTGTGCATGTCGCCCTTACTTACTGCCCGAGATGAAGAACAACTGTAAGGTGCTGCAGAAAACACCATTTCCAACATTCACCATCTGTAGTCATAGTTAGTGCACAGCTGTACATGTCATCCTTACTTTCTACCCTAGATGAATAATAACTGGAAGGAACTGCAGGAAGCACCTTTCCAACATTCACCATCTTTAGACATAGTTAGGGCAAAGCTGTGCATGTCACACTTACTTTCTGCCCGAGATGAAGAACAACTGTAAGGAGCTGCAGAAAGCACCATTTCCAACATTCACCATCTGTAGACATAGATAGTGCACAGCTGTACATGTTACCCTTACTTTCTACCCTAGATGAATAATAACTGGAAGGAACTGCAGAAAGCACCTTTCCAACATTCACCATCTTTAGACATAATTAGCGCACAGCTGTGCATGTCACCCTTACTTTCTGCCCGAGATGAAGAACAACTGTAAGGTGCTGCAGAAAGCACCATTTCCAACATTCACCATCTGTAGCCATAGTTAGTGCACTGCTGTAAATGTCACCCTTACTTTCTACCCTAGATGAATAATAACTGGAAGGAACTGCAGAAAGCACCTTTCCAACATTCAAGATCTTTAGACATAGTTAGCGCACAGCTGTGCATGTCACCCTTACTTTCTGCCCGCGATGAAGAACAACTGTAAAGTGCTGCAGAAAGCACCATTTCCAACATTCACCATCTGTAGTCATAGTTAGTGCACAGCTGTACATGTCACCCATACTTTCTACCCTAGATGAATAATAACTGGAAGGAACTGCAGAAAGCACCTTTCCAACATTCACCATCTTTAGACACAGTTATCGCACAGCTGTGCATGTCACCCTTACTTTCTGCCCGCGATGAAGAACAACTGTAAGGTGCTGCAGAAAGCACCATTTTCAACGTTCACCATCTGTAGTCATAGTTAGTGCACAGCTGTACATGTCACCCTTACTTTCTACCCTAGATGAATAATAACTGGAAGGAACTGCAGAAAGCACCTTTCCACCATTCACCATCTTTAGACATAGTTAGCGCACAGCTGTGCATGTCACCCTTACTTTCTGCCTTAGATGAAGAACAACTGTAAGGAGCTGCAGAAAGCACCTTTCAACATTCACCATCTTTAGACATAGTTAGCGCACATATGTACATGTCACCCTTACTTTCTACCCTAGATGAATAATAACTGGAAGGAACTGCAGAAAGCACCTTTCCAACATTCACCATTTTTAGACATAGTTAGCGCACAGCTGTGCATGTCACCCTTACTTTCTGCCCGAGATGAAGAACAACTGTAAGGGGCTGCAGAAGCACCATTTCCAACATTCACCATCTGTAGTCATAGTTAGTGCACAGCTGTACATGTCACCCTTACTTTCTACCCTAGACGAATAGTAACTGGAAGGAACTGCAGAAAGCACCTTTCCAACATTCACTATCTTTAGACATAGTTAGCGCACAGCTGTGCATGCCTCCCTTACTTTCTGCCCGAGATGAAGAACAACTGTAAGGAGCTGCAGAATGCACCTTTCCAACATTCACCATCTGTAGTCATAGTTAGTGCACAGCTGTACATGTCACCCCTACTTTCTACCCTAGATGAATAATAACTGGAAGGAACTGCAGAAAGCACCTTCCCACCATTCACCATCTTTAGACATAAATAGCGCACAGCTGTGCATGTCACCCTTACTTTCTGCCCGAGATGAAGAACAACTGTAAGGAGCTGCAGAAAGCACCATTTCCAACATTCACAATCTGTAGTCATAGTTAGTGCGCAGCTGTACATGTCACCCTTACTTTGTACCCTAGATGAATAATAACTGGAAGGAACTGCAGAAAGCACTTTTCCAACATTCACCATCTTTAGACATAGTTAGCGCACAGCTGTGCATGTCACCCTTACTTTCTGCCCGAAATGAAGAACAACTGTAAGGAGTTGCAGACAGCACCATTTCCAACATTCGCCATCTGTAGTCATAGGTGGTGCACAGCTGTACATGTCACCCTTGCTTTCTACCCTAGATGAATAAGAACTGGAAGGAACTTGAGAAAGCACCTTTCTAACATTCACCATCTTTAGACATCGTTAGCGCAGAGCTGTGCATGTCACCCTTACTTTCTGCCCGAGATGAAGAACAACTGTACGGAGCTGCAGAAAGCACCATTTCCAACATTCACCTGAATGAACCAGAGAGATATTCAATCAGTTTCCTACATTCACCACCTCTAGCCATGGTTGGTGCACACCTGTACATGTCTCCCTTAGGTTGTACCCTTGATGAAGAGGAACCAAGGAGCTGCAGAAAGCACCATTTCCAATATTGACCATCTGTAGACATAGTTACCGCACAGCTGTACATGTATCCCTTACTTTCTGCCCTAGATGAAGAACAACTGTAAGGAGCTGCAGAAAGCACCTTTCAAAATTCACCATCTTTAGACATAGTTAGCGCACAGATGTACATGTCACCCTTACTTTCTACCCTAGATGAATAATAACTGGAAGGAACTGCAGAAAGCACCTTTCCAACATTCACCATCATTAGACATAGTTAGCGCACAGCTGTGCAAGTCACCCTTACTTTCTGCCCGCGATGAAGAACAACTGGAAGGTGCTGCAGAAAGCACCATTTCCAACATTCACCATCTGTAGTCATAGTTAGTGCACAGCTGTACATGTCACCCTTACTTTCAACCCTAGATGAATAATAACTGGAAGGAACTGCAGAAAGCACCTTTCCAACATTCACCATCTTTAGACATAGTTAGCGCACAGCTGTGAATGTCACCCTTACTTTCTGCCCGAGATGAAGAACAACTGTAAGGTGCTGCAGAAAGCACCATTTCCAACATTCACCATCTGTAGACATAGTTAGTGCACAGCTGTAAATGTCACCCTTACTTTCTACCCTAGATGAATAATAACTGGAAGGAACTGCAGAAAGCACCTTTCCAACATTCACCATCTATAGTCATAGTTAGTGCACAGCTGTACATGTCACCTTTACTTTCTACCCTAGATGAATAATAACTGGAAGGAACTGCAGAAAGCACCTTTCCAACATTCACCATCTTTAGATATAGTTAGCGCACAGCTGTGCATGTCACCGTTACTTTCTGCCCGCGATGAAGAACAACTGTAAGGTGCTGCAGAAAGCACCATTTCCAACGTTCACCATCTGTAGTCATAGTTAGTGCACAGCTGTATATGTCACCCTTACTTTCTACCCTAGATTAATAATAACTGGAAGGAACTGCAGAAAGCACCTTTCCACCATTCACCATCTTTAGACATAGTTAGCGCACAGCTGTGCATGTCACCCTTACTTTCTGCCCTAGATGAAGAACAACTGTAAGGAGCTGCAGAAAGCACCTTTCAAAATTCACCATCTTTAGACATAGTTAGCGCACAGATGTACATGTCACCCTTACTTTCTACCCTAGATGAATAATAACTGGAAGGAACTGCAGAAAGCACCTGTCCAACATCCACCATTTTTAGACATAGTTAGCGCACAGCAGTGCATGTCACCCTTACTTTCTGCCCGAGATGAAGAACAACTGTAAGGAGCTGCAGAAAGCACCATTTCCAACATTCACCATTTGTAGTCATAGTTAGTGCACAGCTGTACATGTCACCCTTACTTTCTACCCTAGATGAATAATAACTGGAAGGAACTGCAGAAAGCACCTTTCCAACATTCACCATCTTTAGACATAGTTAGCGCACAGCTGTTCATGTCTCCCTTACTTTCTGCCCGAGATGAAGAACAACTGTAAGGAGCTGCAGAAAGCACCTTTCCAACATTCACCATCTGTAGTCATAGTTAGTGCGCAGCTGTACATGTCACCCTTACTTTCTACCCTAGATGAAGAATAACTGGAAGGAACTGCAGAAAGCACCTTTCCAACATTCACCATCATTAGACATAGTTAGCGCACAGCTGTGCATGTCACCCTTACTTTCTGCCCGCGATGAAGAACAACTGTAAGGTGCTGCAGAAAGCACCATTTCCAACATTCGCCATCTGTAGTCATAGTTAGTGCACAGCTGTACATGTCACCCTTACTTTCTACCCTAGATGAATAATAACTGGAAGGAACTGCAGAAAGCACCTTTCCAACATTCACCATCTTTAGACATAGTTAGCGCACAGCTGTGCATGTCACCCTTACTTTCTGCCCGAGATGAAGAACAACTGTAAGGTGCTGCAGAAAGCAATATTTCCAACATTCACCATCTGTAGACATAGTTAGTGCACAGCCGTAAATGTCACCCTTACTTTCTACCCTAGATGAATAATAACTGGAAGGAACTGCAGAAAGCACCTTTCCAACATTCACCATCTTTAGACATAGTTAGCGCAGAGCTGTGCATGTCACCCTTACTTTCTGCCCGAGATGAAGAACAACTGTAAGGAGCTGCAGAAAGCACCATTTCCAACATTCACCATCTGTAGACATAGTTAGTGCACAGCCGTACATGTCACCCTTACTTTCTACCCTAGATGAATAATAACTGGAAGGAACTGCAGAAAGCACCTTTCCAACATTCACCATCTTTATACATAGTTTGCGCACAGCTGTGCATGTCACCCTTACTCTCTGCCCGAGATGAAGAACAACTGTAATGAGCTGCAGACAGCACCATTTCCAACATTCACCATCTGTAGTCATAGGTAGTGCACAGCTGTACATGTCACCCTTACTTTCTACCCTAGATGAATAAGAACTGGAAGGAACTTGAGAAAGCACCTTTCCAACATTCACCATCTTTAGACATAGTTAGCGCAGAGATGTGCATGTCACCCTTACTTTCTGCCCGAGATGAAGAACAACTGTATGGAGCACCATTTCCAACATTCACCTGAATGAACCAGAGAGATATTCAATCAGTTTCCTACATTCACCACCTCTAGCCATAGTTGGTGCACACCTGTACATGTCTCCCTTAGGTGCTACCCTTGATGAAGAAGAACCAAGGAGCTGCAGAAAGCAACATTTCCAATATTGACCATCTGTAGACATAGTTACCGCACAGCTGTACATGTATCCCTTACTTTCTACCCTAGGTGAAGGAGAACTGTAAGGAGCTGCAGGAAGCACCATTTCCAACATCCACCATCTGTAAATGTAGCGCACAGCTGAATATGTCTCCCTTACTTTCTACCCTAGGTGAAGGAGAACTGTAAGGGGCTGTAAGAAACACCATTTCCAACATTCACCAAGTGAATACATAGTTCGCGCACTGCCGTACATGTCTCCCTTACTTTCTACCATAGGTGTAGGAAATATTTAAGGAGCTGCAGGAAGCACCATGTACAACATTCACCATCTGCAGACAGAGTTAGCACACAGCTGTACATGTCACCCTTACTCCCTACCCTAGGTAAAGGAAAACTGTAAGGAGCTGCAGAAAGCACCATTCCCAATAATCACAATCTGTAGACATAGTTAGCGCACAGCTGTGCATGTCTTCCCTACTTTGTACCTTGCGTGAAGAAGAACTGTTACGAGCTGCAGAATGCACCATTTCCAACATTCACCATGTGTAGACATAGTTAGCGCACACCTGTACATGTGTCCCTTACTTTCTACCTCAGATGAAGGAGAACTGTAAGGAGCTGCAAAAAGCACCATTTCCAACATTCACAACCTGTAGGTATAGTTAGCACACAGCTGTTCATGTCTCCCTTACTGTCTACTCTAGGTGAAGGAGAACTGTAAGGAGCTGCAGAAAGCACCATTTCCAACATTCACCATCTGTAGACATTCTAGAGCACAGCTGTACATGTCACTCTTCCTTTCTACCCTAGGTGAAGGTGGAATGTAAGGAGCTGCAGAAAGCACCATTTCCTACATTCACCATCTGTAGTCATAGTTAGTGCACATATCTCCATGTCTCCCTTACTTTCTACCCTTGATGAAGAAGAACTGTAAGAAGCCTCAGAAAGCACCATTTCCAACATTCACCATCTGTAGACATAGTTAGCGTACAGCTGTACACGTCTTCCTTACTCTACATCCTAGGTGAAGGAGAACAGTAAGGAGCTCAGAAGGCACCATTTCCAACATTCACCATCTGTAGACATTACTAGCGCACAGCTGTACATGTCTCCCTTACTTTCTACCCTCAGTGAAGGAGAAATGTAGGGAGCTGCAGAAAGCACCATTTCCTACATTCACCATCTTTAGACATAGTTAGCGCACAGCTGACCTTGCCTCCCTAACTTACTACGCTTGATGAGGAAGAATGTAAGGAGCCTCAGAAAGCTCCATTTCCAACATTCACCACCTGTAGACATTACTAGCGCACAGCTGTACATATCTCCCTTTCTTTCTACTCTAGGTGAAGGAGGACTGTAAGGAGCTGCGGAAAGCAACATTTCCAACATTCACCATCTGTAGACATAGTTAGCGCACATCTGACCATGTCTCCCTTACTTTCTACCCTTGATGAAGAACTGTAAGGAGCCTCAGAAAGCACCATTTCCAATATTCACCATCTGTAGACATTACTAGCGCACAGCTGTACATGTCTCCCTTCCTTTCTACCCTAGGTGAAGGAAGACTGTAAGGAGCTGCGGAAAGGACCATTTCCAACTTTCACCATCTGTAGACATAGTTAGCGCACATCTGACCATGTTTCCCTTACTTTCTACCCTTGATGAAGAAGAACTGTAAGGAGCCTCAGAAAGCACCATTTCCAACATTCACCATCTGTAGACATAGTTAGCGGACATATGACCCTGTC